>NW_027094086.1:124489152-125166652 GCF_029207755.1 Chamaea fasciata | reverse complement strand
AAACTGTTTACTAGAATTTGCACACTAGGGAATTTTTAAAGAACCAATAATCAATGATCTTTTCCTGAAGTGCTGAATGAATTTAGATCAGTTGGCTGTTAGGGAAAAAACCCTGAACATCTAAATTCCTTTTCACAGGTAAGATTTTGTTATAAATACGAGTCAACTACAGTAGCTTGCCTCAGTAACAACAGCCATTATTTCTATATGTGATGTCCACAAACAAGATATCAAGGGAAAACCTTAAAAATATCCCAAAAATTAAGTCTTAAAGGATATGCAAAAGAATGAGAATTTCTGTTGCTGCATATGAGTATCTGCTTTATGGATTATTAGAAAACTTTACTTTCAAAGGTTGGTTTAGTTTGTCACTTTTCACCAGTCCTAAATGCATATACAGAAGATGATAGAAAACAAATGACTACAAATAACAAAGTCACGAGAACAAAAAATGCCACTTACAGGTAGATTAAAAAAACACCCTCCCCCAAACAGAAAAACAAAAACTCCCAAAACAACCAGCCTAAAAAAACCCATAAAAACCAACCAAAAAAACCTGAAAACCAACCAACAAAAAACCAACAAAAAACTATGCAAAAAACCCAACCAACAAAAAAAAAAAACAACATAAAACTAAACACCACAGGAACAAAACACCAAAACCCCCCCCCCAAAAAACAACCCCAAAGAAAACAAAACAAAACAAACAAAACAAACAAAAAAACGAGAAAGAAAAGAAGAGCACAAAATGTTCTCTCTTCGTTTTTTTTAATGTTCTCATTTTTCCATGTCTAGGAAAGGAAGAAATCGAGATCAAAAGTACACTGTGTTCTAAATTAAGAAAGATGAGTGAAAGTATGTTTTTATTGTGTGTTAAATGTGTTGAAGGAAAAGTTTGAGAAAGAATGAAGGTCAGATTAGGAAACCAAAAATTCAATAATAGATGTTAAATTAGATTGAGTAACAAAATATCTGAAGCACTGATGTATTAAAAACCCAACCAAGCAACGGAGAAACCTAATGCAAATTTATTTGCTGCTCATAATATTATGTAATTTGAACAGATAAGCCCATTCTGCTGGAATGCCAGAAATCAGAGTAGTAAACACTACCTGTTCAAGTGTATCTGTGTCTTATCACAGCCACACGGCTGCTCCCACCAGCATTGGAGCCCGACCTCTCCCTGAGCCCAGGGTGTGACCAGTCAATCTACTAATTATTCACTGAGAGAAAAGCTGCCTTTATGATTCTTCCCCCTCCCCCCCCCAAAAAAAAAAAAAAAATCCCTCATATGCCACATACACCTCCCTCCCAAACTGAAGAGCATGAGTGCCTTGGTTTGGCAAGACAATGAGTATAGGTGTATCCCAAAGGAACAAACAGTAAATGGAGTATGCTTCTCTTTTGTGTTTGCTACTGAAGTATTCCTATTTTTGCACCTGAGCTGACAGAAGCTCAGGGCTAACCCCAAGTTATTTGTTTTCACTGGTGGTTTTCCTATCCTCCCCAGATTCTCATTGGTTGATAACAAATACAAGGGAGGACAAGACCACTGACTATTCCAGAAAGGGAAACTGTCACTGCATTTTTAGGTTATCCAGGGAAATAATGCTCCCCTCCCTCAGCAGCATTCGATTTGTAACTCCAGTGACAAAAAGCTGGAAAAGGAACAAAGGAAGTAAAGAAAAGGAATGACTCTCACTTCACATCTCACTGCCTTGAGTAGTGGGCCAAGTACATCAGAGCAAAATCTGCTTGTACAAAGGGGTGATGCAATGTTTTCCTTCCTCACTGGCTGAGGGAGTAGGAAGAAAAATGATGGGTTGCAGCTTGTCTAATTTGTTATGACGTTAGATGCTGGTCAAAATGCTACTTGTATCAAGAAAAGAAATTTAAAAAAGAAAGAATGAAACAACCAAAACCACTTATACAGAAGAGAATCAAATCCTATGCCAGAAGTCCATCAGTTCTCTTGGAGCACTGCTCCTTTTTAGGATGTCTACTTGTGAAGAATGCAGTGCACAGCAGTGTACAGTAGACAGCAGCTTGAGTGAAAAACAAGGCTCAGCTCTCACCCAGTGACCAAAGAAAACTGCTAAAATTCAAAGTAAAAACAATACTGAGTCATGTAAGAAACAAACAAATAGATATATTTCTTGAAAAATTGCTTGAGAAAATGAGTAATCTGCAGCTGATTCTGGAACAAAACAGATGGAATAAGTAGCAGATAATTCTAAGGATGAATGTTTTTATTCAGTAGTGTAAGGTTCAATTAAAAACTTAGCGAATGTAGATACCCCCAACTGCTTTCAAAATTATAATACTTTCATTTTGTAGGACTGTTACATTTTAAGAGATACATCTATTGGGTCAAATATTACCCAGAAATCTCCAGGAAGATCTTTTTTCTCATTAAAAAATAGATATTTATTCACTTTCCAATTTTTCTAGATTAATATTCTCAAATCACTGCAATTCCTTTGAAACGGTAAGGCTTCATATATTAATCAACAAACTCAAATAATATTTTAAAGAAACACAAAACAACTTACTTTTCTGGTCCTGTAATCAACTAATACAGCTTTGTATGAAGCAGAAAGACATCTTTGATGAAAAAAATAAAAATAGTTAAATGCTACCATCAATCAGTTGGGGGTGAGAGATGAAATGAACATTTTTATATAGGAACAAAATTACTGAGGTGTACTTATTCCAGAAAGATATTCTTAGCCTGAAGAGTGAAGATTCCAGCACCTGGAACTCATTTGCAGTGATTAAATATCTGTATTGTTACACAAAAGTGAAATCCAATTCCATGAACTTATGAAAAAATTTCAAAAAGCCTTATATTTATTTTTCGAAAGACAAGGAAGCAGAGTGCTCAAAGACTTAGAGACTGAAAGTGATGAAAACATGAAAGGTAATCTCTAAGTTTTATTGCCAGATGTTGCTGAATTAAAGGGTTCCAGACAGTATACCAGACAAGCAGCTATAGAAACAAGACCAAGAATAGTTGAGTAGCTTGTTGCTATCCTTACAAAATCTAACCCTCAATTTTCCCTCTGATTTTTTACCGTATTGCACTGGTAAATCACTTGTTTAATTTTTTTTAATGATGTGAACTATCAAATGAGTCAGAAATTTCCCCTGATGTCTCTTGTGCACCTTCTGTGGGGCTTCTCTTCTAGTTTTCTCACCATTTTTTTCTACAGGTTTCAGAAAACTAAACCACCCCTTTGTTAATCACTCCAAAATTTGCCTGAATTTCCAATTGAATCAACATGCATTCCAGTTCAAAATCAGAAATAGGCCGGAATAACTCACCACTGCCATAAAAGTGGTAGTAAATAGAAGACTTAGGCCAAAGACAGCTTTGAGGTAATAACATTAAATTATTCGAATTATAAACTTACATACAGACTTCTGCAGTTGTTTATCAACACATTAACAACCAGGGTCCCAGCTTCATTTGACTGATGTTAGATGAATGGAACACACCTTTCTAGCTGTGTCTATGAACCTCATTTGATCTACTTTAGTGAAGAATAATTCCTTTGCTCAGCCAGATAATGCATGCTCCTATTCATCCTAGGTAACTAACCCATGCAGATGAAGGTAAGAAGGATTAAAAAAGGGTTTTTAAAATCTTGGTTGAAATGCAAGGAAATTTCTTTTCCAAACAAAGCCCTCAGGGCGTCTTTTAAATCTATAAAGCTGGAAATGAAATTAACCGAGCAACAACTCACCAATCCATAAATCCCAGGCACTGAAAACTGTTTCAAGGCATTGTTAAAGGGACATCATTTGATGATGATGAAATTCATGAGACTCGCTGTCTTGAGTGAACCTAGCTTCTGCATGGATGGTAACTACTCTTTCATACATATGAGCAAGCAAATAAAAATAGCTAATTGAGCTATTTCCTCCAGAGAAGGGGAAGAAAGAATTATTACTATTTTGTCTGTAATATCTGAGTACTTCTAATCACTTATGAAAATTTGGGTCATGAAATTTTTCTAAAAAAATAACCCCTTTACAGAAAAAACCCTAAAGACATATTCTACTGTCACAATGGTGATAAATCCATTGTCTTTAAAGAAATCATTCACATACATGTCATCTGTTTAAATCATCCACGAAGCTACTGTCTCCTTTGCTAGCAGTCAGATTGCACTAATTTTAGCAAGCTGAGGAAATATTTAGCATTTTATTGGAAGTATATAAGAGAAAAGACAATTCCCAAAGAGCTGAGTTGGCTCAAAAAGTACCAGAATTTTCCACTTCAGTGCAGGCAAGTGACAAGGATATTGTCATATAAGGACTTTCCTTTTATTTATAAGTCCAAGAATCCTGAGTTCCAATATATGGAATATGTGGTTCCAATATATACATTATATACACCACATATACAAATTCTGTATGTTTGGAGGCTCACAAGTAAATCTTGCAGTCACTAAGATTTGCAATCAGCTTTTGCTCCTAGACCACTGCTGGTCTATGTGATGTAATTGAGTAACTTTTCCTTTTTGCTACACAAGATCACTCAGGTATTTTTAAAGATGTTTATCAAATTCTAGGTGAAATCTTTGAGCAACAGAATAGGTAAGAGGAAAACAAATGATTATTAAACCACTTGCAGGTTTCTTCAAAGTTCAGTTATTCTGATGTACATGGGTGTATGAAAGTCTTTTTGTTCCTTCAAGACAGAACAAACATTTTCTCTCACTGCGAAACATAACCTAAAGTAATTATTTTTCCTTCATTGTGGAGATAAAGAATAAATTTCAGTGAATCAAAACAATGTCTTTACAACTTATATCGACGTAAGAGAGGGTATTATTTTTCAAGACACAATATAGCCATACTTATATGGCTATGCATACATACATAAAATACAAAAGCTTTACCTGCATAGTTTGTTAATAGGAACCTCAGTAGACAGTACAGGCTAAGCTGGAGCAAGAACCCAACTTCTATATTGTCATTGTCCCTGTGCTCGCTGAGGCACCTATTGCATCCTCCAAGATAAGACACCATTGTATCTTTTCCTAATCTCACATTAGTTATGTGCAAGTCGTTTTGGCAGAGAACTAGAGTCACTGGAGAATTATCAACACTCAGAAAATTTAGACTGCATTATACTACAAACTCAGGGCATGCAGACCACAGAGAAACGGCTTTAACCTGCATTTCAGACAGCAAAGTTTTAAACATGGGAATGCAGACAGTTTAAAGCAAGCCCTCAATCTGAGTAAGCTATTTTTCTGAGAAGGTGACAAATGTAGACAAACAAACAGCACAAGGATTTATGCTCTACATTTCAGTGACAGAAAAAAAAAGTTATGGACATAGCCATAATTTGTGACTACATCCACAAGCCCACTTTGACGTGACAGAAGGTGACACCATGACTGGAGGGCTGCAATGGATGGATGACATACCATTTGGTACAAAATGGACAAGGCCTGCTTGAAAAACCTGGAAGAAGGCTTGTAGGTGCAGACCCTGTTTGTCAAGGAGAACTTGAATCATACTGATTTCTGCTGGAGCAGGGAAATCTCAGAACACAAACACAAAATTTATGGAGTTCATCAGGGAAAATTTCTTGCACAAGCAATGAAGATGCAGGGAGACTAATACCTTCTTGGCATAGCTGCTATTCAGAAATGAGAAAGAACTGGTTGGGAATGCAGTAGTTAAAAAGAACCTTGGCAGAACTGAGTAGGAGATGGAGTTTAAAATACTGAGAGACATGAGGAAGTCAAATAGCCAAGTAAAACTTGTAGGCAGAATCACATGAGCAACTGACTTCAAGGAGGCCAGGTGAGCTGGTTGACCTTCAACAACAGAAGAAGAATTGTCCATTCCAATGTGCCAAAAGGTCAAGCACAGGAAGCTGACTTGCCTCAATAGGAAACTTCTGTGTGAGTTCAAATGCCAGAAGGAATTGTACTGAAATTGGAAGCAATGTTGACCTACCCAAAAAATATTTCTCATGCATTCAGTTGTAAATTTAATAAAACCAAAGCTCAGCTGTCAGGAGGTACAAAGGAACCAGTTAAGAACTTATTGTTATCTCAGAAGACTAAAGTGTAGACCCATTGCTGAATGGGGTAGAGAACTTAATGACAGAAGACAAGAAAAGGATGAGGAACATGATGTCTGCTTTGCTTTGCTGTACTTAGTAAAGGCTTCTTTTGGGTCAGACCCTACTGGGGAGCAACACTGGGATGTGTATTACTTGTGTTAATATGAAGCGTGGAGGACTTAAAGCAAATTTAACATGCAGATCCATGGAACGAGACTAATCTTCAGAGGCAGATGAGGGAGCCAGTAAGTTTCACTGAGACACACGTCTTCAGTCACTGAATTGACTAGCATGTGTGGGAGCTGTCTGAGGAATGGAGACAGGCAGATGTCACACCTATTTTCAGGAAGGGCAGATCTGGGTCACTACAGATTGATCAGTTTAACCAGTGGAAAAGAGAACAGGCAATAGAAGTATTCTGCAGGAAGGGAATTTCCAGTTAGACACTTTGAAGAGATCTTGCCCAGGACAGTGGTCAGACACTAGTAGAGACAAACTAGAATCTCTACCCCTGGACATATTCAAAACTCAACTGGACAAGGCCTTTATCCAACCTCAGAGACAACGTGCAAGACTGTTTTAAGCACAAGGCTAAAAACTGATGATTTTGAGAGGTATATGTCTAAATTATTTTCTGATTTAATTTGTGTTTTTGTACAAAAATATTTCGAAAGAATTCACAAGGACTAATTACTAACTAGCAATACAATTAAATGAAATGCAATAAAAATGAAAATGGAAGTTTCCATGGACGTTTAGCAATAAGAAATTTCTTTTTGAGAATAGAAATCCTAAAAATGTTAACCGGTAAACCTTTTGAATAAAATTAATAGGATTTAAGACAGGACAGGATCAAAATACAGTGCTATTATCTTTTAAAAAATTGTATGTTTTCCCTATTCTGCATTAGTATTCCCACAGCATTCTACATGTTGGTGAACTGGAAAATTTAGTAAGAGTAACCGTAGCCTTTCAGAAAGTAAAGACACTTCTGTCACTGACAAGTCACTAACTGGTGTCTCTCCACAATTTGTGTAGGAAAAATAATGTTGAGCTCTCATGCAATGGTACAAAGGAATGTGATATCTGGATGCTAATTAATTTGGATGCCTTTTAAAATGTTGCTGATTTTTCAAGCCTTTTCTTTTTTTTTAATTTTGGTTTGTTGGAGGTTTTTTTTGCCAGTACCAAAGGGCATTTCACAATGGGGAAAAAAAGTATCCCTAATTCTGTAGCCAAACCGTTGCAAGTGACTGCTTCATCTGTCATTTGCTCTATCAGTTGGCACTCCTGCAGATAAAAGAAGTCTTGGTGCCATAAGATGAGTAAGAAATTGGGTCCAATATAGTATGCTAGCAGACTGATTTTTCTCTTTTACACGCCTTCATATTGAGTGGGATGTGACTGCCAAATGAAATCCAGGAGAAATAGTGGATTTGAATGTTAGCAGAGATGGGGAGGCTGGAGGGATGGGGGAGGGAAGACAATTAACATTATCATTAAAGGTGCCCGTAGTTGTAACTACATTTCAGTTTGAATATGCAGCTCAACGATTTCTGGCATTTTACACTGTCACTCTCTCTCTCTCTCTTGTTTTGCATCCTTAGTTATTAAGGAAATATCAATACAATAATGATTAATTTAAATGGAGGAAAATTTGGATTTAAAGATGAAACCCATAGTTCTATTCATTGAAACTGCACCACTTAATTGGCTGTTACATTTAATTTATAACTACTACATTCATAGCAGCCTCTGGTTCATAAATATGCTTATATATATAGATATATCTTTATATTTCATAAAAGATTATTCTTTTGCAAAATGGTGTCAGCTGGAACAAGATTCAATAATCTGCAAGTCTCTTGTGAAATGCTAACAAACACCTCATTAAAAAATCTGAAGTAACTTTCACAAGCAATACTTGCCCACTTTACACACTACAGTTTCTAAGGTATCATGAAGGACAATGGAATCAAATACATGTAAGAAAACTATGTCTCAACTGCTACGTAAAATACGCTACTTAAAATCCTCATTCTATGCACTAGAGTACTTTAACTAAGGCTGAGTACTTGCAACCTAAGTGTCCAATGCATCACAGCCAGTTTGCTCCTCTCCTGCATATCTCAGCACTCTTCCTTGACAGTTCTGGAGGAAATGGAGGGTCCTGAGAGTTAAAGTTGGAGGCTTGGTACAAAGCGCCTTCTTAGCCTGCCACAAAACCCCTAATTTCTTCAGTTGTCAAATTCAAATTCAGTGAAACCCATCAATTCAGAGAGAAATCCAAGTCCTTGTCCTGAGGAACTTATTCCCCATGAAACAGTCTATCTACTAATTTCGTCCCAAAACATACACTCTAGGCTTGCTCCAAAGTATGTTCAAAATATACCAGGTACCACAATAGAGAGAGCTCTTAAAAGCTGGAGACTGAGGGCACAAGTCCCTTAATGCAGACATATTTTTAGGCTGGTACTTGCAGTGGAAGTGCCCTTAGCTCCATCTCACTTGTTAGAAGGGTAGCGCAGACACCCTGTCCCTATGGTTTCATTGACCAAAAACCTTGACCTCTTTTTTATTTCCCCCTCCCTTCGCCTGGTTGAATTCTTCCTCCAAATTTGCAAACCGTTTCAGGCTTCAGAAAATGAACCACTTGCCAAATCACACAGACGTACAAAACCTCCACTCAGGCCCATTCAAAAGGCCCACCCCATTGGTATTCACCGAGAATAGCACATGTCCTTTCACAGGGCTGGGACATTGTTGGTCTAGCGCTGGTCTTTCAGCTGGCAATAAATCAACTCCACTGACTCCGAGACAACCACTCCTATTTACCTCAACCATGAACCTGTCCCCAGTGCCGAAATGTCGATCTGATGAGTTAGTATCTGTTTCCCTAAAATTCCTTCTGGGCATTGGTTGTTTTTCTCCTTGCTCTTTACACTACTGTGTGAAGTCATTAGGTAATGTTAAACATTAGAGATTAATTTTAACTGTGAGTGTAGCAATCCTTTATATCAGCTTTGGTAGGCAAAGGAAATACTGATCATTCAGAAGGAAAAACTTGTGCATAAATAATGACAGATACTAAATACATCTGATGGGCCAAGTTTTTCCTAAGTCAGTGCTAGTAGTACTAAGACTTTTGTTGGAATAAACTGAATACAGACAAATGCTTAACATCTTACCTCTTTACAAGAATTCTGCAGACATTCGATTTTTTTTTGTCAATGTTTGATACTATAATATCAAAATTCTATAAGATTTCGAATAGAGGATACAGTTTTCAGATACAGCTCATTTCTTATTTCACCTTAAATAAGATGTCCCTTGGAGTGATTTTTTTGGTCTGCAAATGTGAGACAGACCCTATATTTATCTTTTTCCAGAAAATGAGGAACAAGATCTGATCTCCTTCAACAAATCTTTTAATAAGGGCAGTTATCTCGCAATGTAATAATCATTATACAGATATTAAGTCCAATTTTTAAAAGAGCAAGCTTTTCTAGTTCTGTTTAAGTTTTTGCTTTTTTTGCCCCAACATTAATGTGGCTACTTTATTTATTTTTTTTTTTTCTTCAGTCTTGTCAGTAGAATTTGGGATGTTTAGCTTCAAAAACAACTAGGCATTGTAAAACAAGGACTTATATTTTGGATAAAATACTGGAAGTGTTCAACTAGTCAATGCTTCTACAAATTCCTTTAATTTGACTTAGACTATATGACAGTAACAAGAATAGAAAGAACTGTTTAAAATTGAGGTGCACAACTGCATATCAGTGACAAATATTTTGATTTCTGTGGAACATTTTTTTCTTCTAGGATTTGTGATTATGATTTAATTTTGCAAGTCACATGTGCTATTTCTACCTATTACAGACAAGTCACAATATGTCCAAATAAAATTAAATCATTCTCTAGGATTCATTCAGTGGTTCCCACTGTCAAATTCTTTAAAGCAATAAAACAACACACTTGTGAGATAAGTTTTGCAGGCTAAAAGCTTAACCCTGGTGTCTTGTCAGGTAAAATTCTTGGTAAAATTCTCTGTTTGGAGTTAGAATTTTACCACAGTAGGGACTTCAAGACTGAAGAACTAATACCTCTCCTAAACCTGCTGTTGCAAGAGTCCTTTGGAGTTTCTGCGCTAATCTAACAGCTCTTTTGTTAAACTATAGAGCAGTGAGAGGGGGGTTTTTTGCTTTGTGTTATATTGTGAAAACATTAGCAAATGAAATAAATGTGAATTTGGCTTTTTAGCACTTAGAATTAATCACTTTGAACTGTGAATTATTTATGGGACTCAAAGAGACACTTTGTAAATAACAGGAAAGCCGCAGAAATCAAATGCAGATTGTAGTATTTAGTCTTGTCTTGCCATCATTAACCATTTCAGTTACACAACATGTTTCAATAAATCAAGCACATCTTTTAGACATCTCTGCTAAAGGAACTAGAAAGCAGCAGAAATAAATGAAGCTGTCTACAAGTGACAGCTACAAAGGGAAATCCAGAGAAGGAATGGGAAAAAAGGTACTCCTGTGAGCAGATGATTAAGCAGATGCTCTAAAACAACAGGGGGATTGCACCATTTCTTCTCCAGAACTGATGATCGTTTGATAAACAGCTAGTCATGCTCCTGGAAAACCCTGTCCATCAGTGCATATCGGTACAAATTAATGATGACATGTCCTGATTAAACTTGCTGTGCTGTGAAATGCAATGCATTATCTGCATGGCAGTAAGTGAACGAATGCTCTCAGGGAGTAAAAGAACAAGCAAAGTCACACATCTCGGGTTAGGTCCCGAGTCATGGGTGCCTATGGTGAGGTAGGTGTTTAATTGACAAAACTGGTCTTGACTTGCGGGTTTTGCAGGCTAGCTTTTTGTTCTGTTCATTGGAAGGAGTTGTCTTGATAATGACCTTTCTGTAAACTTTAAGTCAGTTTTCAAAACCTTCAGACAAGCTCTTGAATCTCTTCCTCAAGCAAGCCTTAAATAAGCTTGCACCCTGCGTACATTAACAAGAAGTCACCCTTTGGAATAAACTGAAAACTTCAAACATAGTGGTGGATGAGACCACAAAATCACCCAACACAAACTGAGCTAAGCAAGTTCTCAATGAGAATTTGAGAGCTCTCCCAAAAGTTTATTTTCTAGAGTAAAAAGCAAACAATTTTATAATTCTAATGCAAATTTAAAAAAAAAATAAAATTTCATTTGGATTTTTCCTGTCTAACATACAGAATGAAGACCTTTTTGTAAGAACTTGTTATTTATTTTAAAAATGGAACTCACACATTTAACACGGCTTTCTTGGCTTTACGAAAGCACTTCTGACAGAACTGATAAATAATTCTCTATGGAGTTGAGAAAATTTTGCCTCTTAAAGACAGGTTTGCTGAATTAAAGATCTCTTCCAAAATAGGTAGGCTCTCTTGGGGATGGGAGTCAATCTTTGCAATTCATATTGCTGCTGAAAGGAAGGACCACTCAAGGCAGTAAGAACACCACTGTCAGTACAGCTAGCAGAATCTGGAATTTCTTCTCACATCTGTAAGACACATTGATGGCTGTAGAGTCAAACCAGATAAGGCAGCCTGAAATACTTTACAGAAGAATTCCTTATCCTGATCTTACTTTAATCAACCTTCCAAGCTGGGTTCTAATCTCATGTAAAATCTAGAACAATTTAGGTGATTATTGTGACATTGCATTACAGTGAATGAGATTCCAGTCCAAATGCTGGCATTTCTGCAAAGGAAATGCACAAGACAGCAACAGAGATATTTCCTCTATACTTTCATTCAGGGAAGAGACTTCAACAAATAAAAGAAACATATCTTGGGAATCTTGGGAGAAGTAAAATATTGAATCCTTCTAGTACTTAGCTTTCTCTGTGCATGCTACTTTGTCAGCAAATGTGTGGAAGGTGAAACATATCCATTTCCCTGACAAAAAAATATTCTGTAAATAAATACTGTACAGTAAATTCTTTGAAATTTCAGTTCCTATGTTAAGGAAGATTAATGTCTGAAGATCTAGGAGAATAATTAGCTGTACAGGAAAACAAAGAACCAAAGCGTACAGCTAGAGACAGTGATGGAAACACACTGAAAAGATTCATCCAACAAGGCACAAAATATCAGAAGTAACCTTTCAACTACTCTTAAACACTTTTCCTAAGTTTTATTAAGAGGTATCAGGCCAGTGAGCCACATTAGAGAGGGGATGGGATCACCACTATTACGTGTATTTAAGACAGTCCTTGCTTAATAAAGGAGCCTGGGAAGGCTGCAGAAACCCAGGCTACTGAAAAGGCAGCCGACCCAGGAGGCTGTAGGCAGTGTGGTCCTCTCACGTGCCTGCAGAGCCCGTGGCAAACCAGGCACAGCCTGGCACAGGGAGGGCCCTCAACTTGTAAGCAGCCTCCAAAACAGAAAACTGAAAGATAATGCAACTTTTATTTCCCCCCTTCTTTCTTTCATTCACCTGGACTTCAACCTACTTATTTTATTTCTGAATCAGAGGCTTTAATTAAAGCTACCTTCTATACAATGCACTGAACCTCACCTCTGTTGCAAAGAACACATTAATTTCCCCTGACTCTGAGTAATCTCACTCTCTCTTTTTTATCCCTGAAAACATCTTGCCTGGGTGAACACCAAGGGGAAATAACAAGTAGGGGCAACAAAACTGAAATAGCTTACTGGAAGTTATGACAAACTCTGTATTTTGTTATTTCTCTTCATTTTTTATACATATACTTCTTTATTCTTGCTACTTCCCCCACTGAAGTTATGGAATGAGCTTTAGCGATGCAGCTTCTCACTGGAGGAATGGAAATTAAACAAGTCACAGAAGGTAGATAGCAGATGAAATATACAAAGCCTATTGAGAGAGGAGTATGTGATCCATTCCCTCACTACAGTGCCACCCTGCCTAGGGAGGCACTTTAGGCTAGGAATCTCTCTTTGTGACCTCAGGTAGTCAGATTTAGCCTTCAAGCTCTAACCTTGCATGCCCATATCACAGTTATGGTATTTTACCTGGAAATTCAAGTCAAAATCCGGACTAAGTTTTTTTGCATCTTTCTTTCTGATCCTGGATCAGGTCACTGGCAAATCAATTAAATGTTAAAAAATTTCACAAGGCCAGCTACCCTGGGATATGTAGGAGAGAAAGGAAGCATGCAAACTTGGTCTATTCAGCATCTTCCTAAAAAGTCTCCAATGTTGCTGGATCTGGGATTACAGGTGTCCATTACACCTTTATCTTTCTTTAGGCAGGGGGACGTTTGGGATTTTGAAGACGCACACCAACACGGCCCTTGTGACACAAATATTTTATAGTTTCTTCTATTTGTTGGGAGAATGCAGTAGGAAGAAGTGAAATCTCCATATAACCCAGTTATATGGAGATTGTTTTTGACCAACAGAAGAGAGAATGAATGACAAAAGTTTGGTTTTGACCAACAGAAGAGAGAATGAATGACAAAAGTTTGTTTTTGACCAACAGAAGAGAGAATGAATGACAAAAGTTTGTTTTTGACCAACAGAAGAGAGAATGAATGACAAAAGTTTCAGAACAGCAAGCTAAAACTGTGACAAGAGTAAATCTTCTAGCTGGGTTCATGTTTCCTGCAGATCATGTACAGATGGAACATGCAATGTAATCATCAGTGGGCTATAAATCCATCTGCCAACATAAAATTACATAGATATAGCTCTGTTGGCCTAACATTTAAATGATGTAGTAGTGGAGAACTCCCATTGTGCTAGATGCTCTAACACCACAGAACATGGAGTTCCCTTCCCCCCGTCCCTAAAAGAAAGCCTGTAATTTAAAAGCTGTTAAGAATATGAAAGGCAACAGGTTCTGATGTCGGTGGTAATAGTTACAACATGGTCTTTTTGTACACAGTTGAAGGAAGGATTTGAAGGGAAGTAAGGAGTAGCTTTGTAGGAATTTCCATAGGAATTTTGATTGTGTATTAAATATGCCAAAAATGCCAAAATATTTGCTTTAAACTAAAACTAGTGGCTAAAGAACATTGCCATGGCTTGACTGGATAGATCTTTATTCATAAGCATTTGCCTTTCTACCAAAGAGATTTCATGAAATGAGACATCTTAACATTAAATGTTTTTAGGCATAGACATAAAAATAATTTTTGTCAAGGTAAACGTAAGGCCTCAAAAGTAAAGACAAATAAATAACCTGCACCTAATGTAACCAGAATGAAAGCAAAGTGGGGGTGGGGTGTCAGGGAAGGAAACATTCTGAGAATTGTTCCTGACAGAAGATAAAATTGTGAACTGACAGACCAGGAATCCTTTAGAGGTGAACTCTGAATGGATCTGAATAGCAAAGAGAATTTACAAGGGCTGTGACTCAGATCAAAATAACAAGTACTTCTAATTAGAAGTGTATGAACAAAGCAAAGGAAGCAAACTAGCAGATGGAAAACAAAGTGATGGGAAAACAAACAAAAACTTCAAAGATGGAGGAGAATTAAGACAATCAGTTATTATTTTATGACTGAAGATTAAGATAGAACAGTGATGAGCCAGAAGTCAAAGAACTGCTAAGCAGCAGTCCAGCTTAATGGCATGCATGGCAATATTTGAATGAAACTGAGAAATAGTGGAAATCAAATAAATAAGGACAAGAACCTGGTATCTTCTCTATGTTCAGTATTGTCACATGGCAATTAAATTATTGCTTCAAATAAGTGTTCTCAGCCTTTCTTTACCACTAGATTCGAGCAATGAGGTAACAAGATATTTTTATAATTCTACATGCAACAGTTTATTAAGTAATAAGACTAGAAGATTTTTTAAATTGAAAATTCAATTTTTTACTTGTTAAAAAATGCCACAAAATGTTTCTATTTGATGTTTTAATATGCTGCTTTATACTAACTGCTGATTAACATCTTAATAATACTGAAAAAAATGAGCTATGAGATTGGCTTTATACATAAGACAGAACAAGCTTGAAGGTGTGTAGTGAGTGCCAAAAAAATTACAAAACAGAAGTCACAGTACACAGACACTAGCTGATACGGCAAGCAAAAAGCAGTATGTAAATGTAGGAGGTTGAAGATGTATTCTTTGTACACCATTTGCATAGACCTATGACATCCTAATCAAGGTTTACACACATATCAGCTTTTAGGAAAAAAAAAAATGTTTTTATATAGCACCTAGCCCTGGCTATTTAAGCGCTGGCAAAGGCCTGACTCACTACTGCGTCACTGCTGTTTTAAGCATGCAAGACAAGAAATCCAACGGCAGCAGCTACTTTAGGCAGAAATAATTTGGAGTGGGTTGTGTTATGCTGTACATAGGTTTTGCAGCGCTGTGACACGGCCTCTTAAGGCAACAGAACAGCATTTGTTATCAAGTCAATATTCTGCTGAAGTCCTAAAAGCTGGGTTCAAAACAACTATTTATTCATTCATACTCAAGTTCGGTGTTACATTACCCCAGCAGGGTGATTCAAACATTAAGGGTAGATTTTTAAGGCTCTGAAGAGTGAGAAGAGGCACAGTTACACATGGAATCCATAAAATTTACATGTGAATTGGTAGATGCAAAATAAAACAGTGATGTGTGAACTCCACCTAGTTGGAACTTGAAAATTCTCATGACTTTGAGATTCAGAGGATGGAGTTTAAGACAGGTCCTTAACTGCGCAGGATTCTCCTGTAACATTGCTTATAGCACTTACAGTGTTTGCTAGAAAACCGGAGTCTGATTTATTCCTTAACCTGAGAAATTAAAAACTTCCATTTCTCAGTCTAGTGCCTAAACACCAACCTACAGAACTGTGGAGATGAAAGCATATTACAATACGTTGAAACTAATGCTTTTGAAGACAGAAATACAGGATTGCTAAGGACACAGAAGAGTGACAAAGGTAAACATGGGCACTTTGCTGAAAGGAAGAGACCTGGTGACCTCATTTCGAGGCTAATAGCGTTGTGGGGAAACTTCGCAGGTGCAAAAATTTGGTAGCTTTTTACAGATGTGTGAATGCACATGACTTCTCAATCTCTTTCTTGAACTTCTTTGCAGACATTTTAACTGGGCCAGGAAAGATGTTCCTAGCCCTATCACAAGATGGCAGGGATCAAACACAGGCTCTCTGCTTGCAATTGCAATCCAAGGATTTCAGTGGAGTTGGGACTTCACATCCACATCCTTAACTTCAGTTTAAATTGTCTCAACCAAGGCTGCATTTCAATCATAATCTCCAAAACTATTACTTAGCATCCCATTCTGCACTAGGGCTTTAAATGCCCTCAAGTGATCCCCATTGGTGTAGCAGAAATAGCACGGCACACATATAAGGGGAACCAGATCTGCCAAAATATTCTCAATCCTCCCTTACACAATTGTGGCTGCATATTCTGGTAAGGATCATATCGTAGGAACTCTCCAAATTTGTTTGTGAACAGGTTAGAATGAAACAATTAATGACATTGCTATTCAGGTAGAAGTCCTCTCTGTTGCAAACTTCTATTGAGAATAGGTGGAATTGGCATTATGTGATTTTTTTTCCTGAAAATCCTTTTACTGTCCTGTGATGTTGGACCAGAAGGTATCTTGGGTTCCTTAAAACAGTTTTTTTATTGCATTTATTAAAATCTGCTTTTATGCTGTGCTAGTGCACTGTGCTTTGTGGAGGAAGCACATAGTTAAAATAGTTAAAAATTACCATTTGTGCTGTATCTGAGATAAGAAAACAGCAGAAATATTGTGCAGACATATGAGCATTAGCAGCGGCAAGTTACAGACGTATTTAATACCTACTTGTTCTTTTGCATCTTTAGACAGAAGTCATCCTAGAAACGAATAAAGGGAGTTTAACCCTCTTCTGAGCGTTTCAAATTCTGCCTGTGTGCATCTGACTCCAGGAAGTGAGCACTGCTTTCTGTCATCAGCACAGCTTTTCTGGTTATATCCGAAGGTTTTCACTAGCTCTTGTGGCAATACATATTTCTCCATGCATACCAAAAGGAAACAATTGGCATCTGCCATAAGATTTATTTTTTTGCCTAAGATTCAGCAGGCAAGCCAAGGAAAAACTATAAATCATTTTGGACAGACTAATAACTGACAGAGAAAGTTGTTATATCTTAAAAAGTGACAGGACTCCCATCAGAAGGGAACCTTATCTTGTGCCAAAGAAATGTAACATTTTCTTAAAGCCCCATTAACCTCATGCAAGTCCACTAACCTGGTGTTCCAAGATCATAAAAATAAGACTGATGATTCCCACAGCAAGTATTTTAACATAGTATCAGTTGGGTTAAACATCAGGTAGACAGTACTTAGTGATAAAGGAACAGTGACCAAAAACAAGACAGCAAAACTTCAGACAGTGTACATGTTTTGGGTAACTTTGATGTAAAAAGAGTTCACAGATTATCTATCACACAGCAGTAGCTGATAATTCACCTGAAAGATTGAGAGACATTGAAGATCACAGGATTTGGAGAATTACAGTTACATACATATGCCTTATCAACGTGATTGAATGGTTATTTTCAATTAAGTTACAGTGTATACCTATACATTCTGTACCTTAGAATAAAAACAAGCATTGCATCTGCCTTGTCAACAACCTGTTTTACAATGCCTTGCCTAAAATAGTCTTCTATGATTCACTTATTTTATAATAATAAGGATAACTTAATAATGCAATTTCCTTTCTTAGTTCAGTGACCAGGTAGGCTTGTACTGACAAATTAATCTGAAAAAAGAGAAACAGCGAAAAAGCAACTCCTTGAATGTAAACACTCAGGAGACGTGTACCTATCGGAATACCAAAAAAGCAAGTATTTTAAATAAATACTTCAATTTGATGAACAGCCTTTTAGTCTGCTGTCAACTGCAGAGGCACAAAAGTTGAAAGTTTCATTTCAGGATCTTGAACAAATAAAAGAATTAAAAAAATTCTTAAAGGAAAGAAGAATTATGTTTGTAGTGAATTAAAAATAGCATCATTTTATTCACATTTTACTTTTTAGAGTGAAAAGTCGGATATATTACAATGCTAATCACTACATTAATGAACCAGAAATAATTAATCAAAAAAAAACCCTTTACATTTCCTTTTGACATTCAAGGGCAAAATATTTTGACATTTAAAAGGTAAGTCTTATTTTGCTCTGAAATAGGAATCCAGTAAAAAAAAAACCTGATTGATTAGGGAAGGTAGGTTCCTCCACACAATGTAATGAATTTTGATGGAACAGAAATTAAGGAAATTTTGACCAGCACTACTGACAAAGTATGAAGGCCTGAATTTGCATCTCAGTCCAGCTTAAACTTTGTAAATCAGGCAGTTGGACCAAACCTTTCAAAACTTCTTGTCAACTATTTGTATTGAAACATTAGAAGAAAGATTTAGCTAGTTTTCCAGAAAGAAACCCAAACAACACAACAGAACAAACAACAACAAAAAATCCTCATCAGTATTATAGTCAAAGAAAAGAGTGATTTATATCAATGAGGCAGCAGTTCCTTAATCTATAGGTACATATCGTTGTAACAAGGTCATACTACTGAGAAGAAAAGCCCAACACATCCATTTTCCTTCCAAATTCTCTCAAACTACCTAAATTAACAAGTTCTTTCTTTTTTTTCCTTGAATATTAGGACTGGAAGTCAAGTTCAATTTAGATGGAATAGATTTTCCTGCATTTGCTTGCTTACATGTGTGTACGATAAACATATTTTATATCTGTCTGAATAAAAGTCTGAGTTCTTATCATTCTAAAAGATAAAAAGAGAGGTTTAGAATGCATTCATATTTACTAAGAAACCCAACAAAAGAAGAAACCATCACACTGACAAATCCTACGCTACATCCTTTGCAACAGCTAACCTCATGGCTGGGCAAAAGTTACAGTGACAATGCTCATGTTGCATCTTCCACCTCACCAATGGATAGAGCTATCATCAATCTCTCTCTGCAGGTACAAATAGTTTGAAGAAGAGTTTTTATCTTGTGGTTTGGTTGGCTGAGCTTTTTTTTGTACATTTAATGTAAACTGACCAACAGCCCTGAAGATTGAAAATTACCTTATAAGCTGGCACAACTTGGCTCATAAAGATGGTTTTCACCAAAAAAGTGTTCACTTCCCTGTCCAAAAAAGCAGCTTATTAATGCAAATTTCTGTGTTCCTTCACAGCATGCAAATTTCATCCTAGGTAAAAAACAACTAACTAAAAGTTTATTTCAAAGAGGTCCATCAGCAGCTCAGTATTCTCGTATCAACACTAGAATAAAATTTGACCTGAAAACATCAAAATCTATCCCTCTTACTCAGACCCAGTAAATTATTTTCCATATTTATTAGAATGAGCACCTCACACAAAGCTGCTTCTTTACCATCAACACAGCTACCCCCTTTCTATAAATAACAAAGCCTGATGATTATCATTTACTCTTTGTATGAGTCACATTTAAGGGGAGCCCTGAGGTGCTTCTCAGGGAGTCTCTGAATCATGAATCAGAAAGGAAGGAAAGCAGCCTCTGAATATCACCATACCCAAACTCTAGATGTCTAGAAGCATCATTGCCTGATTATAGTCTTAAGCTGTCAGGCAGTTTCACACAATGGAAGTCAATGGTCATAGAGTATTTTCTCTTCTTCAGATGTATTTATAAAATTAAGAGATGATGATAATGAAAGAGCTCTATACACATACACACAAAACAGAAAAGGTCAAACCCACTTATTCCAAAATCAACTGAAAATCCATAGTCTGAACAAAAAGGAGGAATAAGAGCCATCAAGCTCCCCACAGCACAAGCCCAGGTTGGGCAGACATCAGCAAACCCTCATAGACATGAAGACAGTTTCTACCTCAGTTGCTGCTGCAAAGCACACCCTCAGAGCCTCACATGCCACCGATTTTAAGCTATTACTTTATTTCTCATTAACAGCTTCCAGGTCTCGCCCATGTTTTATTCATTTTCCAGCCAGGGCTACAGTAAGGCTTTTACTCACCTCAGCAGGACCACAAGAAGTTTCCTTCCTTATGGACAGAGAGAAAACAGAATGCTTTCAGACCTGATGGAGCTGGAGACAAGCAGCAATTAGCTGACAACAGGCTGACACGTTCTTCACCGCTCTTGCATAAAACATTGAGCTATGCTCCTCTGGCCCACCTCAGCTCTCTCAATTTATTTATTTATTTTCAGGCTAACCACTTAGTAGCCTGGCAAGCTGCTGTTTTGCAAAGGCAAATTTTCTTCATTTCTTCTTCAGGATACGAATGAAATAGGTAAAATTGTGGAAAGTCCTTCATATTCTTTTGATAGTTGTTCAGCTCCCCTTGGCTTCCAAGTCCTTCTCACTTCCCCTGAAGGGCTCAATTGTATTGTCTACTTCAGCCCAAATTTCTCCCAGTTTTTCCACCCCCAAAGCAAGGAAATACTACTTTACTCCTTCAGCCTTAAATGTGAAAGGCTCTCTAGATAAATATAATTAACCAATTTATCTAGCTCACTGCTGCTCATTAGCCCTGAGTGCCTTCATCTGGGCTCCCATGTCCCACACAACCATTTTTGTGGATGCCATTGCATCACACTTCACTTTGAGCATCTGTTTTCTTTTCCATAGCAGAGTTCTCTGATCTTCTCCTACTTCCTTGTCCAGAGATAATTCCTCCTGATTTTTTTTTTTTTCCATTTAGTAGTCATTCTCCCTAGTCACACCTACAGAGAGGTGAGGGACAACACCTCTTGAAGTGTCTGCTTCCCAGAAAGTCTTGGTCTTGCAACGGTCTGCCTCAAAGTTACAAGTTCCAGAAGCCAGCTGGGGTTGAAGGCAGTAACTTGCAGAACACACCACTAGTACCCTAAATTAATAATAATCACTAAAATGCTGTAATCTTGGCAAACAAATATTAACCTAAAGATTTAGAAAAAAAAAAAAAGGTATTTTTCTTCCTTCCTTACCATCGCCGACTATATTCCTTCTTACACTGATATTCTAATATATCTATTACACTGATACGTGTTGAAACACGTATCTTTATTTGCCTTAAATAATTTTGGATATTAGCTAGTCATTGCTGTGATGTTCATGCAATCCTAGAGAAGATTAAGATAAGAGTGAGCAAATGTAATAGAAAGTCTACTCCTGTTTCAGAAATGAAGTATTTCCTGTCTTATCAGAGTCCTGAGCATACCAGCAGGTTACCTGGTCTGGCATGAACATACACATAAGCACACCAATAAGCCTAAATCATGAGGTCTCACCTCTTGCTTTAAACGGTTGTGATTTGTGATATGCATAGAAATATCTTACAAGTACTGGAAACAGACATTCTCTATTTGTCTCTGCAAGAAATTCTTTTTCCACTTCTTTTTAACTGGAACTCGTGTGAAATGAGAGAGACTCTGACCAGTACCAGAAGTTAAAAGTTTCTTCCTGAGACATCATGCTCTTTTGTCATCACATTGCCCAGTTAACACACAATGATCAAAGATTCGTGAATCGAATGCCACATTTAATACCTATATATTTTAATCGCCATTTACATTGCAAATGTCATTAATGAAGGCTTAAGGAATCCTTCATTGTAAAGAGTAGAAGGTTTACAAATACCCTCTTTAGTCAACGTAAGAACAGTGCATCTATTTCAGCTGTAGTAGATATACACATATATTCTTTGTTTCACTTCTTACACCAATGAATAATTTCAAATTAGTTCTGTGCATACTGAAGTGAAGAAAAGAATCTTGACTTTTTAAGTTCTCTTTCATTAAATTAACCATTTTCTTTTCATACTGTTTTATGGACTCTAAGATTTTCTCTTCACCATCAATACTTTTCAACCTGAGAATGGTTTTAAATTATTAGAGGCCACGCTAAAAAAACCCAAACCAAGAATAATAGAAAGATACTGTCTGCTGTGAGAACTGCTAACTCAGTATAATGGCTGCTCTGTTGTATTTTGTTACAGTGAAAACTTATACACACAAACGAGCAGATCTGATTTACTTTTTATATGTCTATTCAGAACTGTATGTAATTCTGATGGCACAGACTCATCTATTGCTATTTACATAAAAAAGTGTGTTGTGACCAACTTGTTATCACTGATTGACACATGTAAAATTGAATACATTATTAAGTAATAGCTTATGTATAATTTTATTTGTTTTCAGGGTTACAATGTTCATGAGATAATCATAGAGAACACATTATATACTGTTCTTAAACACATTTTTGCCACAAAAAGTTGAGAGCATTGGTAGAAAATCCTATGTCAAGTTATGTGAAAATATTTATCACCTGTAACCATAATTTCATAAAACCAATATACACTTTACGTAATATTACATCAGCAAAATCCTTCTTTTTGCAAATAACCTTTTGCTCTGTACTTATGCATGTTTGCAGTTCAGTGCATTAAATGCTTCTGTGTGTGTGTGTGTGTGTGTGTGTGTGTGTGTTTTTGCAATGCACAGGAAAAACACTAGTTTACTCCTATGGTAACTGTAAATGTCAACACGACTGGACTCAAGAATGGTGAATTACAAGATCTTAATTTTAGCAAATAATCACCTTCATATTTTTCTACCTAATGCTGAACAAAACATTAATTGGCATTTACCTCCTAATGTTTACAGAACATAGACTGTATATTTCAAAGACATAACCCTTACCAACTATATACTGACTTTTATTTTAGTGTCTATTATATAAATTAGGACTCTGTTGAATTCTTATACTGAGGAACAAATAAATGATAGTAACTCTATTTAAATACATGCACAGTACCGTGCACTACAACATGATGAAATATTATTTTTAAAATGGATGAATGAATCAATAGAAAAATAGATTTAATAAATAATTAACATTTTAAAGTCTGGATAAAAATGGGAAATCATGCATTTCAAGCAAAGTTTTATTTTTTCCTCATTTTTTATGAAATCTCTGAGAACTTAAGACATGCAGAGCTGAGAGGCAGCTCACCCTGAACAAAGAACAATGTTAAGACTGCACAAAAAGTTTTGTTTGAGATTGTTTATATGCAAGACTGAAAAAACTTGCCATTCTTGGACTTCTCTTCAACATCAGACAGTGCTGTGCAAACCTCAGACAAATCCCTGTATTATGATTTCTAAGCTGCTAGGAAGTCTCTCAGAGAGCTAAGAAAGTTAAAACCTGAGCAACTGTCTCACCAAAATTTATGACAAGAAATGTCTGGATTCCAGATAGCAGACTACAAAAGGGTAATAGACAACAGTTCATAATTTCCTTGAGAGATTAACTTTGGGGATGAGTAATTATGGATGGCATAAATTTATAAATTATTATGACACACACACAAAAAGTTTAATTTTCTAATACTTAGAGTTCATTTCTATGTCTCAATATTTAGCATATGTTACTATCAACTTAAAAAACAAATGAAAAGTGAGTATTTACTTGAGATTAATTTAACGTTTTTCCCTACCCCAACATTTGTCTGGACATTGACAATGCAATCAAAAGAACTGTAAATTTTCAGAAGTGAAGCTACTCCAGTGAGTTTGATTAATTATGCATTAACCTATTTCTCTGAAGCATCCTTCACTAAATCTTTGGTGGGAAATGCACTTTAATTAGGCATGAGCTTTGGTTATTTGTGTGGATATACACTATGCTATTGGTCAGTGTGCAGAATGATGTAAAGTTTGCCATGTTACAAAGATGTATTGCTCATGAAAATAATTCCAGGGTTTCAACAAACACTGATGGTTAGTTTTGCAAGTATTATTACCTTCACTCAGCATGATCTTCTTAGTTTCATAGCTTTTGCTCAAACTTTCATCAACTTGTAATCTTAACAAAAACTTACGCAAGAACAATCATAATCATTTGAATACTGTGCATATTGTTAGATGTTTTCAGCAGGTACAGTTACTCATGTACATAGGAGTTATCAGAATAAGTTACAAGATTTTAATATTTAGTTGAATAAAAATATTCTCAGGGTAGAAATAAATGATAAACTAAAAATACAGGTTAATGAGACCTGCAATGATTTTACTCTGAAACAGGTCAGATTGACTATTCATGTAAAGATGTTTGATTGAAAAGATATGGCATATGGTTACTGTAGTAGAAAAAGCTGAAACAGAAAAGAGAGAAAATCAAATTACCCGTGACATTCTCTTCCCATATTCCATGGCAGAATTAGCCCATAGATTAGTAAATGGTAACGCATGCAACAAAAAATATGCTGTATCACTGTATGTAAACATCTGCTTTCATCATGCAAAATGCCTACAAAACTGTGACAACATTTTTTTCTAGTAGCATAGTTTTACATCAGCTCAGCTACAGAACGGTTAAACCAAAATTCAAGATTTTGCAAATAGAAGATATTCTAAAATTCTTGAAAGATTTCCAGCATAAATATTCCAAAGCTCAACAAAGCTAATTGTTTTTTTTTGTGTTTTTTTTTTTTTTTTTAAACTAAACTACATAGGCTTATTCCTTGCTGTGGTTCCTTGTTCTTTTGATGATAGAAGAGAAAAGACCGGTTTTTGGAGGTGGTCCCATCAACATGGGGGCTTGGTTCTTGTGCGTAATTTTTATCTGGGGAAGAAAGAAGAAAAACAGAGTTATCTCTTGAGCTAATTCAGCTCCAACTATCTGAAATGCCTGATTTATCTTTATATGTAACTTCCAGACCTGCATCATTTAATCTAAGATGAAAGGAAAATACCTGGATTTTTTTATGAAGTTCCATATGCAGTAGACCAATTTACGTGCAATCGTTTTTCCACAAACCATTTAAATTATACACAAAAAAACATTAAAAAGCACATGTCAATATACAATCTTACTTTTTGAGTGTGGGATTTATTGCTTGCTGTTGAGGAAGAATTTAAAAGTTGGAAAGAACATTCATGCTGACAGACCAAGCTGTTGCCTATTATTGAGATATAAGCCATGTCTTTACATGCTTTATTTATACATCTAATTAAGCTGTACTCTTCTATCACAGGACAGTACTTAATTTCAAAACAGCCATGGTGAACAAAAGCATAAAGTTAATACACAAGAAAAGGCCCAAAAAGATGAACTAGTATTCTAATTTGTTAATTAATTGTTAATAGAATAGACTCAAATATTGAAGACTATTTAAAACACTTTGTAATACTGCTCTAAAGCCACCCATTTTGATTTCTTTGATATAGAACTACGAATCACCTTAAATGAGACAACCTTAAAGTAGATTATGTCTGCAATTTTCTCTAATTCAAGTCTAAATTAGAGAAGACATTTTATGAATGTATGCTATGCTCAAAGTTAATTGAAAGCAATTATCAAAGTGGCATTTTGTCTGTGACTTTAAGATACATTGTAAGATAATAAATGATTCTCATTATGTAATAAAAAGGTCACATCTTGCCTTTGGGCTAGTGACGTTAGGAGTTTTTCAAAAGCAATCCGAGACATTTTCTTTAGTGAACTACGACTAATACAAGAACCATCACTTATTAAATATCAGTTGTCACCTGCATAGTACCCACATCAGAGATGGGTATTTCTTTCAAAAAGAAACACCACCTCATTAAAACTGGAAAAATATATCTCTTAAAGTGCATACCTGACATTTTCAAGTTAAAATGAATACCCTTCACTTGTCATTCACTAATAGTAAATGAAACAAAAAAATGTATGTCACGTGGAGAGGCTCATTAAAATATAGATCAGGACATTTCTTGGGGTAGAAATTTACCATGTAAGAAGACAGAAACATAAAAATCTCAACAGAGTATGTGTCTTGGTTTGACTCTATTAGAGCCTTTACTTTACTCTCCAGATGCTGATTTTCATGCCACCTTAGTTCATTAACTTCAAATTTCATGTAGGACCTCTTATTATCAACACTATTTGTTAGTATTGAGTAAAGCATATGGGGGGTTCTTGGCAATGTAGATTACTTTCCCATGGATAACAACTGGCTTTCAAAGACTTGCACCAATATATTTTCTCACAATAAATTCTGCTTCAGGCATCACTCTGGAAGCCAAATCGGTAGCTGGGGTAAACTGGCATTATTCCATCGATGTCAGTACCAGCTGATGATCTGGTCCTGGAAAACTTCCCATTTTTGTAACTTTCACATGCTTCGTAAGACATACTTTGGGGATCAGGAGCAGTGATGATACCAACCTGATTCTGAGGACCATGACGTGAAGTAACCTACAGCTGGTGTGAGTGAATTTTTCAAGTCATAAAGAGTTATGTTATTGCAACATTTGGCAATGATGTGGCAGTAGGAATGCCTTAAAGTTTCCTTTCTGAGGTAAAACATAATAATTCTATCTTAATATGAATAAAAGTGCAAAGCTCAAAAGACGGCTTTAGTATAAAGGGGTGAGGTAATCCTGAGACCCTGTACAGATTGCATGTCAACAGGTTGGGGCTGTTCAATGCTGCTCAGGATGAATGCAATTACATACTGAGTAAATGTTTATCATTTGTAATGTTCTTTTTTGGCTTGAGCCATCTGTTTCAGAGACCATGACCTCTTCAGTATGTTGCCTGCCATCAGCTGAGATCAGCTAACATGCCTGAACATGATTAACCACTACCATGCATGGGGATGAGTCCAATATGCCTTTCTCCAAGATGTATTTTGAACCACTATAAACAGGCACAATTTCAATGGTGGAAAATATATTTTACATTCTGAAAAGGCTACAATAAAGTGTAAATTTAGATTATATTTTTTTACTTAGTCATGGTAGTGTCTGTTAATATTGCATTGGTTAACAATGATAACCATCAATTCCTTACTTTTCTACCCTAAAAAAAAATAAATAAATTGAAACATCTTATTTTGGCTGATGAAAAGAGATCAGTATGTTTCCGAACCATTACAGTATTTTGCCTGAAGAAGGCTAATTCTGTCTTTCTCAGGACTCTCAGACACTGCATTTCTGCCCTGGTCTCTCACTTCTGCTTCTGTTCTCATCCTGGCAGCGCTGCCAGAGTTGGAGCTGTGAGTTTGGGTGACAAGTGACAGTGCACACTTCGAGATGGGAGTAAGCACTAAGGATCTCAGACAGAGAAACAGTATTGTAGGTCAAAGTAGGGCTGAACACTGAGAGTGCTCTATGGGAGGACAAAAAGGGAGAGAGAGAGATCTTTACTTAGAAGCAACTGGGACTTTGTTAAGTTAAAAATTCCTACTTACAGCTCTATAGAGATTCCGTGTGTGTGCACAGGAAGTGTCTAAAGACTAACATTTACCATTCAGTTTTTCTTCCATTCAGCAAGCATCTTCATGTCTTTTTTAGTACTAACACAATTATAAAAGTTTTAAATAAGACCCTTCTTTAAAATTTTTAATGTTTTCTAGATTTATCTGTGAGTCACGTAGACACATGCACATGAGAGAAAGAGATTGCACAGACATAAATCCAGAAAGCAAAAGTCCTAACCTAATGTATTTTTAGGAATTGATGATATATACTCATAGAAACTCCTATCGAATTCTGGAAAATAATTTTTGAGATCACTTAGTTTATTGAAAATATGTAGTAACTTGAGGGATATACAAAGAACATTTTAAACATAAATTGAGTGCCTGAATTGCTGCTGGAAGAAAAACAAAAGAAACAAATCCCAACCAACCCAAAAATGCGCCCCAAAACAACAACCCCCTTCCCCTAAACCAACATCAACAGAAAAAACCCAAAACCCAAACCAAACCAAAAAAAACATGACCAAACCAAAACAAAAAAAACCCACCTCCAACTAAACAAAAAAAAAATGAAACAAAAATTAATTTTTTTACATACTTGGCATAAATTTCTATTTTAAAATAGACAAAAATCAGGAAATAACAGAATTCCACTCCAGGGCTAAGTATGTAGCCAGCTGAATTGCTAAGATACCATGGATTTTTGTTGTAAGCCTGATCCACAACATTCTAGGCTAAACTTAAAGTGATGAAGCCAATGAAAAAACTCTTATTCACAAACTGAAGCCATGACTTCATCCCATGAGAGTTGGTATATCTTGTAACTATTTATCTAGCAGAAAAATATTGCATTTGCAATTTTGAAATCACCTTTCTAGTATTAGGAAGTATGTCTAGTGATTGTATTCGTGGCAAGTAATACTAGGCTAAATTGCAAGAAGAGATGACAATATTCCCCTATATGTCAATATAAAATTTTCTGATACAGAAGAACCCTGAT
Organism: Chamaea fasciata; assembly: GCF_029207755.1. Taxonomy (NCBI): domain Eukaryota; kingdom Metazoa; phylum Chordata; class Aves; order Passeriformes; family Sylviidae; genus Chamaea; species Chamaea fasciata. The sequence goes on along the minus strand of NW_027094086.1, from coordinate 125,138,319 downwards.
TTTTTTATATTAAAAATACTTATAAATGCATAAACCAGGCATTAATTTGTTTTAGGAGTAGGTCAGAGCTTCAAAATGCCTTGAAGCCACACTAACACAATGTATCCACTAAATGAAGTGCAGTGAACATCAATAATTTTAGCATGGTAACAATATCTTTTAGGTCAGACAGTTTTGTTTTCATGTTCCTTTTCCTGTAGTATGTGCTGAATACCTACATGCTCCTGTCTTCATAGAATGCCTAAACATTTACTATTTACTATTTCAGAAGACATGGTGCTATAAATACAGGTTCTAAAGCACTGTGCTAACTGACAACAGAAAACTGGAAACAGAGATAATCAGCTCTGCTAATAATATTTCAATTAAGATTAAAGAACATTTTACTGCATTTTAAAGATAGAGGGAAAAAAATCTGCCAGAAAAAAACCCCAGCTTTATCCAGATGGATCTTTTAGTTTATGGTCATTTTTCAAATGTTCTCAGCAGAGTTTAGATGTTTGTTGTTTTCAGGGTTATGAGGGTTTTCTCAGAGTCTAGATGCCCAAATGCTGCTCCTCTTACAGGAAATGGAGGGATGCAACACCTCTATATCACAGGAGTGCCAAATGCTTTTATTTTCTTAGGTGATCAAGCGTGTATGGGGTATCATGTTATGAATCAGAGAGACAGAACGTAGGCACTGCTGAGCAAAATTAACCTGTGACTTGCATCGTGGCATTTTGGGCAAAATCGCTCAGATCTAGACTAGTTGTTTTAAAAACGTTATGCAACACAACCTAAATAAATTTCTAAACAATATTATTGTGCAAAGCGCAATCAAATCTAATCAGTTTGGCATTAATTAAGCTCTAATAATATACTCTAGTCCCTCTCCTAAGTAGTATGATCCGTTTCCCCTTCACACAGGTAGATTGGAGAACGTTACGGTGTCATCATAATTTTTAAACATACTGAGAAAATGACAGAGCTGCAAAATTAAAATAAATGATTAATGGCATTTTTTTCATGTTTTGTACTAATAGGTATCACTGAGGTTTTAAATTAATAGAGCTGTCAGCTCAGGGTTGTTACAGATCCAGTGCAGAACTAAAATGGAAATTATGTATTCTACAGATACCTAAAGATGACACTTTGGAATATTTTAAATTTTAATTACTAGGTGCAATTGTTTTTCCCCCTCCTCCCTAAAACCACTGCAAATTAATTGGCAATTAGTCACAACTAATTCTTTTCTTAACAATCTGAACTGGAGAGAAAAGTGCACTACATGTTAGAGTATTTGTCTGGGGTGCAGAAAGCACACATGCAGTAAATTGCTTTGTCAATTACAAAAACTACTCTTGTGAAATTAAGAAAAAAAATACGCATACATAAACAAAAATAATTAAAGTGCAGTGTACCTGTGACCACAAAAAATAATGCCCAGCTGCAAAATAAAATGTTAAAAACTCAATAAATCAATCTGGCCTTGGAACAGAAATACATGCACACTGCTGCTCAAACGGGAAAAAAGTGCAGCATTTTCATATAACATCAAAAATCCCCTCTGTGACTGAAAGTGATTGATTTCCATTTTTGGGTTAACTATGTAGTAATTGGCTACCATTCTACTGAAATTAGCCACCATATCTAGGACCCAGCTCCTGTTTGCTCTAAAGTGGCAGATGCAGTAGTTTAAATTCTCTCATTATAAACAACTGATAAGAAAATACTGGTACAGCCAGAGGCATGGAAAGAAGATACTTAACAGACAGAGTGTAGAATACAGCTGCAGCTGCTTCATGTGATGTGTGAGGTATTTGAGACAATGGAGCTATAGAAAAGCAAATCTCTTTTAGTTTTCTCACCTAGCTCTGGCACATAGTGATTATTAACAAAAGCTTGGTTTGGTTTAAGTTCTTGTTTGTCTCTGGATTTAACTCCAGGACAGCTCATCACATCTCTAGGGACTGAAGGAAAAGCTAGAGAGAAACCATTCAGTCAAAACTTATTTTTAAGGTGCATTCAAATTACAATATTTCAAAATAATAATTTTGAGTAACATTGTTCCATTATTTACTCCAAGTAACAGTAAACAATCAGTAAACAATTCTAAAAATATTGTGTCTCAGATATCTGTGAAACTGTGTTTCTGGCAATCCATTAGGTGAGCTCTGACTATGGGTTTTTATTTTTGTTTCTTTATTTAAGCAATATTCTTGCATCTTCTATAGACATTTCTGTCTTCTACTTTTAACCTAGTGTTTCTAGAAGCTTGACACTCTTTCAGATATCATGCCAAGCAAGTCAGGAATAGATGAAAGAACTGAAATTGCAGTTATTTCTAATTAAGATGGAACATTGTTATAGATTTTTTCAAAACATTGCTAATAATTTATGTAGCTAAATTGAAAGATTACTTTTCTTAAAAAAACCCCGATGGCTAAAGCCAGAAGTTTATTGAATTAACTTGAGAGTCTTTGAAGTTTCATTACTATTAATGACCTGTTTGGAGATCAGGTGAAACCATAGATATCTTTCATGTTGCTATATTTGTCTGGGAGAGCTCTGATAGAATTTCCTCTTCAGCTAATCAGACAAGATGTTTAACATCATATTAACATTATCATCTTTCTTTCTCCCGAAGAGTCTTCTATAAAAAAACAGTGAAAACAATACAATTTGATGCTCAGATGCTTCATCTTATTATACCAGAGCAGTGACTTTGTTAGACACTGCATTCTGCATGTGTTCAACACACGGAATAATTCTGGACAGATTTTTAGACCAAGCCACTCACATTTTTAAGTATGCACAGAACCTACAGGACTACAGAGGAAACCTGCTCTCATCTAGGGATAACAGGTGCATAAGCAACATATCGTAAAAGATTTTAAAAGAAACATAGAGCTATTTGTTTACTCTTAAAATAGATCACAGGAAGGAAAAAATCACAGATCACAGCTTCTAGAGAATCACTGCATTATCTACCACATTCCACAGTATTTTCTCAGAGCTCACAGTATCCTTTTGGAGGAGCATGGCCTCCATATGCATGAGAAAGGACAGTATCATCAACTCATGCTATTTGTGTGAAACTTTTTTCCCAGTCAGAAAGGAGAAGCAGCAAAGAGAAACATGTTGATTCCTTCGACAGGAAGTAAAATTCCAAGCCTGCATGTGCATGTATGTGTCCTATACATAACTGGGATTTGAGGCTGAACTTGTTTTCCTGAATAGGCGTAATACAAAAACAGGAGAATTTTCATCAGGTTGAACTTCATTTCTTGAAAAATCATTTGGAAAATACTCTCATTTATATCAAAACTAGAAGCAACTCAGAAAAGTACTTTTGAGCTTACGTACTTGCAACGTGGGCAAGAGTTGATTCAATACCTGCTGGTTCCATGAACTTCTTTCTCACTTAGTCTCTGTAATATTTATAGGTCAGTCCTTAAAAATACTAAACTTAGATGACACTGAAGTTCCTAAGATACTAAAAATAAAGTGTGTTATTTCAACTTCATAAAAGACAGTTGAAGGGGGAAAGACAGCAGTCTTTTTTAATTTTTTTTAAATTTTTTTTTAAATTTTTTTAACAACAGCTTTCTGGCTGAAACCAAAGAATCAAAAACCTGAGGTTCAGCTGCTGTGTCTCACTGATATGTGCAACCTAACAAAGTGCAGACCTCTCTCCCCTAAAACTAGTGAGATGGTATATGCAAACGCAATTAGCTTTTTTCCTTCAAACAACATAGCTAGTAAACTAGTAAGTGCCTTGCCTCAGCGTCCTAATGAGAAAAGAGGTAGCCTGGGAATGTCTCCCCATGTCTGCACAATGCAGGAACAGCAGCATCTTTATATATAAGCCTCAATTTCTTGTAATGACTACAGAAAGAAACTTCCTAAGAGGCAAAAGAAAAGGAAAGCCAAATTATCACATGTCCTAGAGAACTAAACTTATTGAGTTCTTTATCTGGCCATTATGATTTTTTCTTTTTTTTTTTTTTCATTTAAAAATGTGTCATTATTCATTTGCTTTCATTCTGGGAGAAAATTGTGGGTTTTCCTCTAAAAAAGACAAACCTCATGACTTTTATATTGGCCTCCCTATTAGTTTTTGGAAATTTGAGCTCTTGCTGGCTCAAATTACTGACTACATAGCTGACCAAGCCTAAGGAATTATTTTGATTTTCTGGGGGTTTTGTATAGACTCTGGTTTGGATACACATCACAGATATCACCCTGGTATTCACGTGATTAAGTATGCTTTGGCTTCCAAACAAAGACTGCTGTGAAGGACAAACTCAGAAATCAAATCTTGATCTTTGGTTGAGAGAAAGCTAATATCCACCTATGGCATTATCTAAGGAAGAATTCCTAGCTACTTTGCAGAGAATTTAAAGAAAAAACTACTGTCGTTAGAATTAGTGGGGAGGAAAGAGGCTGGACTATACATGTTTTTCACTTTGTAAGATGTAAAAAACAGTGTGGTATATATACAATGATGCAAGGAGCTATTGCTATAAATACTTAGCTCCTCAGGAGAAAAAAAAATCCCCAAAAATAAATAAAATAACAAAATATAATATTTCTATACCTAAATTCATAGAAGTGTATAGCAAATAGTTCATGCATTTTTTCCTCTAAGGAAATAAGTACATTGAACGGCATGGTTTTCTTATGCAGCGCCAATTATATTCTTTCAACAATGGTATAGCAAAAGGGATAGGTTCCTCAGAAAAGTATATGCCATTTCTATCCCCTTTAAAACTGGACAGCAGTAATTATCAGGAGTAATTTACTGTTTCCTCAGGGCAGAAATTAAAATGTAAGAACTGTCTCTTTTTCCAGGTTTGTTCTCAATTGCAGCTTCTGCTAGCATTATCAATCAGATTGCAGGGATTCTGCACAGAGCAAGCATCAGGACAAAAAAAAAGCACATTATTGCCACGAACCTTCCAAATTCTCTTCTGTAATCTGGCAACTGAAAAATTACATGTCTTTTTCTTGAACAAGTAACTGCTGGGCTCAGTACTGTTGCTCTACACTGAGCCATTGCTGTAGAAGAGGTAAAGATAATGACATCTCTGAACTCCAAAAGGTTTTCTGCAACCAATCTCATGAAATCTCCACTGTTCTGCCTTCACACAGTAGGTGTTCATGTGGTTCTCCTCACACTGCAGAATCTGAGCACTTCCCTGGAGAATGGGAATTCAGCATCCTTTACACTGTTCAGCTGTACACTACGGTGTATCTGGAAAACATGAACTACCACAACCCTCTTCTGTCATCCTAACCCATACATTATCATTTGCATGCCTATTAGCACCTTTCTGAACATTGACCCCTTTAATTTTTTGTGTAACTTTTATTTCTACCACAGACACAAAGCTTGTGAAAGGAATCCAGGACCCTTTTTCTGAAAATTACTCCGATTTGTAGTGGGATTTCTTCCTTGTCACAATAGTATTTTGTCATTTTTACAAGCTGCAGGGTTATAGCAATTCATCTACTTAAAAGCACAGGTCTTTAGCGAACCAAAATTAGTAGAACTGTATATTAAAACATGTTACTAAGATTACACAGGACAATAAAGAACTTGGATTTCTTCAGCCTCCTCTCTGAATGCCTGGTCAGCCTCTATAATTTATTGGAGAGAGATGAAAATAGACAGTTCTTACAGAACTCTTTTCTTGAATTTTTCAGAATGCTTTTCTTGCACTGTCTCTAAAGAGTCACTCAAAGACCCTTCTCTGAAAAAGCTCCTATCATAGGTTATCCTAACCTATGCAGACTGATGTTTGCCTACCCTCACTTCATATATGTGGGTACTGAAACAAGAATTAATTTCCTTTTTCACCCCTTAAACAGTAAGAACTTAAACACAATAGAAAATCTTCCTAAAATTTTAAGACTAATATTAGTTATTTCATATATTTTAGCATCTAAACAGAGATTGAATTTTCCTCAGCAATAGAGACTCTAAATCTGATACATCATCATAAATAAATGATCATAACGGGTAAAGGGATACTGAGACTGCACTCTTAAAGTATTTTCCAAACTTCTCAAATAGATGTCTTTTTATTCCATTCTGACCTGTGTTTGAATTTGGAATGATAAATTGAAAATGCAGGGTGTACTGAAGCATATAAAAACAGTTTGTGAATATGCAATTTAAGTAAATTGAGTTAATACTGATGAAAACAGTTGTCTTCTAAATAAAAGAGAAATATTTCTATCATTGAAAAACAAGACAAAGAAAAATAATCAGTTGCAGTTACCGTGCAAGGAGTTTGCATCCAAGGTTCTCCATCTATCTGCATAGGCAGAGACTTGCTGGTCCTGAAGGTACAAATTTCATAATATAAGAAAAAGAAACTAGAAAAAAGTGATGAATGTGTTTATTAAAAAGGCATATATGTGATGGCGTACAGATATAACCCTGATTTACCCCTAAACTCCTATTAAATTTCCAGTATGAGCCACAGTCATACTGTAACACAGTCAATTTAGAAGGCTTAGTCTGATTTTCAACACAGAAAGCAAAAACATGGCAAATATTCATGTATCTTGCTAGTAATACACTACTCTTTCATGGAGGAAGTCTGTAATTTGTGAAATAATGAGTGAATGACACAATAATTTCAGGAACAAACCTTATTAACAGAAAAGACAAACAAATTTGTGCTATTTTTTATAATTTAGATTGTACTAGTATATAGTATACATATATTATACTACTATAGATGATACTAGAAATAAATTTCAGGTCTATCATCACCACTTACTAGAATCACTGTGTCTGAGTTAGACAGAACACACACAGAGAATGAAGTTTCCATTATATTCAGAGTGTTTAACATGTTATAAATTTAAATTGTTTAGCAAAGGGGCACTGATTTCAACAGAAAGATTTAGACAGTATTGCCTCTCTAGTTCTAGATGCTTTTCAGAAAAGCATAGAAAAATGAGAACAGAAAAAAAAAGTACTACATTTTTGATCTTTTCCAACCCTGAAAACAATAGTTTGCATACAAAACTATTAGAAATAGCATGGAGTAGATAAATCTAATAATGAAAAAATTAGTGATTCATATTGGTCAATGGAAATTCTGGTTTGGACATTTTTTGAAAACAACACTTCATGGAATTATCCATTGTTATCTATGGCCATAAATGGAGGAAGGGAAGAATGTTTACCGAGCTCTCACTTTATAGTTCAGGAAGGGTTTCTATTAATTTTTTTTATTGCTGCTATTCTGTTTTAGGCTTATAATTGTAGAGTCTATGGGATTAATAAATTTTGGAAAATTCTTCCTGAGGAATTCTTCACTGAAAAAGAAAGAGATGGTTAATTCTTTTTCAGTCCTTATATAATCCAAGAGATAGAATAATTACCTTTTCTTTGTTATCTAATACAAGTTTACTCTATTGTGAATGTTCTTAGAAATGATAAAACACGATGACACTAGAGTACTCCACCATCATTGGCTCATACATACCAAGGTTTAATAATAGTGGCTTGTCAGAATTCAGTAAATAACAAATAAATTAAAAACAGAGCTCTTTGACTTGCACAGATCAAAAAGTGCTTTACAATTACCAATTACACACTACTATTCCCTGGTGTGGTATGCATTATAAATGGGTTAAAATGTGACAAAGTAATGCTAAATTACTTTTGGCTTGAAAGTGCATGGAGTGTATGTTGACAATAAACGCCAAGATGTTCATGCCTTATTCCTTCTGCTCCAAATTCCTGACAATACTTCTTCATGGGACGAAATAGTACTTGAATATAACATGTGAAGATTGAATGTGAACACCCTCTTTTCAGTTTTTTTGACACATTTCAAGAAAGGAAGATGTATGGGCAGAGAATATGGACGGAATAGATTCATTTCATATATAAAAAGGATACTTTCACAAGCAATAATCATCATAATTATGACTCTTAAACTAAAAAAGAAAGTCAGTAGATAAAACTTCAGTTTCACAACAACAGTGCAGTGTAATTAAATTAAAGCTCCTGATACCTGATGACAACAGATGAGCACTGGGCAAGCCGTCTTCCAGCACTTTTCAGACCTGTGTATATCTGTCCCATCTCCATGGCTCCCTCCAGACCAACCACTTCCATAAGCTGGTCACTTAGATCTGCAAAAGTTGAAAAAAAATCCATATTTTGTCTTGACAGCATTTTGAAAGCAGTCATATTGACCAACAAGAGCTGCCAGAAGACAAGCTGATTATAAAAGATATGGAGAACAGAACTGGCAAAAATGATTATTCCTAAGGAGAATTACAGCTTTAAGTTGGATACAACTGGGCCCTGCTGTCACACAATTCTACAATATCCTAACCAAAATTATTCTGAGAATCATTATATCCATGGTTTATTTTACAGGAAGACTAAAGAAAAAATTTCATAATAAGAGGAAATAGAAGAGATTCCTTCATTTGAGTTACCTGACACACAAAGAATGAGATGTTTACAGTGTAGAAATTTATGCTTTTTATTTAACAGATATTTAAAATCTGATAAGAAAAAGTCTGTACTCCAGACCCTACTGGATCCTCTTCCATACAGTACCTTCCAGACAATGTGTGCAACTCCAACTCAGCCTTTATGTGCATGCATTATTATTATGAGTTATTATAACTTTTTTTGCATTGGATAAGTGTCTTAATTAGCACACAGATGCAATTCAAAAAGGAAGAAAAACACCTGAAATATCCACCTAGCTTTCCAACTTTTTCATGCTTGTTTGCACTCAGTTACATATTTTTTGTTTCACACTTCTTTTTGACTAAATAGTACTTTGGCATTAAACTTCAAAAAATATTTAAATAAATATTAGTTTACTTGACTTCAAGGAGTAAGGACAAATTCTGTCTAGAATTTCAGGTACAAAAAGAAACCTAAACAGTAATAAACCATCTGCTTTGAGAAGCAACCCAGCAAGGTAATGAAATATTATCCAGTAACAACGAGGGTGTTTCGCATGAAATGTTTTATATTCTCCTGTGTAAATACACGTTGCCGGGACCAAATGGACAAGAAAAAGAAACATTTCTTTTCTAGCTGTATAATATGTGTGTTTTATAAATTGGCTGTTAACATCAATGTTTTCAAAAGGCAGGTTATTCAGTGAAGCAAAGCATTGAGCTAAAATGTTAGAGTCTATCATCACACTGAAGAAACCACAGAAAAGAGACCACATTACTCTGTGTATTTTAAACCCCTCAACCCTTAATGAAGGTGAAATTTTATGCTAACAATCATATCTATGAGGCTATTCCAAAGTTTCAATGGGAATCTCTTCTGTTCACTTCTTTGGGCTTTCAATGAACATAATTAACTGAAAGAAGTACTGTGATCAGGGGAAAAAATATTAAAAGCAAATAGGATTTATGATGTGGATTATTCTGCTTCCAGCAGAAAGTCTGATACTATCCAAAGCCTTCATTTTTCTTCTTATACTTTCTTAATATTTTCTGCTTTATTCATTTCCTCATCACAGTAAAATCAGTTCCATACAATGTTAATGAAGAAAAAAAATAAACAATATTCTTGCCCATTAAGGGAAAACAATAAGATGGTCAAAAGTTTAAAATGTACAATATGATGAATTCTATCTCTACATTTTTATAGCTTGCATCCATGTAAGCTGAATTTTGTATGTCTGGCTTTCCACTGCATTTTTTTTTTTCTTAAAATGTTTCCCATAAGTAACTAACATTTAAAGTTAAGTGAGATTTAAAAAACCTCTGCTTTTCTTGTTAGCCACAGAGACTTTATTGGGAAAGCACTACTCTTTTTCAAAACTTTATATATATACAAGCACATAGAACTTTATAGATGTACTAAATCATTAAAATGTTTAGCCAAAGAAAACATCAAATTCCTATTCACTGGGCCATTAGAAAATTATATTTTAAAAAATGGAAGAATAACTAAGAACAGATTTTTATTTCTGACAGCTTAGGCAATATGTGCAATATTCAGAATAGTGACATTTTCAGGGATATATATTTGACGCACCATTTTTAAAAAGCTGTGAGATTAGTGCCAGTAGCAGCAGGTAACTAAGGGCCAAATGCTGCCCTTTGATCTATACCACACTTCTCAAAAAATGTGGTATTTTAAACATTGGAAGATGGAATTGAACAATAATCTCATCTACCAAAAAAGTAAAGCCCTTTCAAAAACTTCACATTTGCAGTGGCACATTCCCAAAGTGGAGCTATTTTAGGCCAAATATGAATATTTTTAGAATCAAGCTTAAATTAGACATAACTTTCCTTCAGAAGCAGTAAAAACTAAAGCAAATGTAACATGCAATTATTGACTGCATTAGTTCGCTCTTGCCCTTGCTGATATATTTGACCTGATGCTTTTGCAGTCATATCCATTTCAACAAAACCTTGAGATATATTGACATTGATAAAAACTCAAGTGGAAAGCGGCAAAGGAAGTATGTCTGTTTTAGTCCCACTCCTCAATGATGTTACATGGCTAGAGGTACACTGGTTGAATATAAAGGGTAAAGACATCAACAATGGAATGATATTTCTTCTTAAAAGGTCTCCACCAAAGAATTTGAAGGAGACTAAGTTAGCTTTGTTAAAGGAGATCTGATCTTCTATTAAATAATAAGATCGGAAAGGGGAAGTCATTCTTCATTCTGGTGGAAGTTTATTACTGATTTTTCAGAAAGATTCATGAGGGCCTCTGTATAGCTCAATATATACCCCAAAATGATCTGGAAATAGAGGTAGACAGTGAGTACTGAAGATTGAGCAAAGGAAAAACAAAACCCAATTATAAAAAAAAAAAAAAGGAATTTTACAGTACTGAGTAATTTACAGTACTTTACAAAGTCAGAAAGTTCAATATATGTAACTTAATGTCCATGAGGAGAAAGAACACTCACTACAGATATGCAGACCATTATATATATGACATTTGGAAATAAATATGGTGTGTGTGTCTCCATGTGTATATGTTTATTCTGCTGGGTTACAATTGATACTGTCATGCTGGAATGAACATTGTGGAGTTCCAGTGACAAGTTCTATGAAAATATCACCTCAATGCTCCATTTATGATCATCAAATGTTGCAGTTGGTACATCCATGAAGTATGGAATTTGTAGTTCCAGTTCACTCAGCAATGCAGAGGAAGAAAAATAACTGGAAACAACAGGCAAACAAATGTGGTAACAAATATGGAGCAACTTCTGTATGAAAATATATTAGACTACTAGCCTTCAGGAAGTAAGGAGATAAATGGAGGAAAGATGAGCAAATAGGTGTAATGGAGTAGATGAAGACAGTAACGTAATTCAGTATTTCTCAAATGCAAGAACCAAGGAGTTTCATAGTACTTCTAGACAAGCAGGAAATCCTTTTTACATAGTATTTTTTCATGCCATGAGGCCACACTAAACTGAAATTACTTATATCTAAAATGATACATATTCGGTAGGATATCTTAACAGAAAAGAATCACTGAAAGTTTACTCTCTTATGCTTTATTTCTAATACAGGCTGGTGTTAGAGGTCCAGACACCGAGCAACACAAACTTGTGGGTTGATCTAGTATCACTATTCTTGTTGACTTCTTATTCATCTTATAAACTGTAGTGGAGAATAATGAATGCTGCCACTCACCAAACATCATTCATGACTTAAAACAGTTTATAACGTGGACTTTTCTGTGACATGTAGCCCTATTGTGTTTGAGTGAAAGTCACTCCTTTCGAGCCTCAAATTATATTCTTAAATTGTGTATCTCTGTCTCTACCAACTATGAAGTAAAATACGTTTCTCTTTTCAGGGACGCATTTCTTTCTTGTGTTTCTTCTGCATCCTACAGATTTTATTTTAAAGAGAAATAGTTGGTGATTTTAATAATAAAATTCTCCAATATGTGTTTCACCTATTATAACTAGTTTTAGAAAGTTTAGGTTTAGGAAATTACAGGCTAGATTTTCAAGAAGAATTTCACAGCTAACAGTGAACAAAAGCAACTATCAGATACTGAGCAGTTTTTCTTTCTAACCAGTTCATTTAGTTGCCTAAAGGAGAGCTGAGGTCTCATAGGTAAGCTATTACAGAGAGCATCTCAGTATTAGTCCATTAGGAAAGTGTTTTTTGACTGGTGCCTTGGGGTTCCCCAGTCCGTTTGTTCTACTTTGAGCTCTGTGAAAGAGCTGAAGGCTCTTGCTTGTTTTCTATCTGAATGAGCCATTAGAGTGTGTGGGAATGTTTTCACAGCACCATGTCTCTCCTGTCTCTTCCACAAACCAAAGTACTTCATGTGTCTCCTCACATTAGCGCTGTCAGTAAACAAAGCCGGCTCTCCCAGGGGAGTCCTGCTGTCAAGCAGACGGGGACTAGCATGCAGAGGGGCAGCTGACCCCTTGCACTCACCCCTGATGGGGAGATAAAGTCGCTAGGGAGCTGACTGCCCATTTCTTCCCATAAGGCAGCAGAAGAAGAGAGGTTCAAACAGAAACTTGCACAAGTGGCAGACAAAACATTGCATGTGACTATAAGCCCTTTATAGCCCTTCCCAAGGCACGAAGAAACACACTTGGAGACTTTGAAGTTTCATAGTGAGTTTACGTTATCCATTACCCTGGCATTAGCTGAATGCTTCAATATTCAGAGCGAACATACAAGAGGAAAACACATTTGGAATTCATCTGTGAAGATAAAGCAAGGAAAGCAAAATGGGGTAAGGGGTGGATGGGAAGAACATGGTGTGATTAGAAAAACTGATTTACATAGAGAACTTTCCCTCTGTAATGGAACTGGTTTTGATATCCAATTTATCTTTGCAATATATAAATATTGCTGTCCTGGCAAGAGATTGAATGACTCTATTATAACTTGGGGTTACTGCACTCACTCAGGCACATTTGCATAAAAACACTGTTGGTCAGTGGTAAATCTGTCTCTGGCAGCAGTTTGTCTTCGAAGAGAAGGGGCTCCATAGCTTACGAAATGTAATCAAACCCTAGTAATCATCACTCTGGAAATTTTTTGGTTCCAGTTAAAATACTGGATAAGAATTTGAAAGCTGGTATCATGCCAGAGGATCCTTGAAAAACACCCAAGCTCAGTGCTCTGCACCACATGAATGCTTCAGTATCTTCCTAGAACACAGCATGTATTAAATCTCCAGTAACCCATTATGCAGGAATGTGAAGTCGCCTCCATATGCAGTGATAGGGACTGTTGTAAAAAATTGCTAGAAATGTGTTTACTGTCATAATATTTTCCTGATTTCAAATGAATACCTTTTTCCAAATTCCTGGTTACAAAAAAAAAAAAAAAAAAAAAAAAAATCATCACTAAATCCTTGCAATCTGTACAGCCTAGGTTTTGTTATGTCTTTCTTAGGAGAAGCTACCTGAAATAACATTTGCCTCTTATAATTGTTTATATCAGAGTTGTATGTCAAGGCCAAGATGATGTCGATGCTCTGTGTTGTTACTGATGCACAGACATATACAAAAGACAGCTCTCCTATCCAAGATTTTATAGACAAATAATACAAAACATTGGGGAAAAATAATATTATTATGTCCATTTTACAAAGTTAAAATTGTACACAGACACGTTTAGGTCCTGGAAAATATTTGTTCTCATATTCCACTGAATATATTGTGTGTAGACCCACAAGAGTAACGATATTATTTCTACCACAAAGTTTAGCACAGGAGTTTTCAGAACTGACTTGGCCAAGATGACATGCAAATTTTGGAGCAGAGACAGGAAATAAATCAGCAAATCCTGAATTTTAACATTCTGTTATCAAAAGTCTGTTCTCCCATTTAATGTTGACCTTAAGGATATATATCAAGTCCTATACCTGTGGTATGTGACCCAGTTTTGAGTATTCTGTGTTGCTGAGTTTGCATGTAAACATTAAAATCTCAGGTGGATCCATACATCTATTTCATGCCAGTATTGATTCTCTAGCTTTTATTCTTGTCTTCATATTTTGTTTTCCTGGTATTAAAACAAAACAAAACAAGCTAAACCTTCCTCTTAGTGTGAAGGAAGATATATCACTGGTGTAATTCTCACCCTGGAGAGATACTCAGATACAGTGATAATAAATTAGGCAGATATTTTATGTACATAAAAACACACCAAAATGCAAACACATTTTATTCCTCTGTGGACATACACAAATGATATATATTACCTATATTTAAGCATATGTGAGAAATTCAGTAGAATTTTGCTCCACCATCAGAATTGATGGTGCACTTAATAGCCCTAATGAGATAATGGGGTAAGATGCAAAAGCGCTAGTTTTGTCACTTAAAATGAATGCAATCAATAAAATCCTCTCTCTGCTGAATTTAGTGGCATAATTCTTACTGATTTCAGTGGAACTCGAATTTCACCCAGTATCTTATCTTGCATCAGTCTAGCACAGAGGCTCTATCGTCAGATGGAATCATTTAAAAGACACACTGTGTAATGGATTTTTTTCTGCTTACACAATCATCTCCCAATTCTCATGAATCAGAAAATGATGAGTTTCGCCCCAAAAAACAGAAGGACAAGCAAGAAAGAATCAGTCCCTATAATTAAATATTTTATGAAGCTTTTTAGCGTGCACAGAAGGTCTTTGTAAAACTTTTTCTAAAGTGAACTTCTATTTTCCCAGCTTAGTAGGGGTAAGGATAGAAGAGTTCTTCATGGAAACATTTCTGAATAATGGTTGAAGAAGGAAAAAAACCCCAACAATCAAAATCCAAAAACAACCCACCCTAGAGCATTCAAATAAAATCACTTCCATTCTAGAAACCACTCCCAGATACCAGGGCTCAGATGTTCAAAATTTGAAACAAGGGATCTCATCTTCCAGTTTGGGAGATCATTATGTATAAGTCTTTTATGATAAAGACTGGCAGACAAAATGTATTTTTTTTTAATGAATTTTTTTTTTAACAGTTTGAGGTACAATTGCACTGAATATGCTGCTGCACCAAAAAGCTCCCCATTATTTTAATCTGTATTCTTACAAAAGTTATTTGTTAAAAAGGATTTCACTGTGTTACTCCTATACCCCCTTCATCCAAGAGAACAAAAGCTGTTCTATGAAAGGAGTCTAAACTTGGACAAACCGTAAAAAAAAAAAAAAAAAAAAAAAAAAAAAAAAAAAAAAAAAAAAAGCAAAGTTCCTCTCTGTTTTTATCAAATTTGATTGCTGCAGCTGTTCCCAGTTTCTGTATTTTAAAAATAGCCTTATTCAGTGCCTTGTTGGCTAAAGGCCAGAGTACCATTAGAACATGCTGTACGGAAAACCTCTATTCAGTTACAGATACAGAAATATATTTAAGATCAGTGGGGGTCATCTGCACCAAACACTTGTATGGGGAAAATGGAATTTTAATGTGCTTGGACTGCTCACCACTTTTAATAGATATTTAAGAACTTCAAACCGGATATCTTTCTATTTGTATTGGTACTATCATATTACTGAGCATCAGGTACGATACAATATGAGCAAGTCAAGATCATTTCAACTAACAAAAATAGATCTAATTCTCAAATTACTCCTTAGTAGTTCTGGCATTCACTTTAAATGGCTCCTAGTAATATTGGAAATTTGATTAGCCTATAAAAATGCCTAGAAAAGAAAAATACAGTAATATTTATGGAAATGTAGAAATCTGATCAATGAAAACCAGCTTTGATTTGTACACTTCTAGGAGAACTAGTACTATCATGGGATAAATGTTCCCTTTTTGCAGGGTAGCAAACTCTATTAACAGCATTATCCCTATATTTATCCACCAAAGAGGTTTTTAGTCATCTGCCAGAAAGAAATGCTCATTCCATTTATGTGAGTATTAAAACTCCATTTGATTAAGGTGGTAGTGACTTCGGTCCAGGAGCTCAGAACATCCCAAAGATGATCTTCATTTCTCTTGCTTCATGAGAATCGGACCCATTTTCTTCCTCTACCATATTAGTATTCCGTGGTGTTTGGAGATCACACTATGCAGAGTGGATACCAGTTTAACCAGCAGCATTATTTACTTATTAACCAATAACCTAACTCAGGAAAATATTCTGAACATCAATGAGATGCCTCACAGATTACTTCTCATCATTTATGATGGGGTAAAATGCCTGTCTTAAAGCACATAAAGTTATGTATTTCTACTGCACCTGGGGAAGAGCCTTCAACATGGTAAAGATATCCAAGGTGGTTGTTTGGATAGGTACTAAGAGGAAGAAAATCATAGCAATGAAGACATCAATGTAGTCTATTGAGCTTGCTGAGACTCCAACTTTTTGGTGGCAGGTTTGCCTCCTAAGTTTCTCTGCCCTCACTCTCAGTACCTGGGTTATTTTAATAAATACAATCATACTTTGGATTACAGTTTCAATTACATTGTTCAGACCCTCTCTCTGTACAGAAGACGCATGGACAATTGAAGTAAAATCCAGGGAATTCAGGGGCAGGCATTTGTAACACTTTCATCAGTCAGACAATTTCCTAAACTTCCTGCAGTCTGCAAAGTTAAAGCAGCTTTGATTTAGTTTCTCACTAAACTAAATATATTTGGTGCTGTCTGAGGTGACCTAGGATCTCCAGGACATTCCCAATGGGCTGACAAGCCTGACAAAGGAGCAACAGAAGCAGCAGATGAAAGGATGGTATCTTGAGAGGAACTCTAATGGTGTAAAGAAGTTATATATGGAGAACTGAAGAAAGGCTTTGTTTTCTCCTGACAGGGATTCAGAGAAAGAGTTTAAGAGGTCTGGATTTCTGGAGAAGCAATTTTTTCTCTTGTCACCAAGAGGAATTTGGGAGACAAGTCAGCACACCTGGACAAGTCTGAAGTTCTGCTACATCTGTCACTCAAAATTACCATGTGTTGGCTTCTTTGTAAAGGTTAAGGCCTGAAGAAGTGATACACCCTCTACTCACTCAGTGAGGGGCAACAAGTTTGCTTGACAGCTCCAGGACTAAGCTCCAAGTCTGTGAGCAGATTTTCCTAGGGCTTCTCCTTGCATTTGATCTGTTCTCATTAGCTGTCATTGTAGGATCTGGTCTCTGCTATCTAATTTAGTTACATACAGAGAATTGCCATTATTTTTCTTTCTATCTGAACTACACACATTGCTAAATATTCACTATTTTTTACACTGCTCCTGGTTTACAAGAAGACATATCTGGGATACTCTTTGGGAACCTCTGCTATTGGAGAAAGCAAATGGGAAAGTTACCTCTAATAGAGCTGCGAGGAAATGTCTTTGATGTGCTTTACATGGAATGACAATTCAAAGCACCACAAAGAAAGCAGAAATTAATTTATTATACCTTTCAATATTTTAAATATTAATGACTGACATGAAGTTATTTTTCAATATCTTTTCTCAATAGTTATTTAAAACACACATAGGAAGAAAAGGTATTTCCATGACCATGATCAAGTACAGAACAGTTCCAAATCTCTTCTCAAGAACAGAAAGACCAAAGTCAGCCACAAGTATCACAGTAGCAAGACACAAGTTATTTTTAGTGATCTAGTCCTGGACAGTATCTCGCAGAAAAAAACCCCCAAACTTTACTTCACCCTGAACAAGAAAATACTACTAATAAGCAAAATTGGATCTGGTTACAATTTTTCTTTTTACTCTATTCTGCCACAAAAGGAAAGCCACAATGTTTCACTAAAAAATGATCTGAGCACACACTACTCAATTGCAGCACCACTCATGATGTTTCAGGTATCTGAGAAATACAGAAGCCAAGTCCTTGCCCAGAGCTAATTTCTACCACAATCCTATGCTGAAAAGCTATACCGAAATGTGGAGCCTAACTGAATTTGTCTTTAGAAGGATTAGACATGGTAAGAAAAATATTTTCAAGTACTGTAATGCAAAATAGAAGACCTGTAAAACCAACAAAATCATTCTCATCTTCTTTTGACTGTCTTTTTTCACTCTATTTTTTTCTGAATAATGAAGGATAAGAGAAAATACATGATAAACAGATAAGGAGATCAGCCTTGCCTCTGAGACAAATTTTTAAAGGACCTTAATGTTGTCGTCTGCTCAACAAACCATTTGAGCATGAATATTCAGTAATATCCAAAGGACCACATGCATGTTTCAAGCATGACTGTTAGGTGCTCTGTTTATACAGACCTATTGCTATGGCAACTACATTATGGCACATGCTATCAGAATACTAATTATAAAGCAATATAAATAAGGTTGTGTACAACAAGCAAGTTCACATTTACACAATTCCATCATCTGAAAATTCAGCCTTACATGTATATGATGAAAAATATTTTTCAAAAGCAATCACACATTTTTGTAATTCATGCATTATGATGTTAACTTCAGTTTCTTTTCCATAACATTACTTTGCACTAGGATCAGCAGCGCAAGGGGAATGCAATATACTGAGGGAATTAAAGAAAGCAGAAGGTGCAGGTGCACTAATAAATGGGTGGCCTTTGGAGTACAGTATTTATGTGTGCTGTGCCGAGCTAAACAGAAACCTAAACGTTACATATAAGAAGTGGTACAACAAGAACATCTGTGTTGGGGAACTGAACTGGCATGGCTAACACCTCCAGTGCCAGGTGCAAAGGACATTTCAGTACAGCTTGAGTGATTTTGACTGCTAGCATCTGTACATATGAGATTATCTCTTTTTTTTCCCCTCCATATTCCACTAGAGTATTTGTATTATACATCTGGCTTTAGATTCTAGCATAGCAAAAGACAGGTTTCCGTCTTTCCATTTCTGGATCTTAGCCACAGATTTTTTTTTTTTTTTTCCCCATTTCAGTCATGCTTTTCATAGAAGCATAATGCCAGAGTCCCTAGTAATTTCTAAATGTATGGTTGAGGAAAATGAGCATTTTTCCCCAGGAAAGAAAGACCCATTAAAGGAAGAACTGTACCTTTGATCTAGTCAAAGTTGATCAAAAATGCCTGCAGAAAAAGCTTTTCCTCTCTAAAAATACTAAAACTTCATTGAAACTTCACGTGTTAATGTCCATTCTTCTGGGAAATTCTAGATTTTCATGTAAAGTCACTTTTTAAAACCAATCCCCAAAATAGTATGAAAAATTTTATTTCAAATTCAAGTTACATACCTGATTCATAGAACTATTGATAATATTTGGAAGAAGACTTAAAATGAACAAATGAGACAGCTGACTGAAATGATTGGTAGGAAATGCAAAACTAGTTACTTGTGATGTACTCA
The DNA here is from genome assembly GCF_029207755.1 of Chamaea fasciata. Taxonomy (NCBI): domain Eukaryota; kingdom Metazoa; phylum Chordata; class Aves; order Passeriformes; family Sylviidae; genus Chamaea; species Chamaea fasciata. The sequence goes on along the minus strand of NW_027094086.1, from coordinate 125,119,058 downwards.
TTCAAGTCCAAATCTAATAATCCTTGAAATATTTGAGATTCCAACATAGTCCATTGAGACCATGACCTACTGTATTTAAGTGGCTCAGGCTCAATCTTTTATTTCTTAAATAGGCAAAGATTTCAGGAATCAATTGTTGTTTAAACCTGAAAATCCATAAAAACTACCAGTGGTAATGTTAGTTCGGGTGGAAGTCAATGGCTCATTCACCATTGCCATGACACCAACAAAATCTGAAAATGTTCCCAAGAATGGATTGTAAAGGTGGGGGGAGGGTAGGAAAGGGGAGGGGTAAAAAGAGATATAAGAATAGTGTTTGTATTCTGAAGAGTCTACTTGTATTGGTGCACTGTTAATGAGTCTGAACCACAGCCTTACATGTTTTATTTGTCCAGCATAACAAGCCCTATATTCCCATTCAAGACAGGAACAAAACATCATCAATAGTAAAACAGGACATAATGAGCTTTGAAGGAATTTCTTCGAAAAACTGTTTCTTTCTCCTGGCAATTTCCAATCCCCTCCTTCCATCCTGCAGCCACTGTTAAAACCCCTTGAACATGTCTAATAAATAATCGAAAAAAGGAAAGGACAAATTATTTAAGTCTACACTTCCCTGGGAATTGGGGGTTTGTTTCACCACATTGTAAATTATCTTTCCTAACTTCTAATATAGTGTGACAAAAAATGCAATAAATACAAATAAATCCACAGGGAAGAGATGCAAAAAAAATTACAAAAGCTTGATGGGGAAAAAAACCCTCAAAACAAAAAGCTATAACAAATCCGCAATCCCTAGTCACTCATCTTTTCTTGTTACTTCAGTTCTAACGCCAAATTCCTTCATTATTTTTTGACCTGATATGAAACACCATCTGGCAAAAGCATGTTGCAATTCTAAATAAATTAAATAATTGGATGGTTGCTTTAAAATATCTTTCATAAATAAGTACTATTATACATTAGCAAAAGTCACTTTATTGCCTTTCTGAGCTCTGATGCTGTGCTGTGACTTTCTGTCTGCCTAGAGGACCTACAGTTCCCAAGCAGTCTCGCATTTAGTGTTAGACTGTCATGAGCCTGATGAGCTTCCGCAGTCACAGAGTATCAGATGCATATGTCCATATGTTTGATTTGTACTTCTTGTATACATTATCATCACTATTATTGCCACTACTGTTAGACAAGAGTAACACCACAGACTCATCAGAATCATTGCCCTGAGGATGAGATCACGGCCTGAGGGTCCTGATGGATCTGCAGCAGCAGATTACAAACCATATGGCTGACGTGGTTATCTTGTAATAAACCAAATGGCTGTGGGTATTCAGGAGCCATTTCAAAAGTGGATCAGATGTCATTGTCATAAGATATCTCAATCACATTTCAAAATGTCTTCAGAATAATTTTGGCAAGCGAATTACTTTCAATCTACTACAACAAATGTTTTAAGGTCTGAAGAGATCATCTAGATCTCTATTGCTAGAGTCCTACAGATGTATTTCTGTGTCCACACAGACCCTTTTTGCTAGTCTGGGGGATCTTCTACAGAGTGCACATCTCCCTAGGCATACATCATGGGAGGAATCAGGTGAGAAGAAACAGAGAAGTAAGTCATTGATTAATTGGATATATGTTACTACATTGCTCCTCAACAAGTTATGACAAGTGTGGAGTAACACTGAAAAATAAAATATTTGTTAGTGATGAAAAGCAGTGTACAAAACAGCAGTTGGTCATGAGCAAACATTTTGCATCTATAAAGACCCAGCTGCTTTGGCTGACTAAAATGAAAAGGAACAATGCTTTAGGGGTTGTGAAAGAAGATCTCACAACTGATGGATTATATAGAAAAAGACTTCTGTTTAAAGTGTTAGTACTCGTAGTCCTTTTTTCATAACAAATCTAATTTCTTTGAGTCAAGAGTCCTAGGTAAGTAGGCATTCACTAAATGAAAACATGTTCACAGCTGTTGAAACTAGTTTATTCTGTGTGCCTTTGTCTTTCATTAAATATTCATTTATTGATATTAGACTTATGAAAAATTTAGCATAATTTTAATCCTCTCCTATATGGAGAAATTAAAGGAAAAGTGAGTTTATCCAGGTTTATATGTATATGTGTGATACAAACTGTGACATTTTCAGAAAATGACAACAAAATCAGGAATCCAGGAGAAAAAAAAGTCTTATGCATCACCTAAATATTTAACTACAGTATCAGCTTATGTTAATCATATTTCAAGAGTTGGGTTAAACACACTGTAATTGTGCCATCAATCCACATGAATCAAACCTTTATTTAATAACTGTAAAAGCTGCCATTTGCTACTTTTAAGGTATCTAATTTCTCACAGCCTCTACTTGATAATGGTCACTAGAGTTACAAAATGCTAAAAATAAATATGTTCTTGAAAATCTTGTTTGGGTTCTTACTGCAGAAGCTGAAACATCTGTAACAGTATGGCAGTTATCAGCTTCTTGTAAATTCTGGCAATGTTCATTTTAAAAGGCTTTAAAAGTACAAGTAAAAACATTAGTGTTTTGACTACTTGCAGGAAACTGGTATGTATACAATTAATATAAAGGGAACTGCCAAGTCAATCTCAGCTTAAAAATCAGGGACTTGTGTTATTTTTATTTGATTTATTTTTGAATTTGTAAAAATCCCCAAGCTGTTGCAAAACCTAACATCAATTGAACATTCCAGGTACTCTTATTTTAATTAATAGAAACATATTGTTAAATTTAACAGATATACAAAATAATAAACAAGCAAGAGCAGAAACATCCTTATACAGTTAACATATGAGAAAAACCCAAGATTCCTCATCCAGATTTATGCAAGGAAAAAAGTCAAACAAAACCAAACTCTAAAAACAAGTGTTCTCTCAATAGCAAGCATAGAGAAAGTTCAACAAAAGTTTGACTCAATCCATATTCAGATATAATGAGAACTGGAGCCAGTCCTAAATCCATTGAATAAAGGGAGAAGTATCCTCTCAGAATGAACTGAAAATAATCAATGCTCTTTCGGCTATAGCATGAAAAACAAACAAAAACAAAGAGGAAGATAAAAGGAAAGCAGAGAGGGACAACAGAGTTAATGGCTAAGTTTTGAGATATTTTTTCTCCATCATACGTTTTCTTCCAAAATATCCTAGAATATGACATTGCCAATGCTAATTCCCAGTGCTTAAACAGTTCTTTATATCATCAAAGCACAGCATACACACTGAAGTTCACGGCACTTATCATGGAAAATAAAATGTACAACACTATAGTCCAGAAAACTATGACCTTCATAAGAGGACTAAATTAAGGTTAGACTGTCTGAATATTGGCCCTTTCTATATTTTTGAGTTCTAACTCTGTAGCCTTTATTGTTCTTTAAACTTACTTTTTATGTTCAGTGTACATAAAACCAGAGTAAATTTAGACAATTTTCCACATGCATCTACAATCAACTTTTTATATAAGTTTTATGCTTATCTAATCTGACTACCTTAATTTATTTTCAATTAAATTTTTAATCTTTTAATTGGAAAAAGCTGTTGTTTAAAAATTTAAATAAAGCTTTATCAAACTAAGAATACATTTTGCTGAACCAACCCAAACTACACAGATTTTCCTGTTGCAGTATTTCAGCTGCAAAGGCTAAGACAGGCTGCCTATTGCATTTTGTATGTCACAAACCAGGACCACATTTTGACGTTGTATCATAAGAGACATGAATACTGCTAATAATATGAAGTATAGATCTTTATTTGGGATCTGCTCCAAAGCTTGACAGTTCTGTGGGAATAAAATAACCACCACGTGTTTGGTATCTTAACTTCCTAAACAGATGCAATATCAGATGAGGTGTCTAAGAAATTATTGCTTAAACACTTTCATTTTATTTTTATCTATATATTAATCACAGAGTGATAAAGACACAGAGAGGAAAGTCAGGGATTTTGAATTTCATTCAGCTCACCCATATAACTGCTATGTATGAAAGCCACCATACCCCATTTCCAATCCTGGTCCAATTGTACCCATTGAATTAAAAGAACTATTTAGAGTGGCTATATGTCTGGATTCTTCTGAATCTTGTGGGAAAGGGAAAATCTTAATTTATATACATTCTCACAGAATTTTTTGTACTCTGGTTTCACATGTGAAATCAATGATCAGTCATGATCACCAACAAAACACTGAGCACACTGCAAGCTCTCCAGGGCACGGACTGTTTTTTTTGTGTTTGTTCCCTGTGACTCCACTATCTGATTAGGCTCCTTAGGAGGTACTGGAATATACATAAATAATAAGCAGGAGGAGACAATTTAAAAAAAAAAAAAGAAATAATTGCTACTATTAATCTATGAGATTAAGATGTAAACTACCCACTTTGCATTGCACTGCTGACTCCCAGGGGAGATCTGGCAAACAAGAGTGTGCATGCTAGGCCCCATCACTGAGCACTGCTGCCTCCCCAGTGCAGCAGAAATTCCACCCCACAGCAGATTGATGATTCACTTTGTGTTTTCCTTGGCTAACTTGAGCAGTGTTCCTCTCTTCAGGTCAGTCACTCAGCCCTCTTACAAATGTCAGCCTACTGTTCACAACTATTTTTCCATTCACAGGTGTTTTAATCGGCATGAATGAAGACAATTATGAAGGAAATTCACAGCGAAATGGAAAGCCCTGAAACTCAGTTATTAATTGGGCATCCAGGCATCACATCTTGTTCAAGCTGACTAGCTCTTGCTCATTTGAACAATGCCAATGATCTCTTTCTAGGCTGACCATCATAAAGCCACTTGTACACAGTAGCATGGCTTTTCTCTGAGCTCGTGAGTGTGCCTGCAGATCAATAGGACTATTCACATGAACAGATGTTACTCAATGTGAACACTGGTTGCAGAATTAAGCCTGTCCTTGCTCTTCCTCTTGCTACAAACATCAGCTGCTCAGACATCCAGGCTGAGTGGTTTTTTAATAGCTTTTTGCCATACACAAAGCATGCAAAATGGCAACTTTTCTAATTAAAAAATCTGAAATAAATAATCCCCCTATATTCCATTAGCACTCATGTAAACTAATGTTTATATACCTCTCCATACAGTTTCTTGTATGGACGATGATAAGAAGAAGTCCATTTACTTATTCATCGCAGTATTTTTGGCTTTCACAGGTAAACAAAAACCTCTGTCTTTCACTTGAAAGGATATACTTGAATAGAGATGAAAGGATGACAGACCAATATTCAATTTTTATTTTCATACCATGCTAATAATGGTATTAAAAACAACAAAAGCTGAAGAGTCTACAGATTGTGTATTTGGCTTGATAGAATCTTTTTTCATCCCAACACAATTCTTCTCTATACCAAACTAAATATATATTTTGGAAGTATAGAGGACAGTCTTAACCTTGGGGAATAAACCTCTAAGAATTGTTAAACAGACACTTAACTGTAATGTTTACAAAATTTTAACATTAAATACCTCATAATAGTTTTTTATCTAACTATGCTTCTCAGTTTTAATCAAATTGTGACTGTTACAACCTAAATCCACTTTTGGTGTAAGAAAGATACTCCAACTTAAAACCTGAAATTATGGGTATTAACATTTGCTTGTGGAAATAAATTACAAATTTGAAAATGGACAATAACAGTAATAATGAATTCCATACTTTTCATTTTAAAATTGAAGGCATTTAGCTTTTTTACTTTTGGGTGACGGCCAAAAGTGATCCTTGATATTAGTATCCTGTCAAACATTTATATTTTTATCTCTCTCCCAATTGATTCTGTGCTGAAAGCACAGCTGAGGCTCACAAATAAGTTACAAAAGGTATAAAAAGATCCTTTGAAAATGAGAAAGAAAAATACCTGAAAAGAGCAAGCTTTACAAATAGCAACTATACAACCAGGTTTGAAGACCAAATCAGGCTTGTGGGGCTTGTTTTTGTTTGTGCAGTCTGTACTTTTCTGTGTTAAATAAAAACCTTCAGTTATTTTTCTTTGTTGCAAACTGTGAACCCAGTAGCCTACGAAAAAAAGATCTGGGAGTAAAACTTTATGGGAAGTACATTTCAGATGCAGCTGGACCAGGTGGTCCAATCTGACAGTTTACAACTAATTGGCAAACCATTTGTTCTTCTTCAGACCCCTGGTACATCACCTGTTCTAATACCTTGTCAGAATTGTGGCAAGTGTATCCACAATCTATTCTGACAGTTATTTAACAACCCTTCACTGAACATCATCTGGCCCTGCTGATTTATGTATATATTTACAGGTCTTTAGGTATTCTCTAACTTCAATATCAACCATTTTAAATTATTTTCATTAAGTGAATTAACTCGCTTTCTTCCGTGTTTACATACTGAAAAAGAAAACAAACCTGAAGACAAAGTGAGGAAGGAGAAGAAAAATATCCCTTCTAACCCCTCAAAACAAATCATGATGAATATTTAAAAAAAAACTTGCAGGTTCCTCACTGCTTCTTAGTGAGTACCAAAAAATGCTAAATGGATGCAGATATCTGGTTATACCATCTAGCAGAGAAAAGTGATTATTCCTGTTTAGCAGGTACAATCACATTTATCAACAAATTAAGGAATTTAGAGCACTCACTCTCCTGTTCCTTTCTCCTTTCATGCCCACAAATTACACTCAAGGGAAAAAAACTCAAAGAGTACCAATATTTTCTTAAGTACCAGACATTCAACTGTAGCCATAATTTACATGGCAAGAAACAGGCTAGAAAGATTCAGAATGGAAAACCAACTTTTCCCAACTCAGACACGTAATACCAATGACCTTCTCCTATGGTAAAGCATACATGACCTTTGGTTTTAGTCTACTAGTTAGTTCAGATTTCTCATATCATCACCTTTCACTTCTTCCGGAAAGTTTACATATTTTCTGGCCAAGTATCTTCCATTAGCAAAATCCATAACGTATATTCAATAGTCTTTTCTTTTTTTTCTTATTTCTTAATTCCTTCATTCTCTCAGTTTATGGAGAGCCATGCTGGTACTCTTAGTACCAGAACTACCATCTGTTATGCCTTTATTACTGTATCACTCATTCTATGCCATCTTCCATGTCCTGCCACCTCTTACTCACAGTGCTTACTGGCATGATGATTCTATTAATGTCACAGTATCTCCTTTAAAAAGGCAGTATATTTTAATTTTTACTGGTTTATTTGCTATTGTCACAGGTAGCAATCCACTGCATCTATGTGCCAGCACCTCTGTTCAGAGGACACTGAAGGAGGAAGGAGCTGAGCATATCCAACTCTTCTATAGACACAGACCCAATTCCCTGTCACATCAAGAGAGAGGCTTACCTGCCTTAAGTCTCTCTTCATTGGCTGTATAGGGAAGAAGCAAGTGTCAAACACTCCCTTCCACCTAATCCTTTTATCATATTACAAGGTGGGAACAGATGGACCAAGGTTGTGTTTTATTGGGAAAGAGAATTATAGCCACAGCAGCAGTACTGACTACTTAGCTCCCAGGAGTAGGATACCCTTAGGGTTTAGGCCATACTGAAGAGTGCCTAGCAGTTTTCACAGCACCTCAGAGGACTAGCACTGTGTAAGAACAAAAGTTTTCACAGGATTATGAGGAAAGCAAGAAAAAGTATTCCTGAAAACAGGAAACATGGATTCAGCATGTGAGAGTGGAGTACCCAGACATCTTTCCTGCATGAGGCCCCTAACTAGCAGTCCATTGTGAAAAGATAAAGGACCAGGAAGTTATCTGTGCTCCTGACTAGTATGGCACTTGGGTATCTCCCTGTCTGAACTGAGTCACCACAAAGCTTGAGCTAGGAAATACACTTCCAACTCCCCAGACTAATGCTACAAGCCACAGCTGTTATCAGTATCCAACCAACAGCTAGCTAGTGTCAGGCAACTAATGCATTTCATTGTCGGCAAGGTTTACACAGCACTAGAAATTAAAAGTACTGGACCTTTCTCTGTGGTTTAGATGGATTTCAGGCACTTCAATCATGGCTTAAGCTGTATTTAAATTCATGGGATCCCATCTATTCATTAATACTAATATTTTGATATTAAAACTGATTCCACAGAACTGATTGGACTACTTTCTCCTGCTGATCTTATCAACTGTCGTGATGCACAGTGAGGTGTTATGGCCAACTTCTTGAAAGTCAAAATTTACCTTGAAAATTAAACCATTCTTAAATTAAACGCAATTAAATTATCAAAGTTTATATTTTTTACAAATTGAGCACTAAGATGTGATTTAAAATATGTTGTTTGTCCTTGAAACTCCTGAAAGTCATGTTTTGGCCTAGGGAATTTCTGTAGCTAGATTATGAACTTGTGGTAGAGTGATGAAAACACTGAATTGCTCTGTAACAGTATAATAGTCTACTGATCTGAAGGAACACTGCATCTCAAGCTGGAAACAAGCCCACACCTTCAGCAAATACTGAATGAAAACAATAAATTATATTGATCCAATGGAAATGAAGAATCCTGCTGGAAAACAGTATCTAATGGTAGTAAGCAAACCATTTTTTATGCAATTTCAAAGCAGTAACATAGAAATGACAAGTTTTATGCTGCTCCTGTGTATAGTATGTCCTGTTTTCTAATACTGTGCTTTGGGTGCAATAAGAACAAAAGTTCCATCTCAGTATATGCTGTGATAACATCAAATTCTTCTCTCCCCAAATTGACCTGCACCACGTGTTAGGACAAAAAACCCCACATGTAAATCCATATGTAAAATACCTATAATAAATAAAAAAATAAAATCAGTGAGACCCACAGCAATATATTCCAAGCTACACTGTACAGACCTCTTCTTTTGGAGAACAGGCATTTTACAGGGATGGCAACCTGGCTGAAGGAAGCTTTTGCAGTATATAGCTTAACAGGGGAAAGAACTGGAGAAATTTTCCCTCCAAAGAAAAGTAATGTAAAAGAAGGACAGAGAAGAAGTAAAAGCGTAAATACTCATACTTTTCCTGCATAAAGAAAACCATTTGAGAAAAAGAAATAAACAAGCTCTGATCTCTTGACTGATCTGGGGAAACAATTCAATTAAAATAATCAACATGCCAGATCTCCCTTCCTGATTTGCTTAAGTAAGCTTGCATTTGCAATTGTAGAATTAGATTGTGCATATATATGCGAGTGCTTCCCTCCTCCCCTTCTCCCCCAGGGAAAAATCAAACTTAACAAATGTTACAGGGGATTAAAGGACCTTAGATTCCCAGAATTTCGGCTACACTAGGTAAAGGAGTTGTATACATTAAAAGAGTGATCTGGCTCAGATTTAACTCAGCTATTGCTTTGTTAGCTCAACTAACCAAACTTCAGTTGGGTGATGTGTGGTTTTGGTCTGCAACTGTGCATTTGCCCCACAGCCGTTATAATTTCTATTAGTTTCTATTTTACCAAAACTAAAAGGATGAAACACCCATATTTATGGTATCAATTTTTGAAATGCCTGCACAAATCAGATGCATTTAACTTCACAAACAAACAAACAAAAAAATCCCCTCCAAACAACAAGAATGACATATGGCATGATGTTATCCTTACCACTTTAAAATCTTCAACATTAGTCAAATTTCGAAAGAGTGATAAAGTGTTAAAGATCTGAAAGATAAATGAAAATTATACTTGAAGTAAAAGTCACATTTCCAGTTTGGAAAAGGCAAAGAACCTGTTTCTTAGTGCTGCAACAGACAAAGTAACAGGAAAATCGGTGATGGATACAGCAAAGCACTGACAACGATGACAGCATCGCTGTTACTCTCTTAGACTATCTCCACACAGAATACAGCACTTTGCTGAAAAGACCTACGGTCCATGGATTCAGCAGGAATAAGGTACCTATAATATTATTATAGTATGCTATGTTAAATTCCAACTACAATAAATACATAAAATAGCATAATGATGTTTCTGAGGGAGTAATATACAAAAGGCTAAAAGAGTTTAGATGCTGATAACCACACAAGTGACAGTAACCCTCAAATTTCTGGATTACATAATTTTTCTATTTCACAGGATTCACACTACTTGTTTTTATACCTTTGCTACACAAAATATTTTTCATAGTTCACATTTTCTGAAAATGTTATGAAAACTTTTTTTTCTCGACATTTATTGAAATTTAATACTTGAAATAATTTCCCTTAATTCTCTAGCTCTCATAATATAGTGTTGTAGTTTCTATAGAGTTATCAGTAGATTATTTTATAATCATTAATTGATAATGGTGTTTTCACTCCTCCTATGCCAGGAAAAGCTTTCTCCTGAAAACTTCTTTATATTAAGAGAACACAATTCAAATTAAAAAAAAAAAAAAAAAGAAACAAACAGTAGCTACTTAGACACATTTTTCCTAAGCCATTTTTCACACAACACCAACATTCAGAACTATTTGGCCTTTATATGGAGGATTTCCTACTTCAATATTTGAATAAAGATTAACTGAATCACTGGTGAACAAAATCAAAAACCTTCACATAGTATCAGATTTTAGATTGTTTCTAACGTGCTGCAGTAAGAACAAGCAAATATTTCAGCAAAGAATAAACCACTAAAACTCAGTATGAACAGTATCAGTCAAAAATAAACTCACAGTTTAAAAATGTATTGCAACAGTCACTGGCAATAACAGTTGTGAATACTGTTAGATGTACATGGGAAAAAAGTCATTGTATTTTCACTTCCAGATGTCAGAAAAAAATTTTCAAGAAGAGCTGAATATTGCTATTTCATCTTCCATCTCTGTATTTATGAACAAACATCTATCTTCTCTAAAAATTCAGAAAACACCAGCGTTCACATGGTTTAACTTTGTACAGGCACTGGTGGGATTCATGACTTCCCACCTGGTGCATATCTTGACTTTCCTGAGTACTGTTACAGACCACTGCCAGGAGATAGGAGTGCATTCAGAGGGGCTTCTTCAGCACAGATTTCACTGTTCTCCCTGTCAGAGAAGCACGTAATAAATGACCAAAAAGCTGTTCTGTGAGCTCTGGTAGAGGAACAAAAAGGCATGCTATTCGGGTTTCTTGGATTTGAGAATGTTATTGATGCGTTCTTTAAAATGCTGTCCGAATCATGGATCAAATTTTTAATTTTAGAAGGCAAAATTCAGACTGAATTGCTTTTAGAAACAAATGTAATGGAAGAAAGTTTATATTGAGCACATAGGGGATGAGCACGTTCCCTCTCAATAAACTATTTTAATGAAGACCTATAAGCCATCAATTTACCTCTCCTCCAGTTTGCTGAACCACACCTTAACAGTTAGGGAATCCTGGCTTACTCTTTGCCTCTACTACGGGTTCTGGGAACCTCTATAAAAACCTGTTCCTGTATCACCTTTTAGTATTTTAACCAGGAAGCAGTCCTTTTTATGACTATGCTCATAAATATAGTGTTTCAACTTCCAGGTGAGCAGCACAACACTAGAAGGGAAAAAAACCCCCAAGTCTCAAAAATTCACTTGAATATATTAAAAGAAAGTAAGTGTTCCCAGGTTAGCATATTTACTAGCAAGGGTGTAGAACGTGGCACCTAGAACTATTTGTGTCTGACCAGAGTAGGTGAATAAGTATATTTCTATGCATTTATGGTTTAAGCTACAGTGACTTAATTCTAGAACAGTCCAGCATACAAATCCGGCCACGCAACTCTGCTTTGGAAGTTTTCATTTGGAAGTCCAACATCCAAATATTTCCTACAACCGCAGATGTCTTTTTGAAGTTGTAAAAAATGAAACAAACAAGAAACAATAAAAGAAAACAAAAAAAGGCCACCCAAACAAGCTTTCAAATGTTATGTACATTAGTCTGATAGAGCAAAACCACGTACACAAGGGAATGTGTGCTTCCATATGTGTATTTGCATGAAGGGAGAAAAAGGCAAAGAGGTAAAAGCACTTACCTAGCTCTCATTGCAGAATTTCTAGTTTTAAAAGCTTAGAGACTGTATTATGTCATAAGTCTCTGCGCTTCACTAATTCCATGACTGCAGGCTTCTTTGTGATTTTGATTTTGCAATTGAAACTGATTGGCTGGCAGACAAAGGGACAGAAACAGCTGCAGCTGGTATTATTGATTATTTCCTCAATTTAAAGGAAGCAAATGAGGAGGCTAACAATATTGAAGGACAAAGGCAAAGTTGTTGCTCTAGAGCTCTGGCAAAGCCAGTCACTGTCCCCTGCCACATGAGCTGAATTAATTCACAAAATGCAGCTATTATCATCTTAATACTACAGATTGTTGTAGAAGTGATCAATCTGCTTGTTATGATAGTGAATTTTTGATCTCATTATTTTTCAGTAAAACCTGAAATCTCTAATATGGAAAGACACTAAATCTAATATAAACATTCTGGAAACTTCTTTTGGGCTATGATCAGTAACACAAATTACTTTCTAGAAATACACTGAGATTATAATAGTTAATAAGAGGTCCTGCCCTCTGAATGAGAATTGTGACTTCCGAAAGAAAACAGAGAATAACTCTCAAAAAACCAGAAGATACATCAGTGATCCACAGTGAAAAAAACCATCATCAAATTACAGCAGGAAATGTGTAAATATAGAAAAAAAAAGACACAAATTTTTGTTTTGCTCCTCTTCTCTGACCTTGTCAATGCATTGATTCGACATTAGCCAGTCTTCTTATGCTGGGCTTCAACTTGAGGGAAGTAAAGCAGAATTAAAAGAGCCTTTCTCCATTAAAGAAATCACAGCATCACAGAGTAACTGAGTTAGAAGGACCCACTGAATCCAACTCCTAGCCCTCAGGAGTACAGGATATCCCCAAGAATCACACAATGTATCCAAGAGTATGGTCCAAACACTTGTTGGACTCTGTCAGGTTTGGCACCGTGATGACTTCTCTGGGCAGCCTGTTCCAGTGCCCAAACACCAACTGGATGAAGAACCTCTTTCCAATATCCAACTTAAACCTCCCCTGACAAAACTCCAGGCCATTCCTTTGGGTCCTGTCACTGGTCACCACAGTGAAGAAATCAGTGCCTGCCCCTCCTCTTTCCCTCACGAGGAAGTTGTAAATGCAGTGAGGTCTCCCCTAAGTCTCCTCATCTCCAGGCTGAACAGACCAAGTGACCTCAGCCCTTCCTCATGTGGCTTCCCCTCCAGACCCTTCACCATCTTCTTTGCCTTCCTTTGGACACTCTCTAACAGTTTAATGTCTTTTTTATATTGTGGCACCCAAAACTGCCCCCAGCACTCAAGGTGAGGTCGCCCCAGTGCAGAGCAGAGCAGGACAATCCTCTCCCTTGCCTGGCTGTCAGTGCTGTGCCTGATGCCCCCCAGGACACAGGTGGCCCTCCTGGCTGCCAGGGAACTGCTGGCTCACATTCTATTCACCATTGACCAAGACTCCCAGATCCCTTTCCGAAGTGTTGCTTTCCAGCATCTCATTCCCAGTCTGTCTGCACATCCAGGGTTGCCCCAAGACAGATGTAGAATCCAGCACTTACCCTTGTTGAACTTTATAAGGTTGTTGATTGCCAAGCCCCATAATTGCTGAGGTCTCTCTGCAGGGTTTCCCTTCCCTCTAGGGTCATCCCAGTGTTGTATTGTCTGTGAACTTGCTTAGTATCCCTTTCAGTCCCACATTCAAGGCATTTATATAGAAGTTGAAAAGCTCAGGGCCTAAAATGGAGCACTGTGGATGCATGGTATATACACTATAGGTGTAAAATTAGATTTGTCCTCACTCAGCTTCTGGATGGTGAGGTACCGGATGGAGGCTTCTCAGCCTACAGAACTGGACCTTAGGAAGCAGGCACTGCACTGTTAAGATGCAGTTTTCAAGCAACAACAGCAGGAGGAATTTGATGCTCCCTTGCTACCAGTATTTTTACAACAAATCTTAAAAATTACCACTACAGATGTCTGTGAAGACCCACAGAGAAAAAACACTCCGACAAAATAGACTTGCAGGAGCCCCTATGTCACTCAGTCATTCTCACAGCTGTACTGCAACAAATCCCCCCTCACCTGCCTGAGCTGCCTATTCTGACTTCTTGCTCTCATTACCATTACAAAGATTTTCTAGTTTAGCTGAATTTCTTGACAGAATTTAAGCCCCTTACTCGTTGATCTGTTCTCTGTGTACATACAAAACAGATGCTCCCCTTCTGCTTTAAGGAGCTGGAAACGATCCTCACATTCTCAGGCTTTCCAAACGAAGCAAGGATCTTTTAAAGAAATCCCCTCTAGGCCCTGAAACCATGCTTCAGTGATCGTAAGGACTGGATCTGTGCATTACTGGATCATCTGAGAACAAATATGATCTGCACAGGTAGATCTCAACCCTTCTGTTGGGAACACACAGTACGATGCCTTCAGCTATACCCACGGATCAACTGCATTCTCTGCATCTTGTCTTACCCTCCTCTTGCCTTCCAGTCAAAGTATTCTGTCTGTAATGCTAAACTAAACAAGGCCAGGTTTTCTGGCCCTGGGGCTAACTGGCAGAATGGCTTCCTCCCATACAGTTAAATCTCTCTTCTCAGATAACAGTATAGCTTTGTCAGTACTGCCTATTGGGAACAGTCCCTGGCCTGCACCCAGACATTATCATGGAAAGTTAGTTTCCATCAGGCAGTAGTCTTGGTAATAAGCATGTGCCAGGACTTGATGATTTTCCCTGTTAAATTTACAGCCATAAGTGTAGCTAAGGATGCTGACTCTATCATGTTAGAGGACAAGTTTATGGCCACTAACACTTTGGGATATGGTGTTCACTTCCTGAAATTAACTAGTACCTTAGAAAAAAATCTTCAGAAAAAATCTTTATGCCACTTCCAGGCTTATAGTTTTACTTTGTATATACTGCAACACCAACCTATTTACATCTCCCCAGTTCCTAGCTATCATTTTTAGGTAGAAATCTGTATACACGTCTATAGCCATGCAAAATCCCCTTGTTAGATACACCATGAGAGAACGTGAACCCTTTGTTCAGATGCTGAGAAGTCTTCATAAACCATGGCTGAGGAGCTGTGAAATTACCTCATGAAATTCATCACGGCAAAGCACATAGTCCTGCACATGGGAAGGAAAGACCCCAGGCATGTGGGGCCCAACCAGCTGGAAGCAGCTTGTCAGAAAGAACCTGCGAGTCCCGATGGAGTCCAGGTTAAATACGAGCCAGGAACGTGGCCTTGCTGCAAAGATGGTCAGTGATATCCTGGAGTCCATTAGGCATAATAACACCAGCAGCTGCAGAGAGGTCATCCTTCCCCTGTACTCAGCACAGGTGAAGCTGTGTCTGGTGTGTCAGTTCTGGGCTCCTTGGTGCCAAGAGAGACATGAACACACTGGACAGGATCTAATGCAGGGCCATCCAGGTGATTAACCTACTGGAACATCTCTCCTATGGGGAAGGGCTGAGAGAGCAGAGACTCTGGCCTGGGAAGAGATGGCACCAGGGGCTCTTGTTAATGCAACCAAATACTTGAAAGAAGAGCACCAAGAAGATTGAGCTAGGCTCTTTCCAGACACTGGATATGTGTCTTTGTGTAAATTTCTTTTTCCAATGCACAAGACTAATCATACCGTCAAACAATGCATCCAGGAAAGACTAATTATTAGCTACTATGAACAGACCCACTTGCCATTTGCTGTTTTCTCACACTGGGGGACCAGTTTAAGAAATACATTAAAAACTTGAGAATGCAAACCTTTTCTTCTTTCAAGCAGAAGAATTCTTTAAGTCAGATCACAAAGCCAAATTCTGAATACAGTAGCCCTTGCTGTCGCTGCACAGTTCACACTGTGACAGTATTTTGCTTTCCTGTTTCATTCCACAGTGTTTTAAAATACTTATACCACTATAAAAGAGCTGTATAATTTCCATAATAATAAAAGTTGTTATAATTACCAGAAAATATTAAGAAAGTGTAAGGCACCTGGGGAATTTCTGATTCAGATTTTGTACTTTGCTTGTAATCACAAGAGATACTTCTTGTGCCTAAGAAAAATAATCAAAGGAAAGCCACTGACTGAAAGAGAACACTGAATATCTGCCGATCAGTAATCAGGAAAAGAACTAAAGCACTAAACCCACCCCTGTAGAAAAAACAGTGTTTGTTGGGTAGCTAAAGTCCCAGTGCTCCCTTCTAATGCCTCTGAATTGGCAGCATGCTCTAATTGGAATGGGAAGCAGGATGAGTGTTCAAAAACTTCTATTTAAGTTCTAAAACTGTCCCACTAAGAAAGCCGAAGAAAATTACTAAAATTGGCAACTCAGTCATTGTATTAATGGAAAGACACAAGAAAACAAAAATCAGCATGTCTGAAAACAGATTTAATATTAGCCTGCTTAGTTTATCCAAGTTCTGTGAATCTCCAGGGTCAAACCTGAAGACAGCACAAGGCTGAGATTTCCTATGCTCTGATAATCTGAGGGTTTATATGATCATACAGGAATCATGAACCCAGGCTAAACTAAGTCAGCTACCAAGCCAAGTTCTAATTTTTGTTGTGGTGCAAACAGTGATCCCAAAGACAATGTGGTCCAAAATCCTTGAGAAAATTTGTGAAGATTCATGGGTTGTAGCAAAGGACATGCCATGATAGCATAGAATGACCAGGCAAATGGAAGGAAAAGGCAGAGAGATTGTTATAAAGACACAATCAGATGGAGAACTTTCAAAGAGGCACCAAGGGATACCCACCAGCAACTGACAACAGCCTGCTTACGGCAGCACCCACTCCTCAAGTGGGCAAGCTACATATTAAATGAGTAGAAAGATTTTTATAAATCCTAGTGTTGAATTAAGAGGCCACAGTAACAACTATGTCCTTGCATTTCTGTTTATGAAGGTACATACTTTGTCCCTGCAAACTTGCATATGGCCAGAACCATCCCTCTGAAACACAGGAAACAAACCAGGTTTAATGAAAATGACTTCTGGTCATCTGCCAAGTAGAAATGGTCTGAGATAATGCTTTTTGAAAATGCTAAAAAACTCTGTACATCTCATGCCATCATGTTTAGGAATCTGTTACTATGAACAGTAAATTGAAAGGCACACAAGTCATACTTATGCCATAAGTTCTCAAAGTGGGTATAACCTCTTTGAAAGCTCTTGTAATGGTGCAATAGGACAGACCACAGAGGATTTTCTCCCATCTCATACAGAGACCAAAGGAGAGGCCAGAAGACCTATAGGTTTACTGTGACCAGCTGACTACATGTATTCTCCTGCTGCTCTCTCTATGCCATCTGCAAGCACTGGGAGAGTCCAGTCCAGCACTGACACACCTCCTCAACCTTCACAGACATCTTGTCTTTTTGTATTCTTCTTAAAAGTAAGAAGGTCCATAGCAAACTGAATGACTGAAGTATTCATTTAGATTGTAGTTCTGGTTTAGCACCTACTTCATACAACACCAAAAACTCCACTGGTTAAACTGGAACAGAATGGGATATGTGCATGTGTGAGTGCAGATTCCTTTGTCTAATGCTGCTTTCAGCTCTCCTGAAAAGACCTAATCTATTCTTGCATACTTAAAGAGGTATTTATTAATTTTTAGCTTCCTGTAGATAATTTGACTTCTCTAGGCAGCCATAAAATTTTATGACAGTAAACATGAGAGATGTGCCTAAATTGCACAGAAATGTTTCTAGACTGCCTGTTTTATTTTTCTTTTATAGTGTCAGTCCCATTAAATTTACACTGGTGCTAATTTGACAAAAAACTTTGTGTCAAAATTATTAAGGTGTCAAATATGCTGAGTCAATTAATTTTAGTGATGGTCCTGAATGACTGTGCGCTGCACTTTTCAGTCTGAAATGTATGTATGTGGAAACACTACAGCAAATACTGCTATGTTTATCCAATTCTAATGATGACAGTAAGGGATCATTAAAATGGGATTTTAATTGTTCTAGTCTCAACATGCCCATCAGAGCACAATTCCTTAAAAAAAAAGGTTTGTTTCTTAAAATTGTGAAAAACCTACTGTGGGTAAAAGAGAAATGAGCATTTATTAAATACTATACTTTGTTATAAAAATAGCTGAATATTGTATTGCTGAGGGTAGATTTATCAATCAGCTTCTACACCTTCCCAGTGCCAAAGTAGAATATTCTGCTCATGAGATTTACCGAAAGAGTTACAAACTATTCCAGCATTAGCACAGCACAGATTTCTACAGACTAGAGAGAAGATGAAGATTACGAAGAACAGATACACAACAGAATAGCATATCTTTTGATGAGGGAATATTTTTGCAGCCATGCTTTGTGCCTACTTAGATGAACTTTCCCTGCCTGGAAGTCTTTAGCAGAAGGGAACAACATAAGGCTTAAAAGTTTGAGCAATTCAAACCACGTTTGCCTTACACTGAAATGACTTAAAGCAAGATATTTCTTCTTGCTCCTTGTGTTAGGGTTTAGTATGACTTTCAATCCCCTCTGTTTGAGACAGCCACAGAATGGTATGCAGGTCAACAGCTTAAACTCTCCTGAGTTCTATGGAACTCAAAACACTTCTAAGTGAGCCCTATCGGTTTGTTTAAATTCAACATTACAAAACTAGCATGATAGAAATAACACACACCTCAGTTCTTCAATGCCAGAGTGTAATTTTTCTGCATATTTTCTGTGTATTTTTCCTTTGCTTGCCTTCTCTCTCTGTGTCTTCCCTTTGTTTTCCTTCATGCTTTGGTGATGGTACTAAATTTGAATTATGCAATGTTTTAGTTATTAAAACGTAAGATAATGGTTTTTACTTTGACTACAGACATGATTCTTGTACAATATTTTTCTTTGTCTGATTTTATTCGTCAGGGTTCACAAAGCAGAACCTTGTTTGGTCTAGTAACAACTTAGGACTACATATCTGATGAATGGCTAATTTTGAACCCTCACCAAAAAAGTTCAGTAATTGCATATGTAGATTCATATGTAGATTTTATCTTTTTTAGGTTGTTTTTTTTTTTTTTCAAATATATGCCCAAAGCAGAAAGGTCCTTCTGAAATTCTGATTATACCACAGTGAAAAGAGTTTTGCCATGTCACTGGCACAGCATTTTCTCAGAAAGATGATTAAATATTCCCAAATCTTATTTTCCTATCTTTTATTCTGTTTGCTCGTCCTTATTCATTTTGCATTAATCTTTGACTTGCATGTGTTTACATACTAGTCTATTATTCACCTACAGTGTAAATGGTGCAGCAGCCACTGCATACTTTTCATATAGCAGCTTTTGTTTCCAACTTGCTGAGTTCTTTTAAACTCTTTTAAATAAGCAATCAAGACAAGAAACAGTATGAGAACACAAAATAAAGTGTAGCTGGAACCTCAAGCTTTTTCAGTCTAGCCAAGGTTATTGCTGATGCCAGAGAAAAGTAATGTTCAAAACTGTTAGCCAGAAAGTTTTAGGCTCAAAAGCATGATAAATGCAAATGCCTGGGATCCAAGACATAGAAATCATAACAGATTTCTGATGTCAAGGAATATAAAACACCTTACAGGCTATCTCGCTTTTCTCTATACAGGCAACAAATCAGACGCCCTTCAAATAGGACAACAAATTTTTTGAGCATCTCCATATAGATACTGTCCTTCTTTACCTTTTTACCTGCAATCTTTTATGTAAAAAGATGATTTTAGGGAAGTTTATGTAAATATCAGTAAGCTCAAAAGAGATGTTTCAGCCTCTTCACAGTAAATCTCTTTCATATGAACATCAGCATAATTTTGTCCTACTTTCTCTATCATCATCAGTCCTCAACTTAGCTCTTCCTCCAAATACAGGACTTCCTAACTAGGCTGATACACTGTTTTATAAGGCAAAAAATTGGAAACATTCAAAGATAACTAAAAGAAGACAAAATTTAAATAATTTTAAAAAGCAGCAGCTTCCTTATGAAATAAATTTATGAAATAAACTTTTGAACCTACAGCAGAAAGTACTACAAGAGGAGTAAGTAAAGGAGGATTCTGAAACAAATTCAAATAAGTAAGATAAATAGAAAAATTAATTGAGCTATGATTAGAGTTTCAGGGGGAATAGAGACTCTGTAACTCAAGACATAAAGGCAACCATAATTTGACTGATGTAAGGAAGTAAACCCCTTTCAGGTACTGACACTTATCACATGGGAATTCTTGCCATTTCTGTTAGGCAGCCAGCATAAGTATTCAGAGAAAGAAGAACTGGATCAAGGAGTAAGTAACATAGTTTGATTATATAGCAGTTATTCTTCTGCTTTTCATCTAAAAAAATTCACTACTGTGCTAAAATGCCTTTAGAAAAAAAATTTTGAGCTGAGCATGCATATATTTATTTGTTAAATTTGACACCCTATTGCATAAGCCACTTCTCTAGTCTCAAAAAATGGTAAAGGAAAAAAAACCAACTTGCTAATTTTCTGAGAAAATGACCACATGGCATTACACACACAAAACTTACAAAGGAGGAGAAATCATAAGCTTATATTTGAGAAAGAGAATCAAATGATCTTCTTTGAGAGCAACATAAAAAGTAAGGAAAGAAAGGAAATAAAAATAAAATACTGTGTGGCACAGCATTGTACTAACAACAGCTGTAAAATAACTAGACAGAAAAATATAACAAATTGCAGTGGATTATTAAATGTTTGTAATTTGTACCTTTCCACACTAATTTCCGTAAAAGTCCAAGTGTGAGGTAAATCTACATTCTTCAGTTCAGAGTAGGCAAGAAACTAAATAGATTTTCTTTAATTCAGTCAATGACCTGCCTGCAGGCTGACATAATTTTCCTTCACTGTTACTAGTCTCTTGTGGATACAAATTTTGACTTCATCTTCTACAAAATGATATTTCTGCAAATTACCAAGCAATCTAGATTTGGATATTAGGCTAAATAAATCCTCTAAGCCAAAACAACTGTAAGAAATGGTTCTTATGCTCCAGTGGTCTCCAGGCTGCATTAGAGAAGAGAGAATGCTGGCTACATGCTCATCCTTCCACAGTACAGATTATTGGCTGCAATGTCTGACTGCATTTGAGGAGCTGGATTCTATCCTCATAGGACCAAGGTTCAAATCTGCAGCATCCAAGATTTCTGTTTAAGCATAGGTTATTTTTTCAAAATAGGCAGAGACCTACCAAGCTTTCATCCTAGGCAAGGTAAGCCAGGCTTTCACCAGAATTCCATACCCACTGACGTCTTTAAATGTGAAATAAACTTTTAAGAAATAACATATGACTATTCATAACTTACATCACTAACAGAATGGAGGAAAACTACTCTCCATAAAATGTAATTGGTGACTTCAGAAGAGTGCTAATACCTAAAATATAACTACTCCTACTATGACTTCCCAAATCAATAATAATAATATTTGAATATGAAGTTAGACCATCTAAATTCAATAGAAATGTCAGTGACAGTAAATTTTAAGGAGACCTCATACCCAAAGACATGAAAGCTCTTCAATAAACAGAAGAAAAAGAAAAACTCTTCTGGCTCCATCCCAAGAACACCCAACGTATCTCCAGTGCAGAACACACATCCTCAGTTGTTCAAGAAATCATCTATCTGCCCCCTCAGAATGAGACTTTTATAAAAACACAAACATACAGCTTGGAAGAAGAGTCCTTTTGTTCAGGTTTAGGTTCTGATGAGAGAAGTATTTCCAAGCATTTCTTTGTGTTCAGAAAGGTTAAAAATATTCTTTCCTGTTTCAGGGCTTTTTTTGTTGTTTTGTTTTCCACCCCCCATTTTTATATTTTTTTTAATAAAATGAAATATATTCTTACTGTGTCACATGATTCTATGATTTGGGGACTGAAGAAAAACACCAAATGTCTTGAGAGCTGGCAGCTCTGAGAGTGTTACAAAACAAGCCGCTGAGCCAACTAGACTGAGAGATGTTGGCCTCGCACAGTTGCTATAGTGTAACGATAAATGTTTAAGTTAAATGCCTATAGCACTGGGAAGCTGCCTCTGACTTTATGTTTACGTAGAAACTCGATTAGGATAATAGCAGATGCCACTGTATGCAGAGCTCTCAGGAGAAAACACTCCCTGGTTCCCCCAAGGCGGCCACGGCACAGCTCTGGCTCTGCTGGCCCCCAGCCCTCTGCGTCAGCCAGCAGCATCTCTGGGCAAGCAGAGAGGTGAAGGCAGAAGGCATGTGTTATTCTGACAAATATGTACCAACGACGGCACAGAGCTCTGTCACTCTCTCAGGAGAGCAGGCTCACATTCCGTGCGGAGGAGCAGCTCCCTCGCCATCTGAAGGATGAATTGTACGGAGACGGTGCAACTGTGCCGCGTGTTACACTCACTTTTGTTTCAGTGATTGCTATATGTATGATATGGAATGATTCCTTAAAATTCAAATTGCAAATCCCTTTCCCCACAAACTTTGTTTCTTCTGCAAAGGAAGGGGCAGGAGAATGAAATAACAAAGAAAATGGATTAAATAAAAGGTATTTACTTCCCGAGTTCACTGGCTTGTCTTTGTTACTCACTGAACAATTGTACTGAAATAAGTAAAGCTACTCACACCAATTAACAGAAGAGAATTTGGGTAATTCTCTCATTTATTTGATCTAAAAGATTGCTCTGCTGTGCAAATGTGGTCTCAAAGCATGTTAGCAAAGATAAAACCACATAAATGTCAGCTAAAAGAAAAGCAAATTTTACCTGTGTTGGGTCCAAATCCAAAATAAGAAGTGACTGAAAGCCTAGTAGTCAACTCATAATTCCAGTATGCAGGCAAGAATGTTTCCAGTGTTCTTGGAACAGAAATTGAAAATATTGGAATTTTCTTAAAATTGTTACAAAATGTGTTCTAAACAAATGGAAATATTTTGCTTTAATAACATTGAAACATTTTATTTTGATCCTGGCAAATCTATCGTATCACATAAATAATAAATATAATCAATTATATGTTTTGGTTTTTTAAAATTGCATTAGAAACACCATAAATACATTTCAATATTTTTAAAACACTGTAAGAGAATAAAAAATATTAAATCGATTTTTTAAATTGAAAATCTTATTCAAATAATTTTCATAATACATATTTAAATGAATTTTCAGGTTTTATGACAATAATGGATCTCTAACTACAAAGCCTATTCAACATTTAAATTACATTAACTAATTGATGAGGTTTTATACCTGAGAAATTGATGCAAGTAGTTACGAGAAAGTTTAGTACCTGTGCAAATCCAGTGAACATAAATTGAAAATAATAGTATGGGGGAGTGTTCTTAAAGCCATGGACACACACAAATATTTAACCCAATCAAGATCTACGCAGGATTGAATCTAGTTTGAAATTGAAATGATACCACACTGACTTTTATTTTAACAAATATATGTGATTGGAAAAAATAATTGAAAGTACTTTAAGAATTTAGAAAACAACACCTCAGAGTAATTTTCTAAAACAAGATATACACACAATTTCAGGGAACCTGTTGAAGTGGGTGGGGTGGAGAGGGAGCAGGTGAGCAAGAGCAAGTACACCTTTTATTTCAGTTTCTTTTAGGCATTTAACACCCGAATGACAGGTAACAGTCCTCTCTCCAACAAACGGAGAGAACGGGGTAGTCCAAGATGGTGACCCTGTATGAGTCTCAAAGTGCTTAAATACTTACAAGTTCTCACTTCCCAAGCTTCCCCTAAGTCATGAACACAGACACAGAAAACTCATCACAACCTATGAGAAAATATGCAATCAGTAAAACGTACCGCTCATCACGCCTCAATTCAATTTTTATACAAATACAAAACAGCAAGAAATGAGAAGATGTCCTGGCATTAATTTAAAGATGATTTATGAAGAAACCACAGCTGAGGGGCACATAGATTTTGAAAACCGGTCATGAAGTAGCACACATTTCCAGACCAAAATGAATTTTTACTTATCTATGTTTTCAGCAAAATCTCTCATCCCTTTGCATGCTTTAATTGACAGCAGTGACAGAAACATCTATGGGATAGCAAATGCTTCACATTAATCTAGTAAAAGAACAGAAAAATATGAGCAATAAGAGACTGACTTTACTGAAGACAGGAAATGGTTGGAGACTGAGTGAATGACAGGTACAAAGCTCTAATGGAAATAGGATGTGTAATAAGGATGGTTTTTAAAGCAGTTAAATGATTGCCCATTAGCACCCATTGTGCTGTGACAAAACTGGTTAATGTTCGATGGTGTGGTCATGGTTATGGCCAAACAACTCTCTACAGGTTGACTGCAGTAAATGCCAATTCCTAGCAAACAGGTTTTTTCTGGAAAAGAAAAGAAAGACAAGGCTAACACACTATTTGTTCACAGCATCAAGGAACAGTGGGATATCAAATAGAGAAAAGGTTTGTTGATTCATGATTCAAAGGCAAAATTGAAACTATGCAGATGGAGGTCACTGGGAATTGTTCTAATTAGCAAAGTGCAACAAGATAGATCATCTGTTTCTGCTTCCTCTCCCGAGTGTCCAAATATATCTCATCAAGAACAGCTGCCAGAAAATAAATAAATAAATAAACCCTGGGAGATGGAAGTGTCATAAAACTGGTAAGTGCCAGCCAAAGCCTCTTTAGGATCTGGAGCTGCACTTTGAGCTGAATTTTTACCAAAGAGTCATCAACATACCTCTGTTTCAATATAGATGCATATTGGAAGTGTGTTCTACAATTTTACTCCAGCTTTTGTTAAATTAATCATCAAATTTACACAGATATATGTTCTCATTTAGCTTGTAGAGATTTATGAAAGCAACACACCTTTCCAAGGAATTGTGATACATGTACAATAGCAACTCCACCATTACCTTACTCTTTACCTGACATTCATACTACTTGAAACTAAAAATACCCATTAAAAGCACTTTAATTTAATGTACTACAAACTGTGCTTCCACAGAACCTATTCTCTACTATCTTTATGATGCAATCCTATTTCAAAACATTTCACATTGTAAAAGTCACCACTGTGAATGCGTTGACTTTGAAACTTCACGTAACACAGAAACATGGTTTATTATGGAAGAGAGAGGGGAAAAAAAAAAGAAGAAAACCTAGAGCTTACTTAGGGAAAAAATTCTAAATAAATAATTCATACTTGGATGAACTGAATTCTAGTCTTTTAGAAGGTGCCAACAGATGGTTTACATTTATAGAAAGTGCATTTGCTGACTTTTAAAACAGAAATTAAAATTCATAAACTATATCATTAGTTCCCTTTTGAAGCACCATTATGTTTATGGTGAAGATTTGAATTTTCCCAGGTGAAGAGTCTTTAATCATAATTTTGCTACAGAAAAAGTGCAACATGTTACTTTTTAGCTACTGTTTTATGTTTGTACATTCAAAGTTAAACTAATCTAATGATCAGTCAAAGGGCAAACAGAAACATGAAATCTGAACTAGGCTGATGTTTTCAGCTATTACAAATTTCA
Source organism: Chamaea fasciata (assembly GCF_029207755.1). NCBI lineage: Eukaryota > Metazoa > Chordata > Aves > Passeriformes > Sylviidae > Chamaea > Chamaea fasciata. Next base: position 125,093,593 of record NW_027094086.1, on the reverse strand, counting down.
AAGTGCTTTTAGAATTCTCCCATTCCTGAAATGAAGGGCACTGTATTGTCAGTCCTCATGTTGGTAGGGGCTCATAAAATCTGACTTCAGTTTTTTAATACCCTGCTTACACCTAACACCATATCCACCACAAAAAGCAGTGGAGCTTGTAGCTCATGTAACAGGGGGCATGGAGTTCTTGGTTAATTTTAGTAATTCCATAGTGTAAACACAACCAATATAATAGCCTGGTATTATTGAAACACTTAATTTTTGTTAGACAAAAAGCTAGCACCTAGCAGGGTTATGATTAAGGCTTATTTTATACCTATAAACTATATAGCGATTAGCTTTCATTAAGTATTTTCATACATCTTTTTCCTTCTTCCAGAGCTGATTTACTGTTTAATATCTTTCATGTTTTTAATGAAGGAAAGTAACACTAACAGGTATGGAAGAATCCCACTAAACAGGAGGGGGTTTCTTCCTTACTGTCGCTGGGTCAGGCATAGGACAAAGGAGCCTTCTTTTTCACTGCTGAATTTTAAAATAATTAAATAAATTAGTTGTTTCAAAAGAAACACTACAAAGGAAGAAGTATTAAGAAAAGATTGTCTGCATATCTAGTCCACAGCTCAAATGTCTTTATACTTCTGGTAGCAAATCATGGTGATGCACCAAAACAGCCAACTAGGAGCTGCGGGCAGAGCTGCGGGCAGATAGGAAAAGGCATCCAACAGTTACACACCTAAACAAAGTATTTAAATGAGGAGATGACCGTCCCTACAATCCCCTTTCCCAAAAAGTAATTACCAGCAGGACGCAATAAGCAGTGCACAGCAGACTAACACCAGTACCTAAGTTAGGCAGTGGAACTGCCCCTTGCTCCTAGAAACCATCTCCAAAGATATCAGCAATCAAATGTTCTCCATAACACTTAGTCACCTCTTAATTCTACCCTCAGGTGAACAAAGTTCAATATTCTTTATACAGAAGTTTTGAAAGAAGATTAATTGTGGTTGTTTCTCACCTGAATTACCATGGTCACAAACCACTATTTAAAGCCTGGGCTGGGGGTGTGTTGGGCACTACACAAATAGAAATAAATGCTTGTTCTGGTCACTTCCTCATGTGGTCAGATTGTGTTTTTCTGTTTCATGAATGTGTACCGTGTTCATAGAGAAAACTCTAATGAGCAGGCAGTGTTTCTCATAGTCCTTCTCACAGGGGATCCTGGCCTAGCCAGCCTAATGAAAGCATTTCTCAGACAATGTGTAAACTGAAAATTCTTGAAACTCTTAACTAAAACAGATTCACGTTTTAAGTAATTTTCACATAACAAAGCACACCATATCACTAATAAAATGGGGCAGATTGTCATTCAATTGCCCACAGGTATGGGTCAATCCCCAAACATTTCTCATTTTCTGTACAAGGCAGAGGTGAAGCTAATGTCAACAAGAATAAACAACAAGACTAACAAGAAAACCCAAACACAACCCCCCAAAACAAAATAAAAAACCCCAAACCAAACCAAAAACTCAGCAACTGAACAAAACACTAAGAACCTGAAACTTGTTATTTTGAAGATTTTAGCCTTCTCCAGCGCGCACAAGATCTATCAAAACCTCACATTCATACAGATCTTAATAGCTTTTTTCTACACTATGCCACTGGCAAGCTGGGTTAACCAATATATTGACCTAAAATCAAACATAGCGAAAATCTAAACATTTTATCCATATACTTCACTACATGTTTGATACTGAAATAAAGACAGTAGAAAAGCCAAACTGATTGCTATTAAGGCAAGTTTCCTCCTGATACCCAACAAAACCACACTACATTCTTAAAATAATTCTTTACCAAAATGGAAGTCTACTGGGATGCAAAAATCAGGAAAGAATCTCTCTAAATGGTTAGTAAATGGATAAAAGAATCAGGTCTTCTTTAGGGGAGAAGGGGGCTTGTCTCGCAAATTTCCTGAAATTTAACATCTTCATTGCTCCCTCCCCACCTCTTCCCCAGTCCCCAATATCTATAATGTCATATTAAATCAGAAGGAAAATGCAGTCTGGAGATGAAAAGGAAGGGAGATTCCCAAGAAGTACTTCAACAAAAACAAGGAGAGGTCACCACCTCTAGATCACTGGAAGTTACGTATTTAAGAGAAATCAAACAAGACTCGGGACTACAATTCTGTGGATTATTTACTTTTTTTTTTGTATACAGAGAATCATTCTGGTTACTGCAGAACGAGGCAGTTAAATCAGACTGTAATGGAGGTAGAGTATACAATACAGACTAAAGAGATAAATAGATCAGCAGTGTCTTATGAATGAATTTGAATGGGAAGTGTGATCAGTGCTTTGTGACAGAAGTTTTTCATCTGAGAGTATGAAACATGACTGATTCTGTCAAAGTGCAACCTGAATTTTGCTAGCTCCTACAATCATGCTATATTTACCTTCAGTAAATAGCCTCAGGAGTGCATGGGCCATGTAAAACCCATGTATTGCACTTGGGTTTGGACAGTCCTTCACTCTCCATCCTTCCACACATTATTCAAACAAACACATCTTCCCCAGCTTTCATTTTATTCTGGAGAAGGCATACAGTTTTTGTATCCTGAGAATTAGGGGTCTATCATTTAATCAACAATAACCGACAAAAATTATCATTGCCTTTGCTTTAAATTGCTAAGATGTGAAAGCAAGCTGCTTCATATGACCAGCTAGGAGACTGGTGGCAGTATAGCCAGCAGGAAAAGAGTTTTCTCCAGACTTGTTTTGGTACTTAAAGCCAAAGGCAATGTATTCAATTACTGGAAATAGTTATTTGCAGTATATTTTATAGCTACTCCTATTGCATATGTTTTATGCACTGGAGTCTTTGGAAACTAATAAAAATGAGATGCTATCATGAAAATGAGAATGAGCTGTCGCCCTTGATAGAAAATAATGGAGAGGCTCACAGGTCAAATACTTGGATACAGAAGTTCATTCACAAGGCCTTCAGAAAAACAGCATTTCTAGTTTTAGTCTATAAATATCTTCCAGTAACATATACAAAATTAACAGTATTTTTGTTTCAGTTATCTGTTCATTTTAGGTGGTTCTCAAGTGTATGTTTTGCACAGAAAGAGTACTTTCCACTTGCCCTTCCTCTCAGACACACTGGTCTGAAAACATCTGGTAAGTTAAGTTAGATGTGGAAAGAATTTACATTGGGGTACACCTGAAACTTTAGGCTACCATGTGCAGGCTGCTCTGCACATAAGTGACTTAGCTGGATTGCTTTCATGGTGACATAAGCTGTTTTACTCCTATTCAGGTCAGAATGTGAATGCTTTCAAAGCTCTGGAGTATTTCACTGGGTTAGATTCAGGTTCATTATTAATATCTAATTTCCTGACTGATATTAGGAGCCTCATTAATAGTCTGAAATTTGACCATTAATATCACATGTTACTTGCTAAAGAACTGGAAGTTTCTAAACCGTAAAATATTCTTTTTCCTTAAAATATAAGATGTGTGGTTATATATCTGGCATCTAATTTTCCTGGGACTCAGAAAAAAAATAGGTAAACTAAAGAAAACAGTCTATTCATTGTTTGCTCCAACAGAGGCTTATTCAAAAGAAGAGATAATACTTTGATTACATTTCTTGAAAAACACCTGTAAATCACTGTGTTGGAAATCTGCCTGTTGCTAAAAAGGCTATGAATAGCATAAATAATTTCATGTAGGATCTGCCTTACGTAGCTGCTTATTATGTTTTACACTTTTTCACTTAGTAAGAGGACAAAACAACGCTTTGGAATTATTCCATTTGCTAGTACTCAAATGCAACCTCTTAGTTTCCCCTACTCCAAACATTTGAGGGCTTTTTGCCTCTTGAATAAGTGAGTATAGCCTTCCAGAAGGAGACAAACTTCCAAATATTTTATTAGCCTGCTATTAATCATATTCAAAAACATAACTCCACTGAAAAAATAAATAGTCTCTTACTTGATGTTATTTCTACTTGAACTCATTTGAAATGTAGAATGCTTCACAAGTACAGTGGGTCTTACGTTTTTAAATATTTCACATGCTATTTTGCACAAATTATATATTGACACTGCTGTAGACAAGAGAGGAAGAAACTCAAGTTCACTTCCACCTTCACATAATGCTTTTCTCATTATCACAACTGGGCCTAAACCACATTTCTTTTCCCAAATCATATTAGCATTGCTACATCTATATATCCATAACTGTAGGAACAAAAATCACAGTGTATTTGACTAGATGTACCTTGGAGATACTTGCCTTTTTCTATTACGAAAAGAAAAATCTTTAAAAAGGATCACAGAGATTCCCTGCTTTTGGAAACAGAAGAGAATCTCTTGATCTTTCTGCAGGAGAAACATATCTTTAAAAACAGAGCCATCAAAACCTCTTAGTACGAAGGGGCTCTGCAGCATATTGATCCCCAGAAAAGTGAAGGTGTGAGCTCATGTTCCATCTCGGTCTGACTACCCTATCTGCTTCAGTCCCTACCTGCTCCCTGTGGCCTGTCTTCAGTGTAGGGGTGGGTACAAACAGCTGTGAGGGCAGAAATTTCTGGGATAGCTGCTGGAAAACTCTGCATCTGTCATGGCCTGATTCAACCAAATCTCTCACCTGGTTTGCATCGTATTGACTCCCACACACAGAAATAACTCAGAACGATTTTAGCATCTGGAGGCCTTATCGGCATTCCTGTCAAAGCATGGTCACACAAACGTAAATGAAATATTGACACATTAAGGAAACCATTAGACAGTAGGAAGAAGGATTACCACAGAAAAGCCCTTCAGGTTTACCTTATGTCCCTTTTAGACTGTCCTGCCACAGCTGCATTGGTGAGTGGGCTATTGGAACATCTTTTTTTCATCAATTACACTTAGCAAATATTTCTGAAGACAATATTCCTGTGAATACTTAAGTCCAGTTATTCATGACCATGACTAAGTCTGAATAACAGACATGACTACAACCTGATTCATCTGATCTACTTCAAATACCTACCTCGGAGCACAAAAGGAACCATGCCCGGGTTAGGCAGACAGATATGATGCAGCTACTGCTAAAAGGTAAATGTGATGAGCATCAGAACTAATTTCTATGTCAAGGTTTGCAAGACCTAGACAAAAGTGCAATTAAAAAAGTCTACTTGTCTTCTTTAGTTTCCACTGTTACTTTTGGGGTCTTTATCTACCTAGGTCTTACTCAGAATATGAAGAGTAATCAGGAAAAGACTTTTGCTTGTTCTGGAAGGCAGGTAGTAGGAAAGAACTGTAAAATCACTAAAAACGAAGAAGTCCACATATTTTCTACTTGCATTCAAAAAGAACTACATGGCATTCCCTATAAAAATGAATGGAAATAAATGGGGTTTGGATTTGTTTCTAATAATAAGGCATGCAGTAAAATAAGGCCTACCATCAGTGCTAATGAAGAGCTATTCCTTTTATGTAGGATCTTTAGAAGCAGAGATAAATCTACTTACTTTTTATTTCATCAGTAATTTATTTAATATTTTAAATCATGCACATTTAAGTATACATATACAGCGAGTGCTCCATCTTAAAACATTAGGATCTATTTCTGTGCAAAGAGGGGATGACTTCAGAGAAACTCACAGCTAATAAATTGAAGAATTTTCATAAGAGTTAAGCATTAACCTGAATTTGTATCCTAGTTTTGGGTCAAATTCTCAAATGTATCTCAATCTTGATTCAAAGTTCATCAACAAACTAATTTTAAAGGGACTGTGCAGGTGTTTAATCATAAAGTAGTCAGTAATCCAAGAAATTACGAAGACTACAGAAGGCTGAAAAAATTTTCAGACTTGTTATGGCTAAACTTAATTTAGAACAGAACAAAAGATAATTTCAAAACATATTAAAAATCTCAAAGAAGTTTATCCTTCTGTTTGTTTTCAGAAGAAATAATACATACAGTAGAGTTCTGCCCAAATAAACAGCTGTACTGTTGCAGCACACACTACTGGAAATAAAAATCTGTTTTAAGACTGCTTCCAAAAATCTTAGAAACTTTGGGTAGATCTTTATAACAAAAAAAGAAGGTTTGTTTTTTTTTTAACCATTGTCTGTAAGCAGTTTGCAGATATTTATATATATATATGTATATGCTGAGTTTTCTGAGGAAGCTGAGTGCATTTTCAAACAGTTGTTCAGAGACCTCTTTGCAGTTACCAGCAGGATTGGCTCTTACCACTGTCATTCCCTTAACAATGTCTACTGACATTCCACTTTTGTCTTCAAACCAGATGTCATCCATTACGGAGAACATTCTCTCCACAGGTGCATTAGTGTCTCTGCATGCCAAAACAAATTCAGCAAGGAGCAGGAGATTCTAGAGTGTATGGTATTTTTTTCTAAATTATTTACAATTTTCACCCATCTTTCAGTGAGCTTTCTGTACCCAAAACCCCATGACTGAGGGAAGAGGAGAAGCCTCCATTTGAAGGCAGACTTTCATTTCAGAATGCATAAAGGCTCTGTTACCTAAAAATAAAATAAAAATGAATTTACCCTCCCTGTGGTTTTGGGACTATGTTCTGCATGCTATTAAGAAGATGAAGGAATTTGGTTTAGGAAGAAACTCAGATTTGAATACCAGTGACCTAGCAAACAAATGTTGCAGAGATGTATTTAGCACTGAAGGAGAAAAATACTCTTTTGAAGAATAGGCTTGCATAAATCTGTGTAACTAAGTTAGTCCAGCTAACTTGTGATACTCAATTTACAATATTCTGAAGTGTAGAGGATTTAAACCTCCATTTCATTAACTGAGGCTGGAGTGCAAGTCAGAAGTGAGTCCACTGAAGCACTCTTTTATCAGTGCCTGGACACTGGACTGTCTCCTTAACAAGCATAGCTACAGTCATAACTGCATGAAAGGCAATGGGACTGGGACCAAAATTTTCATGTCAAATGAAATTTGCTCCTGCATTATACTGCTCATGTTTTTCACCATATGTCTTCCACTTCCTCTGGTCTTGCCTTCTTGGCGAGGTTAGTGCAGGGTAAACTGGGATCTATACTTAAACAGCAAATCCTGTTTAGACATTTGTAGTTTATACTAAAAATGCTATTGTGTGGGATAATGTAGGAGCACTTCCAATGCTGTTAAATCATACATTCAGCAATTCTTCCTGAGTGGAGGCCTATATATTCGGTGCTAATTACTGCTGACACTGCATGGATGCAGTTGCTGATGGCTGTGATATTAGTGTAAACAGACTCTGTAATTAAAAGACCATGACTCTTCCTATACAAACATTTCTTCCTGACTATCTCATGCAGTGATGCATATTTCAAAACCTAGTCAGTATGTCAGGGAAAAATTGAAGGAACATCTCAGGTGAAAGCACACGGTTTTCCAATGTTCCTAACTTTCCAATGACAACAGTATTTCTAACTTTTGAGTTTATACAATTTTAGAAGAAAATAATGTATTGTCTCTCTTACAAATACCTAAACTCTGCTTTTGCGATTCTTTCTTGTAATGGGTGGCAAAAATTGATAGTGGCACTATCAATTTCTTTTTTTTTTTTTTCCTGTTTTTTTAGTCTTCAGGTTTACATCACGTAATTTTCTGTGACTGAAAGAGCCAAAAAGTAGACCCACCTTATCGAAACCCAAGCTTTTCAAAAGACCTTGAAAACTTGATGTAGACTACATGTGGGGCAAAATAAATTAGGCTTTCTGTGAAGCAGGGAAGTGGGACAGCAAGTAGTTCATCTACTAATTCCAGATTCTACTCAACCATCACATCCCTCTTCCTTATGGCGTGAAAGAATTTTCATTTTTTTATTCTTTCTTGCAGGAGACTGAGGTGGCTTTCAAGGTTTTATTATTGTAGGGGAAAGTGATACTATTTTTGTGTAATAAAGAAGCACGGATTAATCTCCTCTTATAAGGGGATTTATTATATGCCATTCAGATATATAACTTCTATCTCTGGACAAGGAAAAATCTTGTAAGAAGTTACAAGAATGTACACGGTTGTCAGTGAGGGGAAAAGGTGACAGTGCACTGAGAGCCTTTCCTGCTCACAGTCTGTTAGGCTGGAGGGTGGTTATTATTCTTAGAGCCAGAGTATGTGGACATCTGTCAGCTTTTTTTCTCTCACATGTGCAGCAACTGTGTGTGGTCCTCTAAATGAAACTATTAGCTGTGCAGTTCTGTATTCATGTACCAATATTGAGCGTGCTGAATTTGTGCCAATTAGAAAGTATTGTTTTATGGGTGGGTCAAATGGGGATACATAAATACCATAACGAAGTAAACAATTGCTTTAAAATAACTTCTTTTTCTTAACTTTCTCCCTGAATTTTAAATTTATTCATTTAAAATGAGAGTATACTGTAAATTAACAGGTTTGTTTTTAAAAAGCAAGCTTGTTTTACAGGAGTACGCTGAACTGGATGATAATCACTGTAAGAACAGCTGCTGTGGGAGGTCAGGGAAGTCAAGGAAGAGAAAAAGTAGCCACTGCCATAAGAAGTTGGGTGATCTCTGGATGCAGTTGGCTTAATTCAAGAAGTCTACATTACTAAAAATACTGCATTAATAAAGACTGCTGGGAACCAATGTTTACATTCAGAAGTTGTTAGACATAAGGATAGGCTACTATACTCATTAGTAAGTATCCTGTGATTGCACAGGTGTTTACTAAATACTTGGGAAATGTTCATCTGATGCACAACAAACACCCATATGCTTCATAACACCGAATTAAGAGATTTACTTTGTTTACTGGGTTAATTAACTTTTCAGATTAGGGCAACCTTCAAGATTACATTGAAAACAGAGCCACTGTAAACACACATACTTTACAGCATAAATCCTACAGCAGCACCATCATCATGGAAGCCATCACAACAACGATATCTAGGTTGTAGGTAATGCCTTTTTGGGGTCTCAACAAACAGTATGAACCATTTTCTGTTAAGGGGAAGAAACACACACTGATCTGACTTCCCTGCCAAAATAACCCAGCTATGCCACTTCACATGCTCTGCCATTTCTTGTTGCTAGGTATGTAACAGTGTCATCCACCATGCTGTACAAGTAATACATGTTAGTTAAATGGATTTTTCTTTTTCAATTATCTAGCAACATTTTGTCAATTATCTAGCAGCTCACATTGGCAAGACTTGTCATAAACTTCATAGATCTGTCAGATTCCTATAATGATGGAACATATGTTAAGAAGAGCCTCAAATCCCTTAAAAAAAAAAAAAGGAAAATCAAACATGTGGCCTAGACCAAAAGATATTTAATGCATGTACAATGAAAGGAATCTAGTGATTTTTGAATTCACTGGTCACAATGTCACTCTCTCTTTCAAGTTCTTGCAAGTAGTTCCTCTACTTTTAAAGCTAAAAGGCCATCTTCTCTCCTATTAGCTTTTGTTTTAACACAGTCCTTTCATTTTCCCAGCAGAACAAATCTTTTTCCATGATCCAACTGCCAAGAGAAATTTTCTTTAACTACCTGTCTCTCAAAGCCACCTAAAGCCTTCATATTACCCTCAAGAAATGTCTGACAATTTGGGGATTTTTTTCAGATTTTGACAAGACACACTATTCGACACATTTTTCAAGCTATTCAAAATACGATTTTATAAAATCTTCTAGTTAGCCAGTAAAGAAATAACTTCCAAATGCTAAGGCACTAAACAGATATTACCAATTTGGTAGAGGTAGTCTTAACATAGTTTTGGAGGAACTTTTGAAGAGATAATATGCCATTAAGCATATTAATTTCCTCATTAGTTTTATAAAATATCTCTTCTATTTGCTCAATATTAAAAAGACTCATACGCTGAAATGTGATCTACAAAAAGACAAAAAAAATCACAAATATAGTAATAATTTTATACCGGTGATATCCTTTGACTTTGGCTGAATCAAAGTAATGGGAAAGTGAACTTTTATATTACATTAAATCATACAAACAAACAATTGCCATCTCACCCACAAAACCTCTGCTGTACAAAATGAAATGAAACCTTACCTAGATAAATATGATCAAAGCCCCTCTCATCTCTGTCTTTTCTGGTACTGACAACAAATTACAATGGATTCTCTGGTATATGACTACTTCATAATTCAACATAGAATACAAGACACAACATGTTAAAATAATCTAGCCATGTACACAAAACTTCATGAACTCGTAAGAAGTTATAAAAAAAAAGTAACTGTACCAATGCAGTTGGGTAGATGATGTCAAATGTTCATACTCAGAATATGTCTGAGGTAGCAAGAACACGTCTGAAAAGAGACATTCTGTTCATCAGACCGATCCTGGCAACCAGCCTCAGCAGCTCAAAACAGAGGGCCAATAGAAGCTGCTTTAGACTCCTTTCCCCAGGAGATATAGCATGGCTAGAGAGATGGCCAGGTGAGAAAGCCTTGTCAGTCATCCATCTGCATTCTCTTTTCCATAAGGATAATTTAACATATGAGGTAAATAAAATGGAAAAAATGGAAGAGTTTTTGTAGCTGGGATGAAAAATTTGAAATTTTCATATGCTGTACTGCAATCTTTTTTGCTTGTTCATTTTTATCCAATTGACTTTTTCACAAATACAGAAATCATAACTCTGAGACAATCCTCTAGCAACAGAATGAAGTGCTTTAGTAGGGGTCACCACTCAACACAAAAATTAGCAGACGATCTTAATTTTGAATACTCTAAATACATATGTTTTTAAATTATTATCACAAGAAACAATGTTAGAATTTATGTTCAGTGATGTTTCCTTCAAGAAGGAGAAATTATTTCATGGAGGTCTGATCAAAGTGACCTCTTCAATCTTTATATTCAAACAATTCTGTTGGTACAATATAAGCAGGAAATTATTACACTGGAAAATTGAAAAACATATATACTGCAGCTGCATATTATGATTTCTTCCCTCCAGTAGGTGTCTGTAATGCAGAAATTTTTCTTTGCTTTTTATGTTAATACTGGTCTGACACTTACTTTAAAATACAGGTTATTGCAAAGTATGTTGTCTAACTTTGTTAGCATTTACACCCAGTTAGAGCTTGGTGTTCATTAGACAAAGCCTTACAAACCTGGACACATCTACAAATAAACAGAGTGACATTATTGCAGTGATATCTGAACGAAGTCTTTGTGTCTCACTAGAGAAAAGGCTCCATAGGCTGAAAATACTAAAAAGCAAACATGTATCTCCTCATGGATGGATACCTAAATAACAACCCCTATATATTTTGGAAATTTTATAGTTGAAAAGCATTGTCAGTATATATGAGACTAACCATAAAGATTTTTACCAGTAGAAAATGATAGTTTAATAAATTGCTTCAGACAGAGCTAGATTAATCAACTCCATCACCCCAATTAATTATACAGCAATTATTTTCTGATGTTTTAAATGTCTTCTGATTACGTCTTGCTCAGTAATTCGCAAAGTGTCTACATCTTAATATTATTTCCGATGTTATAACAAGAATTGCTGATTGTTTCTTACTAGCATAACTTTTTCAAGCCCTAAAGACTTAATTGTCCATGTTATCTGTTCTTAGGTAATGGTTCTAAACATCCCCAAACTGGAAAAGAATATTTTTAACTGAATAAAAATAAAAACTCGAGAATAATTTTTTTTCCACACAGCCTAGAGAAAATGGCCACCTATGAGAAATGTTTTACTATCTGTAGAAGGTCATATAAATACAAAGCCACTTACACTCTATAAAGCTTTGAGCCCTTATTTCTATAAGTCTGTGAGCCATTTGGGATCCAGAAGTCCTAAATTTTCAACTAATTTTCATAAGAAAGAGTTGAAATCAAATGAAATATGAAGTAGGAGGTCAGTAAGGAGAAACTAAATACTTTAGAAGGAAAATTATATCCCCAACTATATCTAGAGTCCAGGAAAATGGAGGTGGGTTTGCTTTCTAGAAGATACTAGGAGCTCCTCTAAGTACTATTGGCTTTATTTGATTTTCAGTGCAAACTTACAATTCAACATGTGCCTCCTTGTTGACCATCAACTGGTTAAGCGGGTCTGTAAGGAAGAGATGAACATACTGGGACTCCACCTGAAGCAGCCAGAAAGGATCATTTACAAACTTTAGAGGAAAAGGCAGGGAACACTGATCAGAAAAAGTAATGAGAGGACCAATTCCAGTGTACTCTTTTCCAGTAGGAGTGAGAGTTCCTCTGTGTTTTCACTTGACAGTGCTGATTTTGCCCATGGGTGGCTATTCTGAGGCCTTTTCCAAAAGGGAAGTTCCCAGTAGAGAACCCTTATTTCTAAGACTGAACTAGGGGCCTCTAGGATAGGACTACAGGGTCAGTTAAGCCTGTGACTGAGTGAATAAGACAGATGAAAATAAAACTAATTATGTACTCACTGCCACATACATGCAGTATGAAACTGGACTTCTTAACCTTGCATTCAGCAACCAAGCCCTTAGATTTTAGCAAATGAACTTTAGATCATAAATTCTTAGATTTTTTAAAGTGTAAGGTCTAGACAAGCCCCTGAGCAACCTGATCCAATTAGACCTGCTTTGAGCAGAGAGGGTTGGTCTAGATGACCTTAAGAGGTCTCTTCCAACCTAAATTATCTTTGGGCCTCTGATTCTTGAAGCAGGAAATGTCCATTTGATCTGTGTTTATAAAGCACCTAGTGTCCAAGACCTTTGGGTGTTACCACAGAAAAAATAAATATTAATCACTAACTGCCAATTTGTTCATACAGTTTATCTCAAGTAATACAAGGAATGGTTTGGTTAGTCTCAGATTATTTACTGAATTATTGGATTCCAAAATTACTGGGGGTTTTGTAAGGATATCACATTTTTTCCTGACTATAACAGACACACAAGAAAAAAATCCAAAGAAAATACACAAACATCTTCTGTAATCTATTGCAAATCCATGGCTGCCCTACTCCATATTTTGAAAAAAAGTTTCTTACTGGTTGGCAGCTGAATCCTCTGAATTGTAAGATAGCCATTCTTGTAAAACAAAGTTATTTAACTAATATCCAGAGTTTTCATTATAGAGTAACACACATAGAAAGTAATTACAAGTTCCACTGAGGATGTGCAAACCAGAATAAGAAAATTCAGCTCAAGCCCATAATTTTACCATTTTTACAGTGTTAACAACTATTGAAAGTTATTGCAAGTGTAAAGACATGTGTCTGAATATTGATAAGGAGGATGATGGGACATCTCCTGAGCCTCGCACAGTGGACCTTTAAAATTGTTCAATTAGCCTCATGCAGATTTTTACAGCATGGATTGCAATGCCAAGGGGACAACAAAGCCAACACAGGGACTTTAAGCTGTGCCTTCTCAATATCAGGGAAAGAAGCACAGCCAGAAAATGTATTACCTGCAGGAACCACCCACTGGGGCTATAGATAGGTAGCACAATTTAGTACTATCAGAAATCACAACATATACAGTAAGTGGTGAAATTTGTACCTACTTGGATTTTGCAATTAAGTATATACCTCTGCTTCACTGCCATTTTTCTGATGTCAGATTTCAAGGGCTTTTGATGGTAATAAAAACCCTCCCACTGACACATATGAAAGATAAGCAGTATGTTTGTAACCCTGTTGCCTGGAAATAGTAGGTCTAGAAATAGTTGGCGCTAAACTTTAAATAAAATTATAGAACTCTTTCAACCTTTCTACTCTCACTGTGTAAATGCGAAAGTAGTGTAAATCTTGTTGACAGTTATTGCCATATCTATTGGCACACACTCAGCAGCAGTTTCAAAAGTGTTGTGCAGCATGGCTAGTACCCATTACCTGTCTCCCCATATTTTCTTACAATTTATTTTCACCCCAGCAGGCAGCACCTCACAATGCCATTAATTTGTTGGGCAGCTCATACTTTCAAACACAAACTATTTTACAATGTGCACTTATAAACAACCTGGTGGTTTACTGGCAATGCTCAACAGTGTCAAGAGGGAGGTTATGATTTAAAGGCAGCAGGTAAAAAATTGAGAGGGTCACGGAGATGACATCGTTTGACCAAACCTCCTGTCCTCTAATTTTACTATCGTCAGCACAAGTGCACAGAACCGCCAGATTCACACTTGGTCTCCACAATAGGTGACTGAAACAATGCTACTATCAAACAGCTCTTTTTTTGGTGCTTTTCCTACACAGTATTCTGCTAATAGTATATTTGCTAGCTGACTATGGGTGTAAGAAAACAAATGAAGAAGGGGAAAGAAGAAATTTTTAAACAGCATGTGATTTTAACAGCAAGTATGGAAAACCCCATCCAAAGCCCTATCTCCTTGCAGAATAATTAGGCACTAGTAAAATACTTGCATGACTCCATATGTATTTATAGTTGTATTTGACTGCTTTGGTTAATACAAACCTTTGCAGAGTGAAGGGAAAAAACCCCATCACTAACAGAAAAAAATAAGCCTTTTTATTGTAACAAACTGAATCTCACATTTTTGTCTTATTACAATCTAATTCCCTCTTGTAAATTCTACTTCTACCTCTAGTAAGTAATGCAAACGTATATACACACAATCTGAGGTCTTCCCAGATTCTTAATATCATCAATGTTTTTAGAATATTTTACGTATATTTTTATCAGTAATACTAATGTGTTCATTAACTGAAGCTGTCTCTCCTGTTGTTCCTCAAAATTAAATTGCTGTCAATCTGACACCTTTTGCAGACACTCAAGGAACTTGAAATTTTCTATTAACAAGTAATAGAAAACTAGAATGGATCAGAGGATATGATTATGTGTTACAGCAGCCAAAAATGATCTGCTAGGCTATTCTATTTTTATTTCTGTATCTTTAATCCAAAGATTCCGGCACCTGGGGCAGGGTTAAATGAGCAAACAATCTGAGTAATATGCTATCAGTATTCCTAGGGAATGCTTGTCTGCCATTACACAAATTGAATACTGCAAAATGGTTATTGAAGCTTTTCATACAAAGGTCACAAAATAAAAACATATCTTTGGTATAAAAAATTTCTTACTGTAAATCTAAGCCATAAATG
Source organism: Chamaea fasciata (assembly GCF_029207755.1). NCBI lineage: Eukaryota > Metazoa > Chordata > Aves > Passeriformes > Sylviidae > Chamaea > Chamaea fasciata. The sequence continues at coordinate 125,078,516 of NW_027094086.1, read as the reverse complement.
CAACTACTCAAGTATAATTCACATGCAAAGAGAGCCTGAAGGGGTTAAGCCAGTGTCAGTCTTAAATTCATGCAACCTTTCTACTTAATTTTAAACATTTTCCATGTGCTTGCAATGTTTCCTAATAACAGGCCAATTCCTTAACTCACACAGGAATCTAAATTACAATAATCATATGCATTCCTTCCCCCAAGAAAGGAAACACCTGTTGTAGTTGGTTAATTGCTGACTTTTTGTAAGCTTTCAGAAGAAAACTAACATTTAGAAATAATTTAAAACCAAAAAAGTTCAGAAGCAGAGAAACACATGAATTTTAAAACTGATATGAAACTCAAAATGTATGTTGAGATAGTAACAGATGTTTTCACTTTGTTAATTAAAGAAAAACTCTGTATCAAACTACCATAATAGAACAGTTATTTTATAACTAAGATAGGGCTACTTTCTGTTCCATTTCACTTCTGCAATAATTGTTATTAATGCCACTACACAGCAGGAGAAAATAAAAATTAAGCCCTAAAAAAGAATGAGAATTAAAAAAAAGAGTATGTGTACCTAAACCAATACACAATATAGAAGATTTATTCAATGAGGAATTTAAGAAATTCATTCACTTGTTTCTACGGAACTCTTGGTGAATTTGAGAAAAAGGCACATATTTACACTTCTACAAACCTCAAAGTGTCACTTACACCTATCCTTTTAAAAATACCCACATATGTACTCATAGTAGTAGTAGTAGCTTTAATCTGAGAGTTGCTAATTATTTTCAGCTGCATTCTAATGTACAAAAAAAGGTGACATTCTGCCTTAAGCTATGGCATTTTATTTTCATTATATAAATCCGGTCATTTCAGTGGAATTACACTCAAAAGGAGCAAAAGGAGTTATGCCTTGTGCTAATGCTCTTATACAAATTTCTGTATTTGAGGGATGGCATGGTACTTGGAACATGGTAGCCAAAGTACAGTCAGAGCAAGATCAATATGGAGGAAAGACTAAAAAAGAGAGTTCAGGAAAAGCAAACTTATACTTCTCCTGTCATGTACAAATGAGACAGTTACAGAGCTTTGCATCCTGCAAGGTGTATTTTCAAATGACAGTCAAGTCTTTCCAGAGATAAACAGCAGGACAACCATTGCCTTCAGTACTAAAATGGAAAAGCAGTTATAAAAAAAAAGGAGGAAATAAAGCCTGGGTAAACTGATCAGTTTTTGCTACAACAAAAAATGGTATGTGTTACTAAGTCTGCAGCAGATAGGGTAAAAATCCAACAAAATATCTGGATATTGCATTCATACCCCTTATCACTTATGTCTTAACTAATGGCTGTCATACAGGTAAGTGTTCATTTACCTGGGTTAATGAGGTGCAAGGCTCACAAAGGGCTCCCAGCAAAGCCAAGTTAAGCATTGGAATACTGTGGAGCAGCTCCTGTGAGCCTTCTTCTGCAGACACCTGTGCTGAGGTATGTGTCACAGGTCCTGCACAAGGTGCACATTAGGGCACACCCCTTGTTCCAGGTCAGCCAGACCTGGGCTAAATTCACCTTGAATGGTGCAGAGGAGCCTGAGCTGCTCTAAGTAGCTGGCCCAATATGAGAATGCACGTCAGCAAGGTAATGTTTCCCCTCCAGCAGCCAAAGCGAGCCCCAGCAGAATAATGCAGTAATGCTGACAGCAGAGAGCTTGATGTGATTACTTGGATGCTACATTATAGGCATAACCTGAAACAATAAGTAACTTCCTACTTCTTCTTGGACTTAACATGCCAGCCCTCCCACCCTCCCCTTTTTCTCTGTAGGAACCAATTTACTGTGAATTTTTTTTTTATACAATAGCTAATTTCACCTACTGCATTTAATGTCATAGGAGTTATACATGTAAAGCCCTGTACTTAGAGATAAGATAGTCTTTTATGCCATTTTAATCAATCTTTGTCATGGGTATGTTACTTAATAGCTCTGTCTTCCTATAGAAAATGAGCAACTTAAGGGAAATGAAACTTTTCAAAGATACATTTTCCTTCTGGCAGACTGTGAAATACACCATAATTATCCTCTTTCGATGAATAACTTTTGAAAGAAAATGAACATTCTGTGCACCGAAAAGTATAATACAATGACAATCTCAACTGCCTTGTAAATAAAAGGAAATTGTTTTTCTACTATGATCTATATTGCACAGGAACATATATACATGCTTGATAAATATAGAACCAAATCAGACTATCAAGATATTTTTTAAGGTTCTATTAATTTCTAACAACAATAAACTCAGTGTTTCACAGCCAAAAGGCATGTTATTTATATTTCTGAAAGACTAAAACTGTGTTATGATTTATGGGCTCCATCCTGCACACTGATGGAACTACTTGTACGAGTCAGTCTATGAAGACTGAACACAGTGTCTTTTAAAGAAAAAAGAGAAAGATAATGGACCCCCAAAACTTTACTGGTGGGAATGGGGACATAGGGAGTAGTAGAGATGGAAAAGAAGACAGGAAAAGGCCTTTTCCATAGCAAATAAAATCATGACATTCCAGCCCACATTCTCGTATTAGGAAACCTGTACTATCTTTAACAGCTTGGTAAAGTAAATGTTTGAACACAGATCTTACAAACTAATGGCGCTATGCACAATTTAATTAAACAGTTAGAACAAAATGCCATTTAGCCCTTTTTGATATCTGAATATGTTGTTCCAGTAAATATGAGCACAAAGCAAAAATAAGGAGCCAAGGCCACATTATCTTCATTAGCATGAGACAAAAACATTTGAATACCAACCTTTCACTCAGACAGTCAGCCAAAATCCAAGTTTTAAGTTAGGAAAATTACAGCTCTACCACAAAGAAACTTGTTACTATAGGAAACCTGTGATGTTTATGTCTTACATCCTTTGGTTTTTACTTTTTTTATTTTTTTTCCTTCTTCCTTTCCCTCTCCCAGAATCACTGCCTCCAGAGATAAGGTGCTGCTGCTTAGTGGTAACACATCACAGTATGGAACACCCTGCGCTACAGTTTCTCGAAGAACCAACAAAAACCTGGAAACTAACATGTATCCGTAGAACTTCTCAGTAAGGGATACTCAGCATGTCATTCAGATGTTTAAAAGGTGACAAAATAATGAGGTACACACTAAAGATGAGGCAGCATGCAATATCACTGAATGCTACCCTATTTCCCAACACTGCTTATACAATATTATCCTAAACAGGTGTTCCCTTGCTCTTGTCCCCAGCACTTGGAAGCTGCACTTCATGCAGGGGTCGCACCAACTGAAAAGACAGATCCTCTACCAGAGTAATTTCTGCTTGGTAGATTGGTGACCACAGAGCTAATGAAAGACATGGGATACCAGATCTATCGACGCAAGCATGGTTCAGTTCAACAAGTCTTATCTGCAGTGGTGCCCCATTCCCATTCCTGCTCCAAGGAATGTTCAAGTACTTGATGAACTGTCACCACAAGCAGAATATACAGAAATTCATCTCACCATACAGCTGGAAGGAAGGGAGGTGTCTAACTCAACCTATTCCTTAGCTTCTACTTAACTGGAAAAAGAGTCACCACCAGTGAGCATTTTTTTTTCTGTCTACTTTAGATACTTATTTGAATGCTGGATAAACACTCTTCTCCTGAGTTGACTCTGTCTACTCACTATAGGGTTGATTTTTTTTAGACACTGAAGTTAATGCCACACTAACTATAACAGCCCTCAGAATTTTTTTATTTAGCATAAACAACACACACTCCCAAAATAGGAACTAAAAATTCTACACAGAAATATGTGCCCTTTAGTTTAAAGTTTCAGAATAGATGTGGAACATGCGTGGACAAGAAAAAAAATACTGTTTGAATAAATTTAGATTTTTTTCCTAATGTTTAGACTAATAAAAAGCTGAATGTCTTAACATAGACTAGCTATGAAATAGCTAATAAGCTTTTTTTTTCTCTGTGGGAAGGTGTTAATGTCTACATTGTAAAAAGCTGTCTAAACAAGATACAAAGTAAGGGCTATTACCTTATGTAGCCATGACATCAAGGGCTATTACCTTATGTAGCCATGACATCACCAATAACATTTAATAAAAATATTATAGAGAGTTCATTATACATGCCTTACCAAGTCAAAAATAACCCAAAGTCTACCAATAAAGTATATACACTGTGTATATTTAATGTATATATTATACAGACATTGTATATAGTACATAGTTTCAACTTTTTCAACAAGGAAAGGTCACCTAGCCAGAGTAGAGGTTATGAAAGACCTCCATAAATTAAATTAGACAGCTAGCTGAAAAAGTTTAAGTTGTTTAGGGAACATGTCAGGAATCCCCTATCTACAGGGAGGCTTCTCTCTCCCTGTAGAGTGGAATTTGACACCTAATAAGAAAGGCATTTTCAATTGTCTTAATATTTATGGGTATTTTGAAGTGTTTTAAGGCCTTCACAGTCTCTGTATGTCTTGAACTGCTTTAAACTGTAGTGACCCGCCTGCATACACATTATTCCACCTCCAAAGCTTTTGCATTTTCATTCAAAAAGTCATAATGCAGTTATTAAAAGAGATTTCCACACAGAGTTATTGACTCATATTGGTAAGCTTGGTTTATGCCTAGGTGCTGTGATTTGCACATTGTCTTGAATTTATCTAGTAGTCTGTGGAGTGACAGCTCACTGCAGCTCTTAACAAGCTGTACAGATCAACTTGGTAAGGACTTAGTCAGTGTTCCTGGTGATGTACCAAATAATTTTGGAAAAAGTATTTCACTGAAATATTTATAGTCCAAAGGCTTCACCCATTAAGAGTTCATAGATACCGTCTTCAAGTATTTGAGTCCATTGAGGTGAGTGGAACCCCTCATGCAAAAATGAGTTACATGTATTTCTGCCATCAGATCTGATGAGACTTTAAAAGAGGTCCCATTTCTGAACAGGGCTCGAACTGAACTTCAGCAACGAACGCAAAACAAAACGTAACAACTTCCACCCTGAGGAAAACTTCATTTAGCAAAAAGTTTACTGGAGAGATTTAAAAAAAAAAATCCTTTTTGTCACAAAAGGATTGAAAATTTTATTTAGAATTTCTGTGAGGAATAAAACAGTTTGAGACAACATAAGGGGTATATATTTTTCATGTAAGACATGTTGCCACGATTTAACTTGTTTTAGATGCAATTTGCAACCAAATAGCACACTTATTTGCATTTATGTTTTTCAACTCTTAGTTTTGTTTCTATGCAGTATGTTAACCTTTTCAAAGTAGTGACTTTTGGCATTTTTCAATATCTGTGAATATCCAAAAAGAAGTCCTAGCTAAATAATGTTCAAGGGTAGTTCACAGTAACATCTAAAATCTGTAAGTGGTCTGTGGATAGACGTATCATTGAGACATACATACTAGAAATTGTTAAGTAAAATAACAAATGGAAACATTGCAAGTGTGAGGTTCTTAATGTCAAAAGACTAAGTCATCTACTTTCACAAATTGTCCAATGTATCTGTAGTTACATTTTTTCCAAATGCATTGACATTTTACAATAGAAATTGTACTGATAAATTAGAAATTAAAATGAAATTAAATCATAAAAGAACCGTATGATTTTTACCCTAATAAAATGTGATATAAGACCCTCTCTACTGCACAGGAGCTGAAATGAAACCTCTAGTATTTTTTCCACTAACAAGGATTATGATAATACTTACTACACTAAAGCTAAATATGTTTGGGATTTTTTTTTCCCAGTTAGTTATAAGCAAATGAGATAAATATATTTTCTTACATGTTTTATATTAAAATATAAATAATTAGTTAGACAGAAATGCAATGCACAAGCACGCACACCTACATGCTATGGCTGTCAAATGTTTTTCTTTAGCATACATGCACAAACCCCTAATAAGATAAGCAGGGAATGTATTTAAATAGTGCACATTTTAAACCATTCAATTTCAATATATATTGTTTTTCAGACTACTTGCATGTAATCATATTGTTTTCTAAGCAGACATCCATTTGATTACTTAAAGCACAAATTGTGGTCTGGCTATTGAGAGTGCAGAGGGGGACAATGGGAAGAGCAAAGAAAATACAAGCCTTTTTACATCAACAGGTGGCAACGCTAAATAGGAAAGGAAAGAAAGAGGGGAGTGGGCTCAGAGAAATATACCTTCCCAGCATTGCACAGATACCTAAGAAAGAAAAAAAGATTTGGCAGAAATTTGACCCTTTCCCTGCAATGATGAACATGTTGCACCTACAGGGTTTGTACACGACAGCACAGGAAGATAGCAGCAGGACCTCACAGAGGTTTCTTGGTCAGTTTTAGAAGTCCACCTTGGGACTGTTCACCATGCTCAGGGGCCACAAATTACCCAGAGCAAGGAGACAGCTTCCAACAGTCCATGCAAGTAACCCACCTAAGGGCTCAGAGTACTAACCTTCAATTCATGTATTTATGGTCAAGTTATAAAATAAGAAAAGCAGAGACAAGAATACAGATTGATACACAGCTGAAAAACCTGCAGTTGTACTGCAATTGAAAAAGTCCAAAAGTAAATGTGTGTGCTACTCAGAAGTCCCACAAAAAAGCATTAGATTTCTAAAAAACAAACAAAATTCAACACAAAAAATCTGAGATATATATATATGTATGTATGTATGTATCCATAGGAAAACATGAGGATTGATTGCTGTCTCCTAGGAAGTGCAGTGCATAGTTGTGAAGTGATTAGACTGCTTATTTGGACATAAAAATAACTACAAGGATGTTTATTCAGAATAAGTTAATAAACAGAAGTTAACAAGCAGGTATGTATTTATCATAGTTCTCAATACAGCAATACCTATCCCTGCACCAGGTATTAATAGTTTGCAAAGTGTTTTCTTCAAACTAAAAGGTACAATGTGCCAGAAGTACATAGTGCCTAAGAAAATAATCAGCTACTGAAAAAATCATAATGCTTTCAAGTGAGAGTCAGTTATTTCCCCAGTGAGTTGATTCAGATTTCTCAAAACTATTTGAGAAGCCTAGACATAAAATTGATTGAATTCCATTCCTCAGCAATAATCTTGGATTCTGACTTGAAGAAGCACACTCTAATTCATAAGAATCTATCTTAGCTAGCAGAATTAAATGATTGTTCTTGGCAGTATAAAATAGGACCGGACCCATAAAACTAATCAGTTGGTTCAGAAATGTTCACACTACCTTCATTTTTGAGTTTTACTTTGAGTTGTTTTAACCTGGTTTCATGGACTAAACACACACTTGCAGTCAGAGCATGTACCTCCCATCCTCACACACCCCACACCTTCAAAAGGAATCCACCTCTGCATGCTCAAGACTGCCCAGTGTTGCAAACCAGAACAAAATAAATATGGACCATTCTGAAACCCAAGAAGGGTATTCCTGCTCAGCACTGGAATGTAGTGAAGGTGCAAACAATACTACTATCTATGCCCTCAGTGATGTGACAGGTGATCTAGTTTTGGATATTGAGAAGTCAATCTCTGCTTTAAAATTCCCTTTTGGATGAAGCTACTTCCATCCACAGTGGATATAAAGTGATTAGAAACTAAGTAATGAGAACAGTTTTTCTAAAGTAAGGTGCTTAATGTCTGCATTATGAACACTTTGACATGGGAAGTTCTGTTCAGTCTTTAATATTTTTATTGTAATTTTATTTTATCCTGTCCAGGAAAATGAGAATTGAGTGTAGCAATGCCCTTTTAATACATCAATTATAGTCAGTAGATTGAAATCACTCTTATGTATGTATCAAAGACACACATAATTTCAATAATTAAAGAAGTGATAATGTCGTTCACTACTATCAAAAGGATAAATATCCTGTCTCCCTGTGTTCAGGAACAAAAAAAAAGGAAAAAATTTGGTGAGCCCTTTACCCAGCAGCCTCCATCTCTTGAACATCAGGGCATAATACAGAATTTTAGTGTATGCAGAAGCTCAGTGCCTGGTGAGACTTTGGCTGACAGGGTGGATCTGTAAGTCACACTGAGACAACTGAGAACATATGTCAAATTTCTAGACCTCACAGAAATTGAATGCTGGCACATATTGCAGCCTCTAAGCCATAAAAAAATACTTCATTCCAAAGCTTTTGTTATTGTTCAGCTTAATTTAGCTAAATTAAAACTACAACACACTATAAGTGACTTAAACTTATAACTAATGACTTAAACACATATAACTATTGACTTAAAAATTACTGCTGATGAAATGTAAAAATAGAATGTTCAAAACTTTAAAAGGATCCCAACAGCATAAGACAATTGAAGTCCTGATCTTTATAAAGTCTGGATTAGGAGGAGAAGCAAGATGATACTCTGAAGCAAAAGGTAGTCCTTTTGGTAGGATTAAAAAGAGAAAAACAAACAAACAAACCCCAAATGATTTTCAAAGTCTGATCCGTCCATTCCTTTGGTGTGAAGAGAGTGATGGCTTATAATCACTCGGACTTGTGACATGCAGTCAAGTGTTACAATGCGCAGTATTCAGATTCTCAGAGAACAGCAATTATTATTTATTATTGGTTTTGCCAAGAGTTATGTTTAATAATAAAATTTATTAAGTGCATCTAATCACCAGGGAAGTATATGAGCCCAGAAAAAAAATGATCATGCCTGTGCAAGCCAACTACAGCATATGTGTTCAAGGATTCATACAGCATTACAAGACAGTAACAAAAACGTATATATGGATTGCTCTTTTTATACTGAAGTAATTGCCCTCGCCTCTGGCCAAAGCTTGTTAGAAACAGGGCACAATCATCCCCAAGTTTTATGCACACTGCCATTAAGAAACATTGTAAAAGCTCTGGAAGCACTTTCCAACTCCAAAATCTCCAACTATTTCTAGACTGAATATCCCAGTAGCACACAATGCCACATGGTGTGATTAGTCTGCTTAACAGGTGAGGCAGATTTGCAAGTATAGACACTGCAATTGGCAGTACATCTTTATTTGTGTCCTTGTGGCAGTGCTTCCCATCAGAAAAGCTAAATGCACAAGAAAGGAAATATCTAAGAACCATCTGTCCTTTTTATTGACAAGGTCAATTATATAACCAGTTAACATTATGGAGTCAGATAGCCTGTATCAATCTGTAAGCTTACCTTGGCATACAAACTTCAATTCCTTGGCATCTGTAACAGTGGTTCTTTTATCTGACCTCTTCTTTTCTGTCCGACGGTGGCTACGTCTTTTCTTTGTCTCTCCCCAAAGATTCGATCCACCATGCATGCTTGGGATGTTTAGAATGGCAATTCCTTCCAGAGAGATATTAATTAAGTCCAGCTGAATTCCATCACACTGATTAGAAAGGAAGGACAAAAAAGAAAAGGGAGAGAGAGAGAGAAAGCAGTAAGAGAGAAAGAAAAATCTGAATGTTCTTTTTCTCAGATATTCTTCTTCAGCAATTTATCATTCTTAACACTGCTAATAGTTTATTCAATGTTTACACCTAAGAGATATACTTGTATCTGAAAAGGAGGTATGAGATAAGAAAATATCACCATTCATAAGGTAAAATATGATTGCTATTCAGCTTTTGATTGCCTTAGTGTGGGACCATTTGGTACTGTCTTATCTGATACCTGTTCACTGACCCAAGTGAAATACATTTCTAGCTTCACTACAGCTATTAGCAGAAAAACATTTATCCTACCTAAATTTCTTTATCAATAACTGGAGTTTTTGTTGACTTTTCCAGCTAAATTTACTGCCTTATTATTTTGCAATGATACTTCTTACTCTTGCAACTGAGTCCCCTCACAACAAATGGATTACAATGCAGGTATAGAATTCACAGACTTATCTAAGCAAGTCCCAGGAGCACAGAATATCACACAGGTATTACTTTCAATCCAAAGGCACAACAAGCACATCAGCATAGGACTATGGCTTACTAGTAGCTCCTAACCAGAAGTAAAATGAGTAGAAGTGGGTACAACAATTCCTAATGCAGCTGCAGCAATTCTTACCCCAGAACCTTCACCAAGCAGTCCTCTGAAAGATGCACCATTGCTAAGGGAAAACATAGCATGTGGAGCTAAAGAAGAGAAATCAGTGATTTAAAACCTTTCCAAGACTTACTGGATGCACAGAAGTAATCTTAGTCTGTGGGACAGTCCCTTCAGTGATGGAATGATGCCCATCTTGTGTCACTAGTGTGTATTTCTCATGCCTCCTATAGCAAACCTGGACATTTACACGTTTTATACAAGTACGTTTCTTTGCTAAATCTGGCTTCCAGTTACATCTTATAAAGGGACCATATTTTTCACTTCTGGAGAATGGCTCAGGGATCTTAACATATCAGCCTGCCCAGTGACAAACTGCAGCATCTTCTCAGGTTTTCAACATTTGCAAACACAGTTCACCTGAGATACACTGGATGAGACAGCTTGATAGCACACACTTAGCTTTCACTGGCTATACTTTATTCAAGTAAAGTCCTCCTCTCTACCACCATTAGGAAGTTCTTAACTCATACAAAATGCAGCAAAAGACTGAAGAACCTCCACAGGAAAAAAATAAACTGCAACTTCATATTACTAGAGTGGAACCTGCAGCTGGAAAGCAAAGCATCCAGTTCTACTCATTAGTTCACTGAACCAGCCAAAGTTGCCCCTTGGCTAGAGGTGGATTAGCTTCATTCCTAGATAGTGTATACCGATATCCTTACAAGTAATACGGACCACAGTGTAGAGCAGCATATTTTTAAAACATTTGATCCTACTCCTGCAATGTTCTGCAAGCTTGTAGAAGATCCAGTCATCCATTTCAAATGGATTAAGGGTATTATTTTACAATTCCAATACACAATAAGGGAGAAAACTGGAAAAATAATTAAACATGCCTCAGTAATAGTCCACTGACATCTTGCAGCTCGCTGCTCAGTGGGTCACTGGCACTTCTTCCTCTCTGCCTAAATCTTTATCGCAGCTTTCAAGAACAGCCAAGTACAACTCAAGAATAAATGTGAACAATTGTTTATTCTGAAACTTTCTAAGATCATAAAACAGAACTGTATTATAATGCATGCACATCTTAATTCTCCTAAGAAGAGCATAAATCTGGAGAGAGAACAATTTCAACACTAAGATTTCCATTTTATATTTGCTCTTCAAGAATCAAATTTTAAACGTGTGGATTATATTCATACAGGCAAACCTTTAAAGTCAAAAGGCATATCTGGAAGTGAATTGGCAGTTGTAGCAACTACTGTAATTGAAAGTGTAACTTTTTTATAACACTTTTCTTACAAGAATAAAGGCCTAGGTTTTCAGTGTCATTTTTGGAAGCAAATTTGACATTTTCCCCAGTATTTTATACGTATTAAATAAATACTAAGATGATTTATTTTGCTAAAAATTCTGCTCATGTGTATGCTCACTTACTGCTATACATTCTAGATAAACAGATATTAATTTCATAATTAAAAGTAATCTTGTGTAAATACCCTGCAGGCCTCAATGAATCAAACACATACTGTGTGTCAGGCCTCCCACTGTCTTCAAGTGGAATGTACTGGCTGGATAATTAGATAGTACATATTTTTTAACCTTATTTGCATGCATATTATATCTTTTGCACACTGACAAGCAGCAGTAACAACAAAAGTCAGATTACCACAGGGAATTCCCACAAAGAAGTCTTCATTTCTTATAATTTGCAGCCTAAATTAAAATAATTTGATCTTTGACAAGGATGAAATGTCAAGCAGAAGGGGGTCCTCTACAAGCCACGGCCTGTGGCTTCTGAAATCTGCCTAATTTATGTCAGTCACTTCTTAATACATATTTAAGTATTACACGAGAAAGATGATAAATATGCAATCTGACACCTTTGGTATTTCCCTGCTGTTAATTTATAAAGGTCTGGCGTCCCCCAAACTGACTGGAATTATTTAAATAAAAGAAGAATTGTGAAATAGGATGGTGCGGGGTCTAGCTTCCATTTTCACTCAATATTGAGCACAGCAGGTAGTACACTAAGACAATTATGTGACGAGGCCTCAGAGTCCCCCAGTGATGAGCAACTTTCTGAATTAGGAAAGGAGCATTTCTTTTGTTCATACACAGACAAAAAGTTTGCCCTACAGGTAGCTCTGCATAGTTCTAACACATTTATATACTATAAAAACAAAACATACGCGTTCTGCTCCTTTTTTTTTATTTCAAAGAATGTGACAGCACTGTTAAAAGAAGCACGCTTTTAAAATGTGGAGTATGCATACCTAGACTAAAAAGAAACACTAGCTCTTCTAACTATTTTTTGCCTTCTTTCCTGGCCTCATTCACTTCTTGGGTATTATTGTTTATACCTTATTTATCATATCAATTATTTTCAGATCATCTCTCTGTTGATATAATACATATCTACACCTGAAAAGAGCTGATATTAAGGCTTTACTGTGAAACCAAGGGCAATATCAGGCAAGTGTACAGAAATGTATTAAACTCCTTTTCCTTACCCTCAATACTAGGTGGTACAGAGGGCTTACACTGCTCCCACTATGCTTTTACTGCATTGCAGGTATGGTCCACGCCATCCCTACTTACACCACATCTATACCTGCTCTCATTAATTATCTTTCACATAACTTTCCTTTTTTTTTTTTCCTGAGGTGGAAATAAACTGCAACTTCTCTAAATTGTAAAATCTTCAGCCTTGTTTACTGACACATTATTATTGAAAAGAAATACTTAGTTTTGTCCTTGTTTTTGTTTGTTTGTTTGATTGATTTTGGCTTCTTTCTCATTTTTCCTCTCCTCAACTTCTTGCATCCCATTTTGAAAACAAAAATACATCTTATTCTGGATTACATAAGAATTGTGTCCAACTTTGTTCTGCATCTTACACTCACACGGAAGAAAACATACAGAACATGAGTCAAGAATGTATGTCAGAAAAACCAAACTTAATTAGGTTAGAAATCAAAGACAAGGCTAAACAAATATTTGCCCAGAGAACACTCGATCACCAGCTCACAGCTCAGACATACAGATCCTTAATCTTCTCAGGCTTTGTTCATTCAAAATTTGGCTGTAGAGCAAACACATTCTTTGTGCATTTTATTTGGAGTGAAATGTGGCCTGATGCATCAATCTCCCATTTACAGTGACATCCCCATGGGGCATCAGGTTAGAAATCAGACTATAATCCTGATAATGTTCAAACAAGAAATATTAGATACCATCATACTGGCAAGCATTGTAATTTACTCATTTTAAATAAATATGCAAATAAATACCTCCTAACAGTTCTTGTAAACTTTGGAAACTATGCTTTTTGTTCCTAATTGTATGACTAATGGTGATGACCAGGATAGATGAAGTGAGTATTAAGAAATGTGGCTCATATACTGGCAATATAACACTTTATTGGTAATAACAGTTATCTACTTGAACAGGCAATAATTATACAACTGATAGCAGCAGCACCACAAACTTGTATACCTACTTGTTTGCTTTGTGACGTTACCATTTAATCAGCCTTTCAATGGTTAAAATTATATGGCTAAAGTTCACATGTTAGTATGTATCAGGATATGTATGACTTTCTCTATATATACATATTTTATTGGGAGAGCCTGCTCTTCAATTATATTTAACCAAAAGGTACATTTAACTTGCAGTTTATTCAAATCAAATCAAACCAGGTAAGCATTTCTTCTAATAACTAATAAAATATTTTTCATGCTACATTTCCTTAAACTTGTGTGTGAAGCACACTCTTGGGAAGCAAGGGTGATTTTTTTTTGTTTGGTTTCTTTTTCCTAAGGCTTTTGGTGGAGTTTTCTTTTATTTTTATTATATTTTAATCTAACGCATGAAGAGCAGGTTTTCACTTCAAAGAGAAACAAAACAGCAGAACAGGCAAGTGTGACACTGTTGGTCTTACAGTCTCAGTATTCCTTGCTACTGTTCTGCTATCAGGTACATGGTCCCTTCAGATCATTTCAGACTTCGTCCTTTAGGAGGCTTTGACTGGACTCTCACAGCTCCCACCAGACCCCTCTGAGTGCCCCATGCTACTAAACAAACACTCCATTGACACATTCAGTTTGTCAGTACTACTGGAAAGGAAAAGCACCATCATCCTCTCGATAAATGATTTCATTATTCAACCCAAATTCCCAGGTTTGTATCTTCACTGATTTCTCATTTTTCATGTACTTATTCATAAACATCAGATGCCCAAACAGTTTATGTAATTTAGCCACTTATTCTAGCAGCCATCAAATTGGCAGTGGCACATTATTTTAAATTTCTATTTTGTCTGTAAGTATCCTGTGTCTTTTTAGGTAATGTTCAATGTGTAATGGAAAGATGACCCCTTGTGCAGAGAGAAAAGCTATTTAATGAAGGGGAATAATTCAAAAAATATATATATTCTTTAACCTTTATTCAGGAAAGTAAGTACAATTTTAGGGAATTGAGTTTTAAAGGTTATAAAACCTTGGGACCTAGAAATAATAAGATTATTTTTTTTTTATTTTAATCCTGCAGCAGCTCTCACTCCCTCCAACAGTCTTTCATTTTTCCATCTGACCTAGCCACACTCCCTATTGATTTCTAATGTTATACTTCACCTCTTCACCTTGTCTACTGTATTAAGACTTCACTAATCATCAAACTGAACTTTGTTCCAGTGTGCAGGGCTACACTACAAATAGACACGATAAAAATATTATTTTGGAATACAGGGTCGAAAGGATGTGCACCGCTTTGCCTTGTTGGATTCAGGCACTCTGCACCCTTGCTCCCTACATTTCAGACAAACTAGTGACATTTCAAGGACAAAGGCAACAATTAGTTTCTTACTTCTATTTCTACAGATTCATGCAGCTTCTTACAGGTGGCTGAGAAAGTTTCCGAAGTGCCAAATTCAAAATACCAAAATTTGTTCTTCATTCTGAAACAAGAAAAAAAAAAGAAAAGAAAAAAAAGAAAGATCTTATTCACTATCAATATGTGACAAAAGTGATCATCCTGTCTTCCACTATAAGTAATGGCAAAGGCTTGGGAACATGTGACATCCCATTTGAAATAGATGAGCTCATAATTTTCAAAGCTTAAATGTTGGTGTCAAGTTGTATGATATCCCCTAAAGGGATAACAGGAATGTGTTGAACTGACAGGTTCAAATGTACCTTTGACTTTTCTTTTTCAGTGACTATCAGAATATTTTTTGTCACTTAACCAGTGACATGCCTCAGAAAAATGTATCGATTTTATTTCATGTCTTCCACCTACTATATGATTTCTGATTCACAGTTAACATCTTTATCCTGCAGAGTAGTAGAATGTGCAAGCAGGGCAATCCCATCATGAACAAGAGCCAAGACAAAAATGTAGCTTGCCTTAAGCTAGTTGAAAGTAAAGGCAAATACCTATTGTAGATGATGACAGATGAGACACTAGAAGAAAATAAAAATTCCAGATCTAACAATCTTTAGATATTTTGCAGTAGGGGAGCTGTATTACCAGGTAATTCACTCATAGACACATTTTAAATGGGCAATGAGACCTGCATCTTGAGGTTCATTAACAGGTTCCACAGGAAAATAAAACTGGATTAAATGTCAGTAAATTGCTTAGTTTATCACGACAGCAGGCAGAATTTACACTTTTTTCTTTTAAATACATAAAGACTGCACTTCTGTTTTACCAGATTTATTGCATGCTGTTAAATACAATCAGGATGCCAACAGCACCATTTCAAATAAGTACGTGTACTTTTTATGAACTCCCATGAATAATTATTATTCTGTAACAAAAAAAAAGAAGCTAAACAACCACAACAAGACACTGAATTAGAATTCATTATTCCAACTTAGGAATCAGATATGAACACAGTTTCTCCAGTTGTATAAACTGTTCTCTGACACAGTCAAAGCACATTGTGCTTCTAACTTGAAAACAACACAGTCTGCATGAGCTACACGTGGAGAGAAATGAAACATGAATGTACATGACTTTAGAACGTCAAAAGTAAAAATCCTGCTTTTAATTCTTTCAAATTACATATAAAAGACTACTTAATTGTTGTTAAAATCTACTTAATGACTCTTAAAATCACAAAGTAAGAAGAGGTATCGCAGTACTGGCCATTTCCAGAAACCTGTTTGTGTAAGAGCCAGCAATTCTTGGTGTAGCATTAGAGGGGTGTAAAGATGTCCAACCTGGCAGCCTACACAGAGTTGGGAAGAGAAGAGTAATAAGGAAATGAAACACTTCCAATAAAAAAATTTACAGGAATTTCCAAAGGTTTTTACACAGAAGATCTGAAAATATGTGGAAACTATTTTTGAGAACCTGCTCTCAGATAAACGGCATATTCTCAAAGAAGCTCTAACAATCAGAAGGGTTCAGGCCCGATACAGGCCCCGATTTCTTGAGTCTATGAATGGAAGTGATCTGACATATGTTCCTTCTATACCAGTAGTTTAACTAGCATACTGTCACACCGACCTGGGATCAAGTGCTCTATTTATACCAATATATATGAAGAAATTTAGAAACCTTTTGTTTCCAAAGAAATGTGAACAAGCTCTTGAATTTCCATTGGGTGCCTTTGGAAAATCTGGATACAGCTATTTTCCCATACTTTCTACACAGGGATAATCAATAATAATTAAAAAACCAACCAACCAACCAACCAATAAAAAACCACCAAAAAAACCCAACCAACCACCCCCCCCCCCCAAAAAAAAAGCCAAACTAAACTCCCCAAACAAACAAACCACGATCCACAAAGAAACCCAACAAAAACCCCAACAAGAAAGCTCAACAAAACAAGAGGACCAACAAAACCTTGATGTGTCCATAAAAATATTTTGTGATGTCTTTTAATCCTACTATTAAGATAAAAAAGCCTTTATGTCTTCTCTTTTGATAGTCTTTCATTTTACTATTCCAGTTACTTATACCCTAAATGAAGAATCTTCCCTTTTTCTTTATTTAAAAGACTGCTTTAAATTGACTCACTTATTTAGCACTCTATATAAAAAACTGTTTGACTTACACTAAGTTAAAATAGACATATATTTTTGAGTCATTCAGAATACAGTGTGTCAAATTCAGGCATTTTGAGCTCAGCCGCACAAAACCCAGCACTGTAAATGCACTCAAGGATTACTACAAAATTTAGACCTGTGAATCTAAATCTTGTAGATAATCTAAATCTAGTAAATATTTCAGGTGAGGTTTTGATTTCTTGTAATTTAAATATAACCTATAATATTCTATCAGGCTGAAAAAATGTATTGTGAGCCTGTTCTCCATTCTCTAGTAGACTGTCTCTGTTTCTAAGCATAAAAAGACAACTTACTTGACAGCTTTTCAAATACAAAAATAGATGTAGATACAAATGATGTTATGCTTTGTTTTCAAGTGATTCACCAACTTCCTTTATAACCCATGAAATAAATCAAATTTCATGGTTTCATTCAAGTGCAGTATATCTTTTATTGAACAGAGGATTGTATTACAAATTTCACAGAGATACAAAATGGAGTTAAATAAAGAACTCCAGAGAAATTACACTGAAATTTTCATAAGCAAGAAGTCTTATTATTCTAGTAAGTAGTCCAATTTTTCTAATAATAAAAAATCCCAACTTCTAGTTCATATCTTCCACTTGCATTCCTGTTTCAAAGAGGTAAAACTCATCTGCTTATCAATACAGCAGCAAACAGAAGATTATTGAACTACTCTCATGGCCATTCTAATTTCTTCCACAATGTAAGTAAATTTTAGATTGCTAAACAAATGTATATTTAATGACAATTTTGCCACATTAAAACTGTAAGAAACTGAATCACAGGGTGCTGTCATGTATATTTTCTCTCTCTCCCAGAGGAAATGATTTAGACTTTTCCCAGCTTTTAATAAGAGATGACCAAAAGTAAGTTTGAAGTCTGCATCTTCTTTACAACACTGGTTTTGTTGGAATAGGATAAGGAATGGATTCTTCTACAGAAAAGGGGGGGGGTTTTAGGTTTTTTTCACATGCTTTGAACTAAACTCTTAAAAACTTTACAATATAAAGAAAACATCAATCATTATTAAAGGCTGACATATATTGCTATTGTATTACAGTATGTTAAAATACACAGCCTATGGGTATGACAAAACAAAACTGTATTTAAAGAACCTAAACACCTTTTGTGCTGGCAATGTTCCACATTTTCAAGTATTGGTCAATTTCCTGGTAAGTGGAATGATCTTCTTTAACAGGGATGAAATAAATTCACAGACAGTTGTGAGAGACTGAGACGTTAATTGTTAATCGTTCATCCAATTGGCCATTTGCAAAAGCAGCAGGTGCTTTGCTGAGGCCAGGTTTGCATCCCCCAAATGAAGGAGAGGAGGACAGGTTTTGGGAGTGTGGTGGCAGAACCTAAGAACAGCCCAGGTGCAGAGGGGGTGAGCAATAGCGGAGGACCACAACAAACCAGTCTGTTTAGCAACAAGCTGGGGTTTGAGTCAAGTAGGGGAAGAGGCTGGTAAGAAGCAGATCTTGCTATATGTGATAATGCTTTTTATCACGCCACTGTCCTCAGTTACATAACTTGCTCAGGCATAAAACTGCTTGTGAGGAAGTACCAGGACATGGAGACATAGGCCTGAAGGTATTTGTCCCTTCTGATGGGGAATAACTGGCTAAACCAAACCAATGTGAGAAGGAGCTATAATGTCTTAGAAGACATAAACCACCAAAGATACCCAAAGTGACCCCAGACTCATTTCTGGGGTCCTCCACCAGAGGACTGAATGTGATCCACAGTGTTTCAATAGACAGTGTAAAACTCCCACCCCAGGGGAGGCACCTTGGGTGTTCCTACCTGAAACTGAACATATATCAACCCACTGAACTATATGTTTCAGGGGCTTATTCACCCCTGACAGATCAAGTCTGTGACCATCACTTGAACAAAGCAACAATCAAATTTCATCACTGGATCCACATGTGGTGATATCTATGTAAGATAAACACCGGTCATTCCGTGTCACTTCACTCTCATCTGCCCCAAGGGATCTGTTAACAAGAACCTCAGTTACTCTCACCTTCAGGGCCAGGTTCTAACACTTTAAAAGGGCTAATACTGCCATTTCTTACAGCATTTCTACACTGTGGATAAATATCAGACTTACAAACTTGGATATGTTTCTTGGAAAAGTTCAGAACTAATATTTGGTAATCAAGGCAAAATAATCAAAATAGTCTGTGATATGGGTTTGCTCCATTATCAGTTAATCAGAAACCCCCCTACTGCTTAAACTATTTTATATAACCTTTCTGATTAAGCAATTACAAGGCATGTCATTGAAAAATTGTCCTGTATTTAAAAATGGAAATAGTAAATACTTTATTCAACACCTGAAGAGCTTCTATACTTCATAGCAGTATGAACACTCCGCCAGAACATGCGTAACAATATGCCAGTTATGGCTGCTAATAAAAGGTCACAATAAAAGTAGTATCTTTAACTTAAATAACAAATCCTTATTCTGCATTTATGGTCTTCACTTGGGGCAAGAGCTTTCTGCTACATATGCAAGCTTGTCAGAGTTTCACTTCATCCTATTTACACTTCTTATATTTACTATTTATATTTATTATATTTATTTCCACTTTAATTATGCAGTGTCAAGCGTCAATGACTTCAGCTGAAATTTCTACGTAAGAAAAATTGTTATTTTTGTAAAATGTCAGCTGAAATACTATGACCATCTTTGAAAACAACTGGATTATAGACGTGTATATTTGCTTATATTAAGAGTGTTTGACAACATACACTTTGAGCTGTTTTAATACACTACAATTTCTGAACATAGATTTAAAATTTAGCATAAGAACGGCCTTGCATCAAGAATATGTCTCTAGCCATCTGCACGAAAATAAATACAGATTTTAACCATATTATGACCACTTGGAAAAGGACTTTGGGAAGTCTTTATTTCCCATATTCCTTGGCAGAGAAATGACAAATTTTTGTCCCCAGATCTGCCAACTTCTATCCTTTAATCTATACTAGAGATTTTTTTTACCCAGAAAAGTACTAGAATTCTGCATTCTTCCAAGGTAAATTTCTTAAAAAGTCCACTGCCAGGAAGCAACTTCTAATACAAATCTGTGTAGGAATGTCTGATTATGGACAAGCAGAAATTTAATTCCTCCAGAAAGCATATTGTTCCCCAAAATATAATCTCTTAGCATGCTTTCTGAAAATACTTTTTAAAGACTATTCCAACTTTGTTGCAAAAATACTGTTTCTTTGTCAGTAAGTGTCAAGAGTTGATCTCAATCTATATCATAAACTCATAGAATTTTCAGCATAAAGCTCCCATTCTAAGAGCAGCATTCATGAACAACAATGTACAGAATGTAATGAATTTAAAAAAGAAAATCCTATGGCAGGAAAAAAAGAAGTAGCAAAGAAACCATAAAGAGCAGATGCTTATCATCTCATCCACCACAAGGCTGGAAGGTGCTCAGAGACACAGATCCATGCTATGTATTTAAAAGGAACAGATCTCTTTACGTCCCTTTTCTCCCTTGTTCACTCTTTTGTTCCAAGTAAATGTAGAATAATGTGTAGAACCACCTCTGCAGGGAACCAAAAATACCAGAAAAGTGTGTTGAAATTGAGGTATATTTCCACAGAGGAGAAACTGTGAGCAGTACAAAGGGAAAAAAAAAGGGTTGACAAGTATATGTGAAAAAAGAGGAGGTCATCATGAGAAAATAGAGAGAAGAATGAGGAAAAGATAGGAACTTAATTTCAAAATGCATTGAAGTTCTGCAGCACTGAAAAAGGTAAGATGATAAAATACAGAAGAGAAGAAAGACCTAAAGAAGACCTAAATAAAAAACACATATTTCTTAAGTTTGAAAATACAGATAATAAGGTCTAAAAATGAAACTAGAAGTATAGGAAACGTCATGACGGGCAAAAAAGCTGAACATCTCTTCCAATATTCTGTCACTGACATTGGTTATTACCAGACACCGTGGAGGATAATACAAAACTCCATGTAGTATACAGCTGGGAATAATCTAACTCTATGGAAGGTTTATTATTATTCATAATTCTATCAAATTGAAAAACACTACATTCAGATTAGACATAAAGAAGAATTCTTTTATGATGAGGGTGGTGAGACACTAGAACAGGTTGCACAGAGAAGCTGCAGATGCCCCATTCCTGGAAGTGTTCAAGGCCAGGCTGGATGGGGTTTTCAGCAACTGGTCTAGTGGAAGGTATCACTGATCCATGGCAGGGGGGGTGAGAATTAGATGATCTTTAAAGATCCCTTCCAAACCAAAACCAAAAAATAAAATCATTCATGATTTTATTTCAATTTATGGACACTTACACCATAAAGCAAAATGAAACTGATTCCCAGTGTATGGGGAAAGTCTCTTTGGGAAAAATAAGGTGTGTCTGAAGTTGCTGCTTTTGGTTTAATGAGTCCCAGCCTTCAAGACACATTCAAGAGCAAGTGATAGATGCACTCTCCTCTGGGCTGGCTGAATGGCAGGGCCCAGAGACTTATGGCAAATGGTGCCATGTTCAGTCAACATTTCATCCTTAGTGATGCTCCCCAGGGACCAGTCCTGCCTACTATCTTTACTGATTTGAATGAGGAGCTTGAGAGTACCATTAGCAAATTTTCAGATGACACCAATTTGGGTTGGTGTTCTGACCTACTGGTAGGTAGGCTCTGCAGAGGGACCTGGATCAACAGGCCAAGACCAGCGCTGTAAGGTTCAACAAGACCAGGAGCTGGGTCCTGCTCCTTGGCCACAACAACCCCATGCAGTACTACAGCCTGGGAGCACAACAACCAGAAAATGACCCAGCAGAAAAGGACCTGGGGCTGCTGGTCGACACCGCTGAAAAAACGTGGCTGAATGCAGCTGCCGAATGCAGTGTGTCCAGATGGCATGAAGGCCAGTGACATCCTGGCCTGTATCAGGAACAGTGTGGCAAACAGGACCAGGGATGAAGTTCTTCCCCTGTACCTGGCACTGGTGAGGCCACACCTCAAATGCTGTGTCCAGCTCTGGGACACTGAGGTGCTGGAGCAAGTCCAGGGAAAGGCAACAAGATGGTGAAGGGTTTGGAGCACAAGTTCTGAGAGGAGCAGCTGAGGGGCCTGGGGCTGCTTAGCCTGGAGCAAAGGATGCCAAGGGGAGACCTTATGACTCTCTACAACTCCCTGAAAGGAGGGTATAGCTGGAGGGTGGGGGGGGGGGGGAAGAAGGTGTCAGCGTCTTCTCCCAGGCAACGAGTAACAGGACAAGAGGACCTGTGTCAAGCTGTTGGACATTAGGGAGAATTTCTTCACAGAACGGGTAATTGGATATTGGAATGTGCTGCCCAGGGAAGTGGTGCTCACCATCCCTGGAGGCGTTTAAGGAATGACTGGACATGGCATTTAGTACCATGCCCTAGTTGACATGACGGTGTTTGGTCATAGGTTGGACTTGATAATCTGATATCAGAGGTACTTTCCAAACAAATTCATTCTGTGATTCTATGAAGTTGAAATTTACAGCATATTATATGTCATAGAGATTGTATTTTGTATTTCTGGTGATAGAAATATGTGTATACATTGGATATTATCCAATTAAATACTCAATACTGTATAAAACAAATAAAACTCCACTTGCTAAAAAATATTTCAGTGTTTTCTACAATTGAATATAAAGAATATTTTTACCAGGTCTCTCACAGTAGTTTTCAAGAGACAACATATTTTCCATCTTTTCTTACAGTTCATAAATCTATTATCTAGGTAATTTTATACTTAAGTAAAAATGATTTCATTGCAGCACATAATATATATTAATAAGAATGTATGACTTTTTCTAATGTTCTTTTCTTTCTACTTCTGTCTTAACAATCATATAATTCCTGTTCTTCTTCATAATGAATCATACGCAAAGGTAAGGAAATAGCCATGGAGATGCGCATCCATAAGAGATTTATGTGTGACTTGCATGATTTTAATAGAGACATCTTTGTCAATTTTTTCCTTTTTCCATTACCAACTGTAATTCTGGCAAATCTAAGTGTTAATCTCTTATGGCACAGAGCATAAGCAGAGGTCATATAGATAACTGCAGAAAAGCTAAAATCCTCATAGAGCAGTTTCAGCTTTACACAATAAATAACATTTTCACATATCATAAAATGATGCCACCCATGGTTGAAAAGCTACCCCATAATACTTATACCACTAAGTAATACTGTGAGATCATTTTCCCTGACATTTATCAGTTCTACTGCTGCAATTCTGAATTTGATTCCATTTTCTGTCATGCTTTGTAATAGTTTTGCACTGTAACTCACAGTTACTCACGCAGTTGGGCTGCAGCCTCCACTGCCCACCTGCCTGTCCCCCTTTTTCCAGTTCTTTGCCCTATTTTCTCAAAACTCCCGGCAGCACATTCCAGGTGCAGTTTCATGTAACCTCCTTGTTTATTCAGTTCTAGTCCTGCCTTCAGCTCTGCTCCCACATCTGGCCAAGAAACTACTCCTGGACACCTTGCTCTGACCATTTTCAGAAGTAAACACAAGTCATGAAAAGTTGCAAAAGGGCCTTGCAGTACTTAGTGACTGGGGTATAAAAATGTAGATAATATTTAATGTGGATAAATTTAAAATGATGTATAGAAAAAAGCAACGAAATAATTTTAATTTTACAAACAGGAATTAGTTCCCAGTGACAAAGTCTTAGGTTTACAAATAGCTGAATTATGTTTACTTCCATCTCCTCAGAGGGATTAATGGAGAGGGACAGAGGAAACCACTTCTTATCTCAGGCTCCAACTATCCATTTGGATTGAAATATTTGTACAGACAGTTTACCAATAAATACTAGTCAATTCACACACTTCAGACAGGTACTGATGCTCCTGTTATCATCTGTTATCATAAACTGATATCATCTGTTTTCTGCATATTTGTAGACAAAAGATGCAATGAATTCACTGGAGGTCTGTGCACTGTTTCCTGATTTTTTTGAGCTACAGCTCAGAATGTAATTTGTTCAGGTTTCTGAGAGAAACAGTAGACGGATTGGAAGTGCTCACTCTTCTAGGGCTACCCCAAAAAACCGCAAAAAACAACACAAGAGCAACACCAGGTTGATAATCATATCCACAAGCCATAATCTTATGAGCTATGAAACCTGTTCTTGTTTTATTATGATGCCTTTCTTGCATACTCTCCTTTCACTACAGACTCCTGCACAGAGCCTACTATTAACATCTGTATGGAGGAAAACTTTATCCTAAAATACAAGTAAAAAATATCATATGGAAATATAAATAACACAGCCTAAAAATTGTAAGATCTTTGGAGCACGTGCTAAGTACTATCACGCAGGAGGAACTTTTGAGCTGTGCCTCAGGTTGCCTTGTGGAAAATATGCAACAAGATGTTCATGAGGAAAAAAAAGTATTTTCTCCAGTTATAACAAAGTGGCTTACTCAACTGAGACTAATTACTGGAGGTTAACCTACAGCAACTGTTAGAAAACCTAGCTATTATAAAAAATCATGATATCTGACTGACATAGTTTACAAGACACTTCTCCATGAAAGAGAGTAGCTTCTGGTCTGTGATAGTAATATCTGTTTTAAATACACATTTCTGATGCTTGCTTTTGAATATATTGTTGGAACAAATTCACTGGTAAGCCCAAAACAATTTTTAAGTTTCTCAAAATATTCACTTAAAAAGTCTCTTCATTATAGCTGTGATTTAATCTGTCATTTTGCCCCCCTAAATAAACATTTCTGTTACACTTCTTAAATCCTTCATGTCCATACACCATCATGAAGATTTCTGCTCTTAACATTTTACCTATTTTTGTGCTTCTATTTCTCCTCAGTTTCTTTCCCAAATTCCCCAGTCTTGGGAGCAGATGCTGAGGCACCAATGACTCATTAATCTCTAGAGGTTTTTTATCAGGAACAAAAATAAAGTCAGTTCCACATTTACCAGCCTTGGTCATACTAGAGAACCAACAAAGTTCATTTAAAAAAAAGCAAAAAAAGCAAAAAAAGGCCTCTCCATATACGTTAGAATAGACCTACTGTGTCAGAGCAAGACACAGATCTCCATATTTTATCTTTTTATTACGTCAGAGGAATAAAACAATATTCCTTTCCCTAACCCACATATGTACATGTAAAAACAGACATGACACTAGCTCTACTAAGTAGTACTTGTAAAGTATTTCAGAGGTTCAAGGACAGGTCTGAAGGAAGAACTCTTCACCAGCTGCTTCACATGCAAAACTGTAAGCCTTTTTTTAGAAAACTACCAAACTAAGAATCATATAAACCAGTTTTGTTTCCCTGTAAAGCAGAGGATGGTATGTAACTAAATAATCTTTTTCTCTAGGCCATACTTTAACGCACTGAAAAACTGAAGTATCTCAATACTTTCTATTCAATTCTTGTAAAAAGAAGGCCTTCCATTGCTGTAAAGTACTTGAAACTTAAAACCATGCTTTATACCACTCCCAAATTTGACACAATGAGAAGACTAGGTTAAAAAAAAAAAAAAAAAAAAGGGAAGCCATCAAAAGTTGTAAGGCAAACAATAAGCAACTCTTCTGTAACACAGGAGAAAATCAGACTGCGTAGAAGATCTTGGACTAAATCTTTCTCCTTATTATTCCTCCAGAAATATTTAAACCTTACAGGTGTAAACCTTTGCAGATCAGACTGTGCCTCTCTGACTCGCAAGTGCTATTGTCTCCTGATTCCACCTTTATGAGAACACCACTTCTAAAAAGGAGGTGGCTTGCCTGGGATTTAGTTTAACACCACACTTCAGCATGTCAATGCATTATTCTGCCTGTGAAGTAGGAAAACACTCTATTTCCCTCCAAGACAAAAGACATCTACTCAATGAAACTGATGATGTGATTTACCAGGCCTAAGTAAGCAGAATTTCTCTCCAGGCTTCATTGAAAGAAATAACTGTTTCTCCACTGATTATACTGAGAGCACTGACATCTAGTTCATATGTGGGTAGACACTTTTGAATCCTAGATTAAGCTCTCTAATCTCAAACTGAAAACCTATCTTGTTTCAAAACACTTAACCTAGATAGAAGACTGTCCTCCAAAGCCCTTCAACATAAAAGAAGTCTCATTATTTCTCACTTTGCTTGCTAGACGAGAATTTACAAAACATATCGTTGCAAGTACTTAGGTAGGGCAATATATCTAAGCATTCTTATACCTATGAATTTTAGTTATTTATCACAGAAGAATCCAATACCTAAATCCAGCCCACCTGTGTCCCCTGTAGCACACTAAATTCAAGACGTAACATAAGCTGTCCCTTTTCTTTGTTCTCACCCTCAAGGAATTTTAAAACAAGCATACAACCTGTCTTTCTCTTGGGGAAATGCATGGACACTCTGCTACCAGCTTTCCTACAGAAGGGTTACAGTACAGCTTTCCTACAGGAGGGTTATAGATCAGGTGCAGATCACTCAGGAGACAATAGGCAGGTGAAACACGTGGGACAAGCTTCATTCTCTTTGTGAAAAAGGAAGTTCATCGTTATTAAATAACTGCACATTACTTTCTATTTTGTAGAGCAGGATGGGTTGCGTTTTGCTTTTAAAAGGCCACTGATTTTTTAAAAACCTGAAAATATTATGATTAATGCTATATTTGTGAGTCTATATTTTTAGGCAACTTTTTTCCCCTGAAGATTGAACGCAGTCATCAGCTGTGGTTAAAAATGCTGTTCTGTAAATGTGCAGAGACTTCAGAATGCATTTTTAGTGTGACAGAAGGTCTTTACTTAGTAGAAATCAGGACTTAGCATTGAAAATGCACATGGTAGCTGTATAAATAATAAATTCTACTACTATAATTACTTACCATCTTATCCTTCACAGTAAAAATTTAGAAAACTTTCTACATTGAACAGCACCTTAAAGGACAAGGCAAGTTGCCAGGCAGAGACTAAAGCTAAAAGAGTATAGTGGTTTTGGTCCTCTGTACAAAGCCGTGTGACCAAGGATCATTCCTCCAAAAACTCTGTTGGATTATTAGCAAGTAACATTTATATACTCAGCATGGATGGACATAGTAAGATCACTTATTCTTTAATCCTGTGCTCCATTAAAATTCAAAATACATTCAAACAAGAAGAAATCAATTTATTTTTCTAAAGCATATTTAAAATAAATCTGTAAAATGTTTCCTTACGTGCCTTTCAGGGAATGTCCTTGTGATTATAAATATTTCACTTTGAAGAAGTCTATACAGACCCTTTTGACATGAATATACACAAAGATCACTTCAAGAAATCTGCCTTTCTAATTTTTTATAATCATATGCTACAGGAATCATAAATTTAGCACTGATGTCTACAAGGATTCTCTTCTGCAGCCACAGAATTGGTGAGGAATCAACCTTTATGGGTGATAACTCTAAGCTCTCAAGCCTAGTAATTAGACCTGTGCTTCTGCTTAAATTATATTTAGTCTAGTTCAGTGCCTTTGATTTTACGTTTTACACAACAGCTCCATATTGCATTTCTAATCATTACTTCACCCCAGCTTTTTAAAATCTCTCACAGCTCCATGCTACCAGCTGTTGTTTTCTTTCCTAATGCACTTCACTTGCAAAGAAAAAAAAAAAAAAATTAAACCCAACAAAAACCTCCCAGATTTAGATTTCTTTGAACCTCATCCTTACTCACTGCTTTTCAGCTCCTGAAATAAATGGAAGTAATCATTCTGTGCTTTAAATTCAGTAATACTTTAGGACTTAAACCTGATAAGGAAATTGAACACAATGAATGACAATACTGTGATGTCATTTGGGGGCACTGATCTGATGACATGACTGTCATTTGGGGGCACTGATGTAATTTCCTCAAATTTGCATAATTTGGACTCTATTTCAGTAGAAAATTTCATATTTTTAGGTGAGATAATACTTTTCTAGCTAACTAGCTAAGCCACATCAACCAACTCTTAAATGAAAGTTAAAATATATCTAATTTATAATTTGTTCTAGTTCAACCATTCTATAGATTTAACATAAAAAATAACAGGAAACAACTCCCAATGACAAAATAAATAGAAAAGCTTATATTAAACGGACATATTTTTTAATCACTTCATGTGTTTTGACATACAGAAAACATGAACTGCACAGCTTTTGTTAATATACATGCACAGCATTTTTTGAACCATGAATATTCAAGAACAAATTTCACATTATCAGCACATAAAATGCTGTATCACAGTGTGCTGTAGTTACAGGAGAACTGTAGGTAACACTTCCACTGACACTTGTATAAAGTCACAGAAGTTAGCTTGCAGGCTTGTCTTTCTTTCAAAGAAACCAATTTTTTAAGAGTGTATTAAAGTCTAAAAGCCTAGCATCTAAAACAGGTCTGCAAAATGTATACTGCCATAAACTTTTTAAGGCTGAAGAAAAGTAAAAGGCAAGTGAACTTTTTCAAATCTTAAGAGACAAAAAAGCTTAAAGAAACTGTATATGAAGCAGTCTGTAAAATTTTTTGCCCGTAGCTTCACAAAAGCATGTACTAAATTCTTATATTAAAGCTTAGTGTGCTGATTAAAAAACTCATACTTAAAAAGTAAGTTCTATCAAACTATTTCAGTTTTTCAACAGAGAACACACATTAATCCACCATTTTTAATTTTCTTCTACATTGCAGAACTAGCATACACTGAAATCCTTACATTTTCCATAGCTCCTGGGCATCAGTTCACAAGCACAAAGAGGCGGTAAAAATTAGTATCTTTGTGCAAAGTCCTGATGACCTCTACCTCACAGTAACGCGATTTTTCTGTTGTTCAGGAGTTTTCCCAGAGAATGGGAAGACACTTGAATATTTTTTCTTCCCATCAGTTTTCAGCTGTGTAGCACAGTGTGAAGGCTGAATCAAATGTCTCAGCATAGGACTTAGCTGGTAGGAGAGGTGGCATAAAACGCATGCAGGATTTGAAATGTAACTTCTAGATTTAAAAGATGCATATTTCCACATTTTTGTGAGATCCCTAGAGATGAGTGTAATTCTAGTTTTCAAGTAACAGGTACATGTTCCTGTGTTATGATATAAGCAGCTTATTAACCAAGCCTAACTCCCTTTGGAGAAGGGAATGGGGAGGAGGGAAAAAGTCAAGCCTGTTTAGTTAAAACTGTACTGTTTCAAATGAACAGAGACTACTATGTTAAAGCAGAACCGAGCAATGCTATCTAAGGAAAGGTCTTATCTTTCCAAGTGTACTTCCAAAAAATGTTCCTGCACAATTTTCCTAAGTCACAGCTACAGACTATGTGTTGGGAATTAATACAAAATTGTGGCTTTATCTCTAAACAGGAGTATTATCAACATACCAGGTCTGCTCTTTTAAGTTTCATGACAACATTCCAAAGAATGATTTTGGCAACATATTTTTTACATTTACAGTCCTAAAACACCTGACAGACATTTGTACAAACCTACAACTTTTCCCAGACAGGTTATCACTAGGAAATAAAAATAATATTATTATTTTCTTTAGATGTGTCTCTATATGTGGCAGTATGCTCAGGAGCATTTCTTTAGCATCCCCTAATTTTGAAAATACTTAATTCCAGCATCCCAGCTTGCTTTTTCTTGGAGTTGTTTCTTAGAGCTAGAGCTCATTTGCTGTGAGTATGAAGTATCGTGGGCAATTGTCACATGATAAACTACTGCTTTCATCCATCAAATATTAAAGCTGCTCACTACTGACCTTGAGCAGCACTTACACTGCCAGAGCCATGGCCCTTTTCTAAGTCAGAAGGGTACAGCTGGCACAAATTCAGCCAAGCAATCAGATTCATATCCCTTCACAAAAGTTAAGTCTTTTTAAAATGCTGTGTCTCACGTAGCACAACCAGGGGTTTGCCCACGCTTGAGAAAGGTGTCCAACACCTGACTGCTCCTATCAAGGAGTATTACCTGCTCACATTGATTTGCAGCAAAGTATTTCTCAGTAAGCATTTCCACTTAACATTTACTCTCATGGAACCTGTGTAGTGGGAGATATTTACGAGTTGCTTTCAGCTTAAAAATAAATCACCTCTAATTCCTCTAAGCGAAATCAATCAAAAGTCTTTAAAAAATGGACTGGTTGTTTGGTCGATTCTGGCAGAAAAGTAAACAGCACTTCAGCTTTTCTCCACCATTAAGGTCTAAATGGCCTAGAAAGTAAATCAATATCTCCAGTCAGCCCTCTGGCTATTGTTTAGCCAGTAGATATGGATTTTCTCTAGCTTACTGCACTCCTTTGGGACTAACCTGTAATCTTCAGAGAGTAATAATAAGTTCATTATCTAGTTCAGCTCTCTGTTGTACATTTAAATGGACCACATCCATCAGCAGCACTTGTTAAAGTTAAAGGACAATGACATCCCATTCAACCTATTTCACAATGAAATACTTGCAATACCTGATAGAGGAAATTATTCCAAAAACTTTATTTGTTGTCATCTTATTAAAAATGAAATATCACAAATGAGTTAAACAGTAAATAAGGATTTTTCCTTATGTAACACTGTTTCTTTGTTAATGAGTTAAATTGTGGTAAAGTTTATTTGTGTCATACATCATGCAATCTTTCATTATTCATATCAATCTGTTTCAAATATTTCTGGTTAAATACCACTACAAAGCAGGCAGCTGTCAGAACCAATCAGTACTTTTTTGTCATTCTTGAGCTACCAGATGTTTGTTGGACTAAAAGGATTTCCCCTCCCTCTACCTAGAAGTGCACAAGAAATCTCTCTCATTTTTAAACACTGAAGTTTTAAAAGGCTCCACTCTCAGATCACAGGACCCATGCTCTGCTCTCAGCCAGAAGGAGTTACAGCCTCTGATCTGAGCACTCTGTTTTACTGTGTATGCACATTTTATCTGACAAACATATACATTCCACCACAGCATGACAAAACATCAATTTTACAGTTTTTACGTGGAACATTAAAAAATACCAAAACTACTGAGTATTACTATATACTAGTTGCTATGACTAGTTCTGTACTGTAAATTACACACGTGAAGGATGTCTGCTGGGGAATGTGCTGCATTTTATCTACAGCCTCATACTCAGCCCTCAGATGGGTTACAGGAATATTCACAAAAATCACAGCCACAACTGCCACAAGTTCTTTTCTCTAATTCAAGAATTATTAGGAAGAATGAAACACAAAAAGGATGGGGACTATGGCTCTATTCAGGCAAGGAGTTTGAAGAGCAATAGCTTCTATAATAAGTAACCAAGCTTTTTTTCTTTCAGAAAAGCCTATTTGGATTTCAACCACATTTAGGTGAGTGACAGTCTTCAAATCAAAAGGAGAGCTGACAGAGTCCTAAATAAAGATAAAGGAATTGATCCTTAAAAGAGATCTTCTAAACTGAGAGGTTAAGTCCAAACAGCAATGCTACACAGAAGGACAAATGGAACTTTATGACACTGGAAATTCCCAAGATGCACCTTTAGTTTTCAGTGAGCTGCCGTTGGTACTAGGATCACTGCTAGGTGACAGCTGGAGAGCACCTAGAGTTCCCTAGCTCTGGGGACAACTCTGACAACTCTGCTCTGTTCTAAAGCAATTCACTTGGTTTGGTGAAGTTTTTAGACCACTCTTCCCAGGACTATAATGAAAATCAATAGAACTTAAGTTTCTAAGTACACGTTACTTTGAAAATATCTGTTAATATTGTGTGAAATAATGCTTATACACTCTAAAAATGAGCTTTAAGGTCTTCTCAATGTCACTAATCTTTGGCAGAGAAAAAGGTCTGGTGGAAAGACAAGCCAAAGAGATCAAAGCCATAGAATGGAGTGCCTGAAAATGCATCCCAGAAGGTGTCCTTCCAAAATTCTTCATAAATGTTGGTTCTTGTACTCTCTCTTTTAGTATGCAAGTCATAAATCAAAAATAAGTATCTCCTCTACTTATTCATAGGACTTGGGGGTTCACATTATCCCCAAGTGACGCAACTGATATTCTAGGAGGCTTTATTTGTTTGCTTTTGGTATTGCTACTGCGGGATTCTGTTCCCCTCGTTATGTTTGTTCTCATGGAACTGTAATGGCATTGACTTGTGAGACAATTCTTTCACCAGCTTATTATTTAGACTGATAGGTATTTGTATTCTTCATTCCTAGATCAAATCTACCTACTTGCAGCTACTGTGCCTTTGAATACCTTCATCTACTAAAACAAACAACCTTTTACAGTTTTCACAAATTATTAAGATTTCATGCAGATACTTGCTATGGTCATCTTATAATTTAATCTTCTCCTTTTTATGATGAATGACTACTATTCAACTGTTTTGTGTCTTCTTCTTGAACAGTTTCTTTCTTTAAAAATTTTTGCAGCTTTTTAAGAAATCTTTGCAATTTTCAGTGTTCTTTTTAAATACTGGGCATTAGGATTGCATAGAACAGCACTATTCTCATGAACACCACATGAATTTTAAAGAACCACCTTCCTACATCTCACTCCCCTGTTCATAAAGTCAAAGCCCTTACCTAATCTTCAAGCCAATCACTCTCAAAATCTCCTGTTCAGCTCATTATCAGGCGTGACCATCTACTACTTTGCTAAGTCATTGTTCTCTAAAATAAAAGCTCATCATTCTCCACATGATCTCTCTCTGCATTTTCCAGATATTTGACCCTCCATTTAGCTATTTTTAAAACAATTTACCCACACAACTGTTGACATTTCTCCAGTATTACTTGACATTCTTTTAATTTTTAGAAGACAGCTTTGCTTTCAATGTTTTCTTACAGCTCTCTGACAGAGACATTATGTTCTACTATAAGAAATAACTAAAGTCTGTAAAAACTAGGCATAAAAATAAATACTAGCAATTATTTCTATGAATTAGCTTGTGTAGATTTGAATAACACACCTATAAGCAAGTACTAGAAAAAAAATAAAATTGTCTTGTATGTAGCATATTACAGACTCCTTCCAGTCAATATACTTTTAATCTCCTGTTACGCTAAAAAGTGCCTAAATCCTGTTAAAGAAATTAAAACCTTTAAGATATCTCTTTCATATAGTATCTTCTCTGTTCAGTTCTGTATCCTTACCTCACTCCTATTTAATGCTAGTTTTGTGCAGGAACCAAATCCTCTACACAATCTCTGTAATTTGATAATTATTTTAGGCATTTTTAATACTTTCATAACCTAACAGCTAGTAAGGAAACTTACACCCTAACATCTTGTATCTAGAATGAAATCTGACCCTTCTAATTCAAAAATCAAATCTGCACCAGTTTCAGTGAGGTCAGCATCTCAGTCTTGATCTTTCATGGTATTAGCATAATGCACTCCTGAATCTGATTTTAGCATTCTTTCCATTCTATAATGTACATTTGTAAACCTCTTTTTTCCCTTTGGTTTTAGCCAGACAGCAAATTAAAAAATAAAGCCATTTGGTTATTTTTAAATGTTAAGAAAATTAACTCTGTATAAACATTCTCTTATTTCTTCACTTATCTGCTCCTTCAGTCATTCAGGTCTACAGCAGAATGCTTTACCCAAATTCTAGGACTCCAGAACGCAATACCTTTTCAAAACTTTGCTGATGAAGTGCCACAAGATACCCGAAGTTACCCACAGCTAAAAATTTAAGAAAATGATTGAATGTTCAGAGCTGATCACCATTTTCAGTTCATCAATATATGAGCAGAAATTTTGTGTTACAGATAAAAGAGAAAATCAGGACTCTCACCAATGTACATAAAGCATCATGGCATCAAGACTACAGGAGCACTGCGAGAGCTAGAAGTTATCAGAAGCAGTGACAACAAATCATCCTGATGGAAATTGTTTAAAAGTGGACATAAACAGACTTTTCCTATTCCAAAGACTCACAGACAGCCTAGCTTCAACATGCACCTGTTTTTCTTTGCTGCACGTAGAGAATTTGAGAGAGTGGCATTTACTCTATGAGACCAGCAGTGCGCTCCTAGGGGGCTGGCTAGAGCTGCACAGTGCATCCTGACAGCCTTAAAGCACCAAGATAGATGTAGCCATGAGAGGTGATTTTAACATGGGGGAAGATGGGACAAACGCAGCTGAACTGCAACTCTCACTTGGAAACAAGCTGATTAAATTGAGAGACTTCTTAATTTGGCAATATTGCTCTTCTGAAAGAATTTCCCTATTACATGACAAGGCCTTGGAATTAGGTGCTTGTGCAGGTCACGTGGGAGGCTTTTGCTTTCAAGTGACTAAAGAAGTTGTAGCTGGGAATATGACTTTCCTTTGGCATTAAGGCCTCTGCTGAACGCAATTCAGTGTCCTGGCTTCTTACTCCCCCTGGGATACTGTGTGTCAAAGTTTGATCAGCCATGGACTTTTGGCACAAGGAGTTTTGTTTTATAATACCTGAAAGAAAGCTATTAAAGTAAACATAAAGAACTGGTAAGGAGCAATGAGAGGAGAGGATCCAAGTAGCTCATCGGTGAAGAACAGAGCACAGGCAGTTCTACCATGAAAGCAAAAGAAGTTCAGGGTGTCCAGCAGAGGCCACCAAGGTGGCTGGGGCTGCTGCATTTGTCCTTTGTGAAGAGATGTAGAGGATGTTGGGCTTATTTCAGCCTGAAGAGAAGGCAGGGAAAGAAATAACAGCCTGCTGGTGCCCACAGAACTGATCCAGGTCTTCACAATGGTGTATGACACAAAGAAAAAGAGGGCATAAATTGAAATAAGATCCCATAGGACACATGATTTTTTTTTTGATGGACAGCTGAAGGCAGAAGAATAGTTTGCCTACAAAGGTTGTACAGTCTTCATCCTCTCAGATTTTCAAGGCCAGACTGCAAAAAACCTGACCAAATTGGTTGCCTCATAGCTGACCTTAGGATCCAGGCACAGACATGAGAGAGACCCGAAGTCCAGGATATTTAACAGCTCTGCCACTATCAGCAGAATTGGGAATCAAGATAACAAGGCCCTGTGTAAATCTAAAAATCTACGCACATGCCTAAGAGAATCCATCAGTATTAGACAAGAGAGAATCAGCCACTTAGGGAAAACAGAATTACCAGGAGGTATCAATGACCTTCAACCTCTAGAGGTGGCACAATAGGAAAAACTA
The DNA here is from genome assembly GCF_029207755.1 of Chamaea fasciata. NCBI lineage: Eukaryota > Metazoa > Chordata > Aves > Passeriformes > Sylviidae > Chamaea > Chamaea fasciata. The sequence continues at coordinate 125,043,289 of NW_027094086.1, read as the reverse complement.
AGAAGATGAAAACCATCCAATATTACAGAAAACAATCTGCTAATCAACGTGCTATTGATCCCTTGTTTTTGTCAAGGTCATTTAATGTTCTAAAAAATGATCTCACACTAAATCTTTATAGAAAAAGTGGGCTAATTTGATTTACAAAGTAAAGTGCTATTAATTATGGAAGACAGTCAATAAAAAAGCTGATTCCTCTAAACACAAGGCAGATCTTATGGGCTATGATTTATGATGATGATTATAATGGCAAAATATTTGCAGTTCTCACTATCATCTAACTTGGATTAGCTGTAACAAGAAATTCAGATAAGATATAATCAAGCATCAATATAAAGAGCAGAAGGAGACAAACAACCTTTAGAGCAGGAAAAGTAAAAATCTGGATCAAGAGCAGTATGCAAAAACAATAATGTGACCTATTGTTCCTTTTCCAACATAGGCACAAAACCCTCTGCTTCTTTAATATCAGAGCCAGACTTCTGTCGTGCTGCTGCTGCCTTTGAATTACAGTCCCTAAATGTCTAAGTTACGTAATCAGACATCTCAAGGGTGTGCAGCATTCATCTAAAAGGACATACTCATTGCAAATTTTCCCATTCCAGATTATTAGTATGTCACTAAAACCTGGCAGCTTCTCTGACAACTAAGGCAAGCCTTGGATTTTACTAAAAATGCCTTATGGGACGTAAACATATTCAAAGGCCTGATTCCTTTTTAACAAAGGCATGCTAGTTAAATCTTAACTTAAAGATTAGAAACAGAGATTTTAGTTTATTATATTTAATATTAAATATGTCATAAAGCAGAAATAAAAATATAAAAGATAAGCCTGGAAAGAAGAACGAGAGGAACAAAAAATGATTTACAGAAGAAAATCAATTTTAGATTAAAGAGTAGAAAAATGGAGAACTTGGAAAATTCACATGCACGTATCACAATGTATGCAGTTTTCCTTTCTTGTTGTTTTAAGTTTGCAAAGTGAAAATAGGATAATTCACACTTCTTCAAATAATTGTTTCAAGCTGCCAACAGATAAAGAGAGAAATAGTATTGCTCATGCCAGGCCATGTTTTCAAACCTTTTCTCATAGCCACAAGATTTAAAGTATTTTTCAATTACTGACACAATCAAAGGGCTTCAAAAGTCACATCCATAGCTTGCTCTCTTAATATATGTGTCTTAATTCACCCTGGATTTTACAGCCATTTCTTTAACATGGCTATTTATCCTGCAGAATTTAGAGAAAAAGAAAAGCAAATTTTGAAAGAACTTGTCAAACTTCAGCCTACCAAAATAATCTTCCTCCTTTTCGCACAAACAGCTGTTTGAAGAAAGTATCATTAATGTATAGTTGCAAGATGCTGGAAAAATAGTCTAAACTAAACCTATGCCTATCACTAAAAGCTTTCATCATATTTGATTTGTTTTCATGTGAAGAACATAGCACTTAGTTTTGACAATCTGTCATTTTTCTAGCATGTTCAGAGAGTGGTTGGACAGAGCAGTACTTTTATGTTTTCCATCAAAAACCTTACGATGCAGAACTGCTTGTCTTCTATTAGAGTCCTTGTCAAGCTCAGTGAGCTGTTTAGGCTGAGGGAGGACTATGTCATATTGTTTCAAGCTCACATGTCAGCAAAGAGAGATATAGATCTGGTGGTTTCTACCAGCATTACTGCTTGCTTGTGCATTCATATATAGCAGATGTCTTTGTTTGCAAGTTGCAGTTGGACAGCGCTGTAGTGCCAGTATGAACAATCTATAAAGGCTTCCATTTTCAAGGCAAGGAGGGGCTACCTGGCATATTCTCCACCAGCCTGCTCTTCTGGAGCAGCTGTTTGTGCCTGTAAAAGCACAGGGACAAACATGGGGCAAAATACTGAGAAGTTCAAACACTGCAAGATGACAGAGAGTTGTTGAATCACTTGTGGAATGTTATTCATCAGCTCTTATTTTTAAGTTTAACAGAAAGTTGTATTTTTCCATAGATTCAATTTCTTTTGGCTCCAGTAATTATGAATGTCAACTAACTACTGAGAACTTTCCCAAAAATATGTATCTGCAGATTGTTTGCAACTTTATAAAGTTGTAAAGTTGCAAACTGTCTCCTTAGGGAAATTACTTTCTAAATCACTCTCAAGGTCTTGAAATTGTTTTAAAAAAACCACAATAAACAAACAGAAAAACAAAATACTCTTTACTCTTTCATTAAAAAAAAAGTTTAAAAAATCACTCATTATAGACTGAGCACAAGAGGGACCTAGGGCACCCAAAAATATTCCTCTATTATTAGCAAGAAACCTGTAAGTATGTAATGATTCTGTATTATATATCTAAATAAATACAAAAAGTTATTTTCTGGCAAATATGTAACCTCTTTTGACTTTCTACCAGAAATAATGTTAATTTGAAATTCATGCATCATTCATTCTGGTGTTAAACCTCTGCACAAATGATACTTTAAGCAAACTTACAAACAGAAAGATGACATAACTTCTCAATTTAAATCTTTGAGAACTAGAGCTTTGAAGTTTCCTACCATTCTTTGATGTCTTCTTGAAGTGTAAAATAATCAGTTTAAATTAATTATACAAAATTACAGAAGATATAATGCTAAAAATGAATTGATGTATCTTACATCAGTCAAACTGCCATATGTTCCTAAGATCTAAATGACTTCTAACTACACAATAGCCTGTGCTTACATCAATAGCATGTCTTGCATGTGAGCTCAATCCCAAACTCAAGCCCAGACCTGCCTTGTTTCCAAACTGTGACAGAGATATCTGTGGGAGAGCTCAAGAGAAAGCTGTGGCTGTTTCCTGTTTCTGGGCTCACAAATAACTCACCCAGATGCCTTCTCGGAAGCTGAGATTTGACTAAACTTACAGGAGCACAGAGTAGTAGGAGAATGTGTATAGGACACAGTAGAGCCTAGCCCATGGCAGGATCTGTGCTCTGCGGAGTCCCAAGTGTACACCGTACAGTCTAAGATGGCAAACTAGCACTACCAATGCACATCAGCTCCCTAGGGCTGCATGGCAAAGCCATGCACACATCAGGATTCTCTGATACATCATTTAGTCTGCTGTTACATCCTCAAATCACACCAGAAGTTTGAAGACCCTCTCAAACTGGAGCACTATTCAGCTGTGCTCTGCATCCCACACGTTGGAAACACTTTCCTAACTACCTAGGTATACATCTTCCAAGCAAATGCAGTGACTTTGAAGAGAGCTGTCTTACAGAGATCAGGTACCCCAGGTACTCCAAGCCTTCCACTAGGCTTATTTAAAGTTATTTATGAGCATAATTTTAAGAACACATTTTCCAAAGTTGAAGTTGAACTGACTAGATGGTCACCACAGCAAAAAAATTCTAATTTTTATGGGAAGATTTCTGGCATTCTTTTTATTCCTACAGCAACGTGAAACGTCTGTCATGAAACAAGAAACCATTGTGCCAAAAACACAAAACAAAAAGATGGTCTATGAATCAGAATTGCCTTACGATTAATGGAAATGTTGGGTTTGGGGTTTTTTCCACATTATTGATCAGATAAGCGGCTTCTATTCTCTGGAAGAACAAGAGATTTTTGAAAGAATATCAATATTATTATTTCTTATTTAATGGTGTATTCCAATTTGAAACAGCAGTACTGCTGTTTAATACTAAAAATAATGCTTAATACAGCTTTAATACTAAAAAAATCACAGACTGGGACTCAAAAGCATGAGATTAGAAAAAAAATACATTTGGATGTTTTATATTTGTCCTTCGCTACTTTGCCTAAGGGAGCATTCAAACCGTAACATTAAAAATTCTCTAGCACAAAAAGACAAAACCTTCACATTTGAAATGGAAAGTAAGCTTTTCTGATAAGAGATTTAGGATTGAGACCAGAAATATTCGAATATACCAACATTTTAAATGAAAAAAATTAAACTATTTGTCAATACGATAATCAAAAAGCCTGTGTTCAATGAGTCACTTTTTAACTCAAGGACACTTTTGTAAAGTCCTTGGGTAAGACTTCCTATTTGCATAGGGAGCTTTTGCAAGGAGCAGGTCAAGGTTCATACAAAAAGAAAAGGGAAGAACACCAAGGACTAAGGATGAAAACATTAACATTTTGTGGCACTTGAGAGGATAGCATTCTCCTCAAATTTGCATTTACTTCACATTTTTTTCTCGCTTTATTTTTAAATGGTTGAAGACGATCGTCTGATGGAACACGTTTAGAAAAGAGATTTAGGAAGCTGAGGTGAAGGAGGCAGAGGAAGATTAGAAAAGAAGTTGAGATATGGCATCTGGACAGATTCAAACCACACCTGCAAGGGTAAAATGCCAGTCAGGCACCACTTTGATTAAAACAAAGCAAAGAGGTGGTATTTCTTTTTATGATCAAAGATTAGGCAGAGACAAAGCCAGTCAAGACAAAAGCCAATATTAGTTTTCTGTGCCTCATGTCTAGGAACACAGTGGAATGTGTTTCATTATTTGCCTAAATTATCCATGAAAAACAACCTATAGCTTTTTAATGTCAATGCCAAACATCCCAGAGAGGGAACACATCTTGGATATCAGACAAAGAACCCAGCATTTTAGCCAAAAATGATCCATAGCTATGACCATCCATGTTTGAAGCTCCAATCACTGCAGTGGAGGAAGGAAGGAAGGGAAGGGAAGGGAAGGGAAGGGAAGGGAAGGGAAGGGAAGGGAAGGGAAGGGAAGGGAAGGGAAGGGAAGGGAAGGGAAGGGAAGGGAAGGGAAGGGAAGGGAAGGGAAGGGAAGGGAAGGGAAGGGAAGGGAAGGGAAGGGAAGGGAAGGGAAGGGAAGGGAAGGGAAGGGAAGGGAAGGGAAGGGAAGGGAAGGGAAGGGAAGGGAAGGGAAGGGAAGGGAAGGGAAGGGAAGGGAAGGGAAGGGAAGGGAAGGGAAGGGAAGGGAAGGGAGGGAGGGAGGGAGGGAGGGAGGGAGGGAGGGAGGGAGGAAGGAAGGAAGGAAGGAAGGAAGGAAGGAAGGAAGGAAGGAAGGAAGGAAGGAAGGAAGGAAGGAAGGAAGGAAGGAAGGAAGGAAGGAAGGAAGGAAGGAAGGAAGGAAGGAAGGAAGGAAGGAAGGAAGGAAGGAAAGATGTTCTGAGGCCTTCTACTACACCTAACCTCAAGACTATTTTTGTTTCTTTTTAACTTGAGTTTAATCAAAAAAAAATTATTTTGTAGATAAAGTTAATATTCAGTAGCAATGATCCGTTGTTAAAAATGCAGAATAAAGGAGAGAGTTTTGACTTGTTGAAACAGCTTCAAAAACCAGTCAGCTTTTGAAATTTCATGAGATTCTGCTCCATTAGATATTCCTACATGTTATGATTTGATGTACAGTTTCTTAGAGGGAAAAAAGCATAAGATGACAACAAGGATTTACACCAAGGATCTGTGGATGAAAATAAGGAGAGACCCAACTGCTTCACTGCAAATAAAAAGAGAAGCATGCTATGATGTTATGCTGCATGCACTGCCTGGCATTCATTCAGCTCACTGTAGCTGAAAAATAGCTGTGAGCATCTATGTTCCATTAACACTATGTTGATTATTATCATTGCCTCATCAGTAGTTTGTTTACGACAGCTCTGGGTGACAAGGATACTGAGATGCTCTGTTAAAGCCATCACCTCATGAGATTTTTATAGGCATAAGATCTTTCTTTCCCTTAGTCAGCTACATTACAAAAATCACTGTTTCATTAAATGCAAATAATATTGCCTGCCTTCGGCTTTTTATAATAACCCTGATCTGGCACTGCATTAACTGGTTTCTTCACTAAGTGAGGATAAGCTAATCTGTATCTTTTCTGAAGAAATTCATGTTATAATAGTAAACCATCAAATGGACATGTTGAAGCTTGCTTAATAGATCTTTTATTTCTGATTCTCCCATGTATGAAAGATACAAAATGAAACACTGTGGTCTAACTAGAAGCAAATTACAGAGGAAGGTTAGCACTAAAAGAGAAAGAATGCATATGCTTAATTATTCTTCAGCTGCATTACTGAATACTTGGGCATTCAGTTTAGATTCTTAGGTTTAAGTCTTTGCTTCTGAAAACATTCTGGAGCTTTTCCTACTTTCCTTCCTTAATTGTCCATTCTAACATCCCATCCAAAACAGAGTATGTTCCAGCAAGGTAAATGATCCAGAAACAAATGTATACAGGGGACTAATTCTTTTGTTTTGCTGGATGTTTCAGTAAGTGCCATGGATTTTACTGAGACCTTTTATACTTAACTAAAATGTATTTAGACAGATCTTTGACATGCTAATTTTAGAAAGGTGAAGATCACCTCACATGAGTTACTGGGCAGTATATACTTAAGCACGGAGACAAATGTACTAGAGTAGAGACCATGAATCTATCTATCTTTAGCTTCAATTTTCCCCTTTGGCAGACACAAATTATGACAGATGTAAAACAATTGGTCCTTCTTCTCCCACTATTTTTTGAAGTTGGAAACTTGATACCTTTACAAAAAAAAAAATTAATTCAATTACTATTTGAGGTTGTGAATAACAACATGAACAAATACTGCTTTATTAAATTGCATTGTACTAACTACTGGGCTATTTCCATACTTCATCTTATTATCTTTCACATTTATCTAACAGTTTTTCTTCTGGCAATTTTAATTATCTTTGTTATTAAAGAGCTACATTATGTTTTGCCAAACTGGGAACTGGCATTACTATGGGAAAAACATCATGTAACTCCACTTAAGAAACAATTCTTTTATGAAATATTCCTCCAACCTGATTTTTATTTCTCATTTTGTAATGTCTGTCTTCATAGAACCATTTAGACTGAAAAAGAATTTGAAATTCATTGAGTCCAGTTGTTAACCCAGCAACACCAAGCCCACCACAGGTTTTAAATACTTCCAGGGATGGTGACACCTCCAGTTCCCTGGGCAGCCTGTTCCAGTAATTAATATCCCTTTCCATGAAGAATTTTTTCCTAATCCAATCTAAACCTTCCCCGGTGCATCTTGAAGCCATTTCCTGTTGTTCTTGCAATTTGAGAGAAGAGAGCGACCACAACTGTGTTACGACCTCCTTACAGGTAGTTCTAGAGAGCAATAAGGTTCCTTCTGAGTCCCCTTTTCTCCAGACAAAACAATCCCAGCTCCCTCAGTCACTCCTCATAAGCTTTGTGTTCCAGACCCTTCACCAACTTCATTGCCCTTCTCTGGACATGCTTCAGCACCTCAGTGTCTTTCTTGGAGTGACCCAAAAGTAGAGACAGCACTCAAGGTGTGGCCTCACCAGTGCCCAGTACAGGGCAACAACCAGTGCCCTGGTCCTGATGGCCACACTACTGCTCATACAGGCCAGGATGCCATTGGCCTTCTTGGCCACCTGGGCACACTGACAGCCCATGTTCAGCTGGCAGTCATCCAAAATGCCCAGGCCTTTTTCCATTGGGCAGCTTTTCAGCCACTTTTTCCTATTTCTGTACCATTGCATGGGATTTTTGTGACCCAAGGACAGGACCCAGCACTTGGCCTCGGTGAACCTCATATAATCGACCTCAGCCCATCGATCCAGCCTGTCCAGCCCCCTCTGCAGAGCCTTCCTGCCCTCCAGCAGATCAACACTCCCACTCAACTCAGTATAGTCTGCAAAGTGACTGAGGGTGCATTTGATCCCCTATACAGATAATTATCATTCTGCTACACTATTAACAGTTGATGCAGTTACAGAAAGGAAAAGCCACATTGTGATTCTGGTATGAACTTCACCTTATTAGCGTTTAGCTATTAAGTGAAATCATCCCGTGTCATCATTCAGCCAAACATGTATTCTCCTTCATATCTCTTGGGCTAGCATTTCAAATGTATGTTATGTCAGCCCAGTCTACCAGTAGCTGATAGCGTTACTTATCATCATCCAAAAGTTGACCTCAACAAGTCTTTCCATAGTGGAACTACTTGATAAGCTATGTACAAGATTAAACAACAATATTTTAGTATCATACAGTTGTTTACCTTTCCAGTGTTTACCTTTCTAATGATCACACCTGATTCACATTAGAAGAAATTATCATATTAATTACTGAAGGAGCCTTATTTTTTGAAAATATACAGTGAACATCAGATCAGTCCTTACCACATAGATCAGCCAGCATAAACAAAAAAAAAATCATAAAAAGAAGTCTGAAAGTAACAGGGCCTGCAATAGAATTGAATATGCCTTAACCACGGAATATCCTTTAAATGGTTGTGGACCACTAGCAATATACATGGAAGTTAGTAACAAACAGTAAGAAAATAAACACATAAAAATTCAGAGTAATAATGTTCAAAATTTTATACCTTAAAATTGTGAATAAAGATAAAGGAGTAATTACATCTAAAGGAAAAAAAAAGAAGATAAAAAGAGACATCACAACAGAGCTGAATATATAATAGCATTACTTGCCTTCCCCACATACATGTTTCCAGACACTGGACTTTGAGACTAACAGTACTCAGGTCAACCGTTTTCAAAGCAGGAGACAGATAAGCACCTAATTCCATGTATTTCTGGTTTTGCTCACATTAGTGATGCTTCAAATTTTGTCAATTTTTTAGTTCTAAGTGATTTGTCTCCATTTATTATCCAAGTAGTTTACCAACTAACCTAAAAAAAATATTTCACACCATGGCCTCAAGGACTTTTGTCCCAACTTTATTTATTGCTCAAATTAATTTAATTATTCAGTAGTTACTTCAGTGAATACAAGATCACACCTAAGGAAAATTGTTCATGTAAAAATAGCCAGTGATTTCCTAAAAGAATTCACAAGTGCTTGAAAGGATTTTTCACTTTTTCATCCAGACTAAAAACAAACGAAGAGAAATATTATTTTTTTTATACTGATAGCCCAGGGAGTGTGCCTATGCCACCATTTGGTACATATTGAAGCTTATCACCATAAATTTTCTCAACTAGAATACATGGCTTTGCTGTTAGAATATAAATTTTACTTAGTTTACTATTGCAAATAAAAATGCAGATACTGAGACTCTAGTTTTTTTAATGGAATTCGCACAACTATGACTTCTAATGAGCTAGAACTAGGAAGGAAGCAAGGAAGTGAAAGAAGCAAGAAAGATCTGAAGGTGCATTGGGCAAACAATGTGGCCTCAAATTGATTAAATTCTGGGACAGGTCTTAGGAGCTCCAGGCTCCTGCTGATGGAGCCAGAACCTCATGGTTCACTCCCCATCAATTTTCTCTCTTTATTTTGGATGGCATTGGGAAAGTATCTACTAAATCCAAAAGTACACTTCTAAAAGGAGAAATTCTGCTTAGCTTTGAACTATGATTAGAGGGTATAAGTCAAATGCACAATAGAGTGAGATTTTGTGTGTGTTTTGGTATGCTTGTACCGAAAACACATCTTTCCATCATCCTTTAATCTATTTATTACTTACCCAGAGGACTTTCCTAGCCTTTTATGATGTCAAGTTTCAGTAAGGAATGACTTTTTATAACCCTATTATAAACCCATCAAAATGAAGTTTTACAATGGAAAAACTAACAGATGTTTATTTCTATCTTTAAAAGAAGGAGTTTTGGACTCCAGAGTGAACATTGTTTTTATTTAAAAATAGTCAGTCTTCCCAGCTATTTGGCATTTTGTCCTGGAACTCTATTTTCTGTTTCATACAGTTTCTGCAGCTAGATCTATCACTCTTACAGTAATATTATTTGTCCAGGTACACTACAGTCTGCCTTTCCATTATCAATAAATTCTCATTCTTAGCTCTTCAAAATATGTTCTACATTTAAACTTTTCATTAAAAGTTGGGTTAGGAATGAAATTGGTTACAAAATGTAATAATGAAAAATATGTATTTATATTTAAGTTTTAAATACAAATGCAGGAATGAATGACTCAAAGCTTAAAAATTGATTTTTAAATGGGTTCTGAGAGGCAAAAAAATTTTTACAGGGTATTAATTGATTTTTTTTTATTTTGTGAAAAAAAAAAAAAGTAAAAAACCAGGATAAACACATTGTTAAAAATAGGTCAGCGTTTTCAATGACAATTGCATAAAATCATCTGTAGGAATACTAACCCCTCATTACATTACTACATTAGTACCTATAGTAAAAAGATTGAGAGATCATCTAATTATGAAATTTAGCGACATCATTAATATCTAGCAAATCAAAAATTAAGCAACTATTTCTACATATTACATCATTATTAATTCTTAACTAAATCCTTAATTTGGTTGAATTTGCAGGACTTTGCAGGACATAGTTTCACCACAGTAAACAATGAGCTTGGGTTCTAAACAGTGACGAAGTAAACATACATAGCCCTGTAAAGCTGGTACTTTGCCTGTTAAATCAAGTTCAAAACACATGCCTTGATTTCTGGCCATATAATGCTGAGATGTTCAGTAATAAAGGAGCACCTATAAGACTTCAAAGACACACAAATGCAATGGTGTAGCATATCTGGTGCATACAATACGAGGAAAATTGATGGTATATTACAACACAAGCCCAGCATTACTCATTTGCAGATGTATTTTAAACAGTCATTTCCTATAATCTCTCTGTATTTCCTCCCTTGCTTTGCTGACTTTCTCCATAATGACTAGATTAAAAGGAATGTACTTTGTCAACAGCAAAGAAAAAAAGGCCTAATTCATTCTCTACAAATGCAAAAACTTCTTACAATTTTGAAAAAAACTTCTTTTTTTTTAATACACTGTAAAATGCCGCTATAACAGGAATCTGAAATTATTATGGCTGCTTAAAACAGATTGATTAGGTCTAATCACAACTGTGAAAGTTCACACAGAAAACAATTATAGGTTTACTACTGTACAACCCTGATGTACAGTGTCTGATGTGCCTATTCTGCTAAATTACTATTATTCATAAGGTTTCTCAGAATGGAATCTATCCAATTTTGGTGATGCTCTCTTGAAAATTTGAAAGGTGATTCGAAACATACTGTGTTGCAGAAAAGAAGAACAGGGGACACTGCAAAACTACACAGAATTCTTAGTTTGATAAACACCCACCTATCTATTCAATTGTATTAAAAGAAAATGTTACAAAAAGGAGTGTATATATATAATGAGGAAAACAAAACATTGCAGAATAGATTACATGAAGTAGAACCCTTGTAAAAACAAACTCTTTTGATAATTGCTACCATTGTCATCAGAACTTTCCAGAAAGCCATGAATATTTGAATCTTCAAAGTATGAGAGAGAATTTTAAGTTCTCTCACTGCATCGGTGCATATATTAATAATCTTATATATATATGTGTGTGCGTGTTTGTGCGTGTGTGTGTATGTGTATATGTATAATTGATACGCATTTCTATAGATCACTTAAATATCATAAAAATAATATCACTGAAACAGAAATTTTTCAGAGCAGCCACACAATTTATTCCGTTTGGTTCTACCAAGGTAGTTCATGATCTGGGGCATCAAAAGATATCCTTTGATCAAAGGATAAAAGAATACAAATTCCTTATGATGACAAATGTCAAAGGAAACAAGGAATAACTTAGGAAATCACTGAAATCTTTCAGTTAGGACATTAAACATATTTAGGAGGAAAAGAGTTATGTTGTAAGATAGTGTCTTGTAAAACGGTTAGTAAATTAAATTAGAATTAAACCAAATCAAATTGAGAAAATTTTATTTTATATCATAGGATGTTAGGATTATTTCTTCCTTCTCTTTCAGGCAATGTTATTTCCTTTTTAATGTACCCATGGATCTACTTACTTTATAAAAGTTTTAGGTGCCCCCAAATTCAGAAAAGTACTTCAGATTAAATGCACATTGTAGAGACAGGCTCACGTGCCCCCGTGTGAGAGGTTCCATAGGTGTGCTTGGAACCAAAGAAGCACTCCAAAGAACACCCAGTTCACACACTGACATACGTCTACAGAGACAAGAAGGACTATAGGCACAGGCACAAATGAAGGCTTAACAAGATCACGAACAAAATTTTAAGGAGCAGGAAATGTTGCTTGACCACGTTTTTTATCAATTATGACCCACACTACGTGAATGATTCATTGATGAACGTTATTCCTTCAAATGACTTATTAAAACCTAAAAAAAAATTATAGATTAATTTAAATGGGAGTAACACCAAAAATTTCTTGGGGCTTTGGAAACAACCTGCATTTTGTTCTTTCCATCCTAAGGTTATCCTGAGGGCATTTTTAGATGCCATTTTCTAGAAAGGAACACAAACAGCTGCATCCTAGGCTGTGCTAAGAGGAAAGGAGTGCCAGCAGAACTTCAACAGGTGAGATAATGGGGAGCATGGGCAATAAAACTAAGAAATACTGAAAATGGTCACTCCTATGTGGGCATGCACTACGATATAGCTCAGTGAGAGGGATAATGTTAGGAGTCGGAGACAAGACAACGTTAGGATAGACGTCATGCATGTTAAGAGAAGGAGATCTGAAACATTAACATCCTGACTTTTTTTCTATACAATTATCAGTTGCAATTACACATCAAAAGAAACAAATCTACCCCCAGTTGCGATGGATGAACATCTGCACTTTCCAGACGTTCTTTTCCACAGGATTTCTTTGCAATAGCATAGAACAACCAATCAGTCATTTAATGACAGCATTATAACCCATTATGTTCAAGAGTCAATTACTCTAAGACCTTACAGTTTTATCACATACAATATGTCTAAATTGGATGCAACACTGTGGATCAATCAAATTCAAAATTTTACTTGAATCTAACTGTATAAGGCTACAAATTATTTATACTGGCGAGTGGGGACAAGGAAGAACAGTCAAAATTACCGAACAGCAAGTAGTTGATGAGCCCTTAAAGAATTAACTACTTCTTTCATTGATACATGGCCTGTACACAAACAAGATAATTGCAGTTTAAAGAAAGTGGCTGGCACTTCTTCCATTTGTAACAAAGCCCAGAAATCAGCAAATACTGATTGGTTAATCGCAAACACAGAGCACAGAGCAGTATGTGGAACTAAGACCATATGTGAAAATGGGACTGTCACAGCAAGGACACTAAGGGTCACAGGACATACATCTGTAGGAAATCAGTCTTCATTAGTCTGGCTGCTCATGGAAGAGTTTGTTAGTATTTTGTTCATGTATGGATGTGAAATCACTAATAAAATAGAACTGTAAGTTACTTTTCAGAAATGGAATACAATATGTGTCTAGTCTGCCCAAGGGATGAAGAAATGGACATCAGATGAATTATTTACAAATGTTATATTTTGCAGCATCTTGACATTTGCTTGTTTGTAAAGGCTATAGCTGATATATCTTGGTGGAAAATAAATATATATATATATATTCCTGGGCTACTGGAAAAGAGTCTATGCTCCATCTGACAGTCAAAATAGTTACAAATTCATTACTGGAAAATAAGATCTTCACTTAAGAGAGCACTACTCCATCAAAATCAATAGTGACGATTGACTGTAACAGGGGAAGTGTCAGAAACATATATCAAAGCAACTTCATAATTTTCTTTTTACTTTTTCTTTAATGATAACCTATATATCAAATCAGTTTCACAAATAGTTCTGTTTGTCTTTAATGGCTAAACCTGGATTTCAGTCAAATTACATGTAAGGAGGCATTACTTAAAACACAGGCCAAAAGATGGGCCAAAGTACAAATATTTAGGTTTTCAGTTGCAGTAGGTAGGTGCTGTAAGCAGCACTAGAGGATGGGAAAGGATACTTGGATATTGAAACTGCATGAAAGATGCTGGATTTATGAACACATGAACAAACATGAAAAGCCATCTGTTGCAGGTTAACAGTACAACATAAAATACACTGCAAAATATTCTACAAATTCAGATATCACAGGTGATGCTCTATCATTAGGCTAGTTTGGATTCTATAAAATTAAAAATTGACAATATTTTAAGAAATTAAATTCAGTTATGGTTCTGTTTAATAGCATTTAATAAAAACATGTTGCTTTTTGTTATCATTAAATTTTTCCATTGCCTTCAGTTTTGAGTGTGTCATTACTTAACAAGATAGACAATTTCACTAAAAGACTCCTTCAAATTTCTTCAAGAAAACTCAACATCTACTATAAGGGTGAAACATCTGCATAAATTCAAAGTAACAGGATAGATGGACCCTTGATTTAACTACTTTAAAAATCAAGAAGTTATTTTTTAAATATAGTAATCTGTGATACATGCATGTTATTTTTAAGGCATGTCTATAGCAAAGAAAGACGTTTCTTCTTTTATGAAAACTGTTTTGTCTTCTTGACACATTTGTGACCCTTCTGAGATGAAGAGTTGCTTCTTCTCTCTCTTTTTAAACAATGGATTGGCCATAAACAAATAAACAAACAAATAAATAAATGTTTAGGTTAGATATTTTCCAGCACTCCAGATGCTAAGTTACCTGAAGCACCAGTCTTTTTCACATAATCAAGCCAGTTGCTAATGTGGGAAATTTTTCTTGGATTTTCTTCCTACCTTAGACCAGGGTCTGCCTTCTGAGTTCACTTGGAAGAGTTTGGTTTTTTTATCCTCAGTTTTTTGTTGTGTGTTTTTTTTAAATTCCTCATATTGCAGCTAGGCTGGTGTCTGTAATAGGATCTCTATTCTTTCTTTCCTTTATATGATTTTGGTTGTATCATTATTTATCATTAATTTCTGGTAGCAGGTAGAAAAGTATGTAAGGGTTCTGGGGATCTAATTTGGATGGTGATTTTTGGAGCAATTTTTGAGCAATTTTATTGCACCATCATCTCTGACAGCAAAAAATTCTATTTGGTGTCCCAGATGCCTACGTCAGTTCTTATCTTCACAGACAAGAAAAACACAGGGCAAAACTTCCCTTTTAGATTTTCACCTCTACTTGCTGTACTAGAAGATGCAACCAGACTATAATGTTTAATAGGTCTTTATCTACATCTTCCATCCGCTTGCTTAAATGCTATGTCATTCCGTGGATTGGCAATTCTAAGTCAGGAGGGTTTGGACTACTCCCTCAGGATATTCTTTCTGTCTATTTTATTAAAAAATATGTTTTTGTTATTAGAGTAAAAAGAAATTGAAAGCTAATAGATTTGACTCTTCTATCCACAATAAACCTCTGGATGGATACTTAATGAGAATGCATATATCTGGGATAATCAAATAAAGCAGATCCCTAACCAACATAGGTTAGTGAGACAGGAAATGCTACATTTCTTACTCAGACACAACTTCCATGAAAACAGAAGATTTTTTTATACTGTAATGCAGTCAACTCACACTGTCTGTCAAAGGTTACAAAATGCACATCCCTTCTGACTCTCTATGATCAACACCCCCCCCGTCACTTTCAGTATCAGAGCTCACATCGCAGCTTCAGTGGTTTCATTAGGATTCCTACTCTATATTTACAAGGAATTAGCTTGCTGTAGTCAAGTAAGTAATAAATTCTGTAAATAATGTTATTAGGAAAGATGGGCAACCCAGATGACAGATTTGACACAAAAATAGTGCATATTCTAAACTGCCATTTAAAGTAAATGGGATAAGATAGTCAATGAGAGTACTTAAAAAACAACACTCAACACTCCAGTCAAAAAGTGTCATATAAAAAAGAAAAATAAAAGAAGAAAGAAAAAAAACCTCTCAAAGCAGGTCCTACAACAGAATATTCACTGTATTTATGTGGCTCTTCTGGTACAGCTTAAAATTTTTGCTGGGAAATTCATGACAAATTTAATTCGTTATATTTTCATTATATTTTCAAATTCCTTTATGACTCTCAGCAAGACATTAAGGAACAGACTGACAACCATACATAAAGCAGAGTCATGGCATCACTACTGCACAGTGTGCAAATCGGAAGGAATGTGCTAGTCCCTGGGACTGCCTGGGAGCCACTAGGAAGTCTTTGCTTGCTTTAGCATCATCTGAAGATGAACTACTGTGGGATTAACTGCAATAAATATATACTTTCTCCCCCTCCAAGAACCATTTACTCTGCATTTCACACTGGGGATTGTGAAGGATGAAGCTGAGCCCATTCATCTGCTGTTTGCTGAGTGCTCATTCAATCCCCCCCATCCTACTGTCCCACATAATTATTTTGTGGAGTGTGAGTAAGGAGAAAGACCTGGTATTATGCATTGCTGTTTTTTTTTTCTCCAGACAGGTAGTTGATACCATTTCTGGAATTGTCTGTTTATCTCCTACTTCGCTGTGAGAAACAAAGAAGTACACACTTTTACAACAGCATAAAACTGAAACTATGTACAACTCGAATTTAAAAATTTCACTAAGCAAAACTTGTCAAATTTCTTATTAGGAAATATTTTTTTATTTAACAAATGCGATTGCACATGCAAGCTTCATTTAACTAGTTTATTATTTTGATTGCATATCTCCAAAATATGTTTTCTACTAACGTAATTGTGTTAATTTGCATCTTGAAAGGGCACCTTTGCAAAACGGAGCATTTTATCAAGCTTATTCCTGCTGAATCAAATGAAATTCACACACAGAGTTGCAATAATTATCTTCAATATTTAGCATTGACTAGGGAAAGAGTAAAACCAAAATGTTCAAATCTTCTTACCATAATACAATTTTAAAAATTGGACATAAAATGCATTTTCATTGAAATAAATATAACAATAAATTATTTCTGATTCTCAGAGAATTCTTAAAAACAAGATGTGAACAAACAGGATGTGATAGAGACAGAACTTTTTCCTTTATTCTAGAGACAGCAACAGATAAAGTTTCCTAGTTAACAGCTGATCAAGCAGTGGCTGTTCAATAGAAAGTTTACAATGCATTGCAGAGCCCTTGCCTTGATTTTACTCACAGGTAATTTTGTACCCTTTTACTTAAACCAGTGGCCAAGCATATATTAGTTGCATTTTTTCTAGGAGGGTTTTTTTTGTAAGTACATAAAGGCTTCCTTTGTTTCAATGGAAATGCACTTAATGCATTTTTTTTTTCTTTTTCAATTTAGGACATACTACATCAAGGCAAACAAATTTTTCATCAGCAAAATTCAAAATTTAGATACTATAACTTTAAATTACTAGAAAATGGAATAAACAGTTAAATTCAAGTGGCTTTTGAACCTACACAACTGTCTTACAGTGACAGCAACTCTAGAAGACTTTTAAGTAGTGACTGCAGCCACCTAACCCACTACCCATAATCTTGTTGCCCCTGAACTTCATGCACTCGTGAAAAGTGCAAACATCACATCATGCGCATCATCTCTTCTTATGTCTTGTTAATACATATGCTTCTGTGTAAGAGAACCACATCACTTACTCTCCTTTTTGGGTCTCTAGACTCTACAGCACTGAGGTAGGAGAAGAATGTGGTACGGGGGGAAAATACTAGTATAGCACCTCATTTCTTGGCCACCACAAAAGAGAGAGGAGGCATGCTTAAACTAGAAATAATATTGTAGGCACTCATCCAATAATATGCAGATTAAATAATCTGTTATACATAAAAATGGAATGAAATACCCAGAATAAGAGCACTGAAAGATCCCTTTGGATATATTCACAGGTGACTAGTTTAGTTATGTGGAATCTCATAAATTAATTACATTAGCCCAAACCTGATGAGTTGTGTCACAGTAAAGCTGATACAGTCAAGATTAAAAAAATGGGGATGTAACAGCCTACCTTGTTATCACTGTGCATGTTGTCACAGCTTCGCAGTGAACTGTGACTGAGATGTATTAGCAGGTCAAATGGGCAAAGCTTTTCAATTTTTAAAAATTCTAGAAAATGGATGACATTCAACGAAAAGCTTACTCTTAGTGGGGAACCAAACAAAGTGGTATTTTTTATATATTTATATTTTAAAGAAAGGCAAAAGGAAGCAAAAAAAAAATGCAGACACTGTTATTAAAAGGCTCTACATCATGCCAGGCTTCTTCTATATGTTTATTGTGTACAATTTACTGCTTAAATCCCCTATAAAGCTCACACAATGACTTGGATAAAACCAGAAAGAAAACTGCTATGTCTCTTTCTTCCTGGAGTGACAGAGGTTGGGCCAGAGGTGAGATTTCAATGAATTACATTCGTAAGTGCCTATCATTTATTGATAACAGTATAGTTAGATGCATTATTTTATCTCAAATTTGAGTCTTGCAATTGGGTATTCACAGGAGCTCTCTCCAGCAGCTTTATGCAACTGTTGGCAGCTGAATGAGGTTGGACCTGACTACATCTTCTTTAAAGAAACAAATAATTAAGAATCTCCCAATCATCTGTCCTCTCCTTTTTTCTTCCCCTCTCCTTTTCAAAAGGTTAACACTTGAATGCTTTAAAAATCTGAGTAATAAGAGAAGTGTGATGACCTGCTAAACTTTCTAACCTTTATTACTCTCAAAGACATTTTTAACGTTTAATGTCCTACAATAATTCTGCTAATGTTCAATATTTTTCCATTTAGGAAAGCCCAGTCTGCCTGCCCCTTGCAGCAAATGAAGACTTGGGTTGGTAATGTAATCAATAAACACTGCAATAATTAGTAAGATTAGACAGTTTCTTGCAAAGCGGGAAAAGGACAAAGCTCACTACATATTTCTACTTCAAAAAATCTTTCCTCAAATTGTATCACATTTTTCGCTATTGCATATGTTTCCAGCATACATAAAAAGGATGACATATCCTTCGACAGTCAATGCTTTGGGCTGAGTTCCAGGGGATATCAGTTTGGTCCTAGGCTCCCTGGAAAAATATGTTTTACATACCTGTTTCACTATCCTTGAAGGCTGCTTCTGAGCTCTTATATATTTATAGACTCTGAGAGAGCAATTATAAACACACATAGAGCTAATGATGTAGATATAACTTAAATTTAAATTTTATTTCTTTTCTTTAATTTTCCAATGATTTCTAGGGTGGTAAAGCACAATTTATTGTTTTAAAGACAAAGCCAGACCTCTTAAGACAACATTAAAACCAGAGATCAGCCAGGACATCATGGATCTGTAAGTGTTTCCTCCTTTAATTTGGAGTTGAAGTTGGGTCTCTATAAACCATCTACTTTCAACATGGCAGTACTTCCCATGTAAGGAAGGCCAACACACAGAGCTGTAACAGGATTTCTACACTTTCTTGCACCTACAGGTCCTTCTTTCAAACTGTGAAAAACTTGCCATATAAAGAATGGCTTTCAGCCTGCAAACTGATGAGAGACCATCATGCTTCTTCATCAACATTTCACTTATGGCATTTTACAGGTGTTAAGAATTCTTTGGAGAGGATTTGACATGATAATCCTGCCATCTTTAGGCTGTTTGCTTATCTCTAAAAGGCAAAGTCCTAAGAAAAAAGTTTGCCATTCAACTCACCAGGCTATGGATTCTGGAAACCAAGGATGAAAACGTATCCTCAGAGCACCCCACCTACATCACCTTGTCCCACATTGTAAAACAAAGGAATTATACCTAATAACTGCTACCTTGAAGACTTATGTAGTTCTGAGACATTTTTAAAAATTCAACTTTTTCCTGGATGCCTTATGAGCCTATCTTGTGCAAACAAAAATATCTAGAATTCTTATGTAAAATGTCATTCGATGTAGCCATTTACCACAATGATTGTAGTGAATCACCTATTTGGAAAGGGAGAAGTAGGGTCAGTTCTTTTTAAACTGTTGGCCTATAGGCTTACAGAGCCATTGCTGATTAATTTCTGGGTAAAAGCAGTGGTTAATCTTTGTCATATGATTTAGTTTACATGGTAAGAAAATTTTGCTAATATCCAACCACGATAAAAAAGCCTTAATAATGTTAAAAATATATTTTACAAATCTCTTCATGACTGCATCTATAATATTAATCTACTGCTGTTAAATCAGTCAGTATTGAATCCATTCTTGTAAATGACTGAGTATTTGTCCTTTTCTGTATGTATATTTAGCACACTACAAAAATATTCTTTCATAACAGTAATAAAAAAACCTAATTACTTTTTACTTGTTCATAAAACATGTCCCCACAACAACCTGAAGTTGATTAGGCCAGTATATCAAATATACATATGGAACTGTGCAAACAAAGTAATGCTTACTGGAATGTATGTACAAATTAGATGACTGTAACATTTAATAAGTCAGAGAACCCTTGCTAATGTAACACTTTTTTCTGCATTCAGTTGTTTGAAATCGAAGTGATTTCTAGCCAGAACATGCTGCGGTTTTTAGTGTTTAAGTTAGCTCGCTGTATCAACACACTGATCATAACTGCTGTAGTGAAACATCTTGGATCTTCAAAGTTTGAACCTACTGATAAAACACTGAAAAAACAGTTTTTATTCTTTAGTGTAAGATTAATTTCAAGGTTGTTGCAAACAAACAAAAAAAACCCCAAAAAACCAAAACAAACAAACAAACAAAAAACCCCACAAAAACAAAAAAGACCTAAAGATACACTTTTCCCTCTTCCCTAGAATAAGACTTCATTGAACTACAGGAAAAAAAGATCTTAATCTTATTGAAAGTGAAGGAATTGGAACACTTAAAGACACTAAATAATCTTAGGCTGTACACTCCCCACCTTGGGTTTAGACCAGGAAGTTAGTTTTCAGAAGTACTGAATACTACACGAATCCTAAGCAAAGGAAATTGGCTTCAATGTTTTAAAAAGTAAGGTCAGTGCATGTTACACTGATTCAATGTGATAGACACAAAGCCTGATTGTTTAGATGTGAACCACTCATTTCACATTCATTGCTATTTCTCCACTGCTTTTATTGGAGCCTACAATCACCAAAAAAAAAAAAAAAAAAAAAAAAAAATCACTGTGTACACTCTACCTCAATAGCAACTGCATTTAGTTTTGCTTAAAATAGAGAATTAATCACCGCCAGTATATTTTTTTTCTCTGACAGTGCTTAAAGTTTGCAGTGAAATTAGAAAATGATTGTTAATTTACACATACAAGATAATTTTATGTGACTTAAGAAAGATTAAATGGAACAATCAGGAGTGACAGTGGAAGAAATTAAATCAGGATATGAATGAGCGCTGTTTTATACTGTAGGTGTTCCTGCAAAACCTAATGCTAATACTTAAACTCACCAGTTAATCACTTCCCATACTCTTTTTCAAATATTAACCTTTTAAAAAGTTGAATTAGCCTAAGAATAACTTGATATATTATTAGGACTCATTTAAAAAGTCCATACTGAAAAAGAATGGTTCTCTTTTTAAACAGTTTTTAATTATTATGAGGCTTATATGAAGAGGAAAATATATTTTAACAAGCATCCACACAAGTGGTCTGATTATGTTATTCTAATCTGCAAACCTAATTATCACCTTCTTATGGAGTACAAGGAACAGCTTTAGAAGAAAATTAATGTATCCTATCAGTGGGACAGTTTGTCACTTTATTAAATAATCATCTTCTTCGCAAATAAAATTGTTAGAAGCTTCATTGTATTAAGGAAAAAATAAACCCCTCACACCATTACATATTAAAATTAACTTCCCACCGTTTCTTTAATGGTCTATTAAGCCTTCACTGTGGTGGATTATGAAGTACAAATGAGGGTATCAACTGTTTCTAAAATGGTAAGAAACAAATATATTCTATGTGCATTTTTTATTAAGGTGAGCTATATCTTAAAACACATTTAAACTATTTTCACTTGTTTTCAACGTAGAAAGTGTACATTAAACCCAAAGTAGATAATGCAATTTATTTTTCCTCTTTTTGATCTTCATCACAAGCTGTGGGACAAAACTAACATCTCTCTATACCTGGCTCTTTTTCTGTAAAACTGAAAACTAATATTCTACACTGAAACCTAAAAGACAAAACCAAGTCAAACATAATCTGAAGTGATATCAAAGATGCCCCTGGAATATATCTTTAGACTGACTTATGCAAAAAAAAAAAAAAAAAAAAAAAGTAGAAATCTCGACAGAAATACTTAATACATCATTATTTAAAATATCATTCTAAGACTGAAATTGATCTCCATATCTTCAAGGAATTTCTGTAAAGTAGTTGCAGAATATCACAACTTGTAAATACACAGAGGAATCCATCTTGTAAAGCAATACAGGGTCATATTGTCTGCCTTGTATGAAGAAATCCTACTGGGTTCAGCAGTAACTAAAGACTTTCTTTCACTGGTCATTGCAGTAAAAAAATAAAGTGCTCTAGTGCAGGTTGTTACCTTTGGGTTTTTTCCCATCTCAGGATACATATTATGACTTCCATGTAGAGCTAACCTGGATTATTTTTAGCTATCTTTGATGAGGCTGTATTATGCAGTGAAACAAAAAAACCCAAAAAACCAATCAAACAAAAAACCACAAAACCCAAACCAAATAAACAAAAACAAACAAAAACAAACAAAAAACTCCTACACATAATGAAGCCAATTTTAATGGAATTTTCATCCAGAAAGAGTTGTTAGCTGACAGATGGAATATCAGCTTAAAGCTACATGTAAAAGCATACTTAGCTACCCTTTATTAACTGTCTGTGGTGAGTCAATGTAGATCACCTGGGACTTAGGAGACACAGTTTGTGTATACTGTATTTGCATTAAAGGCATAAATTAATAACCAACATCTCAGGCAACTGCTCTTACCTTTGCAATTCTAGCCACAGTTTTCATTGTTACCTGCTGGAGTTGCCACCCTGGTTGCAGGACAGCATAATCATCCTCCAAGTCCCTCGGATGAGCCTATACTGTTCAGGTGCTCTGCTTCCTTTAAATAAACTTTCACCATTTAACAAACAGAGAAACAGAATCCCAAGCTACCTGGCACAAGGCAACTTGTACTTTACTTAGGCAGCACACAGAGAGACGGTGAGTCCTAATCAGGGGGTTACAGTTGGGACTGTCTTACTTCAAGCAAGCACTGTAGCTTTCAGTGTAGCAGCAACTGCAGGAGAGGGAAAGTTCCCTTTCTGTTAGGAAGGAAAGTTCTGATTTTTTTTCACACCAGGGAAACTACTTCCTGCTCAGCACCATCTCCAACAAAGCTTTACCAGTTACATACTTCTTCCTCCTTCCAGAAAGCAGAATACTTTGCTCTCATGGGCAATCTAGAATTTCATAAGGTTAAGAACTATAAAGATACTGATTTTCCTTAAGTATTATCTGATACAGTTAAAAGTTCAGGCCCTGTGGCTTGTGGGTAAGATATATCCAGCCATAAAAACTGCTCAATATTCTGTGATATTATACATGAGACATTACCAGTAGTCTGTAAAATAAGACAATCAGTCTGAAATATTGGAGGTTGCTTAATTTAGTGCACAAGACAGTGCCTCAGTTAATGAAACAAGCTCTGAAGTCATTGTTTTTACGGTAAACACTATCTCTCTGCATTTTCTAGCTTACAACTGTGAAGATCAAAAGTGTGTCTTGTGACAAAAGGTGAAAAATATAAAAGCTCAGATAGATCAGGATTTCAGTGATACAGTCTGACAAGTCTTGCCAAGCAACAGGTCTGTACTTATGTCCAAATCTAAATTCTTGGACAACAGAACAAGATAATATTCAGTTAGGTATGTCAGAATGCTTTCAAAAACACCCCATAAAAGTAATTAATTCTAGAAGAACTGGATAGCAGTTAGTCTGCAGTGGCATTGATACTTTGCTTCATGCCTCTGAACAGACTTCCATGATGAAAATCACTTCTCTATATGCTTTCAAAAGGGATTGCACCTCCAGAAGCTCTCACAGACTTCTCACTGTGCATCAAAATTTTGGCACAGAAACTGAATATATCCTTTTCCAAGCTACAGGTTTTAGTGTGCTACTAGTTCAGAGCATTAAATGGCCATACTTATGGTTTTATTGCCTAAATTTACATTGTCAAAGAGTTTTCTGGTGGAAGTGTACACCACATGCTGCTTTACACCTTATTTCACAGAGAATGAAAATGGTAGAAAGAAGATATACAATATACTATACAGGTCCCAGAAAAAACTAATAAATACACAAAACAAAGCAACATTTAAGACTTCAAGTAAGAGACATGGCTTTCCTCTTGCTCTATCAGCTTCTCCCTTTCCCTTTTTATTAAAATCCTAAACCATGAGCATTAAGCAGCTCTTCATTTAGCTTTATAATAAAAATTGAAATCCTTCTTAACCAAGAGTACATTTTTGTTGAAATCTGTACCCTTGATTATTTTATAAGGTGAAGGAACAAAGTTAAGTCAAGAAAGGCAAGGAAAAAAGGACTCAAATCAGAAAGAGAAACAAGAGAAGTCCTAAGATGCCACAGGAAGGAAAAGATGAGTGTGCCTTATAGCAAAAACAAATTTCTAAGTTAAAACTTAATCTCAAAGACTTCCTTCACTTGAGACAGCTAAAATACATTTTGTAAGGACTAAGAAGCTGGTATAATATAGGAGAGTAGGGAATGCTTGCTTGTGATCCAGTGTACTCAATCAGTGCATACATTTTATCCAATACTTCTGCTACATCTCCATTCTGTAATGGAGCATGCTTCCAGAACGGCAGAGCTAGCGCCAACTCAGATGGTTGTGGAACTACAAGCAAAACAGCCATAGTGGTATTGCCTTGTCCTTTTGTAGTTTAAATCTACCCTAAACAACAGAAGAACCTGTGGTCTTGCGCTTCATGCAGACCTTACAGTGCCATCCAGCTTAAAGTAGCTCATTACACAGGTCAGCTGTGACTGTCCATGAATCATTTTGAGAAACTGTCAGAATTAGTGAAGGTTCAGAGTAGCCCTGACAGGCATCTTCTTTCCGTACCTCTAAGTGGTTCTGTCTTTGGCAGCATTTTCTGTGTCTCATATGTCCCTCTGACAGGGACTGTTTTGCACCATGTCTCTATTCCCTCATTCTACTATTTTAGTGTCATTGGGCATTGTAGGTTGTTAAGCAAACTGCCCATTCATGAGACTCTCTGGCAGTCACACTCCCAACATCAGATACTGTCTCTGCTGGGACCGAAGCCCCTTCAGAGAGGGCAGATCCAGTCAGTCAACAGGTGCCTACTTCTCTGCACACCCCACACACACACGTGGTCAGACCAGGTTTCCTCACCAGTTCAGCTCTAGATTTCCCACAGCAGAGACTCAGATGTCTCGTTCTATAATGCAATTTATTCGCAGTGCAGTAACAGGGAGACAAGTCAAGTTGGTTCCTCCGAGGAGGGACCCCCAACAAAGGACCCCTGGGCTTTTATACCCTCACAGTCCAAGCATGTGCAAATCTCTTCCTCCTGAATCTTTGTCTACTGCTGTGGCTCCCAGTGCCCACTCACCTAGCTAGTACCACAGGTCCTCATGCCCTTTGTTATACAAAGGGTTGGCAGTTCATGGCTTATTGTCTCCTGCTGCTGCTGTCCTATTCTAGATTTAACAAAAGCAGTTAGGAATCTCTCATTCTGGCATGCAGATACTAGTACACAACATATAAACCATCATCTTTTGCAGCAGAAGTGCCTAGGTTCCATGATACTTATTTTGCTTGTGTAAGTAAAGTAGGGGATAAGTATTTGTAGTAATTTAAGCAATATAGTAAAAACTCAGAATTTCACCAGACTTTAAATAATACAAAACTGCCTCTCCATCTGGCAACCTCATGACAGAGTCAAATTCCCACCTGTTAACTTGTTTTCTGTGTTTCTGCTGTAGTTGTGAACTATGGCATTTGAATTTGCCTTGTAGTCCTGCTCCTACTTTGTTGTCTACTCACTAAAACACTTTCTGAGTCAGAGAGTGTATCTGATTATTCCTTATCAGAAGGGGGACTTGAACCCCAACTGCCTCTGCCTGGCTGACTGCCCTCACTATGATTCTAGGGTAGAAACAGCCCCATGGCTGCAGTGCAGCTCTCCTGCTGCAAGGTTTTTTAGATAAGTTGTACTTAGCTAGGTCAATCCACTCAGGTTTCATTTGAAAAGCCCAGAACAACTTATCAATTAAATTTATGTTCCCATATCACTTTCAGTGAAGATTTACACTACAATTCTCTAAGAAATCAAAGCAGCTAAACATATTGAAGATTTCATTCAGTGTGAATAGTCAGCTGCCTCATATTAGCAAGACGAACATATTTCTTTGATTAACACTTTTTTCTTTCTTTGAATATCAACAAAATCTTGATAAAAACCTAGATTGACAACTTAACACAGCCTTCAAGGCTTTGCTATCAAAATCCAAAACACTTAGGAAGCTTCTGCTACTTCTGCTGTTACTACATTATTAATATATCACCATAACTAAAAGAAAAATTCCAAGAAGAATTTTAGCTCATAAAAAAAATCAATTCTGCCCTTGTTTTTATATATTTTGAGCACAGTTATGCTAACCACAGAGAAAGTTCTCCAGTTGGCCATTATACTCCCAAATCACAAGTTACGGTTCCAAAGAGCATTCGATGCCTTTAGACATCTTCATAATTGGCTCAGAAATAGCATGCTGCAAGAAAGGTTAACAGACCTTGCTGTCCCTCATATGGACAAATCTTTATTAAAAACAGTGTAACTGAAAGGTTCTCAAGAATCAGGAAACCGTATTACTTGCAGCTGTTCCCTAAGTCTAATTTGAACAAAAGAAAAAAAGAAAAAATGGCAAAACTAACAACTTCTTCCTCTTACTATTAAATTAAAATACTAGGTAGCTTATACCACATCTACCTATGTCACATGGATTCAAATGATACTCTGGTCCTGAATTTTAGCTCACCAGGAAAAAAATAGTCTAAGTTCAACATTATTTTAAATTAATATCAATTAATTTTAACCTAAAGAACAGTATTATTTTTTGTCATTACTAAGTTAACTTACAGGGATTGAAACCAGATTTAACTGAAAACTTTCCAATCTTAATAAATTCCAAATATCTACTAGATAACAGTTTTTATATCCAGTGATTTTCTCCTTTTCCTATTGTGGTCCGTTTTATGCCATGGCATGCAAACATAGCAGGAACATCACGCTCATTATCACAATCCCCGATCAGTAATGAATTTAGAATTCTGTAACTCCTGATCTTTGAAAGTTTGAGAAGCAATACCAAAATGACACTGTTCCTCGCATGTTTCTTTGCTCACATTGTACCCTGTCCTGGCAGTTTCCCCATAAAATACTCCTGGA
Organism: Chamaea fasciata; assembly: GCF_029207755.1. Classification (NCBI taxonomy): domain Eukaryota; kingdom Metazoa; phylum Chordata; class Aves; order Passeriformes; family Sylviidae; genus Chamaea; species Chamaea fasciata. The sequence continues at coordinate 125,016,138 of NW_027094086.1, read as the reverse complement.
TATTTTGAGCTGGAAGGAGGCACAGGGGTCTGGTGAACCCTTAGCCAACAATCTGCCACATGCCTTGTTGATCTGAACCCTTTTACCCAAACCAGAGCTGAACATTAGAGAGCACTTAAGACAGATAATATATATACAATGCGTATTTCCTGAAAGGCAAATAGAGGGCTAATTGAACAAAAAACTATTTTTATTTTAGCAATCTGGCAATTTTTTTTAAATTCCCACAATTTCTCGGTGTGACACAAGGAAAAGCTGAGAGCAGGATCCTAGCGTCAATGGTGAGAGAAAATGTCCATTCATTAATTTTCTGCCTCAGAAACAGGTGTAGATCAACAGCTGCCAATTGTTCAGCAATAGAACAGTACGAGAAGCCAGAGAGGAATTCCTTCAGTGCCATGATAGCACACAGAAATATCCTAAAATGACTAAGCCTGTGTTAGGAATGGCAGGAACAGAAGAAATTATATGACTTAGTCTCAAAGGCATAAATGACCAAAACAATATTCACAAAACACATCACAACTTCTGTTAGGCAGACTATGAAGTATCATGAGGGCAAGACAGACAACAGAACTTAAAACCATTTTTTAACTCTTAGATATACTTGACTTCAACAGCAGTAGTGTCAAAAATCAGAAAAAGCAAGAGCCATTCCCTTTAAATCACCAAGTCAGCCAACACCGGTTGGCTCTGGTGATGTTTTCTGTTTTGTACTTTTTTTCTAAAAAATGTATTGAAAAATTTGTTTCACAAACACTGAAAAAAAAATATTGTGGCTATCATTACATAACACAAAATAAAAAAATTATATAAAAAGAAAACACAAATATGAAAAAATAGAAAAAAGAATTTTGGTTATATAAAGGCTAAAGATATCTTCAATACTAAGACAAATACCTCTCAATTTTGATTATATACTTGTGTCATTATCAGGTGAAATAAAAAGAAATAGTAGACAGTATTATTTTACAAGCAAAACCAAACTCCAAAATGATTCTGAAGGCAATGATGCAGCTCTAACAAAGGCACAATTGTAAAGCAGCATCTATCATTCAATTATCATAGAAATGCATTACATTAATTGATCTATGATATTTAAAACAAATATTTTCAAAATATTTTCTTTGGAAAAATATATCCTACGTTAATAAAACAAAGATATAAATTGGAAGACAATAAGAACTTTAACAGAGACAAATCTGCTTGACCTTATTTTCTAAGATACACAAATTATACTTTACTTCATCTTATAAATTTGGAAATACCTCTATCTTTGCACATTTCTTAGAAAGGTCTATGCAACCTTCTGCAATAAAAATAAGGCATGTGGAACCAGATCAGAAAACAGATTACTGAAACTAAAATATACAGACATGAGCCAGTCAAACTACATTCAAATGGGGTAAAGAGGCAAACCGAAAATGTTATCTGAAATGATGGAGATGTTGACACAGGTTCTTTATTTGAGACATTACTTACTTAAAATCGCTTCAGTTATACAATTAACAAAGATAAGACCTTTGGTTACTTAATCAGGAACCGACATATTGGTTGAAAGCATTGCTTTTCAGGTAATCTATTAAAAAATGAATTTTGAACAGTAGTACTAAGATAGGGCAAGGAAGACTGGCTAAATTCTTCAAAATTTTCTTTCCAGTTATCTTAGTTTTTCTAATATGATATAAACCAATTCCCAATTGCAGAGCGTGGAGTTAAAACCCAAGAGTAGAGTAGAGTAGAGTAGAGTAGAGTAGAGTAGAGTAGAGTATATTAGTCACAAGATTCAGGATCTGAAGTAAATCTAGCACCCCATTTCTTGTGATATAAAGAACAAGAGAAGTAAAAGCACATGCTGTACATTGTGTCAGTCTGTACTGTACTAAAGGAATGTTTGGGTTCTTCCCATTATCTGTGGGAACTGTAGTAGGGGCTTAATTACCGGAATTAAAGGATTAAAAAAGAGCACCATAAAGCACCCACAGTTCAGAGTAATGGTTTTCATTGTTCTGATTAAATTTTAATTTCTTTGTACTAAAGAGTAATGCGTTTATGCTTAATAAATATGAAGTGTAAAAATTATCCCTAAACAATTCATTTCGTTGCTTTTAATGGATTGGATATTGTCAATCATATTATACGAAAGTGCATTGTGGCCACTTAGCAATCTTGACTGGATTTTGAAAGAAGGTTTTGTTGGGTTTGTGACATATATTAGAAAGGGTTGCTGCTTAATTGTTTATAAAACCCAGTATCTGTTGTAAACACGAATCATAGCCACAACAAACTTATGTAAAGATTTGTCATTTACTTCTGAGATTTGAAAATTAATTCTTTCAAAATGACGCTTGAAGCTGCAAACTCGTATTAATGTTCATTAGTTCTGATTATAAGCCCTCTCAAAAAAAAAAGAAGTATTTTTTAAAACCCAATTTTATTCCAAAGTCCTTTCCTTTGTGTGTTCATGGAAAAACAAGGAAAATAACATTATTGATTGGCATATAAATACTTGACCATACTTCATCAACATGAAACAAATAGCAAGAGGTAGTTTACCAGTTTTGTTACAGCTTTTTCATATCTACTATAGACTCCTCTCACATCCAAATTTACAACAATTATAGAAGTTAGAAATCTTTTTCTAGTATTTTTTCCTATCATTGTGTTATTCACTGTTATTTCAAATGGTGTGACTATACTGTTGAAGAGACCAAAAATTAATTCCTATAGAGTTACGTTTGCCTTTAGCACACTGTAAAAAAAGGCAGTAGTTTTAACTAATTAAGGAATGTGTAAAACATCCACTAGGCACTTCAATACATAGAAAAGGTTCAGTGACCCGCTCTGAGTACGGAAACATCATCTGCAATAAATTTCCTAACCAGCCAAACACAAGTTGAAGAAAATTTGATTTTATTGACCTTGGGCTGTAGCATATGGATAGATCTTTTCTGAATCAACAGTTTGTTACTTTCATAATGCATGCTAGGCCAATCTCTCTGTATGATTCTGCACCATAAACAGTCCTGTCTCCTAGAAATGCAACTATTTTAACCCTTTAACATTAACCCAAATACACTTAACAATTTCTAAAGAAACTATTTTTTTAAAAGCTGGGTATCACGATGTATCTTACAAACATGTAACATTTTTTAAGAAAAAACCCCAACATTCCCATTTCTTGTCAATAGTAAAAGTATAAATGTTAGACATTTGGTTTCAAAGGTGCAGAATGGTGATCCCCTCAAATGGAAGTGCCCGACAAAGCCTGAACCCAATTTAATCCTGAAGCAGTGAATTTGATCACTGCAGACCCTGAAAATACAAAAATAAATTCACTGCTTTGCTTATGGTCTGATACAGCACGCTGCTTTCAGAAATGTATTTTGAAATCCCAGGGGATGCCCAGGACATAGGGATTCCTGCTTAACATACATTTTATACATCACACTGCCTCTAAGCCTTCATGAATCTGAACCTAAGGTTCCCCAACCACACCAGCCTCCCAGACAGCTGCCATAGAAAAATGCTGAAGAGAGTAAGAATTCTCTCAAACAGAAGGCCTTAGCCCATTAGCACTTTTGAGAGCAATGATAAAAACGTGAAATCTTGTATCAGAGAGATGTGCAGATACTGCAGACACAAACTGCTGCTATTTTGCTCTGTAGACAACAGACACAGATAGGCTACACCAGCTTTATGCTCCAACTGTCTTCCTTTGTCCCAACTCAAGCACACATTATGTGTTTCAGCTATTATTTCTAAAGGCGGGCTACTACATGTCTGAAGTCTGACAAAAGAACATGTTGTTTTTTTATTTCTTTCTCTCTTATAATCATTATAACCAAGTGCTAGGCAGAGTGCGTTGTCTAACTATGAGCCATCTCTTGCCAGTGGGAAAATATTTTGTGCTCTAATGCAAGTATTTTCACCTTGCTTTGCTTCTTCTGATGACTACAGTTGCAGTAATGCTGCCTGAGTTCAGAGGTATTGTTCCCTGGAGCCTTATCCTTTTTTGAAAAGGAACCTGTGGGTTCAATGGGACAGGTAACAGATGTCTGCAATCTGGTCTCTCCGTGGGGCCAGTGACTTCTTTTTAAACACTTTCAGATCAGTCACAACCAGGAAGGAAGGACAGGTTGAGGGAGAGGCTGAAATGTCTGCAATTAATGTTAGGAATTCTGTGTTGATGCTTATTAGTATATTCACCGAAAAGATGTGGTTGTGATTCAACCCAAGAGACTCCATCACCCAAACTGAAAAACTGGAAGAGTAATGAAAATATCAAAGAAGTTTTGTTCTATCCAAAATGAAACATTTTGATTGTTTGATTCTAAGCTAAAAGAAGTTAACTTTAAAAAAAGATTGCGTACATCTAAGAGTAGATTACTGAATTCACCACATCATAACTGATTTTGCTCTTAAACTTATTTTTTTTCACCTTCAGTCACAAAACTTGAACTTGCCTTCAACTCCAGCATTCAAGTGGAAGAACTCTGTTCCGTTTTTTTTGCTGCCAGGCAGGACTAGACATCCCTTACAATAAAGCTTTTGAAGACAGTAACAGTGTATGCATGACAGGAATTTTTTCCTTTTCTTTTTGATGTTACTAAAGATATGATGGCGCAACTATATTGTATAGTGCAGTATCCAAATCAGGATACTCAGAATAAATTGCTAAAGATGCACTGATGTGCCATTTCTCCTGCCTTTTCTTACTGTGGTCTTTCCTCATTCTCCTGGAGAACACCTGCACACAGTAAATCAGTACTTTCTATTACTTAAAAACTTTCTTAGAGATAATATGTATAGGTACCAGCACAAAATAAAAGCTTAATTAAATGAGTTGAAGGGGAATCTCAAAAGTATATTGTCAAGAATATGACATAAATGAAGTTATTAGGAACTTTTTCTGCTTTAGATTTTCTTCATAAAAGATGGAAACAGATTGATGTTTGGAAACTTCAAAGACAGCATACTTAAAACTATAATTGTAATTTATAAATCCTACTTCAGTTTACTGTGACCAGAAAATATCTTTTATGCTACAGGATGCCAAAGAGTCAAATTAGTATGCCTAATTGAACTGAGTATGATTTTAGAAAAGCTAACATCGACTTAAATTATTTTTTTGTTGAAAGTATTCTTTGTTTCCTTGTGTATATTCCAGTCACATAACTCATACATCTGTTATTCCCAGCATCGAGCCTATGATGTTTACACAGATCTCCCTGTAGGGCATTTTGGCCTAACTGAATCATTATTTCAACAGAATGTCCTAGTTTAATGATACTTTTACTTGAAATACTGCCTTTTGCAAGTTTTATCCCCACTGGCACTAATTCAGCTCTTCCACGCTTACATTGGAAAATTTGACCCTACTCTTAAGCACGGGATGCTGGGACGGAAACTGATTTCTCCAGCACAAGTTTGTGAGCATTTCAGACCTGTAGGGTGGGTAAGGTGACAGCTGAGATTTTGGGGTTTATGAACACATATAAATCTGAACACAGTGTCTGTCCAGGTTTCTGATAAAGTGTTCTAAAGATCAAAAGATATAATTTAAATGGCATATTAAGATTCATTCTTTTGACAGAGTGCAGGATGCTACTACTGTTCTCACTTCCATCCTTTACTATTTGACCATCACCAGAATTCTTCTCTTCCAGATGTGGGTTTAGGAACAATGTGTATTTTAAAACCACCGGTAGGCATTTATGCTGAGCCTCATTTGGAAAACTATATGGAGCCATTCCATATCACAGCTTACAAGCATAACATTTTCAAGATATTAAGGCATGTATAAGGTACTTTTTCATTGAAAATTAAGCTTAACACAGAAGGCCCTTTTCACGAAGGAACTTGATTTCAATTTCTTAAGAAACTCAAATAAACAGGTGCTTCATTGCAAAGGAAACAATTGACAAGGTGGAATTTTAGTGCACAAATATTTATACATACTTAAACTTAGATTTTCTAAAGACTTATGTCTAATTATCTCTAGAAAATTTAGAAATCTAAACCTAAATTTATTTATTTTTATTTTTAGTAAGTCAGTAATACTAAGTGTTTGTGTCCAAAATCTGTGAATACTGTGGAATTTCAAAATATGATACAGCTCCCAAGAACTAGTGACCTAGTTCCAAAGAATGTCACAACATTGGCTAGTAATCAACCAAAAATGCCTTTCTAAGTCTAGCAATATTCTCTCATCTTCATTTTGAGAAGATAAACTAGTACAAGAATATTTTGCCTCTACACAAGTAAAATGTGTCAGGAGTTTTCCTATTAGTATGCTCTATTTACACATGATTCTTGGGATCAGAGTGGCAAGGAATATCCTCAGGAATCTGAAGATCATTACCAGAATTTAATGTACAAAGATCCTCTAACTCCAAACTTTACCTAACTTACTTCACTGAAAAAAATACAACATCTGTGCAATTCAAAAGACCTCTGCACACAATATAAACTTAAAGTTTCTCTTCAGTAAGGAAAATTTTTGCATGTTCATTTTTCAGAGTAGATCCTCAGAGCAAGGACCTGCTCTGAATGATAGCTGTGAAAGTTAAAATGTTGGAAAATTAGGCAAGACAAAACTAACATAAAAGCAAAATAGATTTTTTTTAAAAATCACAAGAGATATGCCCATATGACAGTGTAGGATTTTCAAATGAGTAATGTAGGGTTTTCAAAGGAGCAGGTGCTGTTAACTACAGAGCCCACTATGAATCAGACTTCAGTTGGACTTGCTGAGCCTAAATAATTTAGATTGCATAGAAAATTCTACATTGTGGTGAATTAAGATTTGGGGCTTAGCAGACAACTAAAAAATGGGTTTCCTTTCATACCCTCCAAGAAAATGCTGCTGCAACATGTTATGGACTCATCTCAACACGCAAATAAGTGGTAATAAAAAAAAGTATTTGTGAACTAACATCATCTGGAAAATTCCATTGAACAAAAATAGAAACCCCCTTTTTTTCTCACTACACAAAAGAAAACACATTTTAAAATATCAGTTTATATTATACTTTGCTCAAGTCTTTATACTGTTTTTTCAGAAGGCATAACCTTTCCGAAAAATCTTTATATATCTAGACAACCATCGCTTTGTCCAAGTTCTTTCAATATCACAGTACTAAAGTACATAGGTATTAGGACTATATATTTTTGTAACTAATTTCCTTAAGATAATGTTAGAAGTATCAGGTTCCTTAAAATATAGATGAATTTCAAGGTGAGTCTGCTAGCAGATGTTATTAATGGCATATGATTTATTGTGACATGAAATCTGATCTGAAACTCATGTTATTAGCTGAGCTTTTTATAAATTATAATTGCCAACCGCTGAAAATATGCAGAAAGACCACTGATAAACTAGCTTCATCTTCAGGGCCTAGAATATCACTGTTTGCTACAAGTCCAATGTCTCTAGTCCTGCTGGTAGGGTATAGTAAATTGGGATAAAGAGATCAGGCTGGAGTTCAGATCTTAGCAGAGTTCAGAATGCGAAGCATCAGAGCTAGGAAAAGGAGGTCATAGAAAACAAATACGTACTATGAGACTTAAAAAGAAATACACACTTGGGTTCACAGTATGTTATTGTATATAGATGCTTAGCAGATTGAGTATTTGGGAAGAAATGCCCCCATTCTGACTAGTAGCTATAAAAGATAAACTTTTAACAAAAAGTAGTAGGCAGGATAATATTCAAACATATTTAAACATGATTCTGTACAGTTCTTAGATGAAAACAGAGCATATTTTACTATCCTGAGGTCTATGAAGATTTGCATCTACAGAAGACTTTCCAGGTCACCCTCATGGAAAACTAAACAGTCTATGGTTAAGTTCACAGTGACAAAACATTTGTGTTAATAATTATTTCTAGACATTCTCAGTTTATTCCAAATTAGGTTGTATCTTACTTTTCTCTCCCCATGTGTCTTTAAATGTTAATTAAAGTTTCTGAAATGTTGCTCTTACCCACCACAACTTACTTGCTAAATTACCTAAATAAGAAGAAACAAACATAAACATTATATTATGAATGTTATCTAATCAACAAACCAGATATTGAATTTACAGTAAATGTAATGCATTTTTAATCTCCAGAAAAGCTCCGCAATAGCACTAAAGATTCAGAAAGCAACACAAGAAACAGATGCAAAGTCTCATTCCTGACTTCTTTATAGAAACAAAGTTGTTTAATGATAAAAGCCTATCTGTGTAAAATGGCATTCACTTGCCCTTACTAAGAGTATATATGGAAGAACCCCCTGTCAATGTACCAGTGTGAGTGTGGGAATGAAACATAAGGATCACCATCTGCAGCTGTCTAAGAAGTGCTCTTCAGTGCCTAATAGCAAAGTGTCAATTCAGGGATCCTCACAAACACAATGCATCATCTTGTCCATGCTCGCCTTACGAGGCAAACATTTCACCTGTGAGAACAGTTTATTTATAATGCTATTCATTTCAGTTGAAATACCAGATATCAAAAAGATACACTACAAGCAGTCTGGAAGCATATGCTTAATATAAAATGAACCAATTTCATCTCCTTTATAAGAATCGATATTTTAAAGGATGTGCGAAACTTAACCCCTCACAGAACATACCTTAATAACATGGAAAAATACTTTTATATGCATATATTTTAGATTCTTACCTACTGTTGAACTTCTCTGGATGTTTTTCTCTCATGATATGGAATCTGTGGGCAATTGAAGCATCCTAACAAGATTAAAAAAAAAAGCACCATAAATCTATTGAGACAGAAAAATTGCAAAACAGAAGACCCAACCTGTAAACAATGCATATCGTCTGTAAGGTGTTTTGTAAACTGTTGTTTTCAACAAGAGAAATACTCTTAGAAAGCTTACAGGTACCTTTTTTCCCAGAATGGGATGTATCTGAATTTAATAATTTATTATTCTTGTTGCAGTCTCCATTACTTCTTTTTTACAAATCAGACATGATAGTTTTGTGTAGTGAAAGTGTCTTTGAATTTTATACACTGTACACTTCACTAAACAGTGAAGGTTTACTGTAAGACTATTGATACAGTTTTGTCTTGTAGAAATACCAAATAAACTATTTGAAATCCATTTCCTTTCTTTAGTAAAATGAGTGACAGATTCAGCAAAGTTACTTTATATGCATACAAAGCTGATATTTTCATATGGCATTCAACAGCTTTCTCTAAAACTCGCTAGAAAATAGAAATAATTGCTTAAAGATTCCCCACTTGCTGTATGTCAGGATGTAAAACCATGGAAATACTGGTTAATATTAAAAAAAATTAAATTAATTTTAAATTAAAAATATTTTAAAATTAAGTAAATTATGTTAATAATATAATCAAATAGCATGTATGTGAAATGAAATAGCTGTATGAAATGTTTCTAAGTGTGTATCAATTAGAAGAGAATCCCACCATTGTGCTGGTGAGAGTTGCTGAAAATAGAATATTTGGAACTGATGTGCTAGAATCAGTTTTCAAAGCATTTTTTGTATCTCCTTTAGAGGTATGAAGAGATTTTTTTTCCCAATCCAAATCCTGTAATTTTTATTTCTCATAGTAATCATTAAAACTGTACAAACTGGGAATTATCTTTAATTTTTCAATGTATGTATTAAATGAATTGTGAGAGTATGAAATCCACAAACTCTTGAGACCTGCAGCGGATAGGAAACACAGAGAAATCTATTTGGATCATGTCTTTGTAATTATCTCTTAAAAATCTGGATATATATGAATATAAATATAAGAAGAATTAGTTCAGTTTGTAAGAAATTTTAATGAATTCCATGCAAATAGCATTTGAGAAAAACTACAAATAAAACAGTCACTATAACCAACCATCATGTATATATATGAACTTCCCCACCTATTACTTACCAACTTAAAAGATTATGGAAGTATAAAGCCTAAAAATTTGAGAGAACTATTAAATTCAGTATAAGCCTATATATAGCAACATTTTAAATTATTTTCAAACAATGGGAATTCAAGTTTGGAGGAAAAGCTCCCAAATTAAATACTTAAATCATTTATATTAAGGGCTCCAAACATGACTAAAACTTTTGTTCAAAATAATTTTTTTTTAAACCAATCACTGTTAATCTAAATCAGATATAAACAAGCATTTATTGCAGATATAAAGGTACCCACTAATATAAACCATGGCTTCAACACTTTGTGTTTAAAGAAGTTTTTTATTTACTAGAATCTTAAGCAGGGCACACACCAGGGAACTGACCGGTCCAGCCTTCGAAGTTTCATTTACTAACTTAAGAGTGTCTTGAAAAGATAAATGTTGAACTTTAACACCATTAAATTCAAAGGTAAAATTGTTCAGATAGATTGATATATATAAATAAACTTTAACAATTATTAATAAAAAGCAGGACATAATTCACAAAATTTTACACACACTATCTACGTAAGGATGTAAGAGTATAGAATTTTTAGGCAAAACTTGTGAGCACTGATCAAATTGAATCAGTTAATAGGAACATTAAATGTATTGACTCCATCAAGGTACTCAATTTTTTTATAACCATATTATCTAGTTTCTAAAGATGTACATAGTTCGCTGTTTTATGCACAACACTTAATCATTCATGTATTTTTCTATTATATTTAGGAATAGAATTGGCATTCAACATTTCACTGTTCTGCAAGGAAAGGACAGCAAAATTCCCAAGTGAATGCTGTGAGTCAAAAAATGCTTTATTGTTCTGTACTGTCATTCATACTGTCATCTGAAGCTTTCAGTACTGTATTCTCAAACTCCACTCATTTTTAATTTGAATTTATTTTTATGTGCAATTTTATAAGGCAAATATCCACAAGTATCCAGGTGATCCCACAGTTCTTGGAGACGGATGAAATAAAGCTGATAGTAAACCCTGAGACATCACACTTCTAAACAATGCCTGCTAGCTGAACTAAAATAATAACTCTGTTAACTTTAGAAAGACCCATCATTCATACTTGATCCTGCATTAGATGCGCCAGCATTAGAAAAGTATATTTGTTAGCCAGTTTCATATAAAAAAGAAATGAAAGGACTATTGCAGTTAACTATTCATTTTCTACACACTGAAGCTTAAGACAGACCCAAGACAAAGTGAATAAAGGAGTAGTAGCATTTTTGTCAGAAACTAGGAAACACTAATCAAGGACTAACTGTCTAATGAATGAAATGAAAAGACTAATGTGCTTACTCACGCATAACAAATGCAAGGCACAAACAAGCTAGGGATCAATGCCCACTGCAGATGGCAAACAGGCAGTTGTTTCCATGCAAGGTTGATTTGATCAAAATTTTCCCCTCCCTGAATATTTTCTGACTCCAAAATAAATCAACTGACTTAACGAACAGAGAGGTAAAAAAGTAATACACCCAGCTAATTTTGACAGGCACAGCACAAGATAGGCACACGTCAGGTCAATTTCACTAAAAAAACTGCTGAAGAGATGCTTTTATTGATGGGAACTGTAAACCAGAAAAGCAACTACACACAGGTAAGCTCAAAAGTAGGGGAGCTGCTGAGGCTTCCTTCAGCTTATGCTTTCCATCTGTTCTTTCGAATCCCCAGTCGAATCCCAAGTAGAGTCCTCAGATTCCTCAGCATAAGAACCTCTTCTCAACCTTAATTCCTCACTGTAAAAAAAACCTTGAAACCAGCCCATGCTGGCTGTGCATAAGGACAACAATCCTCTGCTTTAGGGGAAAAAAAAAAAAGATATGAGAGAAAAAAACCCAAAAAAACCCAAAAAAACAAATAAAACCCACCCAAGAAACTACACTTAGTTTCCTGGTTTTCCAATGTCTGTATTCTTGTACTTGTTAAGACAGAAGCATATAGACTGGTATAAGTAAATTAAAAGCAATGGGAAGAACTGAAAGTAGTAAGAACTTGACAGTAAGTAGGAATGTCTTTCCTAAAGCTGCTGGAATTACCAGATGTCATCCCTGAATCCTGAGGAACAACCATTAGAAGTTTCCTGGCTGAGGAGAGCAAAATCTCTTCATTGTGAGATTTTTGGCTACATTTGTAACACCACTGATTTCAGCAGAATTCATTCACCCATTTCAGGCAGGGGCATCTAGCCCAACTTGTTTAGACATACAACTGTTGTTGGACCAATGGAAAAACAAATTATTTTCTGTGTCAAAAGCTACACTAAAATAACCTGATTAACTATACAGAAACAGAGTAACGGTATGGCAAACCAAATATAGTTTGTAAAATATGCTGACCTTTCCTGTTACTTTATATTGTGAATGGCCAGGAAAAGATGAGAAATTTTTTTTGTATTTTACTATAGAACTGATGTGAAGGAGAAAACCCAAGATTCAGTAAAGCTAACGCGCATGGTTCAGGTTATTACCTAGCAAAGAGAACAGGATTTTTAAAAGAATGATCATTCAACAATCAGATATTGGTTTATAATTAATATAATCTCTGGGATCCATGTATTAATTTTTATTAGTAAACTGATTTGCATTCTGGTCTGAAATACAACTTTCCAGCATTACTATATTTGAATATAATTTTTTTCAAGTTTTATGAGTAACCCACTGTAAGTAAATACAAACGTACCTAAAAATGGCAAAAATTTAATTATTAATAATAATAATCTGAGGAGAAACAATGTTGTCAAGGTTGCTGCAAGATGAAAGGGGAAGGAAGGTCTTATGGCATCACTCTAATATGAAACTATCACCTTTCCCTCCATCCACATTTCAGTCACAGAGCTCATTTTATCCCTTTAATTGTAATACATTTCACTAAATCATCCAAAAATTAAGCTTTTTTTCCAGGAGCAATTTTGCATCAGAATCAATGATAAGCACAAATTAATGCTGCATACAGAGCATGTAAAGTAGAACGAAGCAGCCAATTAGGCAATTTTGTGTTTTTGAGACTATTATACGAATACTTGAGTTCTACGGTACTATTCTAAAATTCAGCATTTCTTTTTTTAAGATATACAATATTTTTAGTCATTCACATGACATATGACAATAGCCTCCATGATATTTTTTCTTAACTAAATTCACAGTACCAATCTAATCAGAAAGAAACTGCCACACTGTCTGACTGTCTGCTCTTTTGTACGTCTTTCTTGTTTAGAAGGTTTCCACTCACTACTGTAGCATTTAGAAACAAGAGATGAAAGAACGGGCATTTGAACAACAGAATATGCAGATTATCCGAGTTTAAATTCTACAAAATTGTACAGACTCCTAAAAAATATATCTTTATGTCACAGAAGTATTCAACCAGGACATATATGTGACGAACATGCAGACATACACACATATATGCACCCTTACATTTGAACCTGTTCAGGCTCTGAAGCAGCTGGGCTATCCTTATACCTCACTCAGGTTTGTTTTAAATCCTGACAGTGAAGATAAGATAGAGAACAGACAGAGCATATCTGAATCTATTCCTAGGAAATGGAAAAAATATTTTAATTGAACTAGGACATTTCTCAAAGTGACCTGCCAAGAAGAAAAGAAGCTTAAGTTGCTACACCTCTTTAATACCTTATGATTGACTTACACACGTATATATTCATCTTTTTAATGGGTATTAGCATTACCGGAAAGCAATCTGAAGCAGTCTTTTCAGAGGAGTAACCTTATACATTGTGAATAACCTTATAGAAAGATTAATGCATTTAATATATGTCTGTCTATAAGTTTGCTGTGATTAAAATTTCCATTAAACAATAATTTTTATGCCGGTGAACAAACAAATGACCAGTGTGCATCTTCTTTGGATACAAATGGTCTGATTATTTTTTTCCTAAGATGCTTCTTTAATTAAGGCTTAATGGATCCGCAAGGCTACGAAGCTTAAGGGATAATTCAGCAACCTGTAATCTTTGGATCAGAATGCAAATCTAACATGAACAACCAGTTAGCTCACATCAGTAATTAATGTGGTATAGCACCGATGTACAAAAAATATCATTGAAAATAGATGAAGAAAATTTGCTGTGGTGGCTTAAAATTAATTTCTAGATAATTATTTTCTAGATAAACAAACATCCTCACAATTCTGCACTCTACTTTCTGTACATATATATGAAATACAAAAAAAACAGAGGTACACCCTTCATTTTAGCATTTCCCACCCCATAATAACAATCTCAGATAAACAAATCATGTTGAACCATTGAATGACCAAGTCTAGAAAAAGGCAGTCAAGATGCTTAAGGTTCTGCCTTGTTTGAATCAACTTGTCAGTTCACATTTGACTCCCAGGTTTTTGATTAAATTACAATAATTAACCTGAGAGAGAAAGGAATTTAAAAAAAAATTATTAATACATTAGGTTTTGGTGAAACATTAGGTACTATAATTGTATTAGTTTCTACTGATATTTTGGGCCTGTATAGATGAGAAAGACAGTAGTTTGAAAATGTCAGAGCAAGATAAGATTACAAGCACTTCTTAGAACAGCTTCACTAAAAGATACTGATAATTCACTTTCTTAAGAAAAAAATCTGAGAACAAAAATCCAAGAAATTTGTATTCCTGGCTTTTCAGGCAGAACACAGGAACTGTGAAGATAATGCTATGCATTTTGCCTGTGATATACTGTGATGGTCAAGTTTAAATACATTTCAGCAGTACATGTATTCTACTAAGTCAACAATTAAGTCAAGTTCATACTTTAAATACTCAGTTAAACAAGCAATATCTTAAAACCCAGGATAGAACATCAGAACCACAGTATTTATAAATGATAGACAAAAGACCAGAGGATGGTATATCTAGAAAAGATAAACAAAAAAACTGAAACAGGCCTTCAGAGGTAAGCATATTTAATCTCCCTTTTTACGTGAAGTCAGAAGTCTGTTGAGTTTCTGACGGTTCTACAGAGACACAAAATGGAATCCACTGTGCAGAAAAAAAATGTGTCCGTGGAAAAAAAACTCAGCCACCCCTATGTTCTGCCTGTGTATAACTCTATAAACTGTGGGCACATACAGCCACTGACTCCTTGGTATTTACTATCGATCAGTTTATACAGGGTGACTACATGTTCCAGCTGTGTAGGGAGCAGTCCTATCAGATAAGCCTTTGTACCAGGATCTCAAGGACTTTCTCTGAGGAGTTATTTTGGGTTTTAGAAATTGACAATACATTCCTATGTACCTATATTTTTAAGTCATTAATCAAGTGCAAGACCGGGAGGTAAGACAAGCTATTATCAGACCAGATGTGTCATGTGCCCCAGGACTCAATGCAATGCAGAGGACATGCACCCTGTAAGATGATCTCTGGTGAGGATACACTGTGCTACATCTTTCCCTGCTTTATATTTGGTCACCCTAAATTTACTGTAACTAGAGAAGGGTTCTTCTAGGTCCATGCTAAGTGTTTATGTGGTCACTAAAAAGAGAAGGAGAAAAGTGATCACATGGCAATTAGCCAACATAGCCATATAGACAGTGTATTAAATATCTTCTATATTAAAAAGATCTCTGTGGTAAACCTTTAGTAGCATTTCTGATAACTGCTGATCAAGAACTATTTTGAAATACCCCCATATTATCCTGCAAAATGAGTATGAGCAGAACACAATCAAGGACACAGCTTAGGAAGAAAGTCAACATAGGCAACACTATGCAATGCAATTGGTTGTTGCTTTAGATGTTCTTCAGACAAATAAAAATGGTTCACAGGTGTCTTCAATAAAAAGCACAGAAGCAAAGTTTACATTAAAAGCCTGTCTAGCTTGAAATGAACGCATAGACTTTCATGCCCAGCACTTCTGCAGTTCTTAGGAGAGAAAAGTGAGTGATTTGCTCAATTAGTAAGTATTTCTTTGATGAAATACTAATTGGCATCATCATATTAAAACTTAGAGAAAAAAGCAAATTTGGGATAAAGAATAACTGCCTGTGTAGTGTCTTGAAAAATTATATTCTAACATGATTTTTCAAACACTCTCATAATAAAAACCCCAAAACACCCCCCAAAAGCTCCCCAAAACCCCCAAGCAAACATAAATCCCTTTGAGTATTTTTATTCTGAACACTGATTAAGTTTGCATTAGAGTAGCATTCTCAGGGGCTGAATGTAGGCCCCTAACTTAGGTGCCTGAACTGACAGGACGATTTCCCCATCCTCCCAGTATGCTGAAGAGTTAGAAGAAAGCTCTTTGGAAAGACTCTCTCCCAAAAGGCAGGTCTACATGTTTCTGTCCTGAATTGTCATTTCAAGATCTTTTGTTATTAATCATACAATAAACTGAGCACACCTAGCTTCCTACGTTTATGAAGGTATGCCTGAAATGCAACAGTTTGAGCAGTCCTCTGAAATCCTTGATGGGGTTCAAGCCAAATCATGTATCGCCACCCATTTTATGCACTCATTTGCTTGATAGGGATCAAATAATAAATGTTTACCTGACTTCTCCCTAGCAACTTCCCATAACTTGTTAGCCAAAGCCTTGGCAACAGAGACTTATAATTTTAATACATATTTATGCTATTCATTTGTTTCCATAGCAGGTATTTATTTTTATAAGAAATATGCAAACCACTAAAACATCTCTCATTGATTTACACTCTGAAAGAATATTTTTCTCTTAATTGAAAAAGGTCACTGTTTTCCTCATTCATTATGTTTTCTATTTGAAATTTAAATTTTTGCATTACAATATTATTTATTATCTTTCCTATTGGACAAACAAATATTAATTTATAAAAAACCCCTAACATACTCATAAATTAGGGCTAGATGTTGGATTATTTATCTACAGACATTCACTCTCTCTCTCTGCTGATTTACGACAAAGTTTTTAAGATCCTCTCCCTTATATATTTCATATAGCCCGTTTGTTCTGTCTCAAAGGCCCAGAAGTAACTTTCTTAACTTTTGTTTAATATCTGCATTTGCTCTTGTGTTGCATAAAAATATCAAATATTTTCTGAAACCTTCTCTTTAATTTTCTTGCTAAGGTGAATAAGGTTACTAATTCCCACCTTTGTGGAGGTTCCTTCAAGCTTACTCCCTCTTTTCCCCTGTACCAATATCAGCCACATCCTTGTATTAGTAAACATCTGAGACCCAGTTTAGACCCTAAGGATCTGTCAAAGTGTGAGGCAGCTGTGGGAAGGCAACAATACCAAAATGGGAGAAGAGTTATATATCAAACTGAGACAAACCTATTTAACAGTAAGTCTGAAAATACCTGGCCAACTAAGAAGCCTCCAAGAAAGAGCTAGATTCATACGAGCTACTCATGCCAAGTTCACTCACACCTGAGTGGTTTCTCTGAAAAGGTACTGCAGAAATAAATTAAATTGTTCATAACAATATTAGATAGAAGAGATTACACCCTAAGAGATCATCTTGATCACATACTGGTTTTACTGCTAACGTTAATCAAATTTTTAACTTAAAAGGTGAATGCGTACTTATCTTCATACACAGTGTAAGTGGTCACATTTGTTTTTGAAGTGCAAAACCCAGCCCATGCTACATGTCAATGACCAAAATTTTCATGAAAAACAAGAGGTTAATATTCTCTCAAATATGTCAACCCAGTGACTTAATATAATTAGTTCATATGAAGAGTGTTTGATATCAGCTGCTCTCAAGTTAAATAAAGCCCAGACTTTGCAGTAACAGCTATCTAAAATATGAAATAGACTAAAAAATGGAACTAGATGCCCTTTTACTGAGCATTTAGGGACTCAAATAAATTTTCTCTATGAATAATAGGAACCTGCATTAAAAAATAACCTAAACATGCTACGGCTTAGCAAATGAAAAGCCTTTTCTGGACTCAATATTTGGATATATGGAAAAGTGTTAAAATATGTCCAAATACAAACATGTGTTTGTGGAAGATGAATTCAAATTTTACAAAATTAATTCACGTATATTTTCCTTCCAAAACAAATCAAGCTTTTTCTATAGGTGCTTTGAATAAGTAATTTAGATATGCAAAATGTTTTACAGTGATGATCTACCCAGAGCACGACATAGAAAGGTTATGCAGTACAACTATCTTTGTAGACTCTGGACATTAAAAGGCTTTGAGGTTAAATATACTTATTTACTCCATAGAGAGGTTCCATCATGTGCAATAAAGGGAATAAGTTACAGGTTATTACCAGAATATTGATACTTAGGAACAACAAAAACTTGTTCTTTATTGTACTAAAGACACTAATAATTGAGAATTGTAAACTTTTTTTTTTTAACAAAATCAACATGAAGTTCAAAATGGTTTCCACTGAAATGGGAAAAACATCCAGGAACTTTAGAAACTACCAGTTATGTATTTCACTCTTGGTTTATGTGAAACTGTTTCACTATTAAGCAATCCCACAGCAAAATAAAATAACATTCTTGATGTGGTCAGAAACCCAGGAAACTCCACTAAAGCCCTTTGTCATGATTTAACATGTACAGAATTTTGAACCCCAGATATAAAAATGTTCAAATTGCTTTCAAAGTGCCGAATTAATCCCTCACAGAGGGTCAAAGACATGCTTTTTCTGCCTTTTCATATCCCAAGGAACCAAATTTGCAGGAGACTAGTGAAGAAGTAGCAAAACTGAGAAATTCCTTAAATTTTATAGCAAAAATTTCCCCCTCCCAAGAGTGCACTTGCATAATGCTTTTTGCCTAACCATCTGGACAGACTCAGTGCGTCATGGTTGTTTAGCAACTTAGGGCTTTCATGGTAGCTTTGAATATATTATACCAGGATCCTATTCTCAGCCTCAAGTTGTTTGGGAGGATTCTATATCTGCATAAAAACTCTTGCGTAAGACCCATTTACCCAGGATCGCCAACATATATGAGGTTTCCTAGAAGACTAAGATGTTTACACTAAATACTAGGGTACAATTCCCCAAATTAACAATCTACAGTACAAAGTTACTCCCCAAGAGAGCAAACTAAGGGTGCAGACACTCTAAGTGGAGAGGCAGGACAAGCAGACTAAGTTCAGGACACAAGTGAACCATACAGTCAAAGTTAGGCCCACAAATTTTCACTGCAAACAACACGAATGGGGCAGTTTCTCTGAACTCTAGGCCAGAGAGTTAAGCTATAAATATATTTTACAGATGGAGAACCACATCATTTTTTGACAATAAATCAATTTGCTTCATGAGAAAGAATATGTAAAAAAAAAAATCTTTGGTCTCAATGAAAGCATAGTCAAATCACCTTTCAATTTTTCACCTTAAAAAAACACAATGCAGTAGGCTGCAAGCTGCTCCTAGATTTTTAAAAATTTGCAAATCAAAGAGCACCTGTTTGTAAAGTGCTGCTTTGCTCAACTACTTAAATAATGTAATCAATACTAAATGACAAGCTAGAATTCCCAAATTTGCTGCACAGTAAGCAGACACTTGTCTTGCTGATGTTTGTAAAAAGCAATCCTTATAATGTTAGCCAAGACAAATGTTGTTAATATTAACTTCTACTCAAGCATAAATATCACATCCATATGACATCAGATATTATATCAGAGTAAGATTATCTTAATGTTTGCAACTATTTTGTATAATAATAGCATTAATAAGGGCAATGTAAATCAGTTAAATCCTACTTTTACTACTGAGCATTTTTTTTGCTAATGAACAATCAAAACCTATTAAAAACATATGCAATTTAAAGATCAGTGCAAACAAAATGTTTCCAAACATTTGCAAAAGCCTGGAACCAGAATTCATCTTTCTTTTAGTTTCAATTACATATACTGTATTCAAAGCCACTTCCTAGCCTGAAGAAATATACTATTGAGACACTCTTTTAAGGACAACGGATGGAACACACATTTCAGAATCACAATCACTGACTATTCTGAATTGGAAGAGACCCACAAGGATCATCAAGTTCAGCTTTAAAGTGAATGACCAATACAGGAATAGAACCAACAACCTTGGCATTATTAGCACCATGCTCTAAGCAACTGAGCTAATCCCACTTTCTTTCTGATAAAATGAAAATTGCCATTCAGACTGCCATTACTTTCCAAATAAATTAATCTATGTCAATGCTTCTCAAAGAGGCGTTTCATAACGGCCTTTGTGTATACATTATCCGTAACAACAATTCTGTTTCAGGAATAAAAAGCGGTTTTTTTCCTTAGATTTCTTTTAGTAAAAATACTTACACTGTTCAAAATTATTAAACCATCATCTATATCAATTTCAGTGTTATTGCATAAATTGTAAATTATGCTTTCAGAATTATGGATGGAATTTTAAAAGGCTTCAATTTTTATAGTCTTTTGAAAGGACAAAGATATCTATAAAAAACCCAAGATTACAATTTCAGCATTTAAAACCTACACAAAATAATTCAAACAAATGTTATGACATTTAAGATAATGAAACCCTTCATTTATGCCAATGTGTCCTACTTCACATGTAAGGAGTCAGAACAGATGTCCAAATATTGCAATGCCAGAGAAAAGTTAGGGCATATCTTGATTAATACTCTCAGAGCAGTCCGTGGTGTCTCTTTAAAATTGGCATGAGTTACTTCAAAATATCTATTCAAAATCCATTCTAGGAAACACAGCTAGACAAAGTGTTCCCAAGACAAAAGGAAAACAATAAAGCTCTGTATAAGCCTTTTAGCAATGTAAGCTGCATATTATCGACAGACCATTCATTGCAATCAACAAATGATTAATTGCAAATTTGTTGCTAAATTGACCACAAAAAAGACAAGCTTCAGGGTACTGTTGAAGAGGAAAAACTTATGTTAAAAATGATTGGAGACTTTTTGTAGTGAATTAATTCTAATCAATACTCTTGTTGACTGCACAGTGGAATAATGATTTCCTTAAATAGCAAACGTACCCATTATTGTAGACATTCAAATTAATATTTAACCTAATACCTTCTCTTTTTTTTCTCCTTTAGAAACAGCATTTTTCAAATTTCACCTTTAAGAACTACAGTCTATGATAAACAAAATTTTTGCAAAGTGTAATATCAATCAACTTGGGAGCCATAATATGCAGGAAAAAAATTAGAATACAAAAGTAATTATGTTTATTTAGAGTATTTACATGAAAGTCTTGTTTTTAATTACAACTGGCATGCATGAAACAATAGGTGCCTTTAAGCATATCTACTTTACAAACTTCTGAACAACTATGCAATCATTCTGTTTGGTGCAAAATATGATTCCAGAGTTTCCTGGATTTCCCTTTTTCCTCCTTTTGTGGATGCAGTCATATACCTAAAAGTTAACCCTTTAATGATAAAGATAATTTCATTCCTGTGACGGTCAACATACTAGCACGAAATAGATATGAATTACTTGGGGGAGGGGAGCACTTTTGTCATACCAATAGTATTTTGAAAAATACTTTTCTTCTTGCTTTGACCAAAAGTCTGGTTCTCAAATTTTTCTTCATGACAAAAAATTTCCATGAATTTACAGACAAAGCTGTTGGCAAAGTAATAATTTAATTATTTAAATACATTCACAGCTAATGCTAAAATTACCGTTTTGACAATGAATGGACTAAATTATATGTTTAAATGTATCTCATTAATAAAAATCTTTTGGAAATCAAGTTTACTACAAATGTGGTTTAGGTTTAACTGCACAGCTGAACTATTATATTATTTTATATTTGGGGGGGTTGGGTGGGGTTTTGTGCTTGAGTTTTTTTTGTTTGGGGTTTTGGTTAGTTGGTCATGTTGTTTCTTATATGAAGGGAGAAGACATTTATTTCAGGCACTAGAAATCTTTCTTCTACTCCTCAACTACTCCTGTAGTGTATATTAAATGAAAAAAAAAAATTCCAAACAAACAAACAAACAAAATGTGTATCTATATATTTATAACTATCCCAAGAAACAAATTTGAAAATATTGAAATTTCTCTGACTCCAAAGGAAATGATAAGATTACTTAAAAAGTACCAACAGACTATTCAAGGATACAGTGCATAGCTGAAAGTGAAGGTGTTGACAAACTGACTTGTTTTTAAATGTCTATGCAGGCCTCATTAAGTTTTCTGCTTTAAAGATCTCTGGAATATTGTTTTCTTTGAGGCACTTAAATGACATAAAGAATCCACAACACCTACCTTTCAGAGTCTTAGACATAGAGTAGAACCCAACTCCCAAATCTATACCCAAACTTCTGTATAATTAATTACTTCAAAACTTGACTCAAAATCCCATGTTTTATGATTCAACTATATCTGGCTCTACCACTATGTCCTCTTCACTGGAGCATCCAGGAAAATTCCTCCACTGGCTAGGAAGCCAGAGACCTGCACGGAGGTATTTGCATCTATTCTTTCAGAAACCTTAGCAGAGCTTATACAGTGACTCCATCTAGTCCAGTGTCCTGTGTTCTGTTTGGCTTAAAAGTGGGCTCTTAATGCAAAATTTCAAAAGGTAAGCACCTAGTGGTACTTACCCAGTACACTCTCTCAGGCTCCCCAAATCTGCTAAAAAACCTGGGCTGATAAAAAGCTCCTGACTTTCAACAAAAGCAAATGCAAAGACTTGGATCTGGGTGGAATAAGGCTACCATACAAGCTAGTGCTGAGTGTCAAGCAGATCTGCAGAAAAGGACACAGTGGTCCTTGTGGACGGTAATGTGACCATGAGCCACCAGTTTGCCCTCACAGCAAAGAAAGTCAACAGCATCCTGTGCTCCACCAGAAAGACTGTATCCACCATCCATGCACATGGCAGTGGCCTTTCCCCTCTGTTCACCACGTGGGATACCACAATTAGAGCACTCTTTGGTCCTGGGCTTCCCAATACTGGAAAGACAAGGACATGGACACACCACATCTCTAAGTATCTGAAAGGAAGGTGTCAGGATGATGGATCCAGGCTCTTCCTCATGGTGCCGCGCAACAGGACAAGAGGCAATGGGCAGAAACTGATGCACAGGAAGTTCCACCTTAATATGGGGAATAACTTCTTCTGTGAAGGTAAACTTCTTTACTGCGACCTTGCGCTGGAACAGACAGGCCAGGGAGGGTATGGAGTCTCCCTCACTGGAGACACTCAAAGTCATCTGGTCACAGTCTTGTGCATGTGTTTTGGGTTGGACCAGATGACTCACTATTGTCCCTTCCAATCTGACCAATCCTGGGATTCTGTGATACCATAATATGTTCAACTGAGGGCTGCTCAGGGCAGGCTTGAGCAGAATCTGAAGCAACCTGTTCAGCCTCACAGAAAGCTGGTGACAGCAGACTTTACTGCAGTCTAAAGCTACCTGATGCAGAAAAGATACATGGACTACTGTAAGAGGTGCACAGGATAGGATGAAAGGCAACAAGTCAAACATTGCCTAGACAGGTTGTGGGATCTCCATTCTTGGAGTTAGAGAAGTCTCTAAGGAAAGTGGTCTGATCAGATTTGCTACAAGTAGGATGTTTGTCTAAGGATCTCCAGAGGATCCTTCTAAACTGAAACATTCTCTGAGAGCCAGAGGTCTCTGCTGAATAGTTCTTACCAAATGACCCTTCCATGAATTTCATGGTCTCTTGAACCAATGAACTGCACTCATCTTTAGAGTACTGTAGTTTAATTACATGCTGTATACTTTCTTTTGTTTGCCTTGAAACTGGAATCTAGTAGCTTCATTTGGTGCCTGTTTTTATATTGGAAGAAACAGCAAACATAGATTGACCACCAACCCTCTCCTTCTAATGCAAGATTACATAGACCCCATCACCTGTTTTCTATACCAGTGGAATTTACCCTACATAATTGTTCTGATGGAAGCATGCAGGGGACAGAGCAGACTGATATGGGGACTAACAATGAAGGAATTAATTTAGAAAGTCCTTCTGGTCCATTTTGCATGGATTACTTTCACAGTACATGGAAAAAGAATTTAAAGATGAAGTAGGGATGTTGCCCTAAGTTTCAAGCATATAATTATTTCCTGTTCATTTGCTTGAATATAATAGATTCATTAATAAAAGTTTTCTTTAGGCACTAGCTTAGGAAAATAGCTCCTAGGACCATTTAGAATAGTAGAACTAAACAGTTGGAAGGCACCTACAATGGTCTGCTAGACCAACTGCCTGAACCCTTCAGGTGGGACCAAAAGTTAAAGCATGTTACTATGAGCCTTGTCCAAATTCCTCTTAAACACTGACAAGGACAGGGATTCAACCATCTCTCTCGCTAGGAAGCCAGTTCCAGGGTTTGACTGCTCTTCCCTTACACAAATGTTTCCTCATGTTCAGTTTAACACTCCTGTGACTCAGCTTTTCACCACTTCCATGAATCCTATCATGGGATACCAGGGAGAAGAGATGAGCACCCTTCTCTCCATTTCCCCTCCATCGAGAAGCAATAGAGAGGAATGAGGTCATTGCTCTGTCTCTTTTTCGTAAACCTAGACAAAGGTTCACAGCACATGCCTTCCAGCTCTTGCAACAGCTTTACTGTTCTTCTCTGGATGCATGTAAGCACCCAAACAATCTTCTTAAATCACGGGACCCAAAATTGCACACAGTACTCAAGTGAGTCTGCATCCATCTAAAAGAAGTTCTGTAGTTTCATAGGTCATCCTTCATTCCTTATAAACTACAATTTGCTTCCCTTGTATTTTTTGCTGCCTTTTTTTTTTTTTTTAGCAGAAAATTATTGTCTGCTGTATATGCAAGCCAATGTCAAGGCTTTTGTACCATTCTATGCTTTAAAAAAATATCCACAGCCAGCAGTAGAACCATTCCTCAGTGATCTTGTCTCTAGCAGCTAAATACTATTAATTACAACAGGTTTTGGGTGTTTTTCACAAACCTGTATTGTCCAAGAGCAGCAGCCGTTATTTGCTGCTAACAGTAAGAGAAGCTAATAATGTGTTTTGAAAACATTAGTACAAAAGACAACAAAATGTTGCTTTCTTTACTAAGAAATGAGGAATTATAGGATCGATCTGTGTTTATAGCCAAAGTGCCAATGTTCTGTCTAATTTTCATTAAAGAGATATTAACAGCTCTAACATGGCATGAAAAACCCCAACATCTGTATGACAGAATAGCTTCTACTTGGTATAATAATGCCTTGAAACTTTGACTTACACTGTGTGTTCATAAAGAATCTTTTTTGTAAGGTTTTTTTGTTCTTGTTCAGTTGGGTTTTTTTTGGTCATTTGTAATTCTGATACGTAAACCAAAAAAAACTGACATGCTATGTGAATTGAGTAGCCTCTTTGGATTCCAGCTGGCTTGGCTGTATGCCTTTCTAATGGTAATGAAGTCACACAGCTGCTAGGACAATCAGCTGGAGTTCAGATCAGTAGCTAAATGGATATCCACTGACTGGCTTCTTATCAGGACTCATTAAAGTTCAGGGTTAACCAACTGTAGGGTTACGAAGGTTTACATGGTTACAGCAAAGTGGCTTTTAAAAATGAACCTGTTGGAGCTGAAAAAAAAATCTCTCCTTTTTCTGCTTATAAATGTTACTTTGTGCTGGTCAACTCCCAGTGAAGGGAAAGGAAAATTCCTGTTCATTTGCATGGAAGTGAAACAAATCAGTTCCCAATGTTTCAGGGATTTTTGAAGAATACTGCTATTCAAATTACTTCAGAATGCCACAGCTAAAGGGTTACTTGGTATTCAGTAATGCCAAATTTTCAACTGAGAATGCAGAGCACACTAGACCTGTGAGAATTTATCAGCTTTTACATTGCCCATCAAATTGCTAGTATGTTTATGCCACATGAGAGAGTGAAGTTCCACCATTCCCACAAGAAGACAATTTTCTACTGAGAAGAAACAAGTTGATGTAAAATCATGCTTTTTAGCCTCATGGTCCTGCTGCAGTGTACAGGTACGTCCTGCCAGTTCTGTAGCTTCTTCTGTGCAGCCAGTGCAGAGGGGACAGTGGTACCACCACAAAGCTTCAGTGTGAACAAATAGATTTCAGTATAACCATCTTTACTACAGATACATAGGAAAGTACCGAATGTGTCAACTTACAAAATCATTACTGGTATCTTTTTCAGCTCTACAGTTTTTGTCATCTGTTTTTACTGAATAAAATTTGAATTATTAACCCTTATTAGAACATGGAACATGCAATGTTGCTTGCTCGACATACTGAAATGGGATAAAAGGTTGTATCAGTGTAGTGTGAATGCACAGTAACGGACCTTTTAAAGCATTCTCTACAACCTACAAAACTGATAATGTCCTTAGACAACATTTCAGCTGTTATGAGTAACAGAACCAAATGGTTTGAATCATGGTAACAAATATCAACTGCTCTGTAAGTGAAAATTTCAGGGAGAAATAAGAGCAGTCGAACAATAGGCTCTTTTAAATTAATGAGAAAAGAATTTTTTTTACAGATATTCAGGTGGTTAGGATTCTGGTCATTAGTTCATGCATCATCTCACAACACAGCAGCTGCAAAATATAAAATTTGTAATAAACTTAAAAGTACCTTGTAAGTTCTTCTAAATAAGGACTTTATCTTATCTTTATCTTATCTTTATAGTGGTTTGTGCAAACAAGAAAATACCCACCCAAATTACAAGCAAACTACATTCTGCACTCCAAACAGATCTGACTTTTGATCTCTTTGGTTTCCTTTTTGAGGTCTACCCATCTCTTTCCCATTGGGTTTTCTCCAGGAATCAAAACCTAGTCAGTATTACTTATGTGAAACTAAGATGAAGGGCTTTGGCAACATTTCCAGATTATAATCAGCAAAATATCATATCTCCCACTAACCAATATATGGAAACTCACCCACATAAATGATATCATCCTGATTCAACTAAGCATGCTCAAACTGAGCAGTGACATTCATGCACAGGGAGAAGTCCACAGAAGGAAAAAAAAAAAATACTCCTACAGTTAATTATACTCAAAGAAAAACAGGCAAATAATTACTTTACACTTGTACATACTCAGAATTCTACATTGTACGTCTTGTTATAAACAAAAAATATTACTTTAGTTTTGATTTTAAAATTATTTTAGTGGTTATGAAAACTGGCAGGATGACAGCATTTTTTACATAAAGTCCTATATTTATCCACTGAGCTTAGGTTTTCTTGCCAATATCCTTTGGCTTTTACCTACAGGAGCTGCTTCTGCTGGCAAGCAATAAGTTCACTTCCATGGTTCACAGTTGAGGCTGTCAACAAATGTGCCAACTGTATAACATGGAAATCTATTCAATAAAGAGGACTCAGCAGAATTATTCTATAGGTTGTATAAATGTCACTTGGTGATAACTTTTAGTTACTGTATATCTCAGCTGAATCTAATCCTGTAACCTGTTACTCCTCTCAGAAACTTATTCCACAAAACCAACTGACCGTGAGAAGTTACTTGCCTTGGTTCACTAGTAAGCAAACTTAAATATAATTTACAACTCTATACTTATATCAGTGCAAATATTTCTATTAACTTCTGTGAGCTTTTGATTAGCTCTTGCCAACTTGTAATGAATGAATATTTTTCAGATAGAAAACAAAGAGAAACATTCCGCTCAATTGACATGTACTTTTTTCCCCTTCTGAGGGTTTAGAAAAGGTAATTTCAGCAGTTAAAAGAGTTAGGATGAGCACACAATCATTTTCCATTTCTAATCACTGCAGTATACAGGTATGTCCACAGGATATAACAAAGTGCTAAAGTGGTGTCCAAAACAGAGAGACTTCATACAAAATAGGAATTACTTGCAGTGTTTTGCAGTGTAACCATCTAGAGCAATTGCTCTTGGCACAGGTCTAACCAATTTGTGAGCAGGCAAAATGCCATCTGAACAGATGGCATGAGGTACACAGCCAAATCGCCATGTATGTGCATCGGCTGTGGGTAGTAATGGCATGATTCCCAGCCATGAAGGTCTAAACAGTTGTCCATCCTGATCTTAAAAGCTCATGTTTATAGAGAATTGTCATCAATAATCCAGATTTGCACTAAATTATCCTTGAAATAAAAAATGCTCCTGGAGATGAAAATGACAGATAGTTGAGTTACAAGAGAACTCCTCTGTTCATTTCTTTGTTGCTTCATTTAACAACTTTTAAAAATGAAAAAAAGAAGAAAAAAAAAAAAAAAAAAAAAAAAGCACAGTGATGAAAACAGGCTCCAGTTTCCCAGACCCTTTTCACTTGTTGCTTGCTGCTGTTGTAATAGTGTGCAGTAAAGATCTTGAGCTGAGGAACAGAGAATTAGCTTTGGGTAAGGGAGTTTGGGTTAGGTTATGCCTGTGCTGCAAAAGTGCACGTGGATTGTATCAACATCCTCTTCTTTTTTCTTGTTCCCAGATTACATAACTGCCCCAAAAAAAGAAAATAACAATATGCTTTTCTGCTGTGGAGGTTCACAGGACTTACTCAAAGCATCATGAACACCTCCATGGCTAGGAACAGTCAACTGTACCTGGAGCTTTAAAAACCTTATCTTTCCATGAGCATGGAAATACAAAACAGCTCTAATTCAACTTTGCCTGGAAGTTTTAAAAACAGTGTGCCTCAGCTATGTCTGAAGATCCAAAGCTATAATTTGGCAAAGCAAATTTCACTTAAATTCTTCAGTCCTTTAGTGCAGCTAGTAATTATTATTAACCAGCTATTTTTATCCAACAGAATTAATTAATTTTCTGCTTACAAACTGCCAAAGAAAGATTAGGTTATCTTTGTGTCCATTAGTTACTTGAAATGATTTTACATGTCATTTCAGTGATTGGTTCTTATCCTTAAATCTCTACAGATTTTCATTGTGTATGTTTAGCAGAGAGCTCAGTTTGTTAACTGTACACAAAGGTTACAACAACAGTGTTTCTGTCCTCTGTCAGGATGAACTGCAATTCTACAATCAAGATTTTGATACAAACATCTGCAATTTCAAGTTCCAAATTAAAACACTGACAAGTAATTTATGATATTCTTAAAAATGCTCCCTGCTAGTAAATGTATCTCCATGCAACATAAACATTACCTTGCTCTTTCATTTACCATTTTGATTTTTCTAAATGTTGGGGAGAAAAAACCCACAAGAGACAGACTCAGCTCTGTAAGCAGAACTGAACCATTTGAGAAAAAAAATAAAACATGCTCGCTTTTTAAAATATGATGCATAATAATAAACTTTAATCCTGTGATACATACTAAATGTTATTTTCAAACAACAATATTTGATTCTATATTACCATCAATCCTCTTGTCCAAGATTTTTTTGCTTATCTACCAGCAATAGTATTAATATTTAGAGAAAACATTGCCTGCTGCAATTTAATTAGTTTTACTAAATGACCCATCCTTACAAATTCATTGGTACAGAAAACTGGATTCTCTGTGGATAACTTGGGCTGATTCAATAATGTACCTACCAGTGCTCAGTAGAATGCACAAAAGACTGTCAACTATAGTCTTTTAAGACATGTCTTGATGGATGCCTTTTGCATATGCCAAATAATCTGGCAGGTAAGAAGACAAATTTGGTGCCTCTGAAACAAAACAAAGAACAACAACAAAAGGCCTACTACAGATTTCAAAGGGTTCAGGACATGGACTATAATCATATTACAGATTCCAGATTATCAAGATTTATATAAAAGGAATCACAGAGAATCGTAGGAGTATTTGAGGTGCAAAAGCTGTGTTACCTTTAGCAGCTGCTTACTGTTAGGCAGTACAAGAAACTGACCAAAAGAGAGCAGTTTGCTTGGAAGAGAAAACAAAATTCAGGGGAAAAAAAGGAGTATGTTATCTGAAACAAAGCTGTGATTGTCAAGGACTTGCTAAAATAGCTCTTTGCTTTAGCTCTTCAGTTTTGCAGTATGTCTTGAACATATTGAACATTTCAACCTTACAGAGAGAACCTGTCAAATCTTAGAAGGAACTAGCAGTACAACTATATGTAAAATAGGCTAGCAGAGATGAAGTTTACATGAGCAAAACATACTTTTGCCCCCAGAGCTGAAACTATCAAGTAGTTTTCAGTAAGTGAAATATACATGGTTTGCTAAACCTCCTCTCCATATTATATCTTGAAAAAAAAGTCTGCCTCACTAAGTGGCATCAAAACCACAAATATTGCCTGCACTGTTAAACTGATAAGGCACACAAAGGAGAATAAATTACATACACATGCAGATGACTGGGATGTTGCATGTTAAGCAGAGGGATAAATATTTGGTGATGACATCCATCCGCCCTCTGTAATACTTACCATAGCTGGGCAAGTAAAAGCTTTTCACATTTCCTGTTTGTCTAGGGCATCTGTAACAACAGCAGATAGTGTAAATGGTTCAGGAATCCAAAAGAAGGCCCATTTCTCCTAAACTTGCCCTATTTAGACGTGGAAGCCATGACGGATTTGACACCATGAGATGATAGCAGAATGTTTATTCTGTGTAGGAGGTTACTGAAAAAAAAAGATTCATGAATGACATCCATCTTTTCAGGCTAACCAAGGAAGAGTTGCAAACAACAGCACTGATTAAAATGGGAAAGAAAAAAAAAATGCAGAATGAGGAGCCACAAGAAACCTCCAAATGACAGCTACTCCTATCTGAAGAAAAGACCAAAAATTTTGGGCAAAACGCTAGAACTATTCAAAAAGACACAGTAATTTTGGAGATTAAGTGGTGAAGAATAGGAACTATGAAGATATCAAGAAAGTACTTAACCAGTCATTGCCCAAGATGGCAAGACCAGGAAGGCTGAACACACTAAATTAAAAATCAAAAGCACTGCTTATGAGAGATTATTATGCCAATGAGGTTCTCAAAAAAACGGATTAAAAATGGTGTGGATGACTGAATATTAAGTGTTTTTCAAGCAGCAGAACTCATGAAGACACTTTTTACTGATATGTCTGTCTGTCATGTTTACATACCAGCCTGTTATACTGACATATCTGTTAACTCCCAAGACAATTTTGATGGACAAGAATCTGTGCAATCCTCCAGCTTCCAAAACTAAATGCACGATAGTTAATGCATTATTTCTATGGATCAGGCTGACAGCAGAATTCTATGTGCTTTTCTTACCTCTCTCCTACCAGCTACCAATTTTTGCAAATTATGGGGAACTTCACATGTCTTTCACTTCTCTTAGGAATCAGCCTGATGCTGACATAGATCTACAATATGCTTATGGTACATTTTATTTCATTGGGATCCAGTGAATAACCCCAATCCAAAATTAATGAAGCTGCAAAGAAGGCTGAGGACAAAAATGAAGGAAGAAGATCAGGAGCTGTTTTTCAGAGTATCTCTTGAGCTTATCCACATGTAGAGAATGTTGTATGGCACTACTCTTTTCCAGTGGTGAATCTAAATGTGGACAAAAATATAAGGAATTGGAAACAAAAACCCAAGAAAAAAAATCCAGTCTTTCTCTGATATTAAGGAACCTTTCTAGCCTTCACATTTCAGTATGGCACTGGGCAAAACATTCACACCAAGTCTTAAAACTAAAGCAGTATCTTCTACAAGAAGTGGATCATAAATTTCAATGCTGAAACCCAAGACATGCTCACAGTGAAGGGCAGGGTGTTTTACAGTCATTTAGCACATTCTGGGAGTTAGAAAGTACTAGTGTGTCTTTGTGACCTTGTTCAAGTCACTTACAGGGAAACTGTCAACTAAAAAAAGTAATTTATACACTTCTGCCTCAAAATGACTTAGCTCCTGTTATTACGTTTTGTCTGGTATTAGTATGCATAAATCTACTACCATTACGACATAAATGAAAAATAATGATCTCCATTTTCCATTTTGCTAATATAGTGAACTACTGAAGTCTTTTTCTGTATCTTAGTATTTACACATGTAATTTCTGTTCTTAAGAATGAGTGTGTTAAGACAGCAGCAATGGAGGACAGTAAAATGAATAAATACATTAAAAAAATGAAATCCATTTATCTTCCACAATCCTTAAAAATTACAGCAGGAGATTTAAGCAGAGGCATAGTGATTGAGACCACATTAACATCAGTATTTCAAATTGCCCAGATTTGGATTTAACTGCACACTCTCTGTTCTGAATCTAACTAAATCTAACAAGGGGACAATTACATAACTCAAAGAGGTATAATAGGACAATGTTAAATGATTTAACATCTAAGAGAGAAAAGTAAGAAAAAATACTTTTCTGTTAGAATCCCTATATACAGACAATAAGGTTGGTGTAGTCTGAAGAGCAGGACATCACCTCAGCTCCATTACAAAGTGACTTATTTTATTTACGCCAACTGGAAATTTTACAACTTTTACTGTTTGGTTCACACCAAGAAAGCAGTGTATCAACTCCAGTTCACTGATTGAAAATGTGACAGTACATTGCAACCTCAATTTTCAAGTGATTTAAAAAAAAAATAAAAAAGATATCTTGCAGGACTGTAAATCACTCCTTTCTAGGGACCTTGGCAAGTACTAGGCAAAATGTGCTTGTGAGATGGATCCAAATTGGAATCTAGTATTTGAATCAGCCTAAAATATAAATGGAGATGTCCTCCACACCACAGTCAGGCGTAATATGGTTTTTGTAATATTCCTCAGTGTCACTGAAGATTCACAAGTACAAAGCATGGCAATAAAAGGGTTATTCGAGTACCTTAAGCATCTGCTTTTGCGATTAGTATTTGAAAGGAGATGAGTGCTTCACTTGCAAGGCACAAAATGACATGGATTATAACAGGTACTGTTAATGACAGTATATGAATGTTTAATAATGCAGAGTGATTAAGACTGGGTCTGTACTTTATTATTCTATCTTCTACATATGTCAGAATGGCTTGAATACCTCTTGGCATGATATTTAATTAAAAGTAAAAGTTAATTTTTCTCATTCACTTCAGGTGTAAGAGTTATTACTTATTATTATGCTCGGTTTCCTAAAATGACTTTCTTTCTTTAATTGATTGGTTACAGTGGGAATTAATACAACTTTGAGTTCTTTGTTTTGTCTACAAAAATGTAAAGTATCATATAAATTGACTGAACATTGTTTAATATATTTATTTTAAAGAAGGGATTTTTTCCCCCACAGAGTTGCTATAGAAAGAACTACATTTGTAAAAGTTCACAAGTGATACATACATTTTTCCAGTGGATGTAGCCCTCATAAAATGACTAAGACCTTTCATCCTGTAACTCTTTCTTTCAGCTCCTTTTAAAAATCACAGAAGATGCATTTTATGCCAATAATAATAATAATAATAAACCACAAACCACTCAAAAAATCTGGAACCTAATATTTTGTCCATTAATTTCATGTCCAATGAAACTGACAGCAGCAAAGCCGCAAAAGGGACCATCTTAATACACTGTAAATAATTTCTCCTTCTAATCCCATCTTGTCATGTTCATACAATAGTCTTGCTAAAAACCCAAATAAAAGCAGCGAAAAAACCCCAATAGAAGTCACTCTTTGAACTGAGGAAGACTGACACAGACTGGTACATCTGCCTTCTGTATTTCTAGAAGTCCCTAGCAGAACAGTACTTTCTAGAGACAGTACAATTAAATATATAACCTTAAGTAGAAAGTACTTCTGCAGGAAGCCAACATAACAACTAAAAGAAGGTTTTTCTAGATCATAACCTAATTTTATCTGTGTTTCTTCAAACAAATTCACTATAGAACATGACTTCCTGGAGATTTAGGGACTTTCAAATTCTTGTTCTCAGGCACTGGGTTCTGTAAAATGGGAACACAATTTTCTTATATTAAACCTCACTGAGAAATTATATTAATTTGCAACTATTTCTACTGCAAAGAGAGTCATATAAAAGTCTATAAATAAACAACAGTGTAAATCCCATTTATTCAGTGAATACTTGCCCACACTAGATTGCAACTCTGCTTCAAAAAATATGTTTGGAGGCTTCAGGAATAAAAGCCCATATGTTTATCTCCTGTATAAGAATGTGAAGAGAGGAATAAATTAGTTTAAGAAATTCAAAGTGGTCCAAAGACTGATTTAAATGATGCATAGTCCCCTGGTCTGTGTAGCTGATGCAGCACGGGTAGATTCAGGTAAGGAAAGAACAAGCTACAAATCCTTGCCAGGTATGTGCATAATTTTTATCTGAAATATAACTTATCACCTGCTTTTTTTGAGGCCTAAGCGAGATGCCATTCCTAGGTATTGTGACATATAGCTGCATTTTCATTTTTGTATATTTTTTGAAAGAAACCTTCTCTTGCTTCTCTGACACTCTCTGCTCCCAACTACTCATTTGTTCCTGCTGTTTCCTAAACCTCTCCCCCTGCACCCATGTTTCTCAGTGTGATGAGATATGCAAGGCAGTCAATTCAGCCTTTAGGAACACTGTACAGAAATATAGGAGTAAAAAATTATGGAGAAGGATCAAGAAAGTAAGAAAACTGAGAGAAAGTTCATTTGCTTTCCACCATTCATGACATTTTTGATTTTTTAGGTCTGTTTTCAGCACTGAGTCAAATTTCACATGGCTAAGCAGAGATTATAAACCTTTGTTGAAAGTCACCTTGCCTAGCTGAGCAGTACTACTGAATTTAAAAGACATTGCTACTGACTTATATTAATAAATTGGTCCTTCATCTGCTGTTAAATAAACACAGAACCTTCATGAAGATGCTCATTCTTAGTATTTTTTCTGTAAAAATAAATTTACCATAATACCAATAGATTTGCACACCAAGTTTCAGCAAGGCTGTATTTTACACTTTCCAAGCAAAAAGAAAAGAAATGAAGATGAGTTGAAGTTCTTACAGTCTTTGGAACATTTAGATATGTGAGTTATTATTTTACAGATCCACTAGCAATTCATCTTCACTTGAAATTTTAATGCAGCACAACACAAAGCTATAGAGAAATTGAATCCTCCTACATTCCCGTTCTCATAAAGAAACCAGTTGCTAAAGTTATAATTTTCATTACAGTTTAATGTTGTTTTTTTCATTTGCCCACAACAGACCAACCAGATTCTGATACCTGACCTCATGCAAACCAATACAACTAAAACATATCCTGTCAACACTTCTACATTTTCAGTAATTATATGCATTTCTATCTGTAATGGTATTTCTATAAAATTCACAGTAAGGAAGACAGAAATATGGATATCAAAGAGGAGAAGAAAGTTATGTAGCCAAATTTCTTAAAAGCTTGATAATACAAGAAAAGGTTTGTTTTTACCATAAGGTTTTCTTTCTACTTTAAAATCTGAAGCAGATTAAAAAAAAAAAAAAAAAAAACAAAAAACAGATCAATAAAGTTAAAATAATAATACTTAATAGAAAGCAGTACCAGATAGCCCCCAGGGACATAGATTACTTCTCTTTCAATACTATGCTTCTAGACATGGCTAAACTCTTCTAGTAGACCTGTGAAAAAACAAATATTGGTATAGACTTTCTATCTGAGCTGGATCACCAATCTTTCCACCATCTACCAGTCCCCAATGGAGGGAAAAAAAAAACCCAAACCAACCCACAAAACCAAAACAAAAACAAAAAACCACTCACCCACTAAATGACTGCCAATCTGAGGCGTCTCTACAAGCAAATTTATGTAGATTTTTAATAGTATATCTTTTAATTTAGATGTCACTTTATTTGCCCACTGTAGGAAATGAAGGCATGAGTGAAAGAAGGAAGTGGACACAGCTGCATATTTGCTGTCTTATATTTTTTAATCTGCTAACTTTTTAAGCAGCTGATTCACAAAAGTGAAGGTTTAATTCCTATTCCATCTGCTGAAAAGGAGCATGAATTATAAATAA
Source organism: Chamaea fasciata (assembly GCF_029207755.1). Classification (NCBI taxonomy): domain Eukaryota; kingdom Metazoa; phylum Chordata; class Aves; order Passeriformes; family Sylviidae; genus Chamaea; species Chamaea fasciata. The sequence goes on along the minus strand of NW_027094086.1, from coordinate 124,980,382 downwards.
TTTATTAAAAGAACCAAAAAACCCAATACACCCCCCAATACACACTTTTCATAAGTGCTAAACACTTCATAAGGTATTTAGAACAGATAAGCAAACAGACAAATATAAATTTCAACTGAAAAATCAGGTTTAATGATATTAAGTTTAATTGTCCAAAAAAACCCCAAAGAACTGCAGGCATATGGGCACTACAGCAGCATGAAGTTTATGCTTCTGTAGGCATCCTTCAGACTACAACTACAGAGAATGAAAGTACTTACTTTGCTTGCTTTACTCCTACTGTCTATAACTCACATCTACCCTGGTTCTCAAGGCATCCTTGCCTTGTGGAACCTGATTTACGCAGCTCTAAGCAGATAGTTATGCATTCAACTATTTCACCCAATCAGAACATTCTAATTTCCAAAGCATTTTATAACCAGATTATACCAAGTTGACATTTATTTACAAATTATAGTGTTTCCATAACCCTTATAATCATGAACAGCTTTAGAAGAATTCTCTGTGGAAGACAGCTTTGATAGAAAATCGTTTCTGTACTCCCAGTTAATTACTGATTTTTTTCCACCAATTACAAATTTGAACTCAATCCCACAGATTTATAATTTACAATCAGTAGCCAATGCATACAAATTACTCTTGCTTCTCTTTTAAACATGACTAAAAGTTCAATTTATTAAATGCTAAATCATGTGAATTATCCACAGTAAAATGCTGTGTAGTTAAACCTTCTCTGGCTACTGGACATCACAGAATACTTATTTATTTTAACTAATCAATCTTAAAAGCTACTAAAGGATTTTCTACACTCAGCATATGTGTTTGCACTTTAACCTACTAGATTAGTATTGCAAATTTAGCCTCCTAATCAATTTAAATATATATATATTTAAAAGGACTAGGATAAATAATAGAAGTAAAACAAAATTTGAAGATTGCAAAAGGATGATTAACCTGCTAAAAAAACCCCTCAGCCAGCAAGGCAGAGAGAAACATTAATTTAGACTTCCTGCTCTAGTAATTCAGTCGCTGACTCATAGTAGACTGAGGTTTCAAAATTTACCTCAGTTACAAGGAAACTGCACTACTCTGCAATTAATTTCACTCTTTTACTCCCTTTCCCACCTGACCCTTCAGCTCTATGAGAGAGGGCTCCATACTGAATTATTTGAAAATAAGTAAATAGGGACAAAGCATCATTTCTTGCAGCTATGCTCACAGAGTACACACAGAAGAATGCTCCCCAAGTTAAACAGTGCTAATGAGTCCAGAATTCATGTATTTTCCTGAAAGCCTCTTCAGTAGAGGTTATGAAAGCTTATATCAGCAGAAGTTAGAAATACTATCAATGGAGTCTCTTTTCTGATGAATACATCAGGGAATGAAGCTATAACAAAAAGAAATAATGACCAGGCAAAAATGAATTCATAACATCTAGCTTAGGACAACTAAATATACAGCATTTTGGTTGCCTGTTTTTTTGCCAACTAATGCACTATAAGATATAATGAATGAATAAATTTCAAAAACTTTTGATTAGGTTTAGTAAAGAGCTTTCAGGCAAAAGGAAGAAACATGAGACAACATATAGAGGAAGCATCTTTACATGTCACCGAAAAAGTACTGTAAGAGATGACACGAATAAAATGAACTTGAGCTCTGCATATTACATATTTGCCCTCTAAGCTATCAACAAATAGATGGCTATCTAATCTAGAAGATATAAACAAAGTTCTGTAATTTCAACCTGTGGGACTTAGATTAAAATAGGTATAGGGCTACTGATTAAAGGAGAAGTTGTTACAAGCATAAATCCTTGTTTATCAGCACTCTTTTTATAATAAAGACTGTCCTAAAATATCTGAGTAAAAAATTCAGAGCAGCAATCATTTCAATAATTATCTTACTGCAATGCTTTCCTCACCCTACCTGGAGAAAAGCTGTTCACTTTTCTACTTCAGGCTATCATCAGTAGTATGGTAGAAGGTGCTGTTGAGAAGGTGCTGCTGTTACTAAAATATTTGTATCCAATTGATAACTTGATCAATTTTTCTGATCCTTACAAAGAAATTTCCTCTACTTAGGTTTCTGTTTTCAATTACACTAGACTGTGATTGCAACAAAAGATACAAACACTTTACAGTTTAGTTTATTGTAGGAACAACTTTAAGGAGACAATTGACTTCAGAAGTAAAACCATAGACTGTAAAAGCTTTCACAGTGATAAAAGTAAGTACTCTGAGCAAAAGTATCCATACAGTTTAGTAAATATAAAGCAATTGTGAAACTACTGTAGTGAAAAAAAGCTTTATGCATTTTAGGCATGTGTCTGATATATATTTCCAGAAGAATTCTTTCACTCCAAAATACATGCATGCAACTCTTAAACAAAAAGCCCCAATCCAAACAAAAACAAAAAACCCCACCCAAACAAAACAAACAAAAACACAAAACAAACAAAAATCCCAACCAAGCCAAAACAGTAATGTTGTAACATTTAAAAAATCTCTCAAAAGCATTTCCTAATGACTCTGCTGTATCTTTTTGACGACTCAAGTGTTTAAAATGTACTAAGTTTGAAGCTTCCCTGCACTCTATATTTGATTTCTTGAATATACAGTATTTAATACTGGTGGAATCAATGACAAAAATCCCCCTATGCATTAAGTGAATAGTACTTTTATCCCTACAATCATTAAAAAAATGAATCTTCATTTTAGTGAAATTCTGGTTTTGACATGATTTAGGTACACGTCTCTTATCATACATTCACACATTTTTTCTTAAACACACTTGAAATAAATGTTTTTCAATTCATCATTAGAAAACAGGTTTAATCCTGAGACTGCACTGAATAAACAACACATTAGGTCTAGATAGCCCTAAATTACAATGCTTAATGGTAAGCATTCAATAAAATGATTTTGTACATACAAACAAATAATCAAGACTGTAAAATATGCATTATTGGTAAAAAGAGATATAGAATTTCCTGAAACACTGATAAAATTTGTCATTGCTGTTTCCTTTAAATCTTCATGCTATTTAGTTTTCCTCCCTGCCTCCCCTATCAGGATTTCAATGCCACAGGAAACCACCAGAAATATAAATGAGTCTGTAAGTAGTCAAAATACTACCTCAGATGTGTTTACTAAATGGTGTTTATTGTTTCTGTTTGAGTTTTTTTTATTTTTATTTTTTAATAAAACAATACTAATGGTAATGGGAGCACTAATGGATTCCTTGACCAATCCTTTTACCTAAAATCTCAAAGGCTCTGTGTGGACTCTTTCAGAAGTCCACAGGAAGACTCTCTTTAGCTTTAATAGGGCTGAAGTGCACTATAGCATTTAAAAAGTATTAGACTCCTTGTCTCACAGGGGGACTTGGTACACTGAGTAGTGTCTTAAATTTTCCTAGTTTTTTTTTTTTTAATTCATCATTCTGCTACATTTTGCTCAGCTTCATCTCTACTCACCTAATCTGACTGTGTTTTAGCATCCTCCTACCACCAAATCTCCAAAATACTGGAAAAAGACTCTTTAACACTACTGTTTGTGAATTTCAGAAGGCAAACTACAGGCTTGCTTAAATTTGAAGGTTCCTCCTCAACCATGACACAAAACTGGCTTCACTTGGTTCAGTCCCAGTCTGCTAAAAGTATCCCCAGTAACTGACAGATGCCCTGGCAGTTTTATTCTCTTAAGCCTCTAATTATTCTCAAGCTGATGTCATCCCACAGAAAGAATGGAATCTGCAAGGTACAAATATGCCAAATAGAGGAAGTTCCATACACAGTGAGCTTGACGATGGGTACAGGGGGAGCTGAAGCGATGAGCGCCTGGCGCGGGAGGGGAGCAGGCTCTCTGCTCACACTGGCAGCTCCACCAACAGGAATGCACCTCCTGAGAGCCAAACCACAACCAGAGTACCTCGGACTCAACTCACAGCCAAGTGCAGACCCTAGAGGACACTATTTTCTTTTTGTCCTCTGGGGGATGGAAAACACAGTTTCATTATCCAAACCAACCAACAAGACACCTTAACTGGATAAAATTTTAAAAAAACCCAAAACTAAACCAAGACCCAAACCTTTCTGTCACACACTGGCAGGTAACACACCTTTCTTCAGTGAAACAGAAAACTTCTACTTCTTGAGCTGTGGAAAACTGGAACTGGAGAGGGAGCACAGCCAAACCAATTACTGGTAGAACAGGGGTGTCTTAGTAATTGACAGTGTAGAAGAAACTTGGAGGGAAAGGCAAGTTTAAAATCAGTTTTGTGTTGTTACTCGGTCACTTCTTTGCTATGTAGAGGAAATCAGCACTAAAATTCATTGCTGATACTTGTAGGTCAGGTTTTGACTAAAACAACAAATTCATTCCCCTGTCATCACACTGATTTTTTTAATTTGAACTTCTGAAACACTGATGTCAAGTTCTTATAATTTCCCCTTGAAACTAGCTGGAGCTCAGTTACCAACACACAATTACACAAGCCATGTTCAGCATCCCTGATCACAGATCACAACTTCTAATATTCAGATTTAAACATTAAACAGCACTCTTTAACTGTCTTCAGTTTACTAACCATTATTAGTGTCAAGCCTCATCCACAGACATTTTCTCATTGAGATTGTCATATCTTGCTGCCAACATTTCCAAACAGCAATGGTCTAGCTGCTAAATGACAGAACCATAAATTTTGCAGGTATATGTTTGTTGTTGCAAATACAAAACCCTGAGCAAAGCAGTTTGACATGGACACTCTAGAGTCCCCAGGCTCCTGAGCCTCACTGCGTAGAGATCAATTCTAGAAGATTAGTTCTTTTCGGTTAGAAATGTTGGTGTGAACAGAGAAAGCAGTATTACTTGCCCTACAAAAATTCTGCCTTCAGCAGCCAAAAAAAATTCTGTGATTCCTCCCAAAAGTTCTTCCTGTTGCCCTGTGCCAGGCCACAGTTATTTATTATTTGTATTAACACAGCATTTAAGAATTGCTGTCATGATCCCAAGGGCAAAGAAGAGCTATACAAATACAGAATAAAAGGTCAGTTCTTGTCGTAAGTGTCCTGAATTCGAGGCATGAAAAGCTTTATCTAAAACATCACTTAGTTTGGATTTATCACCTCTGATTAAATCTGGCATTTGATATTTATTTACATCACAGTTCACACTAAATACTATGTAAGCTTAAATATGAAAGAGTATTCTAGCAAAAAAGGAGCAAGTTCTTGATTTAAAAAATCAGAAGTCATTTAAGTACAAAATATAACATGAAAAATAACAAAAAAACACATTTCAAGACTATTTTTAGTAATAAAGATCTTTGCCAACTGCTATGCCATCTTGTCTGGCTAAAGAAACTATTCCACCCCAAATCCCCGTGAATGAGTAAGCCTTGAGGGGTTTACCAGTTGCATTTAAATTCGTTACTCCTTTGTTTAAGAGTTACATACCCATTTTCCTCTCAGTCTGGCTAATATTACTATTCAATGTTGATATGTCAAGAAAGGTACATTTCACTTGCCTCCTTTGACTATTCCTTCTGGTTTAAATAACATTCCAGCTCACTACAATATTTTCAGGAGCATTACAAGTTGCAGAGCACAGGTTTACCACAGATGTGTAAATCATGGACTGTAAAAAGTTATCATTGCTCATACATCTTCTCAAATTCACAATATTTAGTTTATCTTCATAGAGACCAGAGACAGCTTATTAATTACAGAGTTCCAAACTTGGCATTTAAAGTGCTCTCACCCTTCCCTCACAGCACTTGTCAGTTTTGGGCTCTTGCCATCACCACTATAGTATAGAAAATCAGTAAATCAGAATTCATTATATGATTCAATCAGTTTTCCAAGTACCTAATTTACCCAAGAAGAATTTCATGGCCTCTAAAATTATTTTGATAATCCTTTTCAGCCCATGTTTCCCTTTCTACTTCTTGTGTAATAAAACACAACCTTTTGAAACAAACGTAGGGATGTAGCTCAGGTACATAAGGTGTTACCCGATCCTGCCAAAGAAATACAAAACTTCTAATTTTACACGTGAAACCTTTAGGAAAACATAAGGGCAGTGTATTATGTGAGATCAGCTGTGATTATCTGTTATCTCTTTCAGCATGAATTGCTCAAAAAATTACTGAGAATATACTTTCAATTTCATAAGATGAATGAATATTTCTTTATATTTCATAACCTTAATTTTTATATTCTTCCATTTACATCAAAAAATACACTCCATGATCACAATTAATCACATGCAGATTCACTCAGCTGATGTTCAGTGCACTTAATAAATAAACAAATGCTTATTTAACACAACAAGGCTTGTGCTGCATTTGGTGGCTTTTTTACTTTTCTTCCTAATACCAGCAAATACCTGCTAGTTCTATACTGATGTGAACCAGTGAGGCACCAGTTCTGCACTTTGATAATTATCCTTTTCTACTTCTCAATTGCTATGCATGCCCTTGGTACTAAAGTTCAAGCTGGTGTCAAACCACTGTACATGACACAGCCAAATCCAAAAAATGTGGAGATTTCTTGATCAGTTGGCCTCTGAGTTGTTGTATTACAGCATCAGTAGTTACAGAAATCCATTAAGGTTAGCTTGAAATGCTAAATATACACACACATATATACATATATATATATATATAAAGTCTAGTCATATGAGCTTTCATGCATGTGGCTGAGCCTTTTTTTTCCCATTATTTGAATCTCCTGAGGTTATGGGAACTAACCTGACAATGTTTAAAAGCAGCTCATGTCAGTCAACCAGTTTATCTCGAGAGACAGCTGTGAAACTTGATTTGGATTCAACAAATATTGTATGCCATGTGGATAGATGCCTAAAAATCAGCTAGAATAGGCTACTTAATTAAAGCCATATGTTCCCATCAGTTACGCACCGCACACGGAAGCAGCTGGTCACAAGTTATACAACTTACATGCAAAGTGCTAGTAAACCCTTTATGTGGGAAATTAATGTCTAGATGGCATTCTGACAGTGCTGGCTAGTACCCTTTCATACTTGGATGTACTTCATTCAGGTTCAGTGTTGTACTGTACTTAGATGCTTGCCAAAATATTATTTAAAACTTGATCCAGTGCAAGAATAAAACAGCCTCAGAATTTTGGTGGGTTTATTTTGTAATGCAATATGGAAACCCATAAATTAAAGTTAAAATAGCACCAACAGCTAGAATTACCTGCAGGGGTTTACTCAGTAAAGATTGATGACCAGAACAACAGAAATTCAAACCTGTAATTCTTCAAGGATTCTACGGGACTGTGTGTTTTTATCAGACCTGTGAAATCAATAAGACTTTGATCATGGGCCTCAAAATTTCACTATCAAATCACTATATCGAGAGAAAAAACACTGACTGAGGACTATGGTAATGATTTATGCCATGGTAGTGACTGCTAATTAGTTAATGCCATAATTCTTATTGGCAGGCGCTTGCCAATAGTAATGGTAATGAAAAAAAGTATAGTTTTACTTGCAATGGGGCTCTTCAATCCAGTCAGTATTTAAGATGTCTTATGTCACTGCAAATTTAAAAGCACAATCAAAAGAACTTTGGCCAGGTAAAAGCACAAGTCTTTAGTTCATTAGAAAGTCTGGGTGGAAAAAAGTTCCTCTGACTTTTCTAGGAAATATTGACTTCATCTGGCTGGTTTTGCAAGAGCTAAATATAGGTACACCATAGAAAGCAGAACTGTGCTGATACGGGTTTTGAGTTTGTTTTCCCTCTTAACAAAATATCTGCAATCTGGCTCAAACAAAGTATTGTGAAAAACCCTTACAAACCAAAGGAAGTTCTGTAGGATCCTCAAAGGAATGTGTCTGCAAGCAGTAGCTTATAAAGAATTCAACATCGCAAATCCACAGGCAAATTTCACGATGAAATTATAAGCTATTTTACTCCTTGTGGCATAAAAATGCTGTTTCCAGAGGGGATGGAGTTTGACCCATACTTAGAGAACAAACTTTAGTACTCAATTCTATCACACTTTTGAGGCACTTACTTTAAAGAATGGTAATGACTGCACAAAACAGAACATAAGGTTTCAACCAACTGGCTAGAAAAGCAATCTGGAGAGGAACGTATTGACTCTCTTTGATGGGGCCATGAGCAGTAGACATTCCAGTCCTTTAGCCTACATATGGTATAAATAATACTGCATAACGATGTTATTCTTGGCATATGTGATAATGATGCTATGCATTTATCTAAGAGAAGATAAACTTTCATTCCTGTTCTAAACCACGACAAACTAAGGTACAACTTCATCATTAGCTCTTACACATTTGAAGACTGTGCCTTCATAGCCAAATGTTTGTGATATTAAATTTTCTGAATACCAGAGAGGTTAAGATATGTATTGCTTTGGGCACAGCACTGGGAATAAAAGGGCTATTAACCATTAACCCCATTAACCATTTCACTAAATATGCACTACATGAGACATCTTTATATAGTGACTGAATTACAAAGAGCCTCATTGCAAGTAAACTGTAGTCTGCTTTTATTTTTTCACTGCAATTACCATGCATTCTGCATCCATTTGAGACACTAGCTGCCTGTTTGACCTTGGAGTCTTGTAGCTGTTAAGTACTTCAACTAACAATACCAATTTTTGCTTCTGCTGCTGAGAGCTAAATCAAGAATGGAAAGATAAGACTCCTATATCCACTTGGTGTTTGTAACTCATTAGCTGTTCAATATATATGTTTTTATGCATCTAAGTTAGCAGAAAACACAGACTTTTGTAGCCATCTAGAGGGGTTTTATATTCCACCCACCAGGAATAGATGTCTGTATATTTTCAAGAAGAAGAATAAGGCCCAGTATGCAATCTTCTAGCTTGACCTGACCAGCAAAGCTATGTAACACATTCTGGAGCTAGAGATTCCTCAGCAGTACTTTCATAACTGTTTGCAGTCTGCATGTGAAATTTTATGCAAATTAATGGCAGGCACAGGCTTCCAGAAAGTCACCTCTTGGGGAATTAATTATTAATTTCCCAGTTTTCTTCTATCACCCAAATACAAGAATTTAGTGTTATTTTACATATTTTAGATTTAGAAACCTTATTTTTTTAGTCTAACTTGGAAAAACATCTTTAACTGCAAGGCTTAGTTGTTCTTGGCAGCTGACCATAAATTATTAGAACAAGGCAACCAATAAATATACTGTTAAAACTCAATGTCTGTGGCCATCAAAAACTCACTGGAATATTTATACTCTGTAAAACAAGGGAATTATAGAAGCTGTCACTCTTTTTGACAGAAAAAAGACACCATACATGCTGTTTAACTTCAAATATAGTTAAGAAGAAATGGTACACAAAACTATATAGATCACACAGTTTAAGCAATGAGTCAAGGGTGAGGAAGACCTTACAGTCATTCTCTTTTGCTTTTCAACTGTATTTCACATATGTACATGCTCTTTTCCTGCACCATTTTCAATTATTTTTTATCTGTGAACTACAAAATTATTCTTGCTATTAACCCTACTTCTAAATTGTCATATGAATCAATTGGGTCTTTTAAATTCAGTAGCCTTTAAATAGCTTCAGTGAAGCCTCATATGGCACAGATCAACTGCAATCACTTTTTGAAGTTTTAAACAGAAGAGGGAGTCAAGGCTGAGGAGACTGACTGAGATGATGTGATGAAGGAAGACATTTAAAGAACAGAATGTTTTTTAAGTGAAGTATTTGCGTTGACAATACTTTGGGAACATTATGAACCATTCCATGAAGAAATATGTAATATGGTTCAAATCAAGCAGGCCAGCTTGCTAAACATCAAACCGCTATCTATTTTAGCCTTGCAAGAAATGGGAAATTTGCCCACTACTTTTCCACACATTTTCCTTTACATAAAAAATTCTTTCTCATGATAACAGGCAGATAAGAAGTCCACAGTATTACCTACCAAATAAAAGCTTGCTTAGTAAGTACTGTGGTCATTGAGACACTACAATCATACTATTGGATCTATTTTATACTGTGATACCCTTAAATCTTACTTTTATGCTCTTTGCATTACTTTGCTACTCTGCTGCTGTCAAAAAATGATGCTTATTTTCATTTATATATTTACTCTGTCATTTGAAATTTCTTTTGCTATCCATGTGCAGCAATAGAGCATTATGTACATTAGAGCAGCAAATGACTGTAGACAGGCAGAGGAAGAGAGAAGTCAAGAGGAGCTCTGGCAAGCTGGAACGGGAAGAACTAACTCCAGCAACCCCAGCAACAGCCTCCCTGTGTGCTGCTACTTGCCCTCCTACTTCCCTTTGGAATTTGAATTCCCGGTATAATTGCAGTATGTGGGGAGGGTCCCCTGACCAAGGATTGCCTGCATACTTAGAGTTTATTATGATTCCTGTCTAAATAGGAAATAACATTGAACACTGCCTAAATAAACACTATGTCTTCCTGAGCTATATATGTGGGGTTTTTTCCCCCAGAAATGGTACCATCCTGAACTCAAAATTCAAGTGATGAAAGTAAGCAGATTATTATGTCCCTGACTAATTTCCTTTGGTTTTAAGTTTCAGTGGCTCGTGTCCAACCTTGATTTGTCTAGTTTCAGCCTGTATCTCGAGGAACTTCACTATTTTAAGACTGCTGACTACCATGTATTTTCTTCCCATTAAGGTACATTTAGGCTGATCAAGTTGTCTCTTCACTGTCTTTTGCAATAAAGCTCTTAAACCTTCTGAACCACTCTTGTCACACTTTTCTGAACTTCCTTGAATCTTTCAACAGCCTTTTTGAAATATGGATGTCACAGCTGCACAAATTTACCAAGACTGCATTCAAAGCATGTTATGTTTACTCAGTCTTCCCCTCAGAAAAAAATCAAAGATCACATCTGCCCTTCTAGCAAGAACTTATATTTAAGTGATTACTAAACATGGAAAATTAGTGCTTCTGTGTTGCTGCTTCGTGGTATGCAATCTTCTACCTAAAAGTCCTGCGCTTCATTCCTAGCTAGCTGAAAGGGTTAAAACAGAAACCCCCTAAGATTGGTTACTAAGATTAACTGTTATCACCTAGAAATAGAAGAAAGACTGAGGTTGATCTAGATAACATACTTGTTAAATAATTTGTTCCCGAGATTTACCCTTGCTATTTCCAATATTTGGTATCTGAGAAGCCCTGTTAACCTTTCTGACAGGCTGAAATGTACACTAATCAATGACAGTGAATTTGATGTCCAAGAATATATTCTGTACCCCTAGTATTAAGTTAATTACAGTGTTGTGCAATGAAACAGAGTTTGGCTGAAACCATTATTTCTGTTCTAAAATTCTGTACTTTTCAGTCTGATAATCTGAAACAATTTCCAGAGGTGTTCCAGAATCAGCCTGGTCTGGAAATTAAAGTGCCGGATCAAAAAGGAAATGTGTGGGACTCTATGATCTGGTGAGAAAGAATTTGAAAAGAGATACTAAGGGATTACAGCTGTGAAATCTGCTGATTTATCTAAATTAATTTAGACAAAATTGATGCACTCATTTGTGTGGTTGCTTTTAAAGTGGTTAAAGAGTGGTCAAAATTGATTTAGTTTAATTGGGTTAAGCTAAAACTGTTTTAGCCACTTTTAAACTGCTTCAATGTCCACACAAAGCAGTTGAACCTATTTAGCTAAATGGAATTAGAAACTGATTTTGTTAAGCAGGAACAATTCCTATCACATAGATAAGTAACAGAGTTAAAAAGAGAGAGTGGTGAAGATGAGGTTGTAATAAATGGGCATTACGGGATAAATGAATCAACCTTAAAGAGGGATAAAGAGTGAAGGGCTGAATACAAATGAAGATATGTGTAAACAGATATATGGAGGAAGTAGAAAAGAAGGCCAAACACATATTGGGGAAAGAAGAGCAGTTTGACTTTAAACCTCCTAGAGAACACACAAGAACAGAAATAGTTAAGACAAAAAAAAAGATTTTATAAACCATAGTTCTAAGAACAGCCACCAGTCCTGGTCTGGCAAAGCTGCTATTGATTTTTGTCTCAGTAGAGACTGAGTTTCTTATTTGGCTCTAAGAGTGGAAATTTGTTCATTCTTGCCATGTACCCTCTCAATGAACTATTGTAAGAAAACATGGTTATTATGATCTTTTGCTAAGATGCCAGGTGGTAGCACTTAAAACCTCTTGCTATGGGAGTAGAAAGGGGATTTATTTTCATTATTCATGAGAGCCATTTTTGAGGGATAACTAGTAACATGAATGTAGTTGCAAATCAAGTGATAACAAGTGTACTTACTTCTGGCGTTACAAAATGAAATGAGGTGAGGTAGTTACTTCAATTTTTGACAATTTGTTATGAAATGCAGGTATAATGTGGCAACGAAAAGCTAAAAGAACCCAATTTCATTAGCCCCATAACTTTCTAACATTTTGTTTGCATAAACACATGTTGGTACCATATAGGCAAATCTGATACCTAATATTGTGCATAAAAAGATTAAGTGCTGTTTTACATGGCAAGCCTAATTTTATATCTGAGCTGACAATTCAGAAATATTGATCCTCATGATTATTTGCTGTTCATGTAATTTTCTGGCATAGACATATCTTTTCCCCTTAAATTCTGGAAAATAAAAGAACAAAAAACCCAGAACAAATCAACAAAAAAACAAAGAACCCAAACGCAAACCCACAAAAAATCCCAACCAAAAAAACCCCCACAAACAAACAAACAAACAAACAAAAAAACAAACCACAAACCCTAAGAAAACAAAAAATAATAATGCACAACAAGAAGAAAATAATTTGGCAGTGATATGGATATAAGGAAATCAGAAATTTTCAGAATTAAATATTAAAATTAGATAGATAAATCTGACTAGACAGAAGTGGCCCAGAGCTTTTCAGAATTCCTGAAAATTTCCTCTTGAGACACTGGTAGCCTCTCTCAACCAAACAGATAAATTTAGGTTGAGTAACAAGAAGACTTGAAACAGTATTCTAAAAATACAACCACAACTCATTTACTATCTCTTTATTTCACCTCCAAAAGCTTTAAACCCTAGAAAACTAAAAATACCAAATATAATATTCCTTCTTTACTCATCAAGAAATAATTGAAGGAATTTATTTTCTTCAGGTTTTGAAGACGTGAGAGTAGAAGGATTATACAGCTGTACATTATGTAACAAAGTAACAAGCTTTAGGTCAAAATTCATAATTATGAGGCACTTTCAAATATCTGGACTTGGCATAACTTAAGAAAGAATCATAGTAAGCATTATGTCAGTTAAGCTATAAACACAAAAATTAAAAAAAAAGGAAAAAAAAAAAGAATGGAAAAAAGGGGCAATGAAGAAAAAAACTCTGCTGCTGTAAGTGAGCATCCCAAGCTGTCCCTGACCCTGTCTGGTATGGGCACACACAACAGTACTACATGAAAAGGCTGCTCTGATTCTGGGCTCACGCCCAGGCAGCACAATGTATATCTTTACCCATGTAATGGCTAATCCACAGAAGAGATTACTTGCAGATGAACGATACTAGAATAGCATCACTATTTTATCTGTGCATAATCGTGCATATTCAAAATACACAAAGAAAGTAATGGGATGCCCCATAAACACCCTATCCCTGGAAGTGTTCAAGGTCAAGTCAGATGGACCTTAGGCAACTTGCTTTTCTTCATAGCCTATTGCGCTCTGAAGCTACAACAAAATGTAAGAGACTGATTTTGGCTAGTAAAACAAAGCATTTTTACAAAAAAAAAAAAAAAGAAAAAAAAAAGAAAAAACAAAGGTATGAAACAGGAATATTAAGGATCTGTCTACTTGTCTGCACATTTCTTTGGTGGCTAACATACAGTTTACATAAATGTTACCTTTTAATATATGAGAATAGAAATCACCATAAACTCAAACATTAGGGAGATCATATGTTGAGCACGGGAGAAAATTTCTGTCTTTTTCCATGCATTTTCTCTGGGTGATGGATCAAGTTATATTGCAAGATTCAGCTTCCAACATTAACTCACACAATTAGCCAGAAATAATTAGACAGTCAGGTGAGAAAGTTATTAGTCGTCATTCATAGAGCCTTTTCATCTTATGACCTGTACAGATTTTCATAAGGTGAAGGCCAAAATGGGCTACAGCATTTTTATTTGACTAGCATTTATGAATTCATGTATCATTATATAAATATTACCTTTGATTGAGATCTCATTAAAGGTCTCTCTGTCTCATATCAAAATGTCAATAATACTCCTAAGAAGAGAAATGTCATTTAACTAAGGCTGTGCTTATTAATAAGTTCAAAAATGATCATAGAAAATTACTTTTTTCTTATTAGACTCCCATTTTCATTTTTTAAATTCATATCTTTTTTTCAGAGTTATTTTGCTAAGAAAGCAGAAAACAGTCAGTATTTGAACTGATGTTTATCTTCCTGAAGAACTATCACAGAACCCTCCTGCCACAGTGATTCTTTCTGGCTTAACACAGCATTTTTTCTAGACACTGGCAATGTCTTTCTTCCTCTCAGTTTCATAACATACTCAGTGCAGAAAAAAGTAAATATCACCACCATACTTAAACTCTCACTGAAATCAAGAGAGGCAAGTAGAAACCCAGAGTGCAAAGGCATTTTGATTATTACCCAACTTATAGCCCAAAATCAATGCTTAGGACAGGGTATAGGCACTTCCCTGAAGACTCTTCAGCTACTGCTGTTTCAAAAGTAGGGATGTTTCCTTCCTTGTAATCCTAGCAGAAGTATGGATATTTGAAATGCGGTTGGATATTTCAGGTAGGTGATAAATCAGTTTCATGTGCCGGGTTACAGACAATATTTTCAAACCAGGAGATACATCAGTGAACAGCTGACATCACCCCCTTTGACATGGAGTTTCCCCAAGGGGGAAGAACAGCAAGAGAAATTCTTTTAGTCACCAACTATGGGATTTTACAAACACAAGGCAGCAGATCTTTTTCCTGCCATTCTCTATGGGAATCAAAATGCTGCAGTAATTTAGACAAGCCCTATATGCATCAGAATAGGATTCCCAGGCTATATCCTTTACGGAGTTTGGGGGGTATTTTCTCCATTTGGCCAAGAGCAGCAAGGCTGGATCCATATAATCTGTGCATCTTGCTATTCCTAAGTACTAGCTGCATAAAAGTCCAGAAGATCCCAATTTACATCTGCTTCTCCAGATAATACCAAGACTTGTGCCATTTATTTCCTTTAGGATTCTGGATTACCTGATTTGTTTGAATGCAAGGATATTTCTAAGAAGAAGTAATGCAGTATCATTCAATACAGATTAATTATTTTTTAAAATATGGGATAAACATGGCAAAGAATTTTTAAGGTAACAGCTCTAGACAGAAACTGTGAATGGCTAATACCATGAGCAGCTCTGAAGTGGTTTGTGCCAATTCTGATGCTTCTCTGGTATCACAGAATCATCTAAGTTGGAAAAGACCTCTAAGATCATCAAGTCCAATCCACTCCCATATTCACTCATAAATCATGTCCATAAAAGTGTCACAACCACCCTTTTTTAACACTTCCAGGCATGGTGATTCCACCACTTCCCTGGGCAGCCTGTTCCAATGACTGACCACAGTTCACTTTACACAGAGATTGAATTTTTCCTACTATCCCATCTAAACCTATCCCGGTGCAACATGAGTTGTAATGTAGAACAACATGAGTTACAGAGCACAGTGAAAAAAGAAACATGAAAAGCCAGAGACGAAAAGTGAGGAGAGCATATGTGAACACCTGAGACAGTTCAGCAGCTGAGGAGCCCATCCTTTGCCAGTGTAGGGACTGCAATGGCTGCATGAACAGTTCTTCCATAGCAGCTGTACTAAATGTAATGCCAAGGACAGCCCTCCAGACAGAAACCTCATTACCAGGATGGTACCACAAGCTGCCCTGGAAAGGTGCTCTGTCTGCTCTACAGTTATTGAAGAGTGTGCATGTGGTGTGGTAGTGTTAAAGTAAGGCGCAGCTGCAAGTGGGTGCACACTGTACCACAGCACACTGCGGCGTCCATGTGCCTCCAGGGATCTGGGTGGGAATCATCACCTGTGGCGAGACTGCTTAGCAAGATTCTCTGGAAAGCTCCTACTCCTGAGTGCCACATCAGACCATTCAGCCTTGGTGACATCACCAGTAACATAAAATGACAGCATAAGAACAACAATTTTGACCCGTTCTTTGGTGTTTTATAAGCTTAAGTAGTCTTGGGATTGGCACAGAAATAAAGAATATGCTGTGTTATACCCTTGGAGCTCTAGTATAAGTGAAGAAACTGTAAAAACACAAACAGTGAATCGAAAGCTCCTTGTGTGCTGTGTCTGTAGAGGCTCTACGGTACAAATTGTTCCAGTAAGGACATGGAATAACTTATGTTCAGTAATTTGCTTCTAGTTCTACCTGGTTCAGATGGTAACACAATACTAAGTGTTTCTTGCCTAAATCCACCCACTTTCAGTTTAGTTAAATCATGTTTCTTTTGGGACTTTGCCATTAAAATGTAGAAAACATGCAGATCTGGAGATATAGAGTATTTTTGTACCACAGGAATATCAATTAAGCTATCAACTCTCTAGATATGTATATAATGCTAAATGACAGATAACTCTAGGTCTCAGATTTTTATGTATTTCCCCCCTGGATACGCTATACCATAAATTCAATAGTGCAAGTAATTTTAATGTCTGATACACTATAGCTATTTTTAACATATTTTGGGACATGAGATCTTCTCATATATATATATATGTATTTATGCAACTCTCTCCAAACCGTAAACTGCTTCCTAAACAGCATTTGTTGAGTATCTTAAAGAAGAATCTCTATCTGGCCTCAAGACTGACTGCAATTATATACCATATGATTGTACAGTGGATGAAAAAGTAAGAATTCCCTGTGCCTATTTAATATCCAATTCACACATCAAATTCCTCCTTTAAATCTGTAGAGGTGCCCACTTTAAATCTAAGATATCTGTGTTTGATTATTTGTTCTCTTTAACCCTCTGTGTCCAAAATGCTTTTTACTCTTTTTTGACTGAGCTACCTCATAGTGTCAAGAACACAACAGTTATGACCACATAAAACACACCAAAATAGCATCATATGCTATTCATTATGTACCCAATGGATCAGTATCTCAAACGCATTTCCTAGTGCTAACAGCAATTTTGCAGGGAATCAACAGGTGGACTGTTCTTTTGAACTAAGACAATCAGAATTTTAAGACAGAAGAAAAAAATTTCCAATGGCCATCATACTCCTAATTTCCTAATCAATAAAAAATTCTAATCAATTAATTGAGAATTTATTTCTTAAATGTATATAATTAAATATCTATAAATCCAACTTGATCTAAAATGCTTATAAAATGGATTACTGTCCTGGTTACCTGTAATAGATTGGGTTTTATACTGTGTTCTCAGAAATAACTTTACTTCATGTCCTCAATGGGCACTTGAGTCAGCATGATTATGATTTCTTTGGTCCCTCTCAGCTACACACATGCAGACTGAAAAGACTTGGTAGGGATCTGGCAGACCTGTGAAAGTAAAGTTCTGAGGCGGGATCTTTAATGGCATGGCAAAATGGTAAATTATGTTGTCAGGGAGAAGTTGGTAAAGCAAGTAATTTACATAAACTTGTTTACATATATCAGGATTAATTCTCACATGAAAACAGAATGATTACAATTTAAATCTGAGCTATTTTTTCACATAGTTCTACATGTGTACCCAGAGACATATGTCTTGCATCTTAGCCAGGTGAAAGTATCAGTGTACACAGAAGCCCACCTTATGTTCTGTACAGCTTGCATATCTCATAAACCTTTCCCAGATTCAACTTACTTCCATAGATAACCTCACATGTCTTAGAAATCTCTGCGTTTTAATTCAAGCAATTTCTTCAGTTCTTCTTCCTACTTTAAGCTCTGAATTAGTCTTATTACCAACTTTAAAGCTTATTTGCCTTGCTCCTGACTTCAGCACAAAGTCTTGTTGGCTTCTACCCTTCCTTGATACATTCCTGTCATCACTAACATGCAGAATTACAAAATCTAGACAAGGACTAAAATCTCAATGTCATTTGAATATAGATGCCTCTTAGTGTGTGTGAAAAAAATTCCACATTGCATTTTCCTGAAATCCCTGCCAGGATTTCTTTCTTCTCATCCATTTCTTTTAAGAACAAGTAGGAATAACAGCATTAATACAATGAACATATATCACAATTATATTATGATAATATGAACAAAGTACTATAATGAAGTCTTAATCATTACTGAGTATATTACAAATTTCATATGGAGAAAATAATAACTTACATATATAATGAATAATATTGTAGTAGGACTAATATAGTTGTAAGTTAATTACACACTGTGTAGCTGATTTAGTTGCATTTAGCTAAGGAGCTGTTCCAAGCTCACTGCAGATTGATTATGTCTTTAGGTATATACTCTCATTTATAAATGTCACTTGTAACCACAGCTGTTGATGAGGCTGCTCTGTAGACCCTTCCTTTACGAACATGAATGCACCATACCCCCAAAACAACAAAAGCGACAAAAAAACCTCCAGCAAAATCCCTGAATGAGACTCAAAATCTCTGCTAGTTAGGGTATGCAATGGCAAAACACCAGAGGACTGCAAGTTTCACTTTACTGCATCTCTTCCCCAAATACGGAAAATATTGTAGTAATAGTATCCACTTAGTGAGGTTATGCCTCATTGCATTTTATTTAATACCTAGATTTCCTAAATTTGACACAGATGAAATTTAACATCTCAATTCTAGAAATTTTTCGATTTTACAAATCCCTTATAAATTAAAGCGAAGGATATGGGTAACTGCCAAAGACTCTCCCTATGATTTTTCTCAAAGTTTTTTACTGACTAAGGGAAACAAGTCACTTTCTAGCCTTTGATTCCACACCAGAATAATAATTTTATGACAGGAATGGGTAGTAAGAACTAGCAAGTGCATGAGATACTCATAAATCTAAAACAAGAGAGCCTTTCTTAGTTCAAGGTGTTCAGCCTTGTTCTCACCACATCATGAAAAGTTAAACAAGTCTCAAATACCTAAGATGACAGAATAAAAAAATCTACATCAGAAACTAGAAGGGGAGGATGGTAAGTTAAAGTTAGACACACTGCACACCTATTTGATTTTTCCAGGTTCACTGCGAAACTGTAGAGAAGCAATTATATTTTTTAGCAAATCATTCCTATTTCCTGTGATTCTCTTTGAAGCAAAGACTGGAGCATATCATTTAGGTCACTTTAGGACAACCCTGTTTAGGACAGTTCATAGCAGGGGAACAGACTATATCCAGTTTGAATTAAGACTCCCAAACTACATGTTCTGCAGACAGAAGGGACTCAGCATCAATTGCTATACTCCTACTGAGCAAAATTACTTGCTACTTTAAATATAGCCCACAGAACTGTATTTTCACTGAACCTGACAAAACCCACAGTGAATTCAGCACAAACCTAGGTACTCTTACCGCGCTGTGAAGGAAATCACACACACAAGTCTTAATAAACTTATTTGATATATATAAATATTTTCAGAGAGTTACAGCATATGCTGGCATAAATCTACACTTTAGCATTTAAATAAAAATAAATAAATGACCAACCAAATAGGAAGAACAATCTAAATTCTTTGCATTTCTTTACACTTATAAGAAATAAAAGAAACAGTACCTCAGGAAATCATCTTTCTTTTGTTGTAGTAAGATTCATTACACAGTAGAGTAAGCTACAAAACTTTAGTTCTCTGCACAAAAGTACCTCCCACATCCCATGCAGTACAGTACAGCTCTTGTGTTAAGGTGCCCCAATAAACATTATGAATGGTAGAATAATATGATGGGAAGAGGTATTGAGAAGGTAAATTAAATCCACACTGGCAGAAAGAAACTACCTAACAGGAAACACCACCAACAGTGTTGTAGTACAGACATTACCAACTCTAAGACTAAGTGTATCTTAGTTACAGAATTCGCATTCTCAATGTCCAGGGAAATATTGCAGCACATTAGTAAGAGGAAACCTGCAAAGGGCTTCCTATCGCTTCTTATTTAGGAATTATTCTAGAGATCCAGCTTTCTGTGGCATGCAGTATATGCTTGTGGCTTTCTGCCACATGAAAAAAATAACCACTTGCAACAAAAAACCCTATATCATCATATTTGCCATATATTATATCCAGAAATTTCTGCAGAAGAATTTCAGTATTTCAGCAATAAAGCTGAAAAGAATAGAGAAGATTCAAATGTGCAAGTAGCAAAACCCGCAAAAGTAACTAATTTTCAAAAATTAACAATATAAGGAAATCAGACAAGATGATACACTGAACTATCAATGATTCCTCAATATACCCGTATTTCAAATCTGGGATTAAAGCATTGTGAACATGCTCCTTCTTAAAGACAGCAGAGTTCTCCCCACAGATATAGCAACCATTTTTATAGATCTGGTTACCTGACTGAGACTATGAGAAGTCCAGTATCAATATGGATCTTTTAATATTACATTTGCATTCACACATGGACGAATTGTTCATTTTCTTTTCATTTTTGCAGGAAAAAAAGTGTTTTGGATTACAAAGCAATAATACTGTTTACTATGAAATGTTCCTTTCCTCCTTGGCACAGAAATAATGCAATATATCACAACACTCCATTAGCACGTTCAAATTGATGACTAGGATTCACAAAATCACTTAGGCATGTGTTTATGTTCATATTAGTTCAGCAAACCCCTAAAGATCATTTTTAGTTATGTATACCTAAAAATCCCACTTGAATAATTAATCAGTTTGTACCAAATGCCCAGAATTCAACATGTGCATTTGTCCAGTCATGTTACTGAAAATGCAAAAAATGCTTAAAAAATTACTCAAGTATTTAACTACTTCATTAGATCAGGAAAGTTTAAACACATACTTAAACGTCACATTGCATCAGTGTTAAGATGTGTATGCATTTAAATTCAGCACTGAATCAGCAAATGTCCTTAGGATACTTTCCTATGCCAAAAATAATTCCTATTTACCACCATGAACAGCAAAATGCTATATGAGGCTTTAAAATTTCAAATAATGGGGCCAACATAAAACCTTAATTCATTCACAGCTGTAAATATTATATACAATAATAAATACTTTTTTTTTGTAGTAATAAATATGCTCCAAAATAATATCAATAACAGGATAAAAAACAAAAGATTAAGGGATCCCATAGTCAGTTAGAGGAACTCCTGTATCTAAGTCTCTGGTATCTGAGACAAAAAATTTCAGTAGAAAAATTTTCTGTTGATGCTAACGAAAGTCCTTTCTCAAGAAAACAAAAAATATGGCTTCTATGTAAGATTTTTCTTACTTTTTTTCCCAGTCTTGCAAAGAAAAAATAAAATAAAAGAATAAAATAAGAAGGTATAATGGAAGTGTAGGTTGATGACTTAAAGTACAGTGATGAGGAAGCAGACTCCTAACAAGTTCAAATTTATGATTATGAGAATTAAGAAGTCATATTTTTCCCTACTGGCAGAATAAGAGGCTCTTAGTGACTGGTTAAGATTGAAGAATATTAAATCATGAGCCCTCAAATACCTATTTGATAGTGCATTTGGATAGTAACATACGAGGTGTCATGAAAGTACACTTGTCTTTGTGGTAGACCTTTACTACTTTATGATAATAATTTGTCAGAAAACACATCCTGATTGTGGTATTACTTACTAGTATTAATGAAATTTCCCCTCTATGTGATAACTGCTATTTTTTTCATTAATCCAGCATATAATACTGACTCGTTTCTCAAAGAACTTACAGAACATTTCCAGGCACATTCAGCTATCTTTACTGCCTTAACTAAAAACACTTGCAAAAAATATTTTTGCTGAAGACCATCCAAGTGAGAATATCACCATATTGCAGTGAAATCAATTACCACATGTTGTGTAAGGACTGAATGAAAGACAGAGGTGTTCTACTTCCGTCAGTTCTATTTTAGCATTAAAATCTTTTACCTATTGATTTTAGAAGTCACTCAGAGTAATGTAAGTTTCTGAATTTCCACATACAAGTTAATCAAATGGACAAAAACAACAGATGGAACAGGAATCTGGATATCCCAGTTCTCTTCCAGGTTACTGTCTTAATTGGTGTCCTAGAGCATTTTTTTCCCTCCAATATGTTCCTGTGTATGTGTTTGCACATGTATTCAAAATCTCAGCTGAAGGGAGGCTGGAAGATTCATATTCAAATCCTGTATCAATAAGTAGACAGATAAGATGTTTTCCACATCCTAAGTACCTCGTGCAAATTAAATAATCTGAGTAAGATCAGCTGTAGCTTTAATCTTCCCAAATAATTTGATTCTGCTGACAGTGACTCCTTACCGTATGTAGATAAAAGAGCACCAATAGCAAAGATACCAAGTCGGCTTATCCTACAGCATGCATTCAGGTGATCAGTGGAAACAAGGGAGGAGTAATTCTGGATCTACAAAGAATGTAAGCTTCTAAGGGACTCTGCTAGTTTCCTAAGGGACAGCAACCCTTGCAGACCTCCTAGCCAGAACACTAGGTAATCACTTAAGTGTGAACAGAGAGAATATGCATACTCTTTATAGATGTAACAGCTATATAACTTTGTCAAAAACAAAAGTTCAAAATTTTAATGGAATCTAGCCCAAGAGGAAGAGAATTACCTAATCAGTCATTCATACAGAACATCTCTAACTGAACACAAGGATATACAGTGATTATTAATATAATCTTTAAAATGCCTTCTGTAAATACCAGTAAGTACCATATCATTTGGTTTATTCTTATACCTTGAATACTGCCCAAACGCCAGTGAGAACTGCTTTCATTTTAGAATGTTATCACTGTTTTAACATAGGGAAGGTTGCACTGTGCCATAATTTATATAGTATAACTTTCCTTAAAATCCAGCTCAGCAATATTTCTTTCTAAACCAACTTGTACTAAAAGACAATGCAGATGTTTGTAAATTCAGTTTATGATGCTCCAAAAGTCTAATTACAGAACTGCAAGGGGCTTAGCAGCATATGCTCTGCAATACCCTATGCAGTTACAAAAATTCAAGTGATAGTTAAACAGCATTGATAACATTTTATTTCTTAATAACATCAGATAGTTTCATGATTTATCTAAAAGGTAAAAAAAAAAAAAAAAAAAGAAAATGGGAAGAAAATGTTTACAGTTAAAGATCTTCAGAACTGATTCATGTTGACCTAATATTGGCTCCATAAAGTCTAAACTCTAAGCTAATTCGGTGGCAGAACAGTAAATTCAAAATTATGCTTGCTTCTGGAAAACCTACTTTAGGACTCGCATCCTAACATCTATTCATAATTTCTTTCAGCATTATTACCCACAAAATGGAAAACAATAAAAAGATCTATTAGTAAGTAACAGGAAAGTCAATGGGAAATAGATGAGTTGTTTGGTTTAAAAATTGTTACCTTTTTTAAGATAAGCCATTATCTGAGTCCAGGAACTGTTTTTATTTAATATGTTCAAGTAGTTTATGTAAAAAATGTAAAAAGTCAGGGTCCAGCAATGTTGGTTCTCAGGTGACTACAACTATGCCTTTGGTTTGGCCTACAGCTATTCACTCCAGTCAAGGAGGAGCTTCTGAAAAACTCATCTATCTTTAGGAATGAGAATTATTAATTGTGAGATATCAAATAAAATTGTGAGATATTTTTAAAAATAACTTCATTATAGTTTTTGCATGATTTCATCATTTCTCTTGAATATCTACCTGGAAGTACAGAAAGCAGAGATATTGGGCTCTCTCACACATTCCTACCCCTAAGAATGTAAGATGTCTTTTTACCCCTTCCACATGCTCTTTTAAACAAAGCATTTAGTGGAAGCCAAGGTTTCTAATGTTTAATCAAAATGGAACATTTAATGAGGCATTCCTTCCATTATCAAAATACCCATTTTGTCTCACTTTGAAACAATCATTTGAGAAGCACTAAAAATAAGCAATACAACTTCTCTACACATTTGACATTCTTTAAAAACTTCCCAGTAAAAGATAAACAGCCTTGACAGTCACTCCCTTTTCTGTGATTAGTATCCACAATACAGTATTGCTTGACAACTAAGCTACTTATCTCTAAGCTTAAAGGAACTCTTTCTTCACACCTTAGCACTATATAAAATTTCTAGCCATGCCACTATGGAGTTTCCTAACAGTGCACATGGAAGTCCTTCTCAAGGTAACAATGTTCTCAAGTTGTTTCCCTATTTTGGTTTAATGTGAGTTTGCCTCACTGTCTTTTGGTCACGCACATTGCATGGCTGCTGCTCAGGTCTCAGCACATGATTATTTCACCATCTTCCATGTTTATCTGGTTTTGTGTGTACTTGAATTGAGCATATTTATTGTGAATAGAATACAGACCCATCCATTTCACAATTAACAATCAGCATTTATGCTTTAGTATGACTGCATCACTGAAGAAAATGGCTCAATCCAGGCATGATCTGAAGGTTAAGTTGAGAACAATTTTTTGCAAATATAGGGTTTATTTTTTAGGGTATCATTACCCACTTTTTTCATCTTCAACTAACGCATAGAGTCATGAGTATATGGCGATTTAGTCTGAGGATTATTTTGTTTGCTTGGGTGTTGTTTTGGGGCTTTTTTGGTGGGGGTAATTTTGAGCATTGAACTGAAGAATTATTACTGATTTTGTGAAAATACTTCCTTGTTCTAAGATAGCATTAGATTAGAGAAGTGTTTTGGTTTTGGGGGTTCTACTTTTTTGTTTGGTTTTTACAGACTTGAGATACAGACACAAAAACACAAACAAACAAACAAAAAAACCCACAAAAAAACCAAAACAAAAAAAAAAAAAACTTTGGATAAAATAAACAGGAGTGTTACAAACACAGGCTTATCTGAAGCACCTGTCCATGTATACATGTTGAGCCACCAGTAATGGTAAGCGGCTGTGCACTTGAAAAAAGTGGCAAAAGTTATATTTCATCGATAAGAAAAAGGTTAACCATGACAAATATGTCCAACGAAATACACACTCCCTCTGATTATAACAATAGCAAGCTGGCTAAAAGAAGTGACAAGACTGAAATTCCAGTACTGCAGCAACTGCAGAAATGCACTGCAAGCCCAAGCATACAGTCTGTGAAAACAAAACAATACTGACATTTCTGAACTCTGTCTTTCAGGATCACCGGGACAGGATTCACCCTAGTGTATGAATGTATGACTATTAAAGCTCTTTTGGTAGATTATGGGGAAAATAACTTTTATTTTCTCTAAGGTACATCAGTAATTGAACTTGCCACTGTTGGACAGTTGGCCTGATGTTTCCCGTCCCTGCCATGACTCCTCATTTGTCCTCTAATACTGCCAGCTATGTTTGGCCAGCTCCCCAAATCTGTGTCTTTCCAAGAAAAGCTTTCATTTTCAGATGTCCCTACTATATTTTTGAGGAGGTTTCTTGACTTGTTTTTTCTTAGGGTGGTGGTATCTTTATTTTTTAAAGCAAATATGATTTGACTACTTTAATGCACGTTTTTCTTGGATATTTAGCTTGTATCAGTGACTCCAGTATTATTAGGAAGCAGATGGATCTTCTCTCCTGGTATCTTGCCATCCTGACAGAATGATGGATGTGAGCAATTGAAAAATCTTTATCTTATTCTACATTGCTCTTAGATGTTTTGTAGCTCCTGCTTTGAAATTGACACATGGCTTGGCGTCCACTTTTTATGGTATTTCCATGCTCTGTGCTTTCATCAGGTTGAACACTACCCACATTCATTCACAGTTAGTTACACATAAATCTCAGTTTGTTTCTTACCTTTTTCTCTGAACTTAGACATAGTACAGTTCTTAGGTACATGTCAGAGCTTTGAGACTGCCATAGAAAAAAAAAGGTCTGTTTGGCTTGAACGTACTAACCCAACCTTTCATGCTACCATCTCCAGCATTCCTTTCAACTTAGTGTATCATTTTCCTTTCAAGGGGTAAATTGCTTTCTGATTGGTACCTATGTTAAAACAACTAGATTTGTAGATGAGGAGAGAGCAAAGGGATGATCATGCTCAACCTCAGCAAGGTTTTGAATACTGACTACTCCAGAATTCTTGTATCTAGCTTGGGATATTGTGGTCTTGATTGCTGGAGAGATTTTTTTAAAAAGGGCTGACTACAGAAGATTATTCACAGGTAAGAGGGCAGCTCCAGAGAGGTCTAATAGCAGACTGCAAGTACCTATGAGGAGGCATCAAGAGCATAAAGACTCTTCACAGCAGCACATATGACAGGAGAATGGGAGACAGATAATTTATGATGAAGTGAGAGATTCAGACAGGATGTAGAAAAAAAACCACTTTTCATCGTAAGGACAGTCAAGCACCACAATGGGTTGCCCAAAGAGGTTGTGCATTCCTTGGGGGCTTTTAAAATCTAAATGGATAATGCCCTGAGCAATGTGATCTGCTCTTATAGCTGACCCTGTTTAGAACTAATGACTTCCTGCAATCCCTTCCAACCTGAATTATGGTCCTAAAATATCAAGAGTCTCATGTCAAGCACAATTTTATTCAGTTTTACTTTCCCGTCCTTTCTAAACATTCATTTAGATTCTTTGTTATTAAGTACAATTTCTGCCATACTGTTACGAAGTTCATACAGCAAGTTCTATTCATGTCGGATTAGAGACTGTGCTTATTATTTGGCAAGAATTTATGAGGCAATGTGCAATATGTTGTAGGTCACCATCAGTTTTCACAGTGCCTTGGTGAAAGAGTAAAAAATTAAAAGAGAATGTAATACAATTCAGTGTAGGTTTCTGCTTGTAGGCAGGAAGAATCACCTAGGAAAAACCCACATTACATGTGAAGTAATGGTTCTTCAGAATAGTACTGGAAATAACAACTAATCACAAATCAAACATGAATAAAGAAATTCTGCTAATATTAAGAAGCGTAGATAGTACATAGAAAACCACAGAGAAGCAGAAACCAGAGATGCGATTTCTCAGACATGAAGAGCTATTAAACCCCTTTCAATTCATTCAAACTGTGAATTTGAAGTGAACTTCACTTCTCTACAAGGCAGGACCAAGAAGATACATACAGAGCTTTCTTTTTTGTATTACTTTTTTATTATTTAAAACTGCCCCAAAGAAATAAAGAATGCAACTGTTCCTTTAAACAGTTTTGACTATGTGAATACTAATGGCAAACGTTACTTAAGAGTACTTATTAAGTGATTAGTTTTTCCTTTATATTTTTATAGGACCTTCAAAATGACAATATAAATTCAGTATTATAGCTGTTCATAAACCATTGAGAACAACACAAATATCTTCTTTATAAATGGGAAGGTAGAAGGTCCTGAAAAACAATTCAGGTTGGAATGCAAGGAAGTAAATTAATGCAAATTGCTGTCAGTCATCTATGTATTCATTTCACTAGCAAAACAACATTATAAATTATCTCTAGCCAACAGTTCTTCACTCAAAGGCATGTGATGCAAATATTTATTCAAAACAGAAAAAGAAAATCACTTAAGGATAAGCATAAGTCTTACCACGCCAATAGAAAAGTAGTTATTGATGATGTTGTAAGGCACTGGGTCTCCTTTCTCATCTTTATCATTGGGTATTACTTCGAATTTCCACCTGTCCAGTAAAATCTCTGAGCTATTCTCAATGTCTTTTAAGATCTTCATCAAATTCTCACCTTCATATCCTAGCAAAACATAAAACCAGTTATTTAATCAAGCATAATAAAGTTTCATTACATTTTCTTTCTAGATGGTTGGACAAGACTCAGAACAACCTGATCTACTTGAAGATGCCCCTGCTCATTACAGGGAGGGTTGGACTAGTTAACTAACCTTTACAGACCCTTCCAACCCAAAACATTCTATGATTTTATGACTGGAAAAATAAAAGCAATGCATATAAGACCTTAAAAGTAGGATTGTGTTTGAAGTATTGACAATTTTCCAGCACCTGTCATTAAAAGATGTACAAATAGAAAGCTAATTCAGCATGTGAATTTACAAAAATTCTACAGATTCAGAAAACCAGAGATTTCAGTGTACATCAAATTTGTGATGAAGAAACTCATTATATCTTTAAAATTTGCCTATATCTTGAATTTTCCAGATGACCCATAAAGCTGTGGTTATACTTTGCAAAATGTTCTTCATGAGAAATTAATATTTAAATTCCTTGTATTTCAAAATTTGTGGAAAAGAGCCATATTGCTGTTTTGCCTGACAACACACTGAAAGGTTAAAAGCTATCTACTAATTTTCATGGATTGCTTCAATCTAGTTTAGCAGAACAAACCCAAAAATTTCAAAACCATAGCTGAAAGCTTTATCAGCAAAAGTAACATTTTTGCTTATTTCAACAACTTCTTCATGAGCCTCATCTTGCTTTGTAGAGAGAACTTACTCTTGGTTTCAAATAAGCACTCACATGTAATTCACTAAACTGAGTAGAAAACCTGTGTATGCACTCATGAGTATACTCAACATACACCTGTGTGCATGAAGAAAAACGGGGTTTTACTAAAGTGACATTATCAACTCTGAATATTATTCAGAACAAATGACTTTGTAATAGATAGCTAAAATCTGGGGACTCAGTCCTTCGTCAAAGCAGAAAAAACAAGATTTCCTATTCAAGCAATATGTAGTGCTGGTGTTATTCACAGCTTTAGCAGGTCAAGCGACTCAAAGCCTCCTTGCTCAAAACCCATTGCTGATGTATTTGCTTATGGTTGCCTAGCACGCTTTTGCTAGTTATTGCTAACTACCACATGACAGCAGCATGCACAATTCCATTTCTCTGCATCTTTGAGATCACTCACCAGCAGTTTAGTTTCTGGAATCCCTGTCTACTCTCCCATCTACGGAAGTTCCAGAAAATCTGCATTATGGTATTGTTTACCACTGCAACTGGGCAAAGAATGATGAAACCCATCATTTGATGAAACAATATTTTCCAACTGTTTTTTCTACTTTAGTCCAAATGGAATCACTTAAGATACAGAACATAAATTAAGATGAAGGTAGGGACAGGTCCCAGATAATGCAATTGAATGTTCTCATGGCTGACCCTGCTTAGAACAGCAGATTGGACTAGTGATTTCCTGTGACCTCTTTCAGTTTCATGACCTCCATGGCTCTATGAACAATTCAGAAAGTTAAGCAAGGCTGATTGGAATAGGTTTTGTCTCATTTGTTTTCCTTTCTTCCTCTAAGACTATGAGAATGTAAATAATCAACGGTTGTGACAGAGAAAATAAAGGAGGTTCTCAAATGATTTGACAGAACATCATGTTTAACAAAGTGCTATAGCATGACAACTACTGAGAATTTGCTAAAGACTACCTGGCAACAAGGAAGACATTTGGAAAGGAAACCGATGAGATAGAAGAAACAAGATATCTGCAAAGGCTGAGAACTTCCAAATAAAACAACCAAGTTCCAAATACAAAACATCTCAACTGAAACAACCAAGACCTGAAATAGACCTGGCTATGAGCCCATAAATTGAGGTGCTTTCACCACAGACTGAATCTTGTCTAAGATTTTCTCCCTTTTGTCTCCTTAAAGTTATCCTGTAATAAAGATTCTGAATACAGTTTTTTGGAGGAGCTGAGAGTAAGTCTCCATATATCCAGGGAAGGATGCAAAGGGTATAAAAGGTTTGATTTTCTAAGTGTTCTTCTTTCGGCATTCTTTGTCTTATTTTCTGGTAAGTAGTACCACAGCACTTATTGTCTGGAATCCTCTGTAGGAAAACAGAAATGGAATGGACCAAAGGAACTAGTCCAACGCTGAGACATGTTTTTCATTTTATATTTTTAAAGATTAAACCACTCTTAACCCATTTTTAGATCTTTTCAATAACCCTTTCAGAACAGTCTCAATCAAAACCTATTTAAGACTGCTCCCTTTACAAGCAGTAACTGCAATACAGCTGGTAAAAAGCCAGCCTAACAGCTATACACTATTGTCATTACACCTTGGAACATTTTTGGTGCCAGCAGAAGATACATACAAGGTATGATTGTGATTGAGTGTGATTGAAACCTTTAATATCTTACATATCTATGTAACAATTACAAACAGATCATTCCAAAAACGGAAAAGGCGATAATGGCTCTTTATGAAAACAAATCCAAATGTATGTGTTGATGCAAAAAGGGTTTTTTTTTTCCTTTTAATTATATAATAAATTGCATTTTCATTTGTGTTTACCTCCTCCCCATCTCAGACACCTTGCTAAATCATTGCCAGTCCCAAGAGGCAGGATAGCAACAGGAGGATGCTTAATCAAGTTCGCTTTCTCTGTGAATAAAGAAGGAAAAGAACACAAATAAGGAACAAAAATTATCTAATTGCATGGTATTATATAACTATGTTAGGTTTTGTTTCAGTGATTGCATTTGAAATTATGCTGCCTCCTCCACAATGAGCACTTCACCAAGCCAATCCATTTTGCAGTCCCTTCTCCACTTGATATTCAACCCTTAATCCTAATTTACTCATTTATTATTGTAAGGATTTTGTAATCCTAATGGACTACTTTGTTATCATAAGGACCTTGTAAATCATAGATATGACAAACATTCATAAACAATGATACTCAAGATCTTTCCAAGACTGAATATGGCGCTCTCACTCGAGTTCTCAGCTCTGCCATTCCCAGTTTTGAATAGAGAAGAGTAATAGTTAAGGTCATGAATAATGAAGTGAACCTTCTATGTTTTCACCTGGGTGACCTGGGTGACAAATTTGTGTTAAGCTGTGTACTCACCCAGAGTTGTGTCTACACTGGAGCACCACTACCAAGGAGTCACTGGAACTAACACAAGACCTGAGATGGGTTTCCCCATCAGGAATTAAATCTGCTATCCAAAGGAAGCAGACTGACCTGTCTGATCAAGTCTTTAAGTTGCAATTTTGTATTTATTAAACAATGTTTTGAAATGAATGAATTCATAGCATCTCTTCAGTCTTTACTGGTATTTCTGTAGCATTGTAAGCCCACGGATGTTTTCAAAATCCGATGAGAAAACCCTTGTCAAGAAATGCAGCCTTTCTGAAAGGTGGAACATATACTTCAAATATATAATTTCTCAAATTTCCCAGTTAATGTGAATGAATAGCATGTCCAGTTTAAAAGTTATACTTAATTAATCAAACACTTGTTTTGTTTATAGAACGATGCACAATTATCAGCAATAATCAGCAGTTTATCTACACAATGGATGTAGCAGAGAAATCTATATTTATCAATATTTTAGAAAGATTTAACATTCACATAACAAGTTTAGTGGAAATCTTTCAGAGAATGTAATATTTAATAGAGTAATTTTTAACAAGTTTTGAAGTTTCAAACTGATAAGAATTATTTTTTCATTTTGTTCTTTTTTTATTTATTTTATTTTTTTTCTTGCTGTGCTCTCAGCTAAAGCTCTTTGTTTATCAAGACATCAGGGAAGACCAAATCAGAAACGAATTAGAAACCTGTTTAGAAAAAGGTGTACCCTTACACTTTATATGCTAAAGTGCTTTTGCTCCCTAAAAGGCAGCATTGAAAATATATTTTCTGCACCTATGAACAAAGGTGGTTCCTGCATCCCTGAAGTAATTTTGAAGTTCCATACCACAAAAAATGCTGCAGAAAACAGTATGTTACTGACAGAGAAAATAACTGCCTGACATTTTAGACCTCATGAAAAAGGTGATGACACAATTAACACCTACAAATCTTCGTTTCTTCCAATATTTAGGCAATGCACTTGATGTTTCTGTACATTAATTTACGAAAGCTATTTGAGAGCAATTTGCAGTAGCTTGCACTTGCGAAAAGACTTTTTCCAACCAAGATTGGAAATATTCCCTTGCTATCATTCCTTCATGACATCAAGTCTAATTTTCAGTGAACTTTTAAAGGTTTTCTGGACTCCCACAAAGCACACACTTTTAAACACTTCATTAAAACTTAAGTTGAGTCTTTTGACCTCTCTTGATCCACTTCCTCATTTCCACTGTAACACATGCCCACTATTTGTCTCTGCAGCCTAACATCAAATAAATGATCATGTGATGTGGAAGACATTCTCCTTAATAAACTTTGAAAAAATTAAGTCTTTTAAGTCTGTAATAACTTGACTTCTGGGCCTTCCTTATGATTTTTACAGAGGAATTTGCAGAAAACTGACTG
This sequence comes from Chamaea fasciata, assembly GCF_029207755.1. Classification (NCBI taxonomy): domain Eukaryota; kingdom Metazoa; phylum Chordata; class Aves; order Passeriformes; family Sylviidae; genus Chamaea; species Chamaea fasciata. Next base: position 124,948,039 of record NW_027094086.1, on the reverse strand, counting down.
AAAAAACTCCAAAACTGAATTATCTCTTAATAAATTATCTTCATTATAGGATAATATAGAATAAACAAAAATTTGGTAATTAAAAAAAGCAAGTGAGCTAAATTAAATTGTCTTGAAATTAGCAAGTTAGATTTGATTCAGTTGGGGAATAGACTTTGAAATGAAATTAAAATAGACTAATTCAAATTTCTTGCTTTCAAGGAAATCCAGAAACACTGAACTTGTCTAGAGATTTTAAATAACTTTTGCAATTTGAGTACACTTAAAAATAACCATGTCCCAAACGATCACATTTCAAAAATTTAAATGAACAAGCTGTTGCTTGAAATAGCTGTATCCATGCATTGGTATATAAGGAAGACCATTAAAGTGAAAACCATGAGGCAAACAAAACTGTGCAAAGGCTATAGATTACCTATGCAATCCAAAATCCAGCCTACTGTTCCATCTCCACCACATGCTAGTACTCTGAACTCAGCAACATCTCGGAAAAAATTTAACCTAAAAAGAGTAAGTGAAGATACCTAATTATGATCAGTATAATTGTGCATTATGTAAAAATGTTATGGTTTAAGACATTTTATTTAATAGTAAATAGCAAATGATAATTTAAAATAAAAATCACTTTTGCTTACGGAGTCATTTTTTAGACAAATACAATCCAACATTATTATTAATCATTATTATCTGAAAAATTTCAAACCAAGTTAGTAATTCAAGGGTTATTATGGTACACTAAAACTAGAAAAAGTTTGGACCTGATGCTTAGTCCAATCTTTATCTGATTTCAAATGTCATTTGAAACTATTGTCAGAAAAAATTCTCTGTTCACTTAGTTGTAAATGGATAGGTAGTCTCTTAAGACCGAAAAGTCTTAAGTTGTCTAAATGTATTAGCCATAATATTTACTTGTGAAGTTCATTCTATAAAGATGTATGAGAACTTCATATTTCTTGTAGAACACTGGTACATATTAAGTTAAACATTCTGTAGTTGGTAAAAACAACTTTGCATCTTGGTTTAATACAAAATGAGAAAGCATCAGATTGAAGGCCCTCATTCCACTGTTCTAAAAACTAAATTTTAAAAGTAGAATATCTTCAGGAATATTTGCCTGGCTATTTCTGCTTCCATATCCATCAAGTGAGTATCACCACCCCCTCATCCACTTCATTCTATAACAATGTTGCATAATGCTGGAAAGTGAGGATATATTAAAACAAGGCTAAGGTGCAATATTTTAATTTAAAGGCATCAGTTCAGGATAGCTTTCGACACATGTTGAAATCACTTCTCACACATGAACTATCACTAGAAAAAAAGGTTCCACTAATTTTGTTCTATTACTATGTATGTATGTGCATGTTCATTCATATATATTGCATTCCTTAGTGTTACAGATATCTTACTGGATATTCTATATTCTAGTGACCAGATCTGATATCCAGTTTTCAATCTCCTAATAAATGCACAACTAATATATTTTACACAAGTTCTTGAATACAAATGAATATAGACAATAGCTTGCAGGTGTTTAATTCCAACTGTTTCCCATACGAGATAATAATGCTGCAAGGAGAATGTAGTTTCTGTCCTTAGAAAGTTTTAAAATTCTTTTGGACCTCTTGACAAAATCAAGAACACACAGAGTAAAAAAGCAAGAATGGGAAAAGGAAATGAAAAACACAATGACCAAAAAAGTTATGCAATATGTAGAAGACGACAGGACAACTTCTTGTTCTATTAGTTTTTGACCAGAATTATAATTTCAGCCAAGTTGCATAGAATTAAACCCATCACATATTCCACCCTCTGTAATTTCCTTTCCTCAGAAGAGCTCTTAAGCAATCTCAAGTGCAAATACAATGCCTGAAGGATGCTTACTTGCCCTGTATTAAATGCTGGCTTGCCCTTCTCACCCTTTTTATGTTCTACTTCACATTTCCGCAGAAGTGCTGCAGGATCTCCTGTGACCCAAAAGGTCGTGTGCCAAATCTGACTAGGTACACGTGGGGAACACATCTAATAAGAGTCTGTGCTGGAAGATCCTCTGCTGGCAGTCACCTCACAGCACTGTGAGGGCCCTGGCCCACAGGTGTGCATATCCATCCATCCATCCATCCCTTCTCAAGGTCTGGCATAGAGACAAACACCTCCTACCTACCATGACACCAGCATTCCCACTTCAAGCCAATGTGTTGGGTTGGCAGAGAGCTACCAGGTGTAATTACATTGCCTCCTATACTGACAGTACTTCAGCTTAATTTAAAGTCAAATTATAGCCCAGAGGTGACAGCAGGGTACTGACTTCTAAGTATTTAAGCATTTCTACCTCATGCAGCAGATACGGAAAATAAAGTCTGGAAAGAACCAACCAACCAAAACAACACCAAAAGCACAGGGTTCATTTTCACATTACTTCAGACTGGCAGAATATAGACCTAAGGCTCTGTCTCCTTTTATAAACAGGCTTCTTCACCTATGGATACCAAAGACTCTTTTTGTTTTAACTGTATCGCTAATCTTCATCAAAAAGTGTAACTTTAAAAAAAGTGGGGGACTGAAAAATCTGGCAAAACCATATTGTCAAAAACATTTTCAATTAGCTGCATTTGTATTTCCCTTGGAGCTTTTTATAGTCACAGACAGTGAATTTTCCAAGCAAAGTATGGCATTAAATTCACATAACCTTTTCTTTTTAGAAATTGAAATATAAAAATTATACATATATTATATAAAAATCTAACAAGCAAAATACATAAAAATAATGCATGTTACAGTGTCTATTTGCATATATAAATGAAGTGTATATAAATCTACTATAGCAGATATAAATATTTATAAAATCAAATTAATTTATAAAATTAAATATAGTTATATAATTAAATATGTAAATAAATCTTATTCATTGAATTAGAATGTGCAGCCTACATTAGGAGTTGGGAAGGGAACACAGTTTTCTGTTTTATAAGGTTTCATTCAGACTCAGGAAGTGTTACAATTGTAAAAAAAGAATTTGACACATTTCTTTATAGACCTTTAGAGAGAAAATCAGTATTGCTTACCAAGAAAACTGTACTCAATTAGTGTTTTAATAGCACCTTTTACTTTTTATCAACCATTTTTCACATGGTTTAAAAAGAATTACAAAAAAAAAAAAACCGCTGGAGAAGAACTTAGTAAAAGTGATTTTAAGTGAACCAAAAAAAAATAAAATGGAAGTCATTGTAAAGATTTTGTGCAATGTCAGCCTCAGTTAAAAGATCAGAACAGAAAATTATATCCTATTTTCTTGGAAAAAATTGAAACACTGAAAGTGATCGACACTAGCCTAATTTTATTTTATTTTGCCAGAAACAAGGATTCAAAGGCAGTTACTGAGTTTCTGCTGATAAATCAGTAATTTCCACCTAAAAGAGGGCAACTGTTTTAGCTACCTATATTACTCTAATTCAGTTCTTCATAATCACCTCATAAAATTCATAGGAATGCAGGGGCTCTATTTATGAATAAAATACCAATGCTAGAGGATGTAAATTTAATTTTGAATCATGCAGTTAATTGATTTATGCACAGGTAGCAAACACATACACATTCTTATAGAATTGTTCAGAGAAATACTTAAAGTATTTATTTTAATATTTTTAATTAATTTAATTTATTAGAGTTAAACTTAAGTTTTGTTCACAGTAATGAAAGCATGAATTGCAGTATTTTCCATTTAATTACCTGCACATGACTGTTGCTCCTATACCCAAAAGCATGCACTATGCAGAATTGCAGGTACTCTGCCACACAAGGTGGCGTAACAGCAATGCTTGAAATCATTTAGCATTCTTCACTCAGAGTGGAAGCAAAACTCAAGACTGTCTACAGCCCAAAAGAATAATCCACTAGTGGATCTCAGGACAGGTTATAGGTGCCAACACCACAGATGTCACAAAGGCAAAAATATTGTTAGACAACTGCTTAAAATACATCTCTAAATTCAAGATTTAAGTCTCATATGTGAAGACTTCTTGAATTCTAAGTACTACTGATTTGTGGTGTACAAAAATAATTTTTATCATTAGAGTACAAGCAACATACCTTTGCTGGCTTTGCCATTCTTTGGCAAAAAATGTAACTCTTCCAAGAAAATATGGACCAGATTCAGTATTTTGTTCGGAAGAAAATAATTACGCAGTTATTTTTCTCTAAAAATATTTCTGGTGTATACACCTCCCTAGAATACTCTGGGTATTTCAAATGTCCAATAGCAAAGAAATGCTCTAGCAATCAATTCAAATAATTAGGGAAAATAGTGGAGTTTTCAAAACCGTCCTATTGCTTTGTGAAGGCAAAAAAGCCCAGGTGCTGTAGATTCCCACCAAAATTACAGTGTAAGTTGTGGGGATTCATCTTGGCTGTCTTGGGCATCTTTTAAGTGGGCAGAATTTAAGATCTAGAAAGGTCTGTTGAGGCAAACCTGCAGCTAGAATTTTAAAAGTAGATGCTCTCCAAATTAAATCCTTATGGAAGCTACAAAGAAATACAACTTTTGTGGATATAATTTCTATAATAGAGTATAAAAATACCATAAATTAGACATTTTAAATAATAGAACTTTAGGGAACAGAGGCCTTTTCAGAGGGACAAAGACTTTGTGAAACGCTGACCTCTCTACAGAGTCCTGCGGCTCTGTGGCTTGACTGCTATTCATCCTGCTATTATTTACCTCTCTGTGAGTTGAACAATAACTGAATTTCAGATTCTTCAAGATCATTAAATGCACAATAACAGTTGCTGTCAGAAGTAGAAGACTCCCATAGAGATATAACAACCAAACAGGGAAACTCTTTTCATGGCAAAAAACACAGGTGCTAGGCACAAATTACACAATGCATCAGCCCAGCAATTTTCCCGTCACTGTGTTAACTGTGGCACTCTGTAACTGTGGAGTACCTTTTATGCCTGTGTTCAGCTGCAGAGCATACAAGGTTTTTCCAGCTCACTCGTATCCCTCTACTGCCAATTAAAGAATGTCTAAAGCATTAATTATCATACCCATATTTAAAGTGTGCTGTTGCCCTTTGACTTAGAGCTTCCTGATTTCAGGCCTCGCAGCAGGTCTCCATTGCTGGAAAGGAAGCAGTGCAAGAGTCGCTGCCATGAGGTTTATTTGCATTGTGTACATATTTTTACACAGACTATGTACACCACGTGTCTTGACAAAAACTGCTTCAAAAACCCTAGCTTAGGCAGGCAAAGAAGCTGCAAGAAATGTCATTGCTGCTGTTCCTGCACTTCTCCACGTACCATCCCATTAATTATGAAAGTAGGCAACAAATCCACTTCAGTAAGTGTACATTGGGGTTGTGATACTAAAATTCATTGTCAGCTTGCTCAAAATATTTTTCTGTTGTTCTGCTATATGCCTGCTAACTTTCATAGTTAGAGAAAAATACAGAATAAATGGTACGAAGAAAGGTGGGGTTTTTTTGTGGTTTTGAGGGGTTGCGTTTTGGTTTGCGGTTTTTTTGTTGCTGTTTAGGAGTCCCTTATTCCAAGACATTTCTCTGCAAGAACATGTTTATCCCACTAAAGAGGCAGAACAACAGACACAGCAATTGAGCTGCTGGCCATTTAAAAAAACCCCAAACCAGCAGTTTCAGCCCCTCTAAGATTTACAGTTTTCTTAGTCTTCTAGTTCTCTTTTGTTCTCTCTGCCATTTGAAAAGGGGATTTCTTAGATTTTTGACAATAATGAACTGGAAATATCAATACACATCAGCCACCGATGTTTGGAACTCAAGTTACAAAACCTGTGAATGCTATCTGCTTGCTTGATGACAGCAGCCCATGAGAAAAACACCATCAAAAATCAAAACCATTAACTTATGGGTCAAAGCAGACAGGTTGGCTCTAACAAAAAAAAATGCAAATTCTTAGCTAATATTATAAACCTTCTCTAGGCTGAGTAAATATGGCTGAAAATAGTAATTGAAAGAAAAAAAAAGGAAACAATTTTCAAAATAGGCTCAACTAAAGTGTACTACAGTAATCATAAATACTTTAAAATAAATATATATTATGTTTATCCCTTTATACTAAATAATTTACTGAGATGAAGAAATACACTTCTGCTTTACTCTGTGCTGTGCAGTACCCAAATCTGTTCCATTTTGATCTAAATTTCATATTTAATACGAGAACATTAAATAAACCTAAAATTTGGATTGACAACCAAGTATAACTGGCATTATAGAGATGGATGAAGAAGTGGACAGATGAATGAACGGACAGGTTTTATTAGGCAACTCATAAAACAAGTACTGGGAAGTGAAATAACAGAGTTAATTCAACTTCTCACTTAAGGGCCAAATTACATGCAGCCTAAAAAGTATTGCCCGGGACAAGATGCGATGGCAAGAGACAAACTGGAAATTTAGGATTATTCATTTCTGTGAAATGAATAATAAAATACACCAAAACAAGCAGTGCCCGTTTGAAAATTAATTAGAATTTTCTTCAAAGTGCCTCTGAACTAAAACTATTTTGACTTCTAATAAAAAGCAAAACTGAAAGCATGTTCTAAAAAACACTGTCCTTGTTCAAAAGACGAATGTTTAAATTGCTTCAGTGCAGGGTTTCAGCTTGAACTTAACACTGCCCTCCTGTGCCTCTGCCTTAAAATGCATTTTCCTTCACATAGCAAAATTCATGAAAACTAAGTCACTTATGGACAGAAACGCAGACAGATTTTTTTTTTTTTTAACTTCGAAGAAGTAAGACGACTGTGAACCAAAGTATTTCAGTTTTTTTAAAAATCACCCTCTCAATTTCTAGCATGGCATTTCTATTATACAGTATGTAAAACAATAATGGTTACTAGTTCTGTCTCAGTTAATTCTTCTAGTCTACTTACTCTTTGAACTAAGAGTACTTAAATTTTCCGTATGTGTCAAGAATAGCAAAAAATCAACAAACTTCAATTGAGTAATAAAAACAGCACTAGCGTTCAGAAACAAGATGATTACAGGCATGAAAGAAATAATGCATGTCATTATCTCCCTTTTTTGGGCTGGTATCGCACCATTCAGCAGGTTAAAATTAGCCACACTGCAGTGCACGATGTCTGAACTTCTAAAAGGATTGAGCCCAATATGCTTTTCACTTTCATCAATGTTACACACATCTAAAGGTCTAAACAAATAAGAAAAACAAAGATTAAAAAGAAAAGTATTCCAACAATCCAACAACAGTTGGAAAAAAATTGAAACACTAAGTTGAAAAATTAATGCCAGTGAACATATACCTCCTAATATTCTTCTGCAAGTCTTCATTGATGTAAAATTTCATGTATCAGTGATGTAAGTAAATAGCACTCAGTACATACAAAATAATATACAGAGCAGATATTTAGTGCTGCTCTAATTCTCTTCTACCAAAGCACCCGCTACTTAAAAAGGAGACAATATCACCTGGCAAAGGTTTGATACACTGTAATTCTCCTGTCTTCACAGCAATGCAAATTAAGAAGAACCACAGAGGAAGCACACTTAGCAAGGGACTGCAATACCAGCTGGTTCAGAGAACACTTTGGTCCACATTAAAAGTCACTGCCAGCACAATCCAGCCTGGCCAGTCATTTTCCAATCACTACATTTCTGAGATTATGTAACTGATAAGAAGCGTGCAGTCACCAATACTTTACAGACACCTATGCATGTGCATATATATATGTGTTTAAGCAAAAGAAATTAAAGTCTTGCTGGTCAGTCTTTGAGGCCGCTGACATCTGCAACACAAGTAACCCCCAAGAACTCAGGTTGCTGAAAAGGCAGTTAAAGCTGCAAATAGAATTAAGTTTATCTCACAGTTCTTATAGAATAATGCATGGTTTTCAGCAAAACGTATGAGACATAGCTTTACTTGTACAGGTAAACAAATAATACCTATATATTTGTGCAGCCACTGCAGTGTTGATACATTCCAAACAAGCTATATGTACTTCAGTCTGTTCATTTGATTATACAGTATTTTATTAAATGAGTTCCTGGTAATAATATTAACTGTAGACTTACCCTGGCATTGGTCCATTTCCAGAAAGACTATAAACTTGACGAGGATTTAAAAGGTACTGAAATTTTCTATAAATTCTGAAGAGGTAAAAGAGACAAGGAGAAAATATTTACTTACATGTTTGGAATTCTTTAAAAACCTTTCAAATAAAAGAATTAAAGAAGTTAGAACATATTATAAGTATATGAACTGCAGGGTCTCATTTATTTAAAAAAAAATCAAATATTTGAACACAGCAATTATAATTTAAACACGGAGTGTATTGTGGGGTGTCAAGTTGAGACAGAAGTACTACAAGATATTAACAATTCAAATGCTGTGTATAGACAGAAACTAAAGAGCTATAATTACACTAGAAAAGGTGACTCAAAAAAGCATTTCGGAAAGCATATTGATTTGTATTAAAGCAACTCCATGGTAAAGGAGAGATTTCTTCCTGAAATTTATTGCAAACACAGAATTACAAGTATAATTAATTGCAAGAGCTAATTGGCTTTGCCACCCACCAAAAATGTCTGCACAGGCTGAAAAACATTCTGATAAAGAAAATCTGTGGTCGGCTACATTTCCTCAGGATTACACTTGATAGGGAAGAAAATTAAAAAGGATTTGAAGCATTGTTTTACTAAATTACACACATTGTAAAATTATCTAAATAATAGGAAGTAATTTATTGATACAGCATGACAAGCATTGCCCTATCCCACATGGGACCTCATTTGCTGTCCTACCCTCAGCAATTATTTCTTCAAAAGTGTAAACTTAGAAATTTGAGTTTACTTATCCTAAAAGTATGACAGTGACTTTGTTTCTTCATTACAAATATTAGAAAGGTAATTTCCTACATTTACTGGAATGCAGTAGTGATTTTTTCTCACACAGAAACAAGAATGCACACAAAAGAGTTGGAGCTGAGAATAAATAAATATACACCTGGAATCTACGGCAATAGCCTAAATTATAAATCCATGTTTCTTGATTTTAATTTTAATGTTTCTGTCCTTAAGGTAATTACTATTTTAATGTTTTTAGGAAAGCATTTATTTTTCCACTTATTTATATCTCTTTTCTATATAACCTCTTAAATAAAATAGAAGCACAATAAGAACTGAATTCTAGGTTAAAATGTCCATGTTTTCAAACACAACACAATAAAACTGTCTAGACACAATCTATGTGCACATTCAGGGATTTTTTTTTCACGTTTTTGTCTAAATAGAAATGCATAATTTATCAGGGTAGCTGGAGAGCAAGTGTGTAAAAATACTGAATATAAACAAATTCATAATTTTCTGTAAAATTGCAAAATTGGAATATTTTCTTAACTTCTCAATTATTTAGTGATATCAGCTTCATAAAGCATTTTACTCAAGCACACTCACACAATATATTGCTGATGCCATTCCTGACAGAAAAAGTCAGTATGAAATTACTAGCTTCATTTCACAAGTATGCACACATCAGTGTTGATGGTTGTGATGATCATTAAATCAGACTTTCAACACAATACATATATTCCCATTTTACAAATGTAAAAGGAGTTTCCTAGTTAGTATGTGTGACTTGCTTCTCAGAGATGTATAGAATTTAATCTGGTCAAAAGTGACGCTAATTTGTGTAGTTGACCATAAGTAGTTTATGAACAGTATTTTTACAAAGTCCCAAAGGTCTAAGAGTTATTTTCCTAAAGTTTAGTGCTAAAAAACATACTCACCATTCCCTACACTCACAGTGCTGTTGTCAGGTAACAGTGAAATACTATAAAGGCCTTCTTAATAAAGAGGAGGCCAGGTTTTCCTACTCAGAACCCAGAAAGCTAACTGCAATAATGAAGAGATTACACTGAATAATACTTGACTCAGTGCATACCATTCGTGGTCATCAGTACCTGCTAATCACTCCATAATGACTCACTGCAAATGATACATCAAGCTTTAAGTTATTAAACACATTTATGTATTCTAGTCTGTGTAAAATTCATAAATTGATGGCTCATTTCTATTCATACATTCTCAAAAGAAAAAAAAAAAGTTAGAAACTGTTTATAAATGTTTCCTTCACACTAAGCTGTACCCAGACCTAATAGGGTGACACGGGGAAGCCAAGGATGTGGATAGTAACTCGACCTTCCAGTTTTACATCTACAGTACCAAAGAGTGACACTGATGTGGCTCTGAATGCCTTGCTTCCACATGCGAGGAAGGAATTGGATGTGGTTATCTTGTGACTGGAGATTTGTGCCAACAAGGCCATGAGGTGGTGTGGTGGGAAATGCCCCAAAAGACATTTTTGTGACGAAATGCAATTTCATGAACGAAGCCAGTTTATGAAATTACCACTTGTCAACGAACAGCTGTCCTGCTATAACTACTTTTGGGGTTATTCTGTGATCTGGAAAACTAAATAGATTCCATTTAAAACACAAATCCACAGAGAAGTTTCTTCACTGTCATTTGTCTTTTTATTTAAATCATGCCCATGATCTCATATAAACCTCAAAATACTCTGCTAGCATAACTGAGGAGGCAGAAAATTATCTCAGGAATGGCCAAAGGAGCTGCCATCATCTTTGAAAAGCTCAGCTGCTGAAAAAAATACTTTTGAGTGCACCTTGGGCTGAGTAAAATTAAGCTGTCTTCTGAGAAAGAGAGAAAATAAATGGCCAGAAACTAGTTGGCAATTCAAAACTGGGTATAAAGTTGACTACACTGTGGAAAAAGCTGGCCATAGCACTGCCTTCTGCCACAACTGAGGATGCATCTTCAGTCCTCTAGGGGCTATTAAAGATGTGGTTAATATGGGCTTAATTTAACCCTAATATCAGACAAGGAAGAAGCCAAGGACTCCTCTCTGAAATAAAAAATGCTAGTTATGTTCTCTCCCAGACACACAATATTTGAAAAAAATCATTTGAAACTGCTTTTACATTTTGTCTCAATGTTAAATGAAAGCCCAGAAAGGCAGATTAGTCAGAGGGATGGAGGGAAAAGCTACTATGAACCCAAGTTATTTGGAAACAGCAAAGGTTAAAAATACCATCAACCTGTATTGCAGACACTGAATGTGGAGTCAGCAGAAAACGTCAGCATACGGAAGCTGATCTCCAGTGCATCCAACAGCACATTTGTCAGGGAAACAATTGTGTAAACTCACCCTCTGGTCAGGCAAATAAACTGGAAAATGGGGAAGTGGAAATCAAAGTAATGAGTATGGCAAAACAACAGCATGATTTAGAAGGACTCTTATGTGAGAAACATTACCCTTAACAACAGCCTTAGAAGCACTACACTTGTATATTCCTTCTGTTGAAAGAATTATTTTGTGAACAGTGTACTATATATATACATTCTATTCACAGATTATTGAAAACTGTTGCCTCGATTAGTCAGATCATAAATGCAGACATCTCAAAATGATAGCCCTAGAATGAAATGGATGTTCTGCATTTTTTTTGGATGAAATTAATTACACCTGCCCATTTCATGCGGAACCACTGAAAATGTTATGGTGTGGTATCGCCTGAGGAATTCACTTGCCTGGGTTTGATGAACTCCTATTCAGTCTCATGCTCAGTTAAAATCCATTTCTAGTATGTGAAAGCCTTAAATTTATCAACTTTATTTGCATTTTTCTACTTTCTTCTAAATAAACATTGACTTATATTTTTATTCTATTGCAAACATACATATTGTCTATTAAACAAAATCATCAAGTCCAAATAACTTTAAATACACTTGAGTTTCACAATTATTAACCTCCTATTTGAGGAGAAAATATAATGGGGCTATTGTCACAATTCTTTATTTTGGAATTGAATTTTAAAGTCATAGCATTGGTCTTTAAAGCAGAAACCTATTCAGGAAGAACACATTTATGACTACACATTCTGAAAAACTGAATTTCTAATATAATTAAAGTTTAACAATGTATCAATAAGATCCGGTTGTACGGAACATATTTTTGTGCTCTGAACGCACTTCTTCTACATATCCATTTGTTTCCCACCACTCCTCTGTTCGAACATTTAAAAACTAAAACATCAAACTTCTTTTACTTTTAAATGATCCTCAGTTCTTTTGCATTTGAGAGATTTGAAAAAAATTACAAAATGCAAGAGGAAACGACCTTGTAGTACTGGGGATGTGCACTTATTCAACTAGTTTTCAGTTGGATGCATAAACTCTCTCCAAGAATAAAGGTAATGAAATGGGCGAGGTTATCATATGGTAAGGCATAAAAACTCATATGGGGAACTGTGGGAACACTGGAGTCTTGATAATCGGCAGTAACCTTTCTGTGCTCAATGAAAGTCAATTAGAAATCTTAGTTTCATTCATCGTGACCTCTCAAATACAGAGAATTCCAAGTAAAGACTGAAGAATAGTTTTCAGTAGAAGATTTACTTTGTCTGAATGAATCAAGATAATGAAATTCTGATCCACAAAAATTAGAAGTTTGCATGTTTGTTTTGCTTTTTTTTCCCTCACTGCTAGGGAAATCTTACTTTTGTTACAGTGTATCCTCTAATCCCACCCTCTCAGCACCTGACCAGATTACAGAATTGCTGTAATCAAAAAGCCTGACTTGAATGCCATTTACTTAAATGCTGGACTCGATGATCCTTGTGGGTCCCTTCCAAGTGTGAGGAAATCTGTGAATCACCATAACTGTGCATTTTGCAAAGTAATTTATGTCTTGAAATGTCCTGTGATTTTACTTCCCACAACATAAAACAGCCACAAAATTGGAGGGTAGGGAATATATGGGAATCTCTTTCTGGGTACTGACTGTAAAGCAGACAGATAAAACCCAGAAAAACTAAAAAAAAAGTTTAATATTTCCCCTGAGAATGTTTCCATCACTTAGATTGAATATTCAAACTAAGATGCACTCTTCACATTCTTTTATAGTTTTGCTACTGACATTGATATGAAACATTAACACTTAAAAAATGGAGCGCAACCCTCTTCTCAACAAATAGTCCATATGTGGACTTTCTCAAACCTTTTTGAATCTGGCTTTAGATCTGTGAGATACTATCTCCTAATGGTGAATGACCTGAGATATGTTTACATGACTATGCAGTTAATCTTTTGATGCGCTTCTCTTAAAACAGAAACACTGAGTGTGACCTTGACACACTAGTATGCAATTTAACATTCTGTGTGTGTGTAGTATCAAAGCCAATTTAAGACGTTCTTACAGTTCACTCTACTCAGCTGCTGGTGCCTGCCTTCATGCTATACACTTAATTGTGTAATGACACTTGTGGATAATGGTGCTAGTGAATGAAGTGTGTATAGGGCATCCAGTTTTAAAATTCAAATAACTCCTGTGATCTGTTTGGCCTCAGTAACAGTTTCATTGACATAAACTGAGAAGCGTTAACACTGCAATACATGAAGGGGAATAGGAGCTTGAGATGGGGATCAGATTTTAAACTTGCTCTTACCCTGGAGAATATCTAACGTTAAGTGACATCCCTAATGCATTAAGCCCATTCAGATAGTAACACTTGAGACCAATTATGAGCTGGGAACTGAAAGCTGTGAAACAGCATTTCATTAAATTATTTCTAGGCTATAACTAACTGTGTAAGTGCAGCTCTAACCTGCCTCTCACCTACATAATTGCAGACTGGATCTCTGATCTGCTCACTTCATATCAGTACTATAAAAAGTCAATCCAAGTGCTAGTGCAGATTACCTTCCACAGGATCCCTGACTGCACAGCAGACTATGGCTGCCTCACACTGCTGCTGTGGCTGAAGCATGAAAACTCATGTGAGGGTGGCTCACACTGCTCTGTGCCAATTGCAAAGGCATGTTCTTGAAACTGTTTAGAATTAATCTTTCAGATCATTAACTGCCTTTGACACACATAGCTGATATCTAGGTATACCAGTCCAGGGATTACATAATCAGCGCTCTAGTGATAACCAGGTCCCTCAGAGGCCTTCAAATACAGTTTCGGGTAATCTTATCTCTAAGAATTACAATTACTCTGCAGGATTTTGTCCCCTTTGAGAGTTTACTTTCAGGGGCACAGGAAGATGTGATCAAAGGGGCCAGGATGGAGGAGGTAGCGACAGCTGACCTTGGTGTAGTTCACTTCCTTGGTTCCAGGCTTTGGAATCACACTGCATCCCTCCGTTTTTGCTTCCCAAAACCCGTATCACTGGTATCCACAGGTGTCATCTTCAGCTAGAGCCTGGCCAAAAGACTATCACCTTCTTTGAAACTTGAAATTAGAGCACTGACATGGTGAACTAGGCTATAAAAATTTAGGGATTTATGGGATGATCAAAAATTATCATATTGTTAGCATTTGGAATCCTCAAACGTGCTCTGAAAAGTCTATTTAGGGGGCAACTAATTCAGCATTCCTGACTGAGTAGGAGAATGCTCCTTACCTCTACTTTATCAGGCTTCTGATACATTAACACTTAAACTAATAAACTCAGACATTTTTAATTTAAATCAATGTAATTACTGATGTGTAAAATTAATATATCCTTAAGCGTGTGTGATTGAACTCTAATAATTCAACTGAATTTTTAGAATGTTTCCTGTCTACAGAAATCAAAAGGTTTCTTTGAAGGAAATCTTATAAAGAGGCTTGAGAGCCTCTACTACTAAGTCTTCAAAAAGCAAATCATACATTAGAAAATGGAATACTGCTTCTAACTTAAATTACTGGCCACTGGCTTGCCTGTATAATCATTCATAGATTAAAAACTGTTAGCACTTTAAAGTTTTAATACAAGATATGGCAACTCACATCTCCATACAAATCACACAAAACCATGCACTGAACATAGCTACCTTTTTTTGATTATTTCAAATGAAACTATTCTATAGAACTCTTTTTTTTTTACTCTAGAATTTATAGGTACAAGGATACAGGATGTTCAACTGTGAGGAATAAAAAATATAACATTTTCCGTTTTTTCCCTCATGTACAAACTTTTAAAATTGATTTTTAAACATTTCACAGACCAGAATCAAGAAAGAGAGGAAAAAAAGAAAAACAATAAAACCCTTACCTTTCTCCTTGTTTCCCACCACTTTTAGGATTGACAAAAACTAAAAGTGGATGAGTGCCTGGAACTGGAGTGATCTAAAAGAAGGGAATAACACAGCCACTCATTAATGCTGTGTGTTGCATTCATTTTTTCCTATAGTAGACAGAAAACAAAAAGCTTAATGCAAACTCTATGTTATGCTATGTAATCCAGCTGGAAGCATAATTTGCAATAATCCTCACTTCATTAATTTGCCAGAAATTGCAAATGACTTTTCTTTTAAGGCTGTCTGTTTTACAGCTGTGATGCCATTTTAACCAATAATGCCACTGAAATATTGAGATATATACATATATAACCTATCTCTCTATATATAGCTACATATGTGTATGCATATATATATATATGTATATATGTATTTATATCTCCACCAGTAGAGAAGGAAACTTTAAATGCAAATAATGCATTAATTACTCTGACAGTAATTTCCTTTAAAAAAGGAAAAGAAAAAAGCTTAAAGGAAACTGGATTTCAGAGTGAAAAATTACACTATATTATATAATATGAAGGTCAACCCTATATGGAACACTGAACTTAACAGATTTTTTTTTTTAAATTGTGGCAATGAATACCTGTAATATTTGATATAATATGAAATCACACACACTTCAAAATGCTGCAACCATAACATTAAGGAATTCTTTTAAACACCAGAGAAAGTTGAAAAACTTAAGAGGGTAGAGGAGAAACCATAAGGAAGAAAGGCAAGTCTGAGGAAAAGAATGTTGAAAAGAAGGATTATTCTACCATTTTTTTTTAATTCTTCATAGCCTTCTACCATTTTTTTAAAATTCTTTTGTGTAAGGAAAAATTACATCAGACAATCTCTAATATATGGCTCTTTAAACCATAAAACTAGACTATTCATATTTGGAAGTATCTCTTTAAGACATATATCAATTCCAAAATGTTTGAAAGTATATTAAGAATTCCAAGTCAGCATCTCCAAAGTCATACACTAACAACTTCAGAGATGAAGCCTGGACCATCTGCGTTTCGAAATGATACACTGAAAGGCCTTGCTCAAAATCCTTATTCATAATTCCTGAAATAACAAAATTTGAAGATTTCATAAAGTATAATTTAAGGCAGAACCTGAGAAATATCATAGCTAAAGAGTTTTACAGGCATACTATAGATTCATGCATATAATTCTACAGGCATCTAAAAGCACTTTGCTTTTAGTAAGAAATGTTAAGCACTAGTGTGTCAACTCTATCCATGATTTCACAAAAAAACAGAAGAATCAAGTCTGTTCCAATACATCCAAATAATAATGGAAAAGTCCACAAATTCAGTGGTATTAAGGTTAGCATAAAACCAACTCAGTATCACTTGGCACAGTAAAGCCCTGTATGTTGAAACATACATCAAATTGCAGAATACAGTGAAGTTTGTCACATATTTAATTTTTACCTACTGTTTTAATCAATTTTAGTTGTTTAGCCAATTCCCATGGTGTTTATTCCTGTGAACTAAGTGTAAACCAATGGTGCTCATTGTGACAGAGATGGAATACCTACTGAAATCCCTTAGGACGCAGGTTAATTAATGGGACTCATCCTAAGGTTATACATGATCTATTACTTCCTCTAATTAGAAATAATAATCCTGATCATTATGCTGGTTAGCTAGAAAGAAGCAAGATGAATGTGCTTAACTATGATTAATTGTCTTTAAGTCATGCAGACCTCCACTGCCACTAAGTTATCTGCTCACTCTGTCTGATGGAAGGAAGGTTTGGCCTTGATCTTTTTCTCAGCAAAAGCTAAGTGATGGACTTTTCTATTTCAAATCTTTTATTTCAAGACTCAATGAGATTATTTCAAGTAGAAGGGTTTGGATCGTCAAAAAAAAAAAATCTAATAAGTAGTCCGTATCCCACTCAGTTCCAAAATAAATTTTAATTAAATTTTTACAGCTTTTCCACATTACTTTTCCAAATAACATACGGTATTTTTATATAATGAAATGTAACTAAAGATTTAGACTAAATTAGTGAACATTTTCAAGCCCTAATCTAGCACGATTTAAAGGCAATCTTTGCAATGTTATAGGACAAGTGGCTTAAAGAAAAAAAAAAAAACCCAAAAAACAAGGTGGTGGAGCACTTATATACAGTTTCTCCCATATTGAAAACAGAGGTCTAACAGCAGTTGCATGAAGATCCTTGCTTTTTTACCTTGGAACCTAAATCATAAACAAACTCAATTAAAATACTGATTACGTTTTCTGAAATAAAACCCTTGCTTACTGAAGATCTTGTTAAAATGAGACCATGCCAGCAGAATCAGAGTATTAGAAACAGAGTAGCATGCCAGATATGGGAGAATTAGAGTAGTATACTTTGATCAGATACAGAATGTTTTCTCCAGATCATCTCTGGGCAAAATACTAACATTAATTACCAGTTATATTTATAGCATCTTACATCTTTTTGAGAATAGTTGAAAAATTACACAATCCATGAGGAAAAAAAGCCTTAATATTCTCATTGATCCCATCCTTTCAGTAGGATAGCCTTCAAGGTCCACTCAGCCTTCACAGCAATTACATTCACAACAGGTTATCATTTTTAACGCCAGTCAAAAATTAAACATTTGATGCTGAGATGGATTCCTGCTACTCAAAACCAATTTAATCCATCCATGAAAGAGAAGATCACAGTATAATCAGCAAATTAGGGCCATAACTGCAGAATTATTTCTAATGTTATCACCACGATTACCAGTACCGTGTTATGCACATTACATTACAAATGTGCCATTACAGAACATCAAGAACTTCAAAAAATACCTCAAATATATTCAATAATAATTCTACCATCTTTGTCCCCACTCTCCTTTTCTCCATCTCGAGTAGTACTAAAGAAAAGCAAGGATGAAACCCAGGCCTTTGATTCATCTTAGAAAGAGAAGCCAGAACACAAGTTTTGTTTCACACTAAAAAGTTTAGAGTAAATCTTATGACCTGAAAGCAGAACATACAATAATTTGAAGTTTTGTGCTGAAGAGTCAATGGTGCTAAAAACTGCTGTTTTGAGTAGATCAAGTATTACATCTTAAGCATGGTAACACCTGAGTGGGAAATAGAGACAAAAAAATAGCTGAAAATAAACTACGAGCATAAGTAATCTAATGCTTGGAGTAAACACAAAATTCATAATGATACATGGTGCTGCAACCAAAATGAGATGCCAAAGATGCTCCTTGATCTAGAATACTTTCGTCTCACTGGAACTGCATGAATATCACCCAGAAGTTAGAAAACACTGTGTGTTTCCTTTAGCACAAACTTATTAATCACACTGTGATTCATCAGACGGAACTTGAGCTTCCTTTCAGTTAAGACTCTAGTATTTCATGTTTTGTCACAGATGATCTGGATAGCAATGAAGCCTGTAAAAATGGTAAGCACATGAAGAGATTCCTGAAAGCAATGAATAATGATTGCTCTAATATCCAACTATACCATCAATGGAGCAGCCAGGTGACTGGATAGATTTTAGGGTTTGTTTTTCAGGTTTTTTTTTTATTTTTTCCCCTTCTTTGGGTTGTCATAACAAGAATGTTTGACTAACTTAAAAGACATAACAATGCACTAAGCCTTCCTATCCTGACACAACAAGATGAAATAATTATGAGGCATAAGGTAGGTGATATATGGTAATGGAATCTTTTTACTGAAGCCCAGTTGCAACATATCAAAAGACAGAAAGAACAGACAACTATGTATATTAAATGATTATCACATTGTTATCATGATGATAATTTAACTCCTGAGGAAATAAAGCAGCAGCATCCTTCATACAGACATTGATTTCACTCAAAATTACTCTCATCTCAAAGGAAAGAAGTCAGCAGTTCAGGCATGCTTTTAAGTCACCACCCTTAAATAACATTAGCTCATCACACACATGAACTTTTCTTTCAAGTAGAAAACCTTTCCTTTTTGTTATGAATATTGCTAGTAATGAAAACATGTTGCTTCTCACCACTGTTAATGTTCATATGCCAAATACCCTTACTTAGAAATACCTGGACACATAGCAACCTTGAACTTTACTCCATCCATTAATTAACAGGTCCAAATGAGAACAGGTAACAGTTATCAGGACAGATTTAGATTAATAATGTAAATTTACATAACATTGCATGACAGATACTAAAATAAACTAGTTCAGCTTCACCCCATGTTTTTTCAGTGTTTTAGAGTTAGTCCCCCCTCTCCCCTAATGTCTTAGGAAATTCTAACAATCACAAGAGAAGTGGATGTGGATCACAGGAGTCCTGAACCAATGGAAGAATTTACCTACTGCCTTTTTAAATACATAAAAGTGAAATATTAGAAGAGTGAATACACATTTCACTTCAAACATATCTCACACATCATATTTAAAATTATCTGCTTAATATTAAAATAACAATAATCACACCTGAAGGCCTTGTCCATCTACGGTGACAGAATTTGCTCTTTGCATTTTGTTCCGTTCTCCCAGTTTGTTCATTTGCTGGGGGCAGCTCTTTTCTTTTTTCACTGTTGCTTGTCTTTCCTTGAAAAGAGAAAATGAGGAAAGGCAACATTTTAACACATTATGTAACTCTATACAACTAAAACTGGGATTGTACCACCACAAAGTTGTTTTTTTGACTAGAAAGTAATGTCAGACTCTGTTTTAATGAAAACAAGATCTCAGTAAAGTTAATACACAATGTTTGGCTACTTCACATAGCATCTATCAGTATGCCTGGACATTCCATAATGACTAGGCAATAGATGGATGAAAAGTGTTCAGTCACAACACAAACTAATGCGATGATGTGAAAAGATAATCTGACATTACCAGGATGCCAGTCTGAAACTTGAAAGCCAATCATACAATATACTTGACTGTTTAATAAGCATATTGATAAGAGATGAGTAATTTTTCAAAATTTCATCCTGACTGCTAGCAAAGGTTGGATGCTTCAGAGTACTTTACCACTTTGGCAAAATATACCTGATCTAAATGTACTATAATCAATTAGCTGAGTAGCTTCTTATAAAACATGTATTTTGTATCAGAAGCAAACCAGAATCTACATCAGATTCTAAGTGTATCTACAACTGATACACAGCACAATGAGATGGTTTTTAGAAAAGAGGAAAAACTCAGAATTATATTGTTGCAATCGTATTTTCAACTGTTATCAGACCATTTCAGAGAACTCTGCATGGAAAAAAAAAAGTATTCTCTCTCTTTGTATCTCATTCATTCTATTTATAAACTGCAGCCAGCATGTCCTTCTAGGTTGTCCAAAAAATGCACCATAAATTAAGACAGCAGATGTTTATCAAACAGAATCAGTGTCTCCCATCCCAGTTGCACCCCAGCCGCTTTCCTCACTTCACAAATGCAAGGAGCCTTTAAACTAGTCAAGGGAATGGGCTGGTACAAAGCTGCTTCCCTAGAAAAGGAGCATGAAGGACATTGTCACACCCACTGCAACTGCATTCAGTAACAAATTCGTTAATTGTTACCATTTACATTCCATACCAGGCCAAACTCATCTCTGTGCTACCTCCCATAAAGCCTTAGGGACCATAGTAGCAATTAATCCATGAAACTCTTTCAGGAGCAGTTTTTACTGGTAAGAAGCACTGACACAGATTCTGTCAGGAAGGGAGTAACTCCCAGCTTAATACAGTGCCTTCTAACACAAGTGTGGACCTTGACTGTTTTTATACCATCTTTCAGTTAACTGCGACTGACAGAGTCTCAGTCTAGATCTGATGCAAAGAGTGGTCCAGGTCATCCTAGGCTGTCCTGGGTAGCCAAGTGCTTGGGGGAACTGTGACAATCTGACCACATTTTGTATAAACGGATGGACAAACTTATGCCACTGGAAAAAAACAACAAGGGAGTTTACACAACTGTCTGTATGCAGTGAGATTCCTAAGAGGTTAATTAACAGAGCTCCTGGATGCTGTGAGTAACTTGGTTGGTGCAAGATGAGGTCCAAGACTCTAGACTGCAATACCATTACTTTAAAGAGAAAAAACAACAGACGCAGTTAGAGCTATTCACCTCATCCTTAACCTCAGAAACAAAAACACTGCCTAAGAAATAACCAGTTCTGAACTCACTTATTTGATGACATTTTCAGAAAGTAGAACCAGGATGAGGCACCCAAAGAGAATAAAATTTCTGAACACAAAATATTTTGCACAATGGATTGGTTAGACCCAAGGACAGCAAGTAAGATACTTCCATATGAAGGAAGCTTCACATTCATTACAAATTTAAGAAGTTGCTTTGAGGTTTTAAACACCCTTGCGAAAAATTACCCTTTAAGGTCACTTCCTTTTATAAAAAGAAAGCATACCCTATTAAATAGGATTTTACATTGTGGCCAAATCAGGCTCATGAATACTGCAACATCTTAAAAAATCAAATCAGATGTCAGTAAAGCAGAGAAAAAAACTAGTAAAAAAATTTGATTTCTAGCAAAAATCAGAGATGAAGAGCAAATTTAAAAAGGTCTAGGAAAATCTCAAGCTAAAGGACATTTGTGATAATTCAAAGAAAAAATCAGCAGAAAGTAACAGACTCAGCACACTGAGTCTGCGCATTTAGAGAGGTTAAAAAAAAAAGTTCAAAAGAGGCCTACTTATAAAGTGTGGCACTCAAAATCTTCTTGCATGTATCATGCTACTATTTAGAGGAAAAGTATTTATATACTGCTGAAACCCATGCCCAAACCCACTGTTATTAATGACTCAAAATGCAGTAATAACTTCCCAGAGCAAAGTTTTGGATATTGGGGTGACAGAAATAGCAGCATGAGACAAATAGCAGTAAATACCCTCCATTGTCCTTAGTGCTATGACTGCTGCATTACCATTCCTTCTCCAGTTTACATTTCCCATCCTATATGCAAAACCATGGCTTGATTCACAAAGACAACACGAGATTAGGTCACATACATCAGGTAACATAAAGGAAAAGGAATATTCATGATACAGAATTGTCTAGAGTGTTAATAATATGATCAAAGATGGATACCTGACCTCATTAACATTGAAACTCTGCTTTCTTCACCGATGATTTTTGAAGGAAGTATAAATAAAGTATTTAATATCACCCATCTTATATGAGTATGATACCACAATGCATGTCACCATGTCTATTAACAGTGCCCTCAAAAACATCCCTGAAGAAGCTGACAAGAGATTCTAGATTACCTAGAGTTTTATATCCTATAATTTTTAGGTATGTGTCACACTAGTGAGGATTTGACTTAGTTTGTATGACATGATGTGATGAATTGTATCATAATTCTAATGAATAAATCTGTTAATGGAAGACAAAAATATTTACCACTTCATTTTTTTTTTTAATATTCTTGTGCAGACCCTTTCTTTTATATATGAAATACCAGTTGTGCCTGACCTAGAGTATCTTTGTTGTGGGAACAAAAACATTTCTCAGATATCAGAGTGTCAAAAAAAAATTAATTTTTAAAGTAGATAAAAACAGATGAAGATAAGAATGGATAACAGCCTAAGAATTCTAATAATGTTAAGAAAAATTTGACATGCATTAAAAAAATGTTTTTATAAAATGCAAAGATTTTTCAATTTAAGAAATATTTCTATAATGGTTGTGCTGTTTTTAATATCTTGCTAAATAAAGCATACAAAATGATCAATGTATCTGTGAACCATTTTGTTTAGTGAACATGCATGAGGTTGACAGAGATACTGAATACAGCAATTCAGATGCTATTGTACATTTTGATGGCTCAAAGAATTAAGTTTTTTGTTCTTTTGGTATGTGCCAGAACACATACCTTCCAAAATAGTACTTACCACAACAAAAACCTTTTCCACCCCTTTTTGCACTTCTCATATCATTTTCCCCCTTGAATTCCCACTTTGAAGTAGATATTCATTAGCTGGAGCTTCTACCATTCAGGACTGCTCCAGAGCGACCACTACTCAATTGCATCTATTTCATATTCCAAATCAGAAAACAATTGACAAATGAGATAGGACTTTCCAAATATTAACCCAGAATATCATCTCTAGATTTTTGGTTCAGCCCCAAAATGCACTTCATAGCAGAAAGAATGTATATCATGAACTGTTAGTACTCGAGCGTTCACGGATGCCTCCCGCTACGCACCTCAGGGAGCAAACCTCCTAAAGTGGGAAGCGTCTGTTGGAAAAAGAGAAGGTTAGGCTGTAGCACCAAACAGCTGGGATGGCAAAGGGCATGGACAGCGTGTTCACAAGGAATGTTACCTTGCAGCAGTCATACTTAACAACAACATACATGGTACATTGTTACACTTTTGCACAAGCGTATTTTCCCGATGTTTTGGCTGTCATATTACATAATTTACACTCTGGAAAGTATGTGTGGGATCATTTTAACACCAGTTAACAATATTGGAAAACTTGAGGACTTTGTTCTTTTGAACAGCAAGAAGAAGTACTTGATACCTAGACAGCTGTTTTGGTTTTATCTCCCAAGTCTTTGAATTCTCATCCAAATTAAGGAATCTTGTTTAAAAAGTCGTCTTCTGCTACAATTAACAAGCTATATAACATTAATCCTCAAAAACTGCTTATACTCTCTCTTTATATAGAGGTAGAATCTTTTTCTTTACACAAAACGCTAACCTTTAGAAATACCATACTCTTAACCATAGGTGTTTGGGGTAAAAACAGATGAAGAGTTACTAAAGGCTTACTAAAGAGCTGCCTCTTTATAATTTAACTGCTGGCACAGAATCCAGTGCAAATACAGCAACAACTGCTTTTTCTCACCTTGCCTTTTAATCAATAACTGCAAATGTATTTTTTCTGGATTATTTCCTCCTACACAAGATTATTTAAATCAATGTATTTCATAACATGAAACAACAATTTACTTACACAATTATAGGACTGCAAAGTCCTTAATAAATGCTTAACACTTTTACACAGTTTGCCAGGTGACAGCTTAAGACTTGAGATAACTTCTGCATGATAATTACTTCTTTTAATACGTTTTCGGATGAAACATATAGGCTATTTGGGCATGGAGTGGCATAACAAGACAAGTATATTTTTATATTATTATGCATAAACTAAAATAGTTATTTAAAAAAACCTTATTCTAGAACTCCAAAACTTCATAGAAGATCAGTTGGAACGCATGGAATATCACGTAAAGATATCCTCAAATGTTTGCAAGATGAAGGCCATGGAAGTTTAAATACGCGACTTGAATACCAACTGATGCTTTGGGGTTCTTTTTAATGCACTTGAAAGAGGTTGCTCCATGATTCCTTACAACTATTTTGTTTAATGACATGACAATCTTTAAAAACATGTTAACAATCAATTATTAATAGTATTAGGTACTCCTAGACTGTAATTTTGTAAGCCTATATGGCATTTTGTAAGCAGGACCCTGCTTACAAAACTGCCATTCCATGAAATTTCTGTCCATAATTATACAATAACCAAAGAGAATTAAAGATTCAAAAATCCTGAAAACCAAAAAAAAAACAAAACGCACCACCATTACTCCAAAACCATGGCGGGGAATCTATCTGTAGTATCTATCAGATACCTCATCCAAGTAAGTGTGATTCAGATGATCTAAAATACTTTGAAAATTTATTTTATAATGTCGCCACATTTCCAGCTCTGCGTACATGCTAATCAAAAGAGCCTATATTAGAACACCACATGACGCTGTCTTGATAGCTCACAGAGCTGTAGCACAATACCCAGCTCTAAACCCCTAGGCAGAAGCTAGAAGTCATCCTGTGGACAAGATTATTAACCAATTCTCAGCAAAAATACCATTCAGTGAACTGCACATGCCCACACTCTAAAGGAAAGTTACGGCTTCTAATTAATTTGAGAGCTGTCTTGAGAAAAGCATTTGCAGCAAAGGAAAAAAAAAAAGGAAGAATCACATTATGCCATTGAGAAGCATTTTGTCACCCATAATACTGGTAGCCAAACTACATGCAAAAAACCAAGACTGGAATGGAGAATATGTGTTTAAGAATTTCTAAACTGGCTGATTGTTCCTTCCTCTGAAAAGAATCACTATTCTGAAGATTCTTCTGAAGGAATCACTATGTGATAACTTTATACTTTGTGCTCCTTTTTTAAAAAGGTAAAGAATTACACACCAAATCACAATCAAGTCTTTCTCATTTGGCACGTTGGCCTCGGTTCATTCAGTTTTCTGCAGACAACTTGCCTTACATCTTGTACCCATTCAATATATGTATCAATATACATTTGTCCAAGACTTTCAACTGCATTTGCAACTCCAACTTGGGCTACAGCAGCTGATTATATACACTGACCAAGAAAGACAAAAGTGTTTGAAAAAAATTTTGAAAATAAAATCATATTGAACTCCAGTGGGAGAGGATTTAAGGAATAAACTTAGGCAGTAGTGATGAGCTGTGGGCAGGCAACTAGATATAACTTAAAATGATTGAATGGCTGCCATTTCAGTTTATCAGCATCTTATTATTTTAACATTGAACTGTGTTTGTCGAACAGCTAATTAGTTAGGAAGATACATTTTCCTCCAGGGCAATTATTAATTTCCTTCTGACTTCAAAGAAATGAAAAAGCTCTTAGTGTAGATAAGGACACCATTATATTCCAAGTCTGATTTAGATTCTCAGAGAACTGAAGCTGCAATATGAAACAAAATTGAAAAGGAAAAAAGCAGTTTGTTTTGTTTTTCAAATCTCTTTCAGTTGCTATGTCATTACTTAATATTCAATAACCAGATCTGAATTCAACTCCCCCTCCCCAAGCAAATATATTCAAATAACTTTTTTTTTATAGTATCTTTGTTCAGAAACTCATAATAAGACTAGCACTCAACTTCAAAGGATTGAGTTGCTCATAAAATGCTTACACACTGCACTGACTTTCTGGGCTCCATGTTGAGCTTGGATTTAACTGAGCTAAAACTGATCTCTACTATTATAAAAACAGAAGAATCATTTTAGGATTAATAACTGGAAAGGGGATTAAGAAACCTCATTCTTCAACCAGGCACTGCTAATTCCCTTTTTCTCTCTCTACAACTCTGCTTTCCTATGTGAATAATGTCTACATACCCATAAGAAAACAGTATTAGTAAAACATATTACCAGACATGGAAAAAATATCTATTGAACTATGTTGCAATTATAACATAGCCAATAGCTGTTCTATCTAGTCTAAATACTGATAGTGGAAGAAAATTCTTAAACAGTATTTTCAACTTTAATTCTGTATTACTTTTTGCCAGAATGTCAATACACTTGCTATATTTTCACAGAAGTTTGAAGCTATAGATCATAATGCATATTGTTCAGTTGAATAAGGCACATTTCCTATCTCAAACATTTGTAATCTGCTGTGTATATTGTTCTACATGCCTAAATAGAACTAGCCATAAACAGAAGATTTTTGAACATTTATGGTTTTGTACAATAAAACGCTAAAGGAATAAGATATATCTGTTTCCTCCTCCAAACTATATAGCCCATCTATATTTTAAAATAAGAGGTCAAGTGAATTTGACTCACGATAAGATTTTATACTACTGTATATAAAACAGATGTTCACTATATGTATAAAAATTCTACATATTTAACATATATCCATTTATCTCTGTATATATATTCCATATTTACATAAATTGTATTTATGCTTAGAAGACTTTGTCCTGAAACATTATAACATCTTCACTAACCAAAACAAAAGTCAAATTCATCCACAAGAGAATAGAAACAAAATGTATATTGTTTCAAAATTTTATCATGATGACCCATTTTTCACAGAAGGCAAAACAGTGAAGTTGCATATCAAAACAAAAAGAAATGTAACCGGTTTTAATTTGTTTTTAAAATTTCTTACCTTCAATATTATACTAGATCCTCCACCTTTAAAAGAAACTGGTTACTGTGGGGAAAGTGATAATTGCCACATAGCAATGCTCACAATATAAGCAGGATATCTTGTGTTTTATAATTTACTCCTTAATTTTATTTTTATTCCACAATTAACAGTTTTAATTAAGATTTGAAAAAATAATGCTAGAAATAAAGTGAAAAAAATTCACTGTAAAACTCACATCTACAATAGGAGAATCAAAATCATCATGCAATATAAAATAAATACACACTATTATTTATTAAATAGCAAATTTTTATTGGTTGGTTTGTCACTACCCAGGGCTGTATCTATTTGTTTGGGAAATTGAAAATCTAATTACTTTGCTACAGACATAAATAAAAATTAGAACATCTTATATGTTTATCAGTAAATGGGGCAAAGTAAAGGAAGGCATGAAATGAAGACAAAATGTATGCTAGCATTTTCCCCTTTCTGCCTTACAAAGGGACAGGATAAGGGAAACTGTCTCGTAAGCAGAGACCAATCTTGTTTTCTTCACTACTCACTCATCTCATTCCAATACCCAGTTTTAAACCTGGTTATGATCTAATTCTGTACTCCTGGTAGGCTAGGATTCAATTGAGTTAAAGATTTTTAAACTCACTGCCAGTCAACCTTATCATGAACTTTCATTATGTGCATGTAATTAATTGGGTCCAATGAACAATATCAGTACTGAGTTATAGACTTTTCCCCCCACCATATAATTAGAATATAATTACCCACAGGATATCAGAATGATGCAAAACCTTTCCTCTAAATGTGCCCTCATTAGGAAACAAGTCTCAATGTACATTTATTCAATCAGTATGAATTAATTAAAATGTTACTGAAATAAAAGAGAGTAACATTAAAGTGTATCTGACATCTATTAAAAGACTATCACTTGAGATCTGCACACAGTTTATAACAAAACTCATTTAACTTGAACAAAAAACTTCACCATACAACAAGACTTATGTAGGGTAAACAGAAAAGTAAAAAGGACTAAAGTTGACACTACATTTTACTAAAACATATTAAAAACATTTTAAAATTGATGCAGTGAGATATGAAAAATCTTTATCAGACATTGAATCTATACAGAAATGCAATGTTTCTTTGATGTACACAGTATGAACTACATGAGTTTCCCCATTGTTTTTTTTCAACTCACAATGTAGCTTATCATATTTAACATTTGACAAGCTCTGTTTTGTGCAGTTTTGGAAATGGAAGGGCCCTTATTTAACTTAAACCAGCCACCTAACTTTCACATGATGAGCCATTTTGGTTCTCCCTCCAGCCACCAAGAGTCACTCAAGCAGAGAGATCATTTTGGTAGTACTGGTACATTACATGGTGTTATGAAATGCAATGTATGAAAAAGTCCTTTAACTGTGTAGAAACTGTTGAGGTTGGACTTCACAAGAACTGAAGAAATGAGACATGGGAAATGCTGGATGAAAAAGGCAAAAATGTCAATGTCCCTAGTTCTGCGAAAGAGAATAGATGAGAAGGGATTCACCCTGCATTCTTGAAGGAAAACTTAGAAGGCACCTTGTTCTGAGATGAATACTGCAGTTTTCTGGAATAAATCTGGACTTACAAAGTTACAGGTGGAAGGGAGGGCCAATATTTTTAGGAGATCAAAGATACAAGATTTTTCATCTTGCTATATTCCCTATATCCTATGGGAGAAGAAAATATATTTTCCTCCGACACCTCAAAATACTCAAGGATGTGCCTGGTACAGCAAGTATTATGGTTATCTGCTTTTATTTACCTTCCACATATATATAGCGCTGCAAGAATATTAATGCTCAGCTGATCACTGACGCTAATTGTGTGACCTGGGTGAAGGACCCTTCCACTGTCAGATTTGTATGTCTGAACACATAATTTTTATTAACAGACACACTTCCTGTTGCATGGTTAGACAGTTTTCACAAGAATGTATTCACTGGTTGTGCTGTCATTATTGAGAATGCTGGTCTCACATACACTGAAGTAATATGTTTCTCAAAAGGAATCCACATAACAGGAAATGGGAGAAACTAATTAAAAATTACTAACACAAATTATATCTACACTATAAACTATAAACTATAGTTTAGTTTAGACACTAAACTAACCCATCACTTTTAGAAGTTACTATATTAGCTAGGCCAGTAAGGTAGTATTTGTAACATAATTAAACTCAGGATTTTAATGCATTTTTGGAAGAAACTACTAGATGAACAAATACACTACAAAATTATAAAGTCTCCATTAATCCACAGTAAAATATAATTTCCATTCCTAACAATATAAATTGTGCTGAAATACATGTCCTGTGTTGCATTGTTAGTAACATGATTCCAAAACAGGAAAATCTATTTACTTCTGCTTATCCATTGAAAATTTGGTGATAAAACAAACCTATTCAAGGGTGATTTGACTCTAGAGTGGTTCTACATAGCCTCTAAACAACTTAACTGAACTCCAATAAAAATCTTAATTCCTCTATTCCTCTTCCTCTCCTGAAAAGAAAATGTAGTTATGCCAATAAAACTGAAGATAAAATTTCATGCTGAGGATTCACTCCATTTATATCAATGGCAAATGATAAATAACATTAAAATAAAAACAGTAGCCCAATAACAGAATCATAATTTCTAGATGCAAACTTTTAAAGTGCGACGTCGAATCCTGAAAATTATATAAGGTAATACAGAATATAAACATCCAACAAACTTAAAATAATATTTTATAACTATTAATCAGAATGTGACCAGATAATACCAAAATACAAAGCCACTTTTGTGCCTTAAAAAATACTTAAAATATTTCATAAATATTAAAAGCAGCTTTCCATTGGATTGTTTCATCAAGAGCAATGGAATAATCTCACTTTACACATATAGGGCCAAAGTCTAACATCTGTACCTTAACAGATTTATAAACAAACAGCCAAAAGGATTAATTAGAAAACAAGTAATTTACAACAGACATGAATATTATTCCTAATGATCGCCAACTGGTTTAAGACTAGGATGTATATTTTCTTTTTTTTTTGCCTCATCTCAATAATTTACACTTTCTTAAGTTCAAGCATTTCTTACACTTACTATGAAATATATTTAAAGCAGACCACTCATCTGTTCTCTTACAAATATGATGATGCTATGACTTTCATCAGCATAAAATATCCAATTTAATACGTGAATACATAAGTTAATTCTCAAGCTCTTTTTTAATGATAAAATGGTCAGCTCTTTTCTATACAACTTACACATAGCATGCATTTTTATTTTCATTGAATTGAGTTATTGTTTTTGTGGACAGAGAAATTTACTGTCCACGACAGCAGAATAAAATATACCATAATGTTGATGCATAGCTTACTGCAAGACCAGTGTCATCATTCTAGGTAACCTCCGGCTTAGATCGGAGACCTCAGCATTGCAGATATACAACATGCATCCCAAGCAAAAACTGCCCATAAGAATAACTTCATTATTCTGGGAAGTCGGATCTATAAAAGATGTAAAATGTAGAAGTGTTCTGCCTATACAGTTTCTGGTAAGTACAGTCTGAATAAGTGATAAAACCTGAGTCAGCTTCAGGTATAATAAACCCTACAGAAAGTTCATTCTCACATGAAGGAAAATGCAATATGCAGAGGCTAAAACACACTTATGCCTATAAACCCATCAGCCAGGATTTCCCATTGTGTTTAAGGTTCACACAGTCCTGTGAATTTAGCAAACACCTGACAGCCAGTCCCAGCAGCATTTTAATGCTGTATATGAGAGAGGATTACATCTGAAATTAACATACAGACAACTCACCAATACTACCGGGCAGATTGATGTAGGTGGTAAAATATGGTCCTTCAAAGATCCACAGTCACATTCAGGTTTCAGATGTGAAGCACATTTGTTATGCAACTACATGAAGATAGAAAATGAAGATTTAACTTACACATTTTGCCATTACAGCATGGGCATCCTAGAATCGGGTAAGTTTCAATAACCTAATTATTACTAAAGTGCTGGAAGGAAAACAAAACACACTGCAGTGGAAATCTCCCTAGGATGGACAAAATTAAGAGATTTATATTTATTAAAGTGAAGAATGATGGATTAAAGTATTTTTCAGTCTGGAAATTGTATGTGTGGATCAGCACACAAAAGAAGAACATTGCACAGCAGTACAGCAACAGCAGCATTCTGTTACTAGTGACCAAAATCTTCATTTCAGAAAAGAGCTTCTTGCACTGAGCCAGAAACTTCTGTTCTACTACTAGTGAGTAATTCAAGGCAGATTTTGTCACTGTTGGCGTAACTCTGCTTCCTTCCTGAAGCTGATAGCTACTACAGATTCAAATATAAGAGAAGAACACAGGAATATCCTATGTCAAGCTTCATTAAGTAAATTTTGGTCTTGGTTGAATCAGTTTTTGGGCTTCCACTGACTGCTGAGGAATTGGAATTACTCTCCTTTTTTCTAATTCACGCTTAGAATTCATCCAGTTTTCTTGAAAGCAATGACAATAGCTTTCTACTCTGAAAACATGGAAAGAATATCCTCAGGTCTGCTGACAGGAAGAGCATTGGCTGACTTCCATTTTGTTACAGAGGCTGAATAGACAAATGTGCATATAACAGGAACATAAAACGGTAACAAGTAATGATAAATGATTAAATATTTTGCATTAGCAATCAAGAGTTCTTGTTCATAATTTAGAATTTAACTCAATTCAAATGACTCTAAATATTCAGCCACGCAGTACAAAGGCACAGTTGTGTTCTTGGATCAAGCAAAGCATTCACATTTAATTGGTATACTTCGCAATATCATTAGAGATAGTCAGAATAAAATAAACTTATTATTGTAAAATTTTGTGGAAGTTTCTTTTTCTGGTCTCAATGATCCTAAAGGTCTTTTCCTAAATTATTCTGCATTTTTATCTCTGTACAGATTCAATAAAATGCATTAAGTTGTTCAGATAGCATCCATGTCCCACGGAGATGGACATTTTTGAAAAGATATGTATACTTACAATAAAGAAAAAATAATCAGGCTAATAATTATCAGGAGGTGTGAGGTAAAAATCTTATTAACAAGTGATTTATCTAGTATAACAGGCAGCATACAGCATTAGTTCAACGGGTTCCAAAGCTGTTACAAAACCTGTAGTTCAATACCTGCATCTGTAAATCATGTTTTTCCAGTGACTGACTCATTTTCCCTCAAATAGTTCAATTCATATGAACTCTATCAAAATTACAATGTAATTGTACCAATTGCTGATGTATATAGACTTTACTGGTAATATGGTCTTCATAAAATTATCTGGTACAGTTAATTTTGACATGCCATTTCTGAATTTTGAACTGAATGGGACCTAATATTAGCCTTGTCCATATTCGTTTACACTGCAAAGTTACCTTTTAAGGCAGTTACTTAGCAACAGAAAATAAAAGTCTAAAGAGTTTCGATTTACTCTGAGTATTAAAGCCTTATTGTGAGGGTATTTTGGTAGCCCTGTAATCTAAATCATTTGTCATGCTAATTCTCTGCCTCAGTGGAAAGGCTACTTGTACCATAATTAATGCACACCAGGCCATGCTACATCAAATAAAAGTATCTTCACACATTCAGTGGTAATTAGCAGCTTTGCTACTCAGTGGCGTGCTAAGTTATCTATGAAAATATAGCTTAATCTTCTTATTAGTCTCTGCTGATCTCTGACAACAGAACTGGCACATAGCAAATAACAGAAAAGGTAGAAGAAATGTAGCTTTCATGAAAATGACACTTTGACACAAAGAAATAAAATAATATGCGTGCCTCTCAAAAACCTCTGTATTTCAGCAGGTTTTAAATACATTTCCCCAAAACTCCCTTATACTAAACCTATCTCTTGTAGAACATGACCTCTCAAACCTGCAAAGGAAAAAGTGTATTTGCTGGAGTTTGAAGATGAGGGGAAAAAACTTTACACGACCATGGTTGAACACTACAAATTATATGGAAGAGAGATCATGGACGTGGCTGAGAAGTCAGTGTATCAAGCCTCCTTAGTGAGAAACACATCTAAGTTTTGGGACTTGAGTCAGTTATTTGACATCAGAAGTGACCTTATTAAGTTGTAAGGACAGATACACTTAAAATGCATGAAAGAGGCTCAGAATTATTTCTGTAATAAAGAGCATCCCCTTCGATTATAAGCTGAAAATGTGCAGTACAAAGAGTTGAAAAACACATGAACAATGTGATTATTATATAACCTCAGAATATCCATTCAAAAAACATGCATCTATTAGAAATTTAAAACATGTTTTTTCTGTAATAAAGGTGTTACTATTAGAAAATGAAGTTGTTGAAATAGAATATATCAAATGCAGAGAATTTCAAGTAAATAGGAATTTTGCAGTATTTAAAAATACTCATTCCTCACTTGTGTCTAATTCACATCTGAATCTATTAAAAAATAAAATACTATTAAATTTATTTGAAAATACAAAATCACCATTAAAAAAACCCCTTCAAATTACTGATGGAAATAAACTGAAAAATTGTAAACTTTAGTGTCAACATTTTCAATTTCAGCTGTCAAAAAACACACACCCAATTTTAATTGGAACCTTGAGAGCTTATGTAGGCATTTAAAGAAGGACACAAGCACCCACGATATTTTCACAACAATTTAGCATTTTTCTTTAGAGTGATTTAAATTATAAATAATTCTTTAGTACTTCCTCAGTGAATAGCAGTTGGTAATGAAGATCCTCTGAATCTTGATGTACAACTTCAAATACGGTCCAGATCCACATGAATTAATGTGGAAATAATTTCTACTGAGGAAAGACAGAATTTGCAACTTCCTTTGACTTTAGAAGTCAATATAAGTTACAAAATATATGTTTCTTGAATGATATACACATATTAGACAGGTGTAAACACTTCTACATCTACAGCAGAACACTCTTATTTTTCTTGGTAAACACATATAGCCATTGCCTAAGTTTAATTATCTACAAGCAAAACATTTTGGATTGGCTGTTTTACTCTTTACATAAATTATCCAAATTTTGACAGCAATCTGGACTACATATTTGCTTTCTTCTAAAATATTGTTTTTTAAGTAATCATAACAGCTTATCACTGAAAGCATCCTGGATCTATTTTCTTTGACAATGTTTCATATTTTGTATTCTTATGTTAAGAAAATATGTCATAAAACATCCAAACTTGTACGTTTAAAACAAACATTCACTAATGCCTCAGTCTCATATTATTATTTAAAGCATTGAACAAACAACTGCTGTTCCGTAACAATAATAATAATGATATCAGCAAAACCAGCAAATACACATGAAGAAGGCTGAAATCTCTCCCCTTTTAGATTTAAATCCTGCCCTGGCTAGAAACAGAAATACTGGCATTGCTCTTTCTAGCATGAAGATCTCACTTATAAGGGCAGTGTTCCCTGAATGTCATTAGTTCCAGTTACCGGTTCCTGCTGAATAAGGAGCGTACAAAAGTTGTATATATTTGAGTTGGTGCACAGATTAGTACATTATCAACTTGTCTCTGCTATTACGCCCAGATACTTGGAATCACAGTATCCTGCTAGATGTCCTCAAATTCATTTGCCTGTCAGTACATCACCAATTAGACCTAGTGTCACAGTGATCTTGATTTTGCCTGGTACTGAAAACTCTTTCGTAATCTTTCTGTAGTGTAGATTTGGAATTCTGCTCTTGAGTGACACACGTTATTTTCATGTGGATATTGTCATGAAGCAATTTGCTTCATGACATACTGAAATAAGCATTTCATAACATGAAATAAGCATATTTTCTCGCCACAATTAAGACGTCCTAAGAATACTCTGCATATACCATTCCTTAAACACACAGTAGTCATTGCTGATGACTTAAACTGAATGGCACATTCCAGATTATGAGGCTACAGAAAGACATTCAATGATTTTTATCTCTCAAACCTGTGTGAAAGGTTTTACTATAGTATACTCACTGTAATCTGACACCAAACACAGTGAAGTCCAGTCAAGCCTTGGTAACACTTAATAGTTTTGTGACACTTATCACATTTTGTTGGACAGTTTCCTTCTACCCAAAAATGGTGCATTACCTGCAAAATAAAAACGTGGATATACATAGAGTTACAAAATTAACAGGTACATGGCAAAGTTAATGTTACCCCCAACTTACATCAGTATTCTTTTTAGACTTCACATATGTTTTGATGCAAGATGCGGGAGCTCTGGAGACACAGCGTTCATGGACCGTATACTTGCAAACTGAAAAAAAGACACGTTATTAGATGTTGAGGCAATGGTGTTTCTCACTACATTTCTTTGAAACAAATAACATTACCAGCATGTCATCTCTAAATAATCAATCCAATCAGTCAATGAAAACTCAAACTAGACTGCTTTTCGCATGTAATACAAAAGGCCAATTAGAACAGGAAATATTATGCAAGTGAGAAATCCAAGAATGCACTATCATTGCATAACAGGAAATGCTTAATTAAATCAGACCTTACTAAATTTTTTCACAATAATTCCCAAATGACAAAAATATTAAAGACAAATTGGTGACTTCCAAATGGCTTGTGTCATTTGCTAGTGGGAAGAAACGTACATTTTACGAACTACAGGCGTGAGAGCTGCTGGCAAGTGCAAAAATAAAAGCCTATGAATTTACATTGCTCCTACCACTGATTTAGAAATCAGAAATGGCTGATTAGTCCATTTTTGAATAGCAGTTGTTTTCATGTATTCCACATAATCACCATAACTTTGACTCTTGTTTTACAAAATACTAACTCCTGAGAAGCTTTTTCTTTTTCCCTAAGCCCTCCAACATGTTTTAGGTAACTGCTATTGCTGACCAGGTCTGTAAAGATCATGCTAGCAGCATTTGGAAAACATACAATGCAGGGTACAATGCAAAGCTCTCCTGACTTCAATGATACAACTGTGCAAAGATGAGGAAATAATGCTACAGCTTATGCCTGCCTTGAATAGAGTCAACTATTAAAAACTGAGAATGAATTTCTCCCTGCATGGTATATGTCTCAGGCTTTTGACCTCGAGAGCAATTAAGCACAAAGTACTTCTAAACACCTTGCTTGCACCTATTACACAAACCCAGTGGGAGGCGCAGCCATTAATCAGACAAACTGCAGGGAGTAACATTGTTGATTGGACCATGGAGGGATGGTGAGGACCCCTGTGGTTCCCCCCTTTTACTTTTTTTTCCTCCCACACAATCTAAAATGCAAATAATGAAATCTATAGCAATGCTTTGAAAATATACTGGAGAAAAAGCTAAATAAGGAAATAGTGGAATAGTTTTGCAAGTAGACTCATGCCTCTTGCTGCATGAAGTAATTGAAAGGAGCATGTTCTTCAGATACTCTGAGATCACTGCTCTCACAAAATAAATGCCAAGCACAATAATAAATACATTCTCAAAAGACACATTGCAGCAGAAAAAATTTACAGATCTTGCAAGGCAGGTCTTTTTGGGACAGTGTATGTAACTGGTCTACCCATTTCTGATAACTATGGAAGGTGATCAACATTGCAAGGGATTTGCTCAATAGAACTCTCTTTCCAACATATATGGGTCTTATTTCTTCACAATAGAAGTCTGACAAAAAAGAATATTAAAGAATGCAACATTTCAAGACCTAATAGTCAAATCAGTATTTTACGTATATATTCCAGTTACTGTCATAAGCATTTATTAATATCAAGTTATGTAATTTCTAATTGTTTGAATTTTAATGAATTTATCTTTCCCATTTCATAGGATGGTGAATGAAATTGTATGATATGAAAATGCATACAAGGATTTACATCCAAATTATATTTCAGAGAGGTCTGTGGCCCCCAGAGGAGAGAAATGGTCAATTCAAAACCCGCATTCATTCAGACTAATCTCAAATAAAATCAATAGAACTGTACAGGCAGAAAGATCTTCATCACCTGTGAGGGGCTATCTTTCATACCAAAAACAGTAGAAGTCAGTTACAATAAGAAACCGATTATTTTACCAAAAACCAAAATGAAAGGTGACTTGGTATCATCATGAGAAGAACACAGTTGTGTAGGAAAGATCTCATTAATCTAATGGAGTAGAGCATAACATGAATCAATCATTGGAACCAGCTACAAGACACATTCAAATCAGAAAAAAAGTCTTAAAATAAAATGATGAATCATTGAACACACCACAAAAGAATGATGTGGATCATCCATTTCTGGAAACTTTCAAATGGAAACAAGGTATCTTTCAGCAAGCCTTGGTTTCTCAAGAGACATGTTAAGTGCTCAAACACAGATTAACAGATGATTAGAAAATACATAGATACAGCTCAAGGAAGGAACTGACAGGTAGTAACTGCATCTAATAGCCTAACGAAGGTCAAATTAGATGCAGTAGATTTTCTGCATTCCTTTTCTTAAAATCTGTAATCAGCTAACACATGGATTGAGATGACTACAAAACAAGTAACTATACAAGACTTTAGAACTGTTGCAGAAACTTGATTTCTGGAAAACTGGGATTTTCACCTTCACAATTAACAAAACAACAATTCTGTGCAAAATCTGAATCAATAAACATGGGACTTAGATGTTTGTCAAGTTGATGCCTATTGTACAAGTATTAATAAAAACAAAAGAGGAGTAACAAAAGTATAAACTTAAGCCTGATACTCTCTAATAAAAAACAAAAAAACAATAGCAGTAAAAGAAAAAGAGCAACAGAATCCAAAGGGAACTAAGAGTGATAACCCTTTGAAAGCAGGAAACTCCCTCAAATAACACATTTTAAAGTCAAATAGCCTGAAAAATTAAAAAAAGAGTCATGGGCACCCAAGCAGAGAAGTGGAGGGTGAGACACTACTGTGGTGGAAGTGGTTTTGTAAGGGGAAGCTACTAGTTCTTTGTTATACAGCAAGAACAACCTTTCTAGGAACAGACGTGTAAGCAAATCGACACTGAAATACTTATACTCACAAGAACAGCAGAGACCTTGCTTGCCTACTCCGATCAGCATGTTCAAACAAAGATTACAGTAGGCAGGCTTGTTGAAGTGTTTCAGTCTCCATACATGCTGCCCATCATCTTTCACATTCTGCACAGGACATAAAAGAAACAAATTTCACTTAATAAAATAAACAGTGAAATATACAAGTGCCAATAAAAATTGGAGATTGACTCAAGAAAATAAAAGACAAGCTGTTACTTCATTTAAGACTCTGCACCAGATCACAGCATAATCATTCTAAATACACAGGCAATGAGATAATAAAAAATTCTTCAGCAGCTCATGGACATTCATGTGTTTTGAAAACAACCAAGAAAAAGTCACCAGGCTGCTGTTACCACTGCAACAAAATGATATCAACGTATCTAGGCTGATATTAAATTACAACTAGTATTAAAAATTATTTTTTTCTAGAATAATCCAAAAAATAATGGTGCTGCAGGTCAGAAGGTAAAACTCCCCAAAAAAAACAGTAGAAAGTGTTTTCTAAAACCACATAGATATTCTTAACTACTGTCAGAATTAGTTACATATATGAATATATGTGAAACAGGAAAACTAACCACACCACAATAACTATTCCCAGCCTTAAATGAAGTTCATCTATACTGCCAATTATCTATCAAAACCCATGTATTTAAGGGTGAGATCATCTTAGACCTCTTCTCCAAAAATGGAATTCCTTACATTTAAGGCCAAATTTTTCAGTCAGCTGTTGCAGTATACTCAAATCTTTCATGAATAAATAGATCAACTCACTGGCACTTACTACTTACAGGCCCTCTGTAATTTACGTGAAACTCTAAAATATTATGAAATCATTTATTTTTATGAAACTACGCTTTCTGTTGGATGATTCTCCTCTTCTTTCTTAATGGAATGATTCTGAGGCCTCCCTGTTTTTTAAAGGTTTACAAAATAATGTGCAGTTGGTACAGATGTTAAAATAGTTCTCTAAATTCCTGGCCACTTGGAAATACTGGCCATCAGGCTTTTTTCTTTCTAAAATCATCAGAGGTTTTGTTTCTAAAAAAACTAGATGAACCTAATGTAATTTCACTAGATTTTTTTTTAATTAATTTCTCTTTTACAAAATATAACATCCAATGGAACACAGGCAGTTAATGCCCATCACCTGCTTCCCTGTGTATTGCAGAAACTCTGTTGTCTTCTTGGTCATGTCATTGCCAAAAAAGTAACTGCCATATAGCTAAAGTCACACCAATCTCTGTTTCTCAGAAACCACATCAACAGCTGGTTCTTATCAAGTTTCTCATTTCTCACATCAAACTACTATTACTTGTCATCACATACATGCAATATTGCTGACTAGATCTTCAATAATATGATGGTTTTCACTGATGAGAATAGTCAGCATATGTTGGTGAGCATAAATTTTAATAAAAATTTAGTTTTGTCCTGTATTAGCATATACTGTATGAGTTATAACAAAAATAAAAATTAAAAATCAGTATTGCTATGTTCTTGGAGTTAGAAGTTAATACAAGTCAAATACAATGAAGACTTAGTCACCCTTGTGGGCAAAAAGAAAAATCCTGAAGCAAAATCAGCACTCCAACAAATTAAGAATGTTTGGCTCAAGGCTGAGTCTAAGCCAGGACGCAGCTTTGAATATTTCCTACAAGTTACCTAGAAACAAAAAACCTGAAGTCCATTTTTTTTTTCCCTCTAGTAAGATATCAGGATCAGAGCACAAGTAATAGCTCCCCCAATATTACCAGCAGGAGTTCAAATGCCATCTCTGACAGCTGGGCAATGTCAGGGTCCCCTTTCTGCAGCAAAAGCACAGCAGATGCCTAATGTGGGATTCTCAGGCTGGCAAAGAGTGTGGAAGTTTTCCAATTTCCCCTGAAGAAGCAGAAATAGATTCTGCAGCTGTGAAGCACTAGAAGCCTGTCAAGCTCCTTCATGACTGGCAGCTGAAGAGGATGTATTCCATTAAACAGAGCTCTCTAACTTCTATTTTTCTTCCCATCTTACTACCATATTCCACACATTTTTGATGTATTGTTAAACTAGAATATAGTACGTGAATTTCAAGTTTTCTCAAAGTAGGCAATTATTCATTAAACTACCAAGGCCATGTAAATCCTTCTGAGAAAAAAACAGCAAACAATGTACACTTCAATTTTAATGTCACCCAGGTCATCAACACATACAGTCATAAACCACAAGCACTTAAAATTTGAGCTGACCAGCCTTCCTTAGCAAAATACTTGTTGTTTATGAAAATTAACAGAAATTCAAAATTATGCATGAACTTGCCTCTCTTCCACATTAATTTTGTATTACTTTTTCATTTTAATTTTATTTTTAAAGAATGACCATTATTTGTGAATACATCGCATCTTATTTGAACAGAACATATGGTCTAACTTAGCTGGCATTTTCCTTATCAGAAAAACAAACAAGTCTTGATGTGGGTGTTCTGCCAATTAAAACACTTAGCCGTGTTACAGACTGCAACTGATGCAAATCCATTACATAAACACAATGCACTTTTGGAAAGTAGCAAATTTAATTTTTGCTCTTGTGCACTGCCAAAAAGAAGCAATAAAGTGCTGCATATTATTATGCATGCACATAACTTTTTAAAACACTGCCAAGAGGGAAAAAAAAAGACATAATATGAAACAAAGCCACCTCAATGCAAGTCTTTAAGTATGAATAAAATCCACAATTCTGACACATCAGTGCATTTACTGACATCAACTCATTTTGCTTCCATATCCTGAGAAAAGAGTTTAAAAACAAATAGACATTAAGACGATCTCAAAGCAGGGCAGGTACAGTAAAAATCTCTTCCTCACTTCATTATACACATCACTGAAAATCAAGCCTCCATATGTCATACCCAGACTTTAAAACATAATGACAACAGTAACATTTATTTGTTAACAACGGCTCTCTTAACTCATGGTCCTGACCCTGCTACCATGGATTTGATTGCCAAAACTACCTGACCTTAAAAAGCAAGTCAACCATAAAAGAGCCAGCCTTAGAACAAGTGGAAAATTTTATGCTATCACAAACTTTAGCTACGCATCCCTAACCTAGTTTAATATTAATTTATGTCAGTTTTTTAGATATTTGTCTGTAAGGTAGACAAAGAGATCTTCAAGATTTTGAGACTTAAAAAAGGTAATGAAATCACTAATAAATTTTGATCCCAGCAAACATGCCCTCTTAAAATAGCTACAGAGTGTTGAAAATACCAGAGTATTCAGATTTTCTCTATGAGAAGACTTAGTAACAAGCATCCAAGTGAGAAGGCTGTTACAGAGTAGCTGTAATTCTTTCACTGATTATTTTGATTCCCTTTATTTTAAAAACACTTACTTGACTTGTTCAAGGCAATTCTATTACTGATTTTTAGGTATTGTTTAGTCAGCGGGAAGGTGAGAAGAGTTTCCATTAAACTATGCAGCAAACACAGTTTAAAACAAATATAGTTACATTCTATACTCCTTTGGTTGGCTCTTAGCAAAGAATTCATTTCATGTTTTGTTTCGTTCGATTTGCTCTGAGAAGAAACGGTTTTAAAAGTCTGTTCTTGGTCAAGTGGAGAGGGAGTAACCTGACTCAAGGGACATATGATTTGGGGGGGGCTCCTCACTTCTAATTTCTGAGATACTCCGTGTGTGTGTGTGTGTGTCTGCGTGTGTGTTTGAGAAATCAAAACAGAACAAAAATCTTCCACAGCCTTAATCCATACACTCATCCAAAAACAGAAAAGGGAGCACAAGAGGGAAAATTTAACGGTTCTAAAAAGCTACATAAATAGTCACAGTATGGAGTTTCCCTGTCCAAAATCTGTCACCATCTGTCATCTGCAGAGACTTCGCTGCTGCAGAAATTAAATTGTAAATAATGGTAAATCTGTATACCTGCATGAAACACCGTTTATTTTACACCTGATACAACAAAAGGGATTAGTTACTCCTGACTTTTCCTGGGCTTTTTTCAACCTGGAGACAAAAGGACACGCGGGACTGTAGTAGGGAAAGGCATTTGCGGAGTCCCCGCAGGGCAGCGGGAGCCAACGCAGAGCCCCGGCCCCGCCACCGCAGCCTCCCCTCGGCAGGGCCGCCGCGCCCTCTGCGGGCCCTGCCGCCAAAGCAGACTGGCAAAACAGCTCCTTTTATCCCTTCCCGGGAGCCTGCTGCCAGCCGGGAACCAGCTGGCAGAAAGGGAGCGAGCTACAGCTCGGGGGACTCCAGTTTGCACTCTGCGCGTTTGGAGATAGCGCACGGTGCACCGGAACTTCGGCCTTTCAGAAAACTCACACTTCAGAAAGGGCTTACAGAAATGTCACTCACGACAATAAAAGGCCTGACTGCCCTTCTTCCTCGCTGAACAAAAGAAATAGAAGCCTATGAAACTGCCCAGATGTTGAGCAGTCATTTCAAGCTCCGGCCTGAAGGGATTACTCGTGGTATAACAGATCCCACTCCGGACCGGCACGTATTTGCAAGTCTCTAGTTTGGTTCCATTTTAACATACAACTCAAAAAGTATGGCAACAATAATGCAACATACACGAAATAAGCACTATTCCTAAGTGTGGACTCCCACTGAAACATTCCATCCCACACTTAAAAGAGTTTGAAAGTTGCTTTTAAAATTATTTGAGTACAATCGCATAATATTTGCTGTTTAAGGATCCAAAGTAAAATTTTAAGAGTACATCCCCATAATTTAATTGAAACATAGTCTCAATTCAACACAAATATTTGTCGCATCAAAATTTTACTTGATTTAAAAGGTGAACTTGGTTGAAAGTTAAAATTAGTGTTTCAAAAGAAAGGCGTATTTGCCTTATTTCAAATTACTGATGACTTTATGAAGCACTTACTGGTTTTAAACTTCTCTCACCTTAGGGCAGCTATACAGCAACTGCTCAGTACCAGGTACAGTGCAACCGTGACATCTAGTGGCCAGTGGAGAGGGAATAAAATACTTCCCGAAAATACAGGATTTCTTTAAACACGAGCACTTATGAACTTGCAGTTTATACTTCCTTTTCGTGTAATCACTGACAGAGGTGATAGTCATCATTTGTTACAGGAAAAGAGACACCAAATATCTGGCATGCAATTATTTTAAAAGAGAAATCAAGTGCTTCTATCAAATCATGGTGGAATAATATCGTACAACACCTACCAAAGAGCAGAGTCCAATGTTTATGGCTGACAAAACCCATCATTAAGAAGCCTTTTGTGCACAGATTACAAAAAAAAAAAAATTAAGAGATGCTGGGAGAGTGAATGAGTTAACTCTCCACCTTCTCTTACAATGTTAATCCATTTAAGTTAATGCAGAAGCAAATAAAAATGTCAGAAATTTCAAAGACTTCTACCGTGGAGAAGTAGAGTAAATAGCCTAGTGGTCACTAATGTGCAATAGACCATTTTCCAAAAACAGTCACGAGTACTGCAGGGATGTCTCGGTCCAATTTGTTTTGTAGTGGGAAACTACTGCCTTAAGATGTAGAAATAACTTGGGAAAGTTGATGAG
The DNA here is from genome assembly GCF_029207755.1 of Chamaea fasciata. Lineage (NCBI taxonomy): Eukaryota > Metazoa > Chordata > Aves > Passeriformes > Sylviidae > Chamaea > Chamaea fasciata. The sequence goes on along the minus strand of NW_027094086.1, from coordinate 124,904,339 downwards.
AACTGTGAAAACTCCAGACTGACGTGTGACACTCAGGAAAAAAATACCTCATACATTTATTACTAAAAATTAAACCACACAAATAACAATTTCCTACATAGTTAATATTTTTTTCACAGAATTGTCACTTTACATGAGAGAATTTCTTGAAAAATAAATCCATGAAATTGGAACAACTAAACTTCAGAGTAAGAACTACTTTGTCTTAACAACAAAGGTTTCAGTAGATGCCATATAGAACACATTTAGACACTGCTAATTGGAAAAAAGAGTAGCCACCCAATGTTGTAATTACAAATGGGTTATACATGTATACAATTTCAAGATCTTTTGTTCTAAAACAAAAGGCTAAACAGTACATGCATCTATCTCAGAATCCCTACCGAAAAAAGAACTAATTAAGTCCTTATTTGAATTCCTTATCTTGTACGCAAATTGTTTGTTTAGAACATCAACTGCCTTCAAAAGCACCAAAAAATTAAATATGTCATTTCTATCCTGGAACATTCTCAGAAATAGAAATCTGTATTTCTAAAGTTTACCTTCACAACAACTCCAAAATCAAATCTTAGGAGCAAACAGAACATAAAGCCCAGCAAAATAAAACAAACTGGATATTAAGGTTGATTTCCTAGGGAAATTTGACTTTTTTATGCTCTTTGTCTGATTACTTCATGACTCCAAACTGCACCAGCAACTTTTAAATTAGTTTAGTAATCTCGAATAGATTTGGAGGGCACTAGAAATATCATTGAAGTCTAGGAAAAAGCAGGGGAGAAGCAGAGAGAGAGAGAGACTGCTCATAAACACTGACTTGTTTATTCTTTTATTTTTAAATAATATAGTTGCATACTTCACTTAAATGCTCCTTCTTTTTAAATTATTCTGACTGAATCATCTAATACAGTAATAATGTATGTATGTATGCAATAAAATATTGAAATTTTATGCAATAAAATTAAATGCAATAAAATACTGACTGAAAGGCTTTAAATGTAATGTAGATCTTTTACATATCTGACCTTTCTATATAGCTATTACAGGAAACTAAGGATTAAGCACAAACAATGTAGCTGAATTCTGAAAGTACTATGACAAATCTGCAGCTGAAAGAAATTATCATAGCTTCACTGATATTAGCATATCAAATTAGACCAGCTGAAAATCTTCTATCCTTCATACAAGCTCTATACAACAGTTAAGTACATTACAGTGTTAATGGACCCCAACCCAAAACAAATATTTCACTCGTATCATAATTTATTTAAATAAACCATAGTGACGATTCTTTATCACTATCATACTAGACAAACTCTGAACTTGATCTCTTGGATTTAAAATTTTGTCACTGCCAAGTTCAGTACAGAACCAACACTTAAAACTAAGTTGACAGAATATTTTGGTTGGTGGGTTCTTTGTTTGAGGGTTTTGTTTGGGAGTTTTTGTGGTTTTGCTTTGGGCTTTTGGGGGGCATGGTGGGGGAAGGGGGCAGTAGGTTATATCCCATATTTTAGCATACAAATCAGCTTGAGGAAAACCTCAAGATATTAGCATTTTTTATTTTTTTAGTGAGTCCAAAAGTTTTTTATCTTACTTTTCGTTACCGTAAAGAGGAGAGAGATAGACACCCAGAAAGCAGAGTCCTGGGAAGCTAGGTTTGCAAAATCTAACAATGGCATGCAAAAAGAAATAAGAGCATCCCACTAATGGGAGTGATGCACTGGAATGAAGAGCTTGGATAATACATTAGATGCTGCAAAACCATCAAAATCATGCTATTAGTTTTCACTAAATTACAGACAGGCATTAGAGTTTTATCTTTATTGATTTCACTTTTCAGAGTCCTAAAATAAGATTTTATTTGGACTATGTACAAATGGAAGTAGTGTATTTTTACTGGTTTAATGAAAAATTTAAAATTTTTGCTTTACTCTACATATAATGTGACGGTTTAAAAATTAAGCAGTTTTAAACATAAAAAGAAAAACAGGAGTTCTTTTAAAGGGCAGCATCTTGTCCTAGTGAATCATCAGCAAATTACTAGCAAATCAGCCCATATGTAGATAATGGACTTTACATCAAATATGCTTATTGATAATAAAGCTATTTTGCATGCTATTATAGTATTTTTTCCACAACTGTACATTTATGTCTGTTAAATGCATCAAATACTAGGAATACTCTTGATGACAGAAACACTGACCCAAGCTAATATCAGGCTGTAGAATTTTTATCACTATTTATGTATTTTCAGTATTTTCTTAGTAAAGCTTTAAGCAAGATGAACATCTAATAACTAGTAAAAATACTCAAAAGGATGAAATGTTTGATAACATAGCTTCTTTCTAACAGTTTTTGCTTTCATATGAAAATAAACTCTACAGAATGATCTGCACCAATTTATGCCATAATTCAGGAGTTTCAAATTTAGAAAGAATGAAATGTAAATATTGAAGAATAGTCCCAGAACACCTATACCACCTGTCAAAAAAGAAAAATCTGTCCTGAAAATCACTATCAGTTATCTGTTATATTGCTTGCTTGAGAGCATTTGCTGGCTTTTGCTTACAGTAATTCTGTGGAAGTAATGGAATTCAGCCTGACAAAGATCTGTTGTTTGATGACAGTAATTTAACATTTTTCTTACTTTGTCTCACATATAGAATTAGGGAATTAGTACTACAGTGATCCAGACACATTGAAACTTATCTTCAATTCAGATATTTTACTTGTAATTTAATTAATTCGATTTTTCAAGACTTATCTTCTGTTCCAAAAACTTGTTTGCCACATATCTCCCTGCACAAAGTATCAATCTGAGCATTCTTTGTGCAAATAAAATAGCATAGAGCAACTACAGCAGTCTAGATTGCACTAAATGGGGAAAATAAATATTAATAATTATTTTCAGTATGTGAAAATTACTTAAGGAAAGAGATTGAAAAGAGATTAAAAGGCTTTCTTTTGAAGAGCAGAAAAGCATTTGAAACCTATGCTTCAACAGATGAGCTCAAAGTCAGCTCAAATATAGGACAGCAGGTGGCACTGACAACATGCCAATCTTTAAACAGCTGTGTTGAACTGGTACAAAACTGATCATATTACATCTGTATTACCTTTAATGTGAGGTTGTAAATGTGGAGAACATGAGCTCATCTTTCACAATACTCTATCCATTGGTGTAAGTGTTCCCCCTGAGATTGCTTCTTACTATACTTTACTAATGTAGTTACAGAGACAGAGGATCTTCACAGGGATGTATCATGACAGGGCAAGAGCCAGCGCCATAATTGCTGCAGAAGAAATTCCATCTGCACATGAACAAAAACACTTTCCCTTGAGAACAATTAACACAGGGAAAGTTTGCCCACAGAACTGGTAGAATCCACCTCACTCAAATTATCCAGGCTTAACAGGGCCCTGGGTAACTCAATCTGTGGTGCTGCCTGTAATTAGGGACTGGAACAGAAGATCCCCCGAAGTTCTTCCCAACCGGAATTGTTCTGTGACAGTACAGTTAGGCCACACAACCCAGTACCATGCTGAGAAGCTTAGACACTACTCCAAGCCAGCTCTGACACACATGGGCAGTAAAACACACTTAAGAGATAATATTGCAGCTTAGAATTAACATGTTGTTAGCAGGGAAAATTATTCAGCTTTTTACAGCTTCCAGCTCCAGAGCCAGCTTTTCAGGTGGTGCTTCAAACTTGCCAGTGTACCCGTGACACTGAAGACACACCTCGTTCTTTGCACGTCACTCAGCCATAGTAAAGAGGGGTAAAGCAAAGTCATTCTTTATACAAGCCACAGAGAAACTAACCTGAAGGCCACAGTCAACATCCAAGCAGAAACTTGATGCTACAATTTAATACTTACATTTTCTAACCCAAGAAGGACCAAGAGTGGGATTGTTGTCATTCCTCCTTGGATCCACTCTTCTAGGGAAACAGTGCCATCATGATCATAGTCAATTTCTTCCATCATTTCATGAAGAATCTACAGTTCAATGAAAGATCTCGTAAGTTCTAATTTATTATTACTATATTCTAATACAGCAACTTGTCAGGACATGTGCAGATCTCCAATTCTCTCATACAAAAAATAAGAAAAATATTACTTGCATGGTAGCTCTAGTCAAATGGGTATGGACAGTTCAAAAAATGAAGTGTCATACTATGATATTTTATTAACAGCTAAAGGTCCCAAACCAACTTGTGTTCTTTGGGCACTCATTCTTACGAAATTTTCAGAGGACAAACCAGTTACGCTATAGAAGTTAATATTACATTTACTGAACATTCCATAGATCAGATTTAAATATCAAAACACTGGTGAAAGTGCTAATTCACAGTGGCCTAGTGGAACACAGGCTATCCCTATTTCTACCTTACTCACCTATGAAGTGCCATGTGGATATGAAATATGACAAAATTATGACAGCTGTCTCTAACTACATTAAAAAATTGTGATAAATGGATACTTACTGGACTTAATTCAGTAATATCCCATTCAAGATATTCTGCAACATGCATCATTTGAGCAATGATATTTTCCAGCTCCTAGAGATGAATGAAAAAGTATGATATTTAATGCAAGGTTATAAAGAAAAATTCTACTGCAAGCAACTAATAATTCAACCATATTGCATTCAGTGACACTATTTCATCAAGATCCCTGATGAAATGTACTTTACACTGGAAGCTGTAAAGTGAATTCTCAAGTGAATCTGCTTACTAGCAAAACATCCTGCATGGACTACAAAGCATTCAGGGAGGTGAAATACAGCTCCACAATCAAAGAAATTGAAAGTAGTCACAGATTGTTCCTTCCTAGTTATCTTTCAAGCACCCATGTTTTCATGATCCGATTTCCACCCTGTGTGTGGTAAGATCATGTAATGATCTTTAAATTCTATCACTATAACAAATTATTTTTTTGACAGTAATTGTATAAATCACAACTTTCTAATAGAAACAAGGCATGAAGTGGATTCTGTAAACTACTACAGATTTATTTTCTTACCACTAGGGTACTGCAACTTCCCTTGATCACGTATCACTAGGGCTTTTCTGTATTTATATATACACTTTTGCTTTGTAAACATGCTCAAATGCTTATCTAGGTCCATTCTAAATTCTCATTTGTATCCAGGCATCTAACCCAACTTGGTATTGCCTAAAATTATGGTGCCATTTTTACTTTATACCCGTATACAATTTAGTTTCCCTGCAACTTACGGGAATCACCTCCTCTTCCTTAAAAAATCCATTCTATGCTGTCTTGCTTCCAGTAGATACAAAAAAAGGTAGGAAAAAAACCCAAAGGGGAAAAAAACCAAAATTCACTGCTAATAAAACACTTGTTTCTGCTAGCTACCAGAAAAAAATATTAACATCTTTTAAAATTATTTCCATATATCTGACTTTTCTTCAAACATTTGGCTGGGCTACTCCTCAAAACCCATTATTGCCCTTAATATTGTTCCCCCATTCTTAATAATAACATGGAAGTTATGACATCTTTTCACATAAATCCACTGTGTGACTCTCACACTTACATTTTTTAATGACATCTTTACAAATGGTGCTTTCACCCATATCTCCCAGCAGCATACTAGAACTACTGGAATCATATAAATGTGTCCCCTACAGTAATATCATTAAAATCAGAAGACTATAGAATGGGACTCCATGACAGCAGTGTCAGCAACTGAAAATTTATATAGTTGTAGAAGCAGCATTCCTCATTGGAAAAGAAAACTCATATGAAAAAAATTCAAATTAATCAATTTTTATTGACTATATTTTATATTGTTTCTAATAACTCCGGATAAGTATCAACATGTTTTGAATTAAAGCAATTTTGTACAGTTTTGCCATGTTGACATACTCTTACAAGGCAATACATAAAAAACATTACCGAACTATCCAGGTATCCATTCCCATCTGTATCATACAAGCGAAACATAACTGAAAAGAAAACAGAGAAGGAAACTCTGTTAGAAAGCACATCTCTTTTTCATAGAAAAAACCAACTCCAAACCAAAACACAAAACAATTAAGCCTGAGTTCCAAAAAAAGGACAAATGTTAACATTTTTGTTTAATGATCAGACTAGCTGTAGACCCACCAAACAAGTTGCATTATATGGGAGATTCATTCAGTAACTATCCGGCCACACTGCCTCCAATGAGACATATTAGCAAGAGAGTGCAACTGCACCTTTTCCCCACCATCACCCTAACAGCTAATTTGATCTATGAACTTGATTTTGCTTCCCTCTAGAGATGATCTGTCTTCATGGCAAGTACAACCAAAAGGCCCTTCTCTGTGATCTCATCAAACACAGGATAACACACAACTGGTCACAAACGTTGATAAGCCTGCTTAAATACCAATGCTACTCACTTGGCTGCAGCTATCACTATTCAGTAGTGATACTGCTTTAGAAACTATTTTCTGACCAACTAAATGAAACACAGAATTAGTATTTTAAACATTTAATCATCCAAATCCAACAATAAACATTCATCACAAACTGGCAGCATGACTTCTTCCAGGACCCTACTTGCTTCATCAATTTCAAAATGTATTCCCAACATTCTGGGGAACCACACAGACAAAAAGACGTATTTTGACAATACCCAGAAAAAATATATACTTTCAAGATTGTATCATGACTTGATCCCGGCTGAAAGAAGGGATACGTGCACCATTACCAAGATATTTGGAAGCAGAAAAGCATAAAGCTTTCACAGAAATACTGTTAGAAGACTAAAAACAAAATCCAGAAGCCTACAAATACCCCACTGTTTGTCCCTGCTTTCAGTGACATTTTGTTAGAGCTCTGAAATCCAAATACCCACCATGCTCTTCAAAAGTGGTGGGTTTTTTTACCCCTACACAAGTTTTTTAGGGATGAAGAAGTCAGCCCATGTAGAGGTGGTCCCAGGACAACTTAATGCCTTCACAAACAGCAAAACACAAGTTGTCTAATCAGATCTCTCTGGAAACGTAACATGTGACCTATTTAACACTGAGGAATCCTACCACACTGGATCCATGGCAAATGCTGTTACAGTCCAATAAATGTCACACACAAAGCTTACCATAATTTTCAGGAAACAATATAATAAAATAATGAGAAGTGAGAGGAAATTCTTAGCAACTAGAGAGTAAAGTTCAGAAAGAATTTGAACATTTTTTGGACTTAGACCAAAAATTTTATTTTAACTGTTATATGTATTGGCCAGTTTTGCTTATATCCTCCTTCTTGGGAATGACTTGATCATCTAACTGTGTGGAAAAAAGGTAAGCACTATACCTCTCTACCACTTCAGCAATTTTTGCCATATACCTTGTACAGCTCTTAAGAGCTGTAGGACAAGATTGATGATATTTACAGTAGTACACTATTTCACGCCACAAAGGCCCATGATTCATTAGTTACAGGTTAGGAAAACCTATAAAAATATCCTTCTTTCCCTAGAGTTACCATAGCAAAGATGTTTCAGTGTAAAACAACAGTTAATGCCAAAAGCCACCAGAGACGGGTACTGCCAGCTAGTACGCCTTCCATCAAAGCTTCTCAGAGCTTGACAGCTAATATTGTCTGGCAAAGGTACCATTAGGCATTCACAGTTTCCATAGGGATGAATCACTGAATCAACTCAATGATAAAGTTAAAATCATTTGGTGCTCCTTCCTCCTCCTCTGTGATTCTTAGACACTAGTTGAGATAATGTTTTACAGCTAGTTTTAGCATCTCTGTGACCTTTACTCACTCCAGAGCAGAGTGCTTAAGATTTTTTTTTTCCTTTAACATGAATCAGTAGTTCTAATCAGTTGTTTAAAAGCAGAAATTAGCATAAATATAACTGTTTCACCTTTGTAGAAACAAAGTCTTTCCAATTACATATGTATAGGGCAGTAAAAAGGCTCAATCTGTGCTCTTGGCTAGATTCTGAAAACTATGCTACTGGTGTGGCATGCAATCTCTTTTCTATTCATACACTCCTAAATATTCATGCTCTTGATTTACACACTCTAGGAGGGAAAAAAAAAAAAAAAAAAGAAAAAAAAATCAAACCAAGAACAAAAACAACCGAAACAGAAGTTCTGCTGCGAACTATAGAGCCCAAGTAAAATTTTTCTATTTCTTTTCCCATCTTACCTGATTACACTGACTGGGCACTCAATTTCCATTTCTAGATTGCCATTTAAGCTTAAAAAGATTACTTACATTCTCTCGATGTATCTCTGTGAGGAATGCTTGGGATTCTCTTTATATTCAGGTCATACATAGATTATGAATAATAGATATGCTGAGCATAACAAACAGGTGAGGTTCACACTATGTAAGACCCCTACACTCTTAATAGGTTAGAAAATCCATTTACTTTCTGGAATATTTATAAATCTATGAAAATCTGTAGATCATATAGATCCAAAGATGAAACATTGTTTTCTCTTAGTGTAGTTTATCCTCCAGCCTACATCAAATTTTAAATGAAAGCATCACTTTCACATTCTGCTTCTCCTGAATTAGGTTTCCAAACACTCAGCTATGACTTATTTTTCTAATTTTTGTCATCTGAAAAAAAAAATCACTATTTGTAGTTGGTATTAATATTAATGTTGGCAACTCCAGAACAAACCATTTTTCTTCTTTCCCCTCCATTGCTACAAACTTCTAATTTACATTACAGCCACAGACCTACTGCTTTCAAATTTAAAAAAAAAGAGCTAAATTATCCCATTAATTTATAATGAGAATTCAACTGAAATCAACAGAACAGTCGGCATACAATAGTGCAGTATAAGCTGAAATTTAGTACTAAAGAGCAAAAATATGTGGTATATTTCTCTGTATGACAAAGAAGAAAATAAACCATAAAACAACCATACCCAGAGTTAAATGTAGTAAATGCAATTGACCTTGAATATACAAAATATTTAAGTACCATACACACATTAGATTATGTTCTCTCACTCCTAAATCATGTACAACACAGTCTTTTGCCCATGCATCTCCTATTGCAGGAAGTTCATAAAAAATCCCCACACTATAAATGTCATCTGCTCCTCCGTCTCTCCTCCTTTCCATTGTACCGACTCCTGACACCAGGGGAGGCAATTGGTCTCCATTTCATGCCATGGTCTGTGCATCGAGCTCCTCAGAGTTCTGGTAAGGCTTGCAAAACTTGCTACCATGCAGCACTTACTGCACTGTAAGTTAAATTCAGTCCTCGCATCTCAGTTTTGCTGTGCCTGTGTTCTGAATGCGCATTCACACACATGTTCTCATGTTTTAACCATGTGATACCAAAACAGTATTACCAAATTTGGGGGATTTGCTGTGACTTTGCAGTACAAAGTTGACAGGTCACAAAACGTCAAGATACTTCAGCGACACATAACCTTGTAATGAATTTCTTATTTTGGCAGAAGCAGCCTACTGTTTGCACATCTTATCATATTGAATATTTACTTCCATATGAGAGCCTGATCCCACAGATCTTTTAACAAACCAGTTACGTACACTGAAGTACATTTCATCTCGATAAGGACTATATCATTGGTCTGTTTAGCCATGTGAAAAACTGGCTTCTGAAATTCCACAATAAAGAAACAAGGTTGGGTTTTGGGGTTTTTTCTCCAATTTATACATCAAACTCAGAGGTTTTTTTTCTGTTTTTTTTTTTTTTTTTAATAGGTAGTGGTGTTGCACTTTAATGATGCAGGCCACTAATTAAAAACAAACAGACAAATAAAATAACCAAAATGTAATTTCTAACCTCCATTGTCAAACACTCCTTCCCAGTAGTGATGCAGACTTGGATGGCTCTTGGCTTCTCAGTATTCAGTAATAGTACAGAGCCCAAAGCCTATATTAGCAACTATTCTTTGAATTAGGATGTTTAATGCAGGTTATTCACCCCATCTATAGATCTTTAAGTATACTCAGTATACTTTGTTTTTCTCAGATCTGATACTACTCAAGAGATGCTAGTGTAGAGAGTATTATTGTAACTACAGAATGTACAGTCCTTACTCCCCATTGTAGCAAATGCTAGATAGACCACATTTAGTTTAAAATCTCATCATTAGCAAGAATAAAAAAAGCATTTCTGCAACAACGGGGTCACCTAGAACCATATTTTTATGATCCATCTGCTCAAAACTGGTTCTTAAATTCACAAACAGAATACTTGATGACGTATGGAAATAAATATTTGAAGTTAAAAAAGAACATACATTCTAGCTTGTCTTCAGGTCTTCCTCTTTCTAGCAGTGACAGATAGCAAACAATATCCTTCAGCTGTATCACGTCTGGTAAATGTGAGTTGGCAGGAGTAGGAGGTCTGGATGTAGAGGTACCCTTGTTAAGTCTCAGACCTGGAAATAACCCATAGCCTTTGTTAGTCTGAACATACAATATAAGCAGAGAATGAAAACATAACTCTTGCATGCATTCATCCTTTTTTTATGTGACTCTCAGATTACTTCTTAATTTAAATAAAAAGTTTGAAACAGTTCATGTTCATAGTTTATCCAGCAAAGGTAAAATTAAAATAAACTATTTAAAAAAAAAAAAAACACATACCAAATTATGGGAATGGCATAACCTTTTTTAATTTGTGCTGATCTGATTTCATTTGACTACAAAACAATTTTGTGAATACTTTTGTTCTTCCATACTAGATGCTAGGTATTAAAAAACAATCCCTGCCCAAGTCTGCATCCACGTCCTTGTGCTTGTAGAAGCTTCATCTGATTTCTAGATTGACAACTACACTAATTGAAGATGTTTTAGTGTCAACGAAAACTCCTCTAATACCCAAGTGTACTGTTATCCCAAAAACACAGCCAGATGTGTGCCAGTGCAGCACTTATTTAAAACACAGAAGTCTCACTTACAGACTACTGAGAAAATAAATTTAGGACTTAAACAACAGTCATAATAATTGCTCAGACATTGTGATTAATAGCAGTTCCAGTGTACTAACTGGAATTAAAGTTTCAAAATTGCCAAGCTTTTTGTTTCAGTACAACATTAGTATGACCAGTCCTGATGATATCACTGGAATCTGAGGACCAAAATGGGGCAAAACACAGAGAAAGGAGTAAGAAAACTTTCTTTACCAGTGTGCTAAATTTCTCTCTGACTGAGAGTTATCCCCTCTCTCCCTAAATTTAGCTTGAAAAACTTCATTGCAATCCAGAATCTCCTTCAAAAGCCTACATTTTAAAAGGTATGCTTACATGTTATGAGATACATATGCTAAAACAATAAAATAAGATAAAAAAGAGCAATTTGGTGTGCAAAAAATGTATCTTGCAATGAATTTCATTTTCATGGTTTCAGGCAAATAATAAACACTAAAAGTAAATATCAAATGAACAAAAATATTTAATCAGCCATTGTTCCATTTAATGGGCTTGCATGTCAGTTAAGTGTCATTAAAATTAAGATATTTTAATATTTTCTTCAGTTAAGTGCTAGTTTTAATCACACAGCTTACACAAATAGTTCATATTCCAGTCTTCTGTAAACCATATTCACAGAATAAAAAGGATTATAAAACCTGGGATAACTCTTTCCAAAAATAAATTGTGCTGAATCGAAATGAAAAGAAATACAGATTTTGAGGTATCTTTTAACCTATCATCAGCTGCAAGGTACAGGTTAAATTATTACTTCTTAATCAGAGGTGGGAAGGGTTGGCTGCAATGTACTCAATTACAGATGACTTCCAGTCCTGCTGCTTACCTGGCATCTGTTTCCATTTTTCTTCAGACACCTTAACTGAAAATACAGTTTATAAACAGACATGAGTGGACCAAAAAAGATTAAATGTAAAACAAGCACATACTTGACAGACTAATGAACGCTGCTACCTTCCTTGTCATTTTCTCTAGCTCTCACTTACCCTTCCATTTTCCAGAGGAATGTCAAATATTTCTAACAAAGTTATTTTCCAGTACAGTCAGCTTTTTTTTCACTATTGGTAACATTTAAACATTTAACTAGATACCCAAAAACAAGTGTTTGCATAGTTTCCATTTGCACAATAAAATATACCAATGCACAGTTTTTCCCTTTAAAAGTTACAAATTATCAGGCTGTATACAGTATAAACCATGAAACTGAATTCCAATATAAACCCAGTATATTTTCCAGCCTAAAAAATTCTTGCATGAGGTGAACGGAACTGCCTCTCTGAACATGTTTTGGATATAACTATTTATCAACCAGTCCTTCTGGCATTAAGGTAAAAATATATGGAAGCTTCCTAAACTGGTATTACACTATATTATTTCTAAAGTCCTTAGTAACAGAAAAAGATAAAAAAACTCATGACAAACTTGGAAAAGTTAGTGTAGGAGAAAAAAAATTTTAGGAGGCAACATTAGAGTAAGAAACTTAACACACAGTTTAAACAGTAATAACAGCACCATCCTTAATAATGATGTTATAATAATTATCATTATTATAATTTTGCCACACATAGGAATAAAATGTATCAAATAGAACTGCAGTGAATGTGAAGAAAGCTGAGTACAGCCTATACAAGGCAGAATTTAGCCGTGTCCTCTGAAATCAAAATGACTTTTAGTGCTATATTAACACCTACCCAGCACTTAAAGTATCAGTAGCTGCTAAATATGTAGGATTAATAACAACAGAAGCACACCTAGACAGGTAAGAGGAAACAGCAGCAACTGGCACAGAAAGGGTTGAGCACCAGCAGGAGCCTCCTGAATAAAGCCTGAAGGTTTTTAAGTGTTTATACAGGAGAGTAGGCAGCAAGATCATGTAACCATAGCAATGTGATTAGCATTAACATGACAAAGAATGTCCACTTGGTGTCTCAGCTGCATCATTATTGTGAACTAAAAACACAAACCCATTTAATTTCCATTCCTTTTCACAGTACTTCCTATTACGGTTGAGTTAGTTTCTCTAATTTCACAAATACCAGAATAAAAAATCTCTCGATATGTAGTTAAGAATTCCATATATTTACAGCTATTAGAAATAAAACAACAGGATGAGGGAGCCTTTAGGTCTTGTATTACTGATTTTATTACTTACCTCCAGAAAGGTGCTGTGGTTTGTTTTTTATTAACGGGCTGCAGTGAGAGATTTTGTTCTTAAATGAAGTAAAAAGATGTTCAACAAAATCATCTGGTAACTCTGCCTCCAGAAAAGTCTTCATGAAAAGCTTGAACCCCTCTAAATCAATTGTCTGCAGTGAAGGGGAAGAAAAAAAGAATAAAAATGTTTGAATGTTTTGTAAAAAAACCCCCACATAATTGTTTGATAATCCATAAAATAATATTCTGTTGACAAAAGCTTTGGACTGTATTTGAATATATTGATTTCTGAAGTTACAGACTGGCACGCCTATTCTTGAAAGTGATTACTGAATTAAGTATTACTTAGAAAATTCACAGTATTGCTATAATACCTCGGAGCACTGTGTAAGAAAGCCCAGAGTAAATTCAGAGCACTTACATCAAGACCCTGAAATCAAGTTCCATGCTCTCAAATTTCTTGATTAGCATCCAAAGGCACCTACAGAGCTCCTAGGGATGTACTTAGCATGTCTCAGCTTCTCCTATAATTAGGCAGACAAAAAGCAGGTGATTTTTGGATGCCTAATTCAGGGAATTGAAGGCCTCCTGTCTTTTCCTACAGTGGCAACATGCTTTGCTGGTGTTTGTCAAAGACTTACTGATCACCCTCTCTCAGATAGGCTCAAAGAGTCAAATGAGAGTGCTCAGACATGCAGCATTACTTAGAGGGAAAAAACCAAAAGTTGTTGATCCAATACATCTGTCATTTAGCTTCATTTGTTTTTGCTTTTGCCAGCAAGGTAAGAACTGAATAATAAAACTACAATAATGATTTTTTTCTGTTAAAACAGCATTGTCTAAGTAATAAAATGAATCATACATTATCTCAAGTTGGAAGGAATACATAAGGATCATTAAGCAAAACTCCCTGCTCCTCACAGGACTACCTGAAACTAAACCACATGACGAAGAGCATCACCCAGATGCTACCTGACCTCTGACAGGCTTGGTGCCATGAACAAGGCACGCTCTGGAAAGCCTTTTCCGCTGACCAACCATCCCTCCCAGTGAAGAGCCTTTTCCTGATGTCTGATCTGGACTTCCCCTGATGCAACTTCATTCTATTTCCTCATGTCCTGTTGCTGGTCACCAGGGAGATATTAGCATCTCCCCCTCAAGGAAGGTGTAGGCTGCAAAGGGATCACAGCAATGCAAAGCATTATGATCCCATTTTATCCTGCTAATATAGAATGAAAATAAAGGTATCCTGAAACATACTGACACAAATGCGTATTTATCATTACATTTGTGATTTTAAAACAGTTTATTATTAATAATCTGATAACACCGAGTGTTACTTTCTTTATAGATCAAACAGAACAGCAACTTGTCATTGTTAAATAATGAAGGGATAAATCCACATGATACCACAAAACTGACTTCGAGAAAATTCCCTATGCTTCAGTAATACTCCATTTCTCCATAGAAAAGTCCATAGTGCAAGTCCTTTAGTTCATCACAGTGAACGTGGAAGGAGGGAAAAGACTATCAAGAATCAGCTTGAAACCATGCCAGAAAAAAAAGAAAATAGAGACTGAATTTTCAAAGGCCTCAGCGAATTTAGGATCTGAGTCACAGTATAAATAATTTTTGCTATCGTTTTAATATAATTTTAAGACTTTGGAGCAGGGACTTCTCTTCCCCTGACTTCTTTGACATTTACTTCTTTAATGTATTTACATTAAAATTTTATGTGCAGGTTAAATAAGGTGTTTTCCATTAAGATCAAGAACTAACTACAGAAGAGTAATGTTTTAAATGTGTATCATCATCCTTATGAGGGACCAACAATACAAATTGCAGAATCTGACTACTCTTGCCCAAGTCATAATTATTAGGAATGCAAGATTGGCGAGAGGGTATCTCTGCTGAGCTTCTAACACAGAACACCTAATTTGAGAAAGAAGTGCAGTGAAAACAATAAAACTCTCCCCTCTTGAAGACAAAAATACCAGATACTGAAAAAAATTGCTCACAATGCTCAAGATGGGTATAAAATGGAAATAATCACCTTGGACATGGACTCACTATCTTTTTCTCATCAGACAGTTTCAGCCACATTCTTTTACTTTGGCAAATCATACAGTGTTTCATTCATGCTACAAACTTTACATTTTTTCTCTCTGATAAAGCCACTGACATTTAATTCACTGTTTATAAACTATGAATCACAATAGTGAAAGGATTTGTTATCAGCATCCAAGTAAATAAGTAATTAGTTACACTAATATCCACTATATAAGAGTATTTTTATCTGCAAGCATAACAAATACATTAATCACTGAATCAACTGACTTTAACAATGTGAAATTGCTTTGTTAAATTACGCATTAATGAAATGTGTCTTAGCTATCTCACTAAATCATATACACAGAAAAACCAGCTAAGTGAAAACGGAAACTAAACCAAAATTATGGATGGCCATGTAAATATCTTCATATTACATGAATCTTTTCTTTATTTACCTTGTCCATGGATTTTATGTATATATTGCAAAAAATATTCCCTGAGTTTAGAGCCACCTTAGATTTTTAAACTGCTATCTGAGTGGTATTGATTCTGCAAGCGGCCAGCAGTAACTAAATCCCTAATGCTACTTTTTTTTTTCAGTTAATGGGTTCAGAATTATACCTGTGTAGAGAACTAGATAAATAAGTAAGTTTGAAATTTTGTACTTCTTCCTGAAGACTCTCTTTCTCAAAGATGTTCAAACTTTGCAATGTTTTGTAAAATGGTCAGACTATCATTTAAGCCAATATCCTCCAACACATGTTCCAAACTGCTAGAAATGTATTTACTTTAGTATCTCCAAACAGGAGATACTAAAGTAAAACACGACTTGGCTGCCATGTCCATTACTGTATTTGACATACTGACTTCCAGCAATCAGGGTAGCTCAGCAAAGGACAAAAGTGTGTGGTTGTTCTAAAGGTTGTTTTACAGACAGCTTTCTTCAGCTGAAAGTGCTTTATCCTCTGTTCTAACATGCTCTGCGACCTGAACTCCCACAGGGAAGCAGCAATACCCACACAACCAGAGCTCAAATGTTGCACATCCAAAAGCTTTCAGATTATAATGAAAGTTAGTAAGAGATGGCAAATTACTTGAATACACATCAGAAATGTTTAGAATGGCCAAAACTGCAGGTGCAAAATCACATGCTGTGTACAAAGAATGTATAAAACCAATCCTGCCTAGGGGAGATCTCAGTGTTAGACACCTGTTGTCCTGGGTTGAAGTACATTCTATCACCATCTTCATGAACTGTTGAAACCAGGTGAGGCAGTGCTCCCTGCCTCCTCCACTCTGGCTTATCTTCTGTTAATGGGCCCATCAGCACCTTTGCTACACAGCTCACAGATAACCCCCTCCTGGACTACCTCCTGTTAATGGGCCCATCAGGCCTTATCACATGACTCACCATCTCATTGTGAGATGCTCCGCCCAGAGGGAGGAACCAAGCATTCCAGCCTGGATATAAGCTGAGACTCTGAACACCAGAGGGGTGCTTACCCACTGGATTACCAGAAGACCCGAGCTACCAGACCTTTCTACAGGACCACTGCTTCAGGAAGACCACCTCATCTGGACTGCTTCCATCACTACGCTCAGGTTGTATTCTGACTCTGTCAGTGGTCTTTTGTATTATTGCATCTCTTTTCTTTTCTTTTCTTTTCTTTTTTCTTTTCTTTTCTTTTCTTTTCTTTTCTTTTCTTTTCTTTTCTTTTCTTTTCTTTTCTTTTCTTTTCTTTTCTTTTCTTTTCTTTTCTTTTCTTTTCTTTTCTTTTCTTTTCTTTTCTTTTCTTTTCTTTTCTTTTCTTTTCTTTTCTTTTCTTTTCTTTTCTTTTCTTTTCTTTTTTCTTCTATTAAATTGTATCTCTGACTTGGAGCCTCTCATTTGTTTTGCTTTCAAACCACTACACCTGTGATTAGGTTCTTACCTAAAATCCCAAAATCTGGGATTCTAAGACTGCATAGCTGAAAAACATTCTAGAGGACCTAACATACTTGGTGTAGATTATCCTATTATAACTGAGCTCTAAAATAGTGTAGCCATTTCTGGATATTTGTTTTTGTAAATGTATATACAGTATATAACTGTATGTACAGTATATAACTATATATACAGTAAATAAGAGAACAAAGCTAGTCTAGGCAGACCTAGGAGTAGTTTGGATCATCCATAAGCTTCCCAATGAAAAAGGGTGGTCTTCCAAAAACAGGCTCACTTTTAAATTGCTTTCAGTGCCTTCTCTAATATCGCTCTCTCATTGTAATACACATAACTTATTACACAACTATAGAAAAATGGAAGAATTTCTTAAAAGAAATCCTGACAGGAGCACTGTAGAAGATACAGAGGTGTTACATCATTATCAGTAAGCAGAGGTTTAAATACTGAGAATGGTTCATTCAGAACAGAGCACGTAAAGATGCAAAAAATTTGCTCAGCTTAATTTAAAACTACTTTCACAATAGAGAAAACAATACACAACATTATAGTCATTTCTCTATTCTGCAATTATATACTATTTTTCCTTTCCCTCATGGAACTTTACCCTTCTGAAATAGGGAAATGCTGCAGCAAGTAAGTACCCTTCCTTTAATTACCAGCATTTCCCCCCAACCCCAGCCACTTTTCAAATGTATTGCACAGTGTTCTAGTAAGCAAAAAGACAAAGAAGGAAAGCAGAGAACAATCATTTCCACCTTAACATGCATCATGCTTGATCTTCCTTTTAAATCTCACTGTCATTATCAGAATTTCTCAGCTGAAAATTTCAGAGAATTTTGGTATGGTTTGAAAGTAATTTATTTATGCTAATGAATTCTCAAACATTAATTAAACAGCTCAGATCAGTAACATCAGAATAATATATAAACCATAACGGTGGATGTAGTTTTCTTAAGCATGCAGGGTAATTGCTTAATTTTCAACAGTTGCTTGCCTTCCAGAAGCTCCAGCTGAATTTAAATGAACCTGAGAAAGAAGGATTTAGCATTTCAGAAAGCATTTTCCATGACATTTCACAAGTGAGGGGATGAGAGCGTGAGAGGATGTACCAAACTGACAACAATTAGCCTGGCACATTAATTAATTCATTCCATTTCACAAGAGACTATCAGGGCATAGGGAGATTGTAATCACAAGTTTAGGGATTTCAGGAAAATTTTCAACGTAACAGAGAAAATAGGACATAGCTGAATCAGAAAACATGAAAGAACTTGCAAATAATTTGGCCTAAATCTTCTGAGGGAGCCTAAAAGAAAAAAATCTGTGCAGTTTTAGCTTTAACTCTAATAAAAAGGGTACCAAAATCCTTGCCTGTAGGTAACAGAAAAATAAAGGGGTTTATACTAATCATTTAAAACTGAATTTCTATTTTCTGATTCACCAACTGATTCACCAAGTTTATCAGAGCTCCTTTTCTAATGCTTTACAAAAAGAAACTTCTCAAAAGAAGTCTTCTGTATTGCTGGGTAATAAAACTCCATTTGGAAATGAAAAATTTTGGTATAACTCCAGATCAGTGCACATTCAAAACCACCAAAGAATTCGGCTAATTTAAACCATAACATTACTTTTATTATAATTTTAGAAGTAGTTATTTCCTACTTATAGATTTTAATAATGTTTCCAAACACCTGAAGTTAAGAAAAAAAAAAACCAAACTAAAAATTATATATTCACCTTGGAGAAACGAAAAGGAGAAGGAACATAAGACATGGGCAACACGGCATAAATCTAACTTTAAAATTATGTTTAGCAAATAAAACGTGAAAACCATTAAACAATTTTCATCTTTTCTGAAAGCAAACATGGAACCGTACTCACCATGACTCAATGCATAGAGAAATCAAAATGTGCATCTTCTCCTACCCAATAAATTGTTAGAGAAAATCAATAATATTTAATTAACCATCCACAAAATTTCAAAATTAATCCTAGCCCTAAACTTCCAACAAGCACTTAATCCGTAAGTATTGAGTTGGTTTTTTTCTCTAAGATCCTTCCAAACAGATAAAGAAGAAACAGACTAAAGTTTATAATGACATCTAAGTCACTGACTGAAAAATAAAATCATCCACAAAAAAACAAAAAATATGCAATGCACCAAATACATGAGACCATCACTTCCTTCTGAAAACAGAGAAAAAGTGACAGGTTTTTCCTCTTGTGGGGGAAAAAAAAATATTTGTTAAAGACAACTTGCCAGTGGGAATCACCTTGGCTGATTTCCCATTTGCCTAAGGAAATTCAAACCTGTGTCTCTAAAGAGCATCCAAATATCAGGAAAGAGCTGAAGAGTCACCAAAGGCAAAAATGAGGTTTCTGTGTGTCTGTGCAAAAAAAATTATTAAATATTTATTTACAAAAATGTGACTGAACAAATTACTGATAAACTCCTATGAATGAGGTGATGCAAACGTAGTTACAGAGATGTATCAAAAAAGAGGCCAGAATGTATCAGCTGTTAAGGCAGTACTTCTGGACACATGGAAAAATTTAAGATGCCTAAGCAAATTTTATAGAAAACAGATGAGACAAGATTTTATTTCTTTTTTAAATTGCCATACCAGAGTTGGATGCTATCTTTACTTGGAAAGGAAATAATCCATTCAGGATCTACCGCTATGCTAGAAGAAACAGAACAAATGTATGTATTGCATATATATAAATAAATATTCATCCATACACACTATCATATACTAATGCTAAATTAAGCAGCAAACAGCAATTATAGATTGCTCAGTGAGGTACTTCAGTGCCTCTGGGACTACAACATGTCATCTCACATCCTGCATATATTTTACAATTAAATTTTGCATGTATGCATTAGTCCAAAAGATCTAACAGTTGTGAGGTTTTTAATGTAAATGCCATGAAAAGATTACATACAAAAAAAAAAAAAATTCATCAGTGCAAAAACCTCACTGTTACTTTCTTATGGCTAAAACAGAAGTAGTTTTCATTACAATGAAACAAAGCAAACTAACCTGTCTTTATTTCCACATACTGTGAGAACATTCCTGGCATGATGTCTCACTAAGCAAATATAGAGAGATTTGCCCAGATCTGTAGTTTCTACTGAATTGCTCTTGGTAAAGAACCCATACTCAACCAATGTGTTGGGGTGGAAACTTTTCTGAACATTATGGCTTATGGCATCCTTCACTTTACAAGGAAGATACGAACAATTAGGATTTGCTCTGCCAACTCCCATTACTTTGGAGAAAATTCCTTCACTCAAATAGTCCTTTAAGAACCAGATTGAAACAGAACTTATTAGGCAAAGAATTATCCTCATAATACTACTTGTAGAATAATATAATACAATAAAAGTTTATCACAGACTTCTCTTATGCCTTATATATTTTTTAAAATATGAATATATAAAACTAAAACGACACTAGCTATATGGATAAGAAGTGGCAACTGCAAAAGAAAATACCATACAGCACCTATTTTTTCTTTAAAAAGAAGTCTGGAAAGAGAGAGAGAGAGAGAGAGAAAGAAAATGCCATTTGTGTATACAGACTGAGTACGTGAGGAGGTGACACCTGGGCCAGGCAAGCACAGGTGGAAATTATCAGTCTTTCTTCCAAAGTTGTTTGTAACTCTATCTCCATTGCATCTTGGCTATCAAGGAGGCATCACTGCGTAACTGTGTATGAGGTGGGGAAGAAGGCTGGAATTGAGTTGCAGACCCCAGATTTGGAATCAGAGATTTCAATCACATGTGTAGGCAACCTACTCGGAGCAGCTGCCTGACACTCTTAAGGAAAATGGTGATGGAGCAGACAAAAAGAGGGTTTTTTGAATTATAAAGAACAATCTGCACTCAGTGGAAGAAATGAGATAAGATCTAAAAGTACATCCTCAGAAAAATGTAGCTCCTTCTACCCCAGCAGCTAAAAGCTCCTGGCAAACTCTTTAACAGCTCACAAGCATTCTGATATATTTTCCGATTTTTCTACAGTAATACGTTTAAAAAGCCAATTATGTAGAAATATCTTTAGCCTGGCCTTTTGTTGTGCTTCTCTATCTCAGTAAACCTCTCCTAAGAAGACAGGCAAAGAGAGTTGGGGTTGTTCAGGAGAAGAGAAGGCTTTGAAAGGGAGACCTTAAAGCACCTTTCAGTCCCTAAAGGGAGCTGAAAAGAAAGCTGGCGAGGGACTTTTTACAAGGGCAGGTAGAGATAGGACAAGGTGTAATGGCTTTAAACCGAAAAAGGGTAGGTTTTGGATAGATATTAGGAAGTTTTTTATAGTGAGGATGGTGAGGCACTGGAAGAGGTTGCTCACAAAAGTTGTCAATGCCCCATCCCTGCCAGTTTTCAAGGGCTCTGAGCAACATGGTCTAGTAGAAGGTGTCCATGCCCATGGCAGGGGTCCTGGAACTAGATGATTTAGTTCCCGGTTGCCCAATACTATTAGCTGGTACTATTTTTCCCTCAATCTGAACGTTAGTTTATCCTTCTTAAGATACTACACAAAATCATATGAAAGAACATTAAGCACACAAAAAAAGACACACTTGAACAAATGGTTATCATCGAACTAGAAAAAAAATTACTAAAGAACCTTAACTTTAAAGAAATGGAAGTCACAAAGAAATTAAAGACCTGACAACTGTTTAAATAAAGTTTTCAGGATAAACTACATATTTCAAGAGAGTTTCCAGGGTGACACTGATTATTACTTTGACTAAAGAATTCACAACTATGAAGAAACAAAGCCATTAAAAATAGTTCAGGGTTTTTAGATGCACTAAAAATCTCACTTCATTCATAGTTAAAAAAGCAGTCTGAAATTTTATGCCTCTATTATCACACAAAATACTACCAACCTGACATTAAAGCAACCACTATTTTCCATAGTATCATGACCATATGTGGCTTTCTTTGCAATGTATCCAAAGTATCTCACAGATTGTGATAAGATGCTTTCTACCTTACTAACACCACTAAAGAATGCATGTACCTTACTTCTCTTTCTACTCCACACCAATACCACAAAGCAAAGCTCTCGCTTCCCCACACTTCAGATTCTTTTGAATCCCAAATAAGCAGAATATGAGGGACTCCAAGGAAAAAGGAATGTGCATCAGCCTATGCTTAATATGCTTTAAAAAAAATCTCCCATTACCGCGAGTTCTGTTTCATCTCAAGCACTCACTGATGAGTACATTACACTAATTTAGTGCTACTTCACAGAGGGTGAGCCTAAGCCTCAGGAAGAACAGGAATTGAAGGACTGGTTTCCAAGTAGCAGTCACGATTTTGCTTGGCAAAATAGTAGACAATTTCAGGTATCTTCTAGTTTTGTATCAGACATATATACGCCACCACTCAGCTAAAACCACAGGTCTTTATCTCCTGATTATGGCTACAACAGGCTATGGAGATGCCTTAAAATGCCTGATTCTGTCCCAAGCAGCAGAATGACTCCTAACACCTTGAGCAACAGAGAGGAAGAAGCTGAAATTCATTTACAAACACTGCATTTGACTTCGCCCTTTCTCCTAGAGCAGTTAAGCTGTACAATTTTATAACTGACTTTTCTGCTTTACTGATAGCGAACACAGATAAGTAAGATCAAGAAAATCCAAGTATGTATCTTTTGAAGATTTACACATTTATATGTACGTTGTGTCAACACACAGAACTCCCCACATGATAAAGACATCAAAAGTCTGTATGTCCCAATGCTGAGAATATAGAAAACATGGTTTGTCAGTGTAAAATTGAATATATTCAAGGAAATTTTTGCATCCTTTTATATAGAAGTTTTTTAACTTTGCTACATAGTATTTTACTCCTACCATACTGATACATTTGAAGAGAACCAATAATTTAAAAAGAAAATGGAAGCTTTTAACTCAAGATCTATCCTAACAACTGCAATAGAGAGGTCTAACTGTCTCCTATATTTTCCTAGCTGGTGTAAATACAACAAACAGTTCTTCTGGATGATATGTTGAAAGAAGGGAGAGAAGCTGCATTCCTCTACAAGACACCAAAAAATTAATAGTCTCTTAGCAAAAGAGTTTCCATTGTGGATGGACCAGGGCAGGGAGGGGTAGAATAATACTTCTTTTATTCTGCCCCACCACGCTGGCCACACAAATGAGAACAAGACACGATTTAGTGTTTGAAATTAATCTCCACCCATAAAGTCTTTTAAAATACCACTTTGGTATTTTAATTCTCTTTGGTCTTTTCTTCTTTTAGATTTGTAGAAAATATTTCAACATAAGCCACTATTTTCAGCATCCTGAAAAACAGAATGTAAGAGAGAAAAGAAAAACAAGAAAAGTCATTCAAGAGACTTCCATGACATATGGCTTTCATTTATTAAAAAGAACATTTGTCAGATAATGCAAAGAGAATTATGTTGAAATGTAATTTTCAATTAATTAAGTTATGTTGTCTGAACTCCAAACAGTGCCAAAAATATAATCAGCTTTCATCTACTGACAGTAATTGCTCTGGGTTATTTTTTGGGGGTTGGGTAAGTTCCTTTGACTGATTATGTCTTTTTAAACTACTTATATTGACCCAATATGTGAAAAATGAACTGTTGAATAAGAGTAAATATTACAGGGCTTTGATTCACACATAGTGCTGTGACAACAATGGGAAAGACTAAAGCGGGTGCATTGGTGACAATTACGTGATTAGCTGCAAATACCAGTGCAAAAGCATTCCCACAAAAGTCAAAGTCTTGAAGATTCATTGATTACCACATTTCAAAACTTGACATTGCCAAAAGATGTGGGAAAAAAGTGGAGAGACCATATAAAGAGGATTAACAAGCTAAAACCCATGAATCGTATGAGAATGCAAAAGTTCTTGGTGTTTAAAATGTATTTAAAATGTTCACAGGGCAGAAATCCAAATCAAATTTGGAATTCCTCATGAAGACTGGCTTTGGGCATCAGGGTAAAATTAGGTTTAAATTCAAAGTCCTTAGCATTTCCTGATTTAAGCATTCCATTTAATACAATTTTTACGTAATTAAATAATTTTGAAAATTCTGGTAACCAAATAAAACTATTTCCTAGCTATATCAGCATTCAAATTCATATCTACTGATATGAATATTTTTTAAAAAATTTAAAACTCCACATGTTCTCACAGGCTGCTCCTACCAAATACTCCATATGGACAAACGGTATTTGGATATTATCAATGCACAGATACAAATTACTGCCAAAATTTTCCCCCAGCTCTTCAAAGAAGTAAGCTCAACAAAGCATCTAAAATGGAAATGGGAAAACTCTGTTTTTATGCAATAATTAGATTTTAAGCATAACATTCTCATGTTATTAAAATAATTTGATACTAATTACCAAAATAAGTCTGGAATGTATTCACCAGCTACTGCAGTCTCATCCCAACCTCACATGCAAGTAAAAAAAACCTGAACACTTTTTTTATCAGCAGGTTTTCCTTAATACACAATTCTATTTGTGCATGAGTTTGTATACCCTTAAGTACTATGCCCATAAGTACTTGCATTTAATACTTAACTTCTACTAAATATGCTGTATTTACTATACAAAGGAGGGGGTTATTTTTAACAAGAGTGATAAATCACATACTTTTAGAAGGCCCTTGAAGAAGATTATCGATCATAGTCTACTTGAAATTATTACATATCAAACAAAGTGATAAGCAGATAGTTTGCACTCTGTCCCAGAAGAATTCGTCAGGAAAAATGGGGAAGATGGCATGGTTCAGAAAAAAGTCAATTAAAAAAGCAGAATTAATGAATCTCTGAAAAATGTCGGTTATGGCAAAAAGTTCTGGTTGAAACAAACAATTTATCTGCACGTGAAGACTGTGTAAAAATCTACTCATGGACAAACGTGTCTGAATTGGTATTTCCATAATGTGTTTAAAATTAAAAAAATAATTTTTCTATGCATGTTCTATGGCAATGGTATTCTCTCATATTTTACCTGTAATGACTCTGTCTGCGGATTGCAAATTTTTGTGGAGGTTATTTCCGCTACATTTTTTAAAAATACTTGCTGTGACATTTTTAGTAAGGAAAGCAATACCTGACAATGTCATGTTACCTGTTATTGTTCATGCACCCCTCTTTAAAGTATTAAGAATACAAATCTTTCACTTCATGAATGAACAACTTGCTGAGATTTAACACAATCTGAGCCTAACTAGAACCTTCACTTGGAATAACATACACCAATAGAAAAAGGGTTAAAATGTCCTGTTCCATTTGTCAACAAGTTACATCCACTTTATATTAAGTAAATGTACAAATTTTTGTTAAAGTAGAGCTAATTGACCTAAGTTTGACTTTTTCCTCACCAGTATTTAAAAGTATAACTTAGAAAGAATTAAAAGGATATGAGCAGTGGCATCTGCTCAATTATCCATGTATACATTCATACATGTATCAATACCTCTTCTGGACAAGAACACTTAAAGACATTTCCATTTGTTGATTAATTCCTGCAATAAATTATGACTGAAAGTATTTTTGCTATATTCTGTTTTCCTAAGCAGTTTCATAAACATCATCTAGATGCTACCATGCAGGTGAACCAAGCATAGCTGAAGGCAACACAATAAAAAAGACAAAATATAATATATTGTTCTTCATCATGAAAACAAACATATAACACCCCTCATCAAAATTAAATAGTCTGTCTAAAGCTATTTAGGTTGTTTTTTTTAACAAGTGACGTGTAAATCAAAGTCGCAATAGGCTCATAAAGTTTAAACATAAGGTAATGTGCAATACAATAATGTAAAGGAAAAAAAGAAAAAAAAAGTTCTTAAGTCAGAAAAGTGTACCAAAAGGAAAGGAGGATATCAAAGAGGGAGATTTGCACTGGTAACACAGACAGACAAAAAGGAGATAGAATGAGACCAGTAAAGATAATAAAAAATTTTTAAAATGGAACTGTTTTCCAGCAGAAATTGACTATCTGAAATATTTTACACCTCAATGCCCTCAACATGCTCCACAGAAAGCAGGCTCACAGCCAGACTGCCAACATCTCTGTCTGGCAGGCTTCCCAACTCTCTAGGTACCCAGAAAGCTTTCCCTAGAAATTTTGCCCATGGAGCCAGAAAAACAGAGTACCCAGTGTCTGAAACCTAGAGTTTATTGCTGGTGATGCACACAAGATGTTATATTCTTTTCTTTTGTAGCTAGAAAGATAGAATTTAAGCTTCTTACATGTGAGGGACAGGCTTCTCCTACATTATATATACTACAATTCTGCACATCCTACTAACCTTCTGTAAGTTAGTTCCAATTTGAGTTCACTTCATCCCATCATTTGCACAAAAGTAGAAAGATGTGACCTCTGCAGTAACTTTTTATATAGAAAATTAAATCTTCCTATCTGTAGTAGAAATACTTCACTTAATATATTATAATAACAGAAGATCTTTAAAGTAATTTAATATCTTCTGTCACATCAAAGAACATAGTTGAGGCAAAGAACACAAAATATCCTTTCAAAGCATATTCTTGTGTCCTGCAAATTTTAACTGCTTTTCCACTTACGTCAATGGGCCTAAGACACTATCTCTTTTTACAAGTTTTGTCTTCTTTCCAGACTCCCATGGCCACAGAACAGGATTACAACATCCCAGTAACATCCTTCTCCTCTTCATGACAAAACCACAACGATACTTTGCATTCATCTTGTGACCAACTACATACACGTCAATTTATCTGACAATGCCAGCTGGACTAGGGTACACTCCACTCTGCACACGTGCATCTCATTCCATTTACTACAGTCCATTACATCATCAAGCTTTTCCAGTGTGATATTAATTCCCAAATTTCATTTAGTTTGTTGATTCTATTATTATTCACCTACTCATTTGGCAAAATAATTAGCTAAATACTGATGAGATTACACTTCAAGATTGGTCACAGACACACTGCTTTAATGCTGAAACCTCTTTCAAGACCCTCTGAAGTCACTGTGTTAGCTTATTAAAAAAATAAAGAAATAATGTTGGTCATCTGAAGAAAGTCTGCTCTGAATGGGGGGTTCTGCTCTTACTAACACATCTCCAAAAGCTCAGTTTGCCTCTGATCCCAGAAAGTGAGGGGTTCCTACAAAACTAATCCTTTCACTGTCCTGACTTTCTCATTGTTCTCATGTTCTGGCTGCCTCTTCCCAGAACAGCAGAGCTGGAGCTTTTTAATACCTTTGTGTTACAAAGAAAGACTAACTCAGTCACTTAAAAAACTAGTCCATTTGATTAATTTGATTAGTTCTTCTTTCCTTTCTTCTTTTTCTTCCCATTTTCCTTTTATACCTGGTTTTAGGCTACTGAAGTTGCTCAGGTGTAGCTTACTGGGTTGATGATCAGCATTTTAACCATTTCTCTTGCAATTGCTGTAAAGTCACAATTGCTGAAAGCACAGCATAAGCCTTATTCAAATTATTAAATCTGCAATTTTAAGCCTGTTACATATAAATGGTATTACATGGTTATAGAAATCAGCATTTAATATTTTTTTCCTGAAATCTGTTCTTATGATTTCAGAATAGTACAGATCATTATGAGATCTCACAGTAAAGCAAAATTTCTGGGACAAGTAAGGAACAAATCAATTACTTGCTCTTAACTTACTTCTCATATTCAACTCAATTAATGTTAGTAAAATTATGTACTGTGAATGACAAAAATGAAATTCACGCAGTGAAAATTTCTGTCAGCAGAGAAGGAATGCATTCTGGTTTGAGATTTAAGTATTACTCTATTACCTGAAAGAATAGCCACATGCAGTATTTGTTAATAAGTACATCTCAATGGAAGCCTACAAAATAAAATATACTGCACCTATGCATAAAGAAAGAAAAAAAATTAACATTACTTACTTGATTAAGTATATCTTGTTTCTGTAACACATGCAAGGAAAGAAAGAACATACATACATTAGTGCAGTGTCATAACACTCAAGCTCTGTTTTTATCATAGAAATACTTTTAGTGAAAGGTTAGTGATTTAGATGAGCAGGTTTAAGACATTAGATGGACTATCCCATTTTCTTGTATTAGCATATAAGTGAAGAAAATGGTTCTAGGTCAGCTTTCTAGTCCTTAATAGACAGTGCAAGCAATTTATTTCTAAGCATGCAATGACAGATAACCAAGAAAGATAAATAAATGTTAGTCTTTCTTCCATGTGTACTTTAAAAAAGCATAAAAAATTGTTAACAAGAAGAGCTGTAAATGAAACTGAATTCAGTTATTAGAACTGAATATTCTAAAATCCAAGTGGGAAGGTCATGGAGATGATCCCCAGTGCCACCACAGGGCACATAGAAGAGCACCAGGGGATCAGGCCGGGCCTGCAGGACTTTCATAAAGGCAGATCTTGCTTGACTCCTTGGTCCTTGACACCTAAACTCCTTCTATGACAAGGTGACCCACTTAGCAGATGAGGATAATGTTGACCCGGACTTCCGTAGAATCCTTATCATTAAGGCTGGAAAAGACCTCTAAGGTCTTTAGTATAGCCTTTAACACTGCATTCTCCTGGAAAAACTGTCTGCTCATGGCTTGGACAGGTGCACCCTTTGCTGGCTAATAAACTGGCCAGGTGGCTGGGCCTATAGAGTGGCGGTCAGTGAACTTATATCCAGTCAGTAGCCAGTCAGAAGTGGTGTTTCCCAGGACTCACGAAGTCCCGTATAATATCTTTATCAATGATCTGGACAAAGGTATGACTTGCACCTTGGTCAGTTTGAAGATGATGCCCTGTGGGGCAAGAGCTTTGATTTCCTACTTGAGGGTAGGAAAGCTCTGCATAGGTATCTGGACAGGCTGGATCACTGGGCTAAGGTCAGTGACATGAGGTTCAACAAGGCCAAGTGCTGAGTCCCGCAATTGGGTCACAGTGAGCCCAGGCTGGGGGAAAATTGTGTGGAAAGCTGCCCAGCAGAAAAGGAACTGGGAATGCTGGTTGAACACAGGCCAGCATATGCCCAGGTGGCCAAGAAAGCCAATGGACTCCTCCGTAAACAAAAACTTAGGATGACAACACTAGGACTACAAGCACACAAGGCTGTGTACTTACTGCCCATTTAGACACTTCTGTCTTTAGGTCTATCTGCTTTCCTAGTTCCTCCCAACCTATTCAGTGCCCCCCTCAAAGTGAAATGGATTAAATCAATTAATATACATAGATCTCAAATGATGAGAAGAATATTTATCAATCACAGGTTTCCAAGAGGCTGGTATTAGACTATCTATGTGTTTTATATCACACATAAAATCCATTCTTAATTACCTCTTTGATATTGACTTAGAGAAGAACATGAAAATGCAGGTGTTCAGTAGCATTTTTAGAAATTTTAGCCATCTCCCTTACATTGAAAGCAGAGAGTAAAGTTCAATAAATAAACTCCCCACAGTAGATAACCTTCTGATAACTATATACACCTCTTCCCCTAATCCCAAAATCCACTCACTCAACAAGATATAAAATAATGTAAAAACAAACCAGATTATTTCAGGTAGGAAAATCTGAGTATCAATGGCTTTCCTTTTGCCATTTGCATTCCATTAGATGAGCTTGTGATAAAAAAATGCATTGTAGAACCAAAGGAGCGGAATAAACTCCTGAACCCTTTAAAAACATAGGTAAATATTTAAGTAAATATATCACTCTGCTGAATTTGCCATAGGTCTATGACCCATGTTTATGAATAAAAAACTGGTATTATCCTTTGGTAGAATAAGACATTTGGAGTGTTTATAAGATAACGATCTAGGAAAGAGAGAGGTAAAATGAAAATATGATGGTATCCTTTACAAAACAAACAAACAAACAAAAAAAAACCCAGAAGCGCTGCCCAGAATATATAGAAACAAATAGCTGCACTAAGACTGATGCCACCTGGATCACTTAATTTTTGTCATCTCATTTACTTAAACCCAATCCACAGGGTCCTCATCCAACCACACAAAAACAATTTGCAAATCATTCCATAAAGAGTTTATCCACACAGCGGGCTGAATGCATGCCAAAAATACAGACACACCTGTGCAAAGGCAGTTCGCTTGTCAGAACAGAATATTCACTCAGCGCCACAGGAAATTTCAGCCACTTGGCTTCCAGTTCAGCAACTTATGGCATGAACCTTGAGCTAACAAATCTTACTGGATCCAAAGTAGCTTTGTTGCTAGCTATGCTTTCTTTATATTGCACTGCCTGAAGTCTAAGTGCTGAGCAGCAAAGTACTAAAGCTCTCAGGGTTAGCCTAGGTCCAGTATTGACCCAGGAGCAGTGAATAACTTGATTCCTGCTGAAGACGTTGAAGTCATCACAGGGTGTCTGTCTTGAATTTCTTCTTCCCCTACCCTTCTCCCGTCCTGCTTCCTTGCCCTGAGCACTCTGCTGCTCTGGATGTTTCAATACACTGGTAGAATTCTGCAAATGAACAGCAGTGAAATGAAGAACAGGGAGACACCATGCAGAGTCACAGACTCATCTCAAGACCAACTGTGCTTACTAATTCCAGCTTTGCACAGATTTTGCCAATTCACCTGGCTTCAGTCAGAGCAGTTTTCCTGGGTACCCATCTTGCCATGACTCAACTTCCATGTCGCCCCGAATTGGAAGAATGACTTTGTTAAAAGAGACTTATCACACCACTTCAGGTAACCATGTTTATATACAACTGACAGTTTCAAAATATGTTACCTATATGGCAACGTATTATTTAAAAATACATAAAATGCAGTTATTTTTTACTTTAACAGGGTACACTTTACAAAACTAAACATGTTGTATGATGACAGAGAATAAGTGAAGAATTAGAAGAAAAAACATATAATAGAGTACGACCATTTTATCAGTTCACATTTTTCCTGAAAAAAAATAACAAAACCAAAAGCGTGTCTATATTCTAACAAAAAGCAGGTAAAAGCAGCATCCTACAGCCTGTGGATGATCACAGCATTCCCATCCATTTATATTCTGTGAATGATTTAACTAGAAACCTGGAAATCTAAGATTATCATTTACAGGATCATCTCTCACTATTTCACTGAGTTATTAATTTTTTTCCTCAGAAACTGACTAAAATAACTAGCGTTATGCCTGGCCAAGTTTAAAGCATCAAATGATTTTTCAATACTTAATAAGCTATAAATCATTAGTTGGCAATAATTGTATTATTGCCAATATGCTGTCAATAATTTTTTGCATTTTATATCCTGAAATATAAGATCAATAAATTTTCATAATGGTTCGTACATGTTTCTAGCCTTAATTTCACATAATGTGAGCACAGTCAGAAATATTACTATTAGAAACATTACTGAAACAGGTTTTTATTTAGCTACATTCTGAATCACACTATTAGGATGTGCTAAGCAAATGCAAATTTCAATTTAGGATAAGAAAAGAAAACAATCTGGCTTGTTCTTCCAGCCAAATCAGAATACTTTGTCTAGTGGTGAATCTGTAGTGACAATGTGCATACACAACTTTTTTTTTCAGCTGAATTCTTTGTTTCACAACATCAGAAAATCCCACTACCAGAAACAACACAAGGGAAACAGAATTTAAAAAGAAATCTTAACTTCATTTTTTTTTGAAATTATGCTTAACATTTCCAATCTTCAGTGACTTGAAAACCATATTAACCTTATCATAAGGGTTGTGGAGGTGTTTTGGGTGTTTGGTTTTTATTTTGGGGGGTGGAGGGGGGTGGAAGAGGATCTGTGTGGTCATTTTGGCTGGGGTAGAGTTAATTTCCTTCACAGTAGCTTGCATGGAGCTATGTTTTGGATTTGTGCTGAAAACGGTGTTCATAACAGAGGGATATTTTAGTTATTTACACAGAGTCGTGGTCTTTCCTCACCAGCCCACCAATGAGGCAGCTGAAGATACATAAGAATTTGGGAAGGGGCACAGTTGGGATAACTGACTATAGGGATATTCCATATCATATGTCATCCTGTTTTTTTGCTTTCCAAACACTTTCAAATATCCCAAACACCTGATTTATAAATAATCTTCTATTTCAAATGCTTAGGATGGCTGCAGAATTTGCAAATTTTCCCCATCATCTCTGATCATTAAGAAACAAGAAAAATTACCCCTTCAGGATTATATTTTGCTAACACACCACTGCCATGGAATTCTTCTAAGACATCCTTAATTTTCTTGGTGGAATCTGGATTAAAAAAAAAAAAAGAGAGAGACAGAGAGAGAAATTCAAAATACAGAACACTGATTTACATAATATGAACTGTAATTATAAAAACAACAATCAAAAATGCTAATAGCTTTTCGCAATGCACATTAGTAATTTTCTGTAGCTGTATGAGAGCTGTGGGCACAAAGAAAATGAGAACATACTTTACCTTCTTAACAAGTACTGTAAAAACCAGCAAGTAAAAACAAAATGCTCAGAAACACACACTCTTTGATCTAATCCTTAACCATTAAATACCATATTTCTGGAGGAGTTTTTTTCAGCCCTATTTCAAGTCACTTTTCTTGTCCTTGAGTCAACCACAAAACATGGTCATTTCCACTGGCACTACAAAATCTTCTTTCGTAGAGCTGCCAGTGAGTAGAGGAGCTGGACAATATCAAGATAAATGGGAACCTTCCAGAAAAAAACTCTTCAATGGTCACATCACAGAAAACAGACGCTGTTCTCAAAACCTCAATTTTTGCAGATCGCTCAGGTATTCCAGAAACTATCGGCTTCAGTAACTTTCGTCCAACAGAATTGTGCAAATCCCTCCAGTTCAGAATCAGGTAGGTATAATTTTTCCAATTTATTTTAACTATGTGCAGAATAACAAAGCAATTATTTCAGTAATGCCATTACATAGAACCCTCGAACACAGATTCACTTAGAACTCATCATGCACATAACCATCTTTTCCACATTAAATATCTCAGCAATACAAGAAAAATAACTCTAACTCTTTTGTTTCTTTAAAATGCAGTAGTTGAGTGAACAGTGGTCAAATGTGCACCATGGGCACAATAACATGAATTAGTAATGAGTACCAATGCAGTGAGTAAGAGAATAGGTGAACTTTGCATCTGCAGTTTTATTTCTACAACAAAATCTAGAAGGAAAGTAGAGAAGCAAAGAGTGAACCAAGAACAGCGCTCTCTAGAGCAGTATTTCAGCACTTAATATTACAAACATTAGAACATAATATGGTTTTTACTAATCAAACCAACAAAATATGGCATTCTAATAGTTCTTAGACTTCAAAGAAATACAGCATCTTAAACCTGACTCTAAAACGTACATTTAGCAAATTCTGTGACCTGAAAGGAGTAAATGTAGTGGCCAAAGATTTGAACAATAGTTATGTAACAGTTCTGTAACAGTTCATAGCAGCTATAAACAGGATGCAACACTAAAATTCAGTTTTAAGAGGTGTTGGAGGAGGTGTTTCCCTCCCACTCTCATACACAGTTTACACAG
Source organism: Chamaea fasciata (assembly GCF_029207755.1). Lineage (NCBI taxonomy): Eukaryota > Metazoa > Chordata > Aves > Passeriformes > Sylviidae > Chamaea > Chamaea fasciata. The sequence goes on along the minus strand of NW_027094086.1, from coordinate 124,870,716 downwards.
TAATAAGAATGGCTTTTCCTGAAGTTTTTCATTTACCAAATTTTCTTAAATAAAAACATCTGAGACTATGTGAGGCCCCAAAAATTGTTTATTTTCACTAACTGGATGTATTTCAATGTTACTGTCAACTATAAGCAATGGAGTTTAGCAGGTCTCTTGTCAGTCAATGCAAATATTTACTTGATAAAATCATCTATAATCTTATTACTGTGTCATTTGAATTATCACAAAAAACCCACAACTTTATGTAAAAAAAAAAAAAAAAAAATAAGTCAAGCAACAAATTTTATTATCAGCTTCAATTAGAAGCCGGTGGGTTAGACTCTTACTGGCCAGGACAAGCACACAAACTGATGACTGACAACATTTTATTTTTTATTTAGTTTCTATTATTTTAATATGTTTTTCAGTATTCATATGCATGGCTGTGTAAAAAATCATTGCATCTTACAATAATGATGTCAGTAACTACAAAAGCAGCAGTGTGAGATGAGCAGATGTAGGACAGAGGTGACTGAGCCTCATCCTAGAAAAGGATCCTTCTAAACCTTGGAGGAAAGTTTAAACACACATCAAATAGAAAGCCAGCAAGGCCTCCTCAGACATTTTTTATTGTCTGAATTAAAAAATACATACATAAAATAGAAATGGACTGCTTTCTAGAGGTTTTTAAACAATTTCTTGAGGTTTTCTTTCAGCAACAGCTATGCTTTCATCTCACATTTTGCCAGGTCGTCTATTTATGTTTAAATTGGTATTATGCCTGTGCAACAGTAATTTAAAGCAAAGCCTATGTTATGTTACTTAATGAAATTAAATTCTTGCTTTCCATTTTTTATTCACATTTTTCTTAGTCAAGTATCAAGATAGAAAATATGCTCTATCGCAACAACATAACTATTCACACTTTTCATGCGTGAGTTTAAAACAGTCACATCCAAAAGCATCACCTTCATGTTTGAAATTATGGTAAAGAAAATAAAGGTCTGCAGATTTATATTCTGCTTTAGTTGTCCAGCAAAACTTTAGAAAAGATTTTCACATTCAGCTCAGGAGCTGTAAGTATTTTGAGTACTACAGCCAAGGCAGAATCATTTTTTCAATCTTTTGTTCACAGTCATTCAATCATTTTTTTCAGTTCATGTGACAGTATCCAAGCTAGAATAGCGATCTTTCAAGATGTTTAAAATGACATATCGATATTTTAAGAAGAATGCCAACACACCATCTTCTGCCTGCATACTCCTTAACAGTGCTGACAATCCTCAGAAAAAATTAATTCTTCTCCCTCAGCCTCCAGTAGGCAAACTAATATTGGGAACATGTTCCAGCTTTAATAAGTTGTCCTAAAGGGATATGAAGAATAGGATCATTTTCAACTCTTTTTCAGGAATCACATTAAAAAAACAAAAACCAAAACGCCAACAAAAAAAAAGTCCTAGAAAGCTGTATGGAATAGAAACTCCAATAAAATGTTATAAACTCTACTTAAAAAATAGTCAAATACATGTTTTTTGTCAAAAAACATGCAAAAGAAAATCCATAAAATAAAATATATACAAAAATAACTAGAAATTTTTCCAAAGATTGTTTTTTCTAAAAATAGGAAATTAATAGGAGGTAAAAACAACAGTATAGATTTCTTTACAGTTTTGTTGGATCCAAATCATGTAAACAATTACTGTAAAATGCTGGTGTAAATACAAACATCAGAACAGAACCTGTATTCTCTCTGTTCCCTAAAAGTACAGATGTTCTGCATGCCTTAGCACTTCAGAGTAATTTCAGTAAATTCAAAAGTACCACTCATGTTAAAACACAACTATGGTTTTAAACTCGGTTGGAACACTCTTAGCTGTTTTTAAAATGAAGGACAAATTCCTTCTTTGTCTAAGTCTCTGCATTCCAAGCTCCCCTCAAGAGAGATGGTTTCCAAATATGTGTATATATAGTTTATAGCCTGTCATGGCAGCGCTTAAATCCCATGTTATCTGTGAAGTTATAGCTGGCACAGTACAAACTTAATGCAGCTTGAAATATAATGTTTTTTTCATGAAGAATCTCTCTACTCTTTGCTTTTACTATTTTGTTATTTTTATTACCCACTAGGGCAGTGCTTTGGGTATTCAGTCAAAATGCAGAAGACCTTCAATTCTGTCCCCTGCCTGAACTGATTTCAACTCTTACTGTTCAACCCATCTTCTGTTGCAATCTGCATTTAGTCAAGAGGGTGGAAGGAGAAAAAGAGAAACTGGCCCCGGATTCAGAGTTTGCCTTGGATGAGGTGAGATGTCATTTCCTACCTCACTCCCCAGTGAGCTTGGGGCAGAATAAATAGGCAAGGCATGGTGTGGAAGACTGCTAACTGAAAAGCTATTACAAGTACATGGGAGAAAAGTAGCTGGATTCTACACCATGCTGTAGAAATTCTGTTTTAAATTAAGGCTCCAAAATAATAAAGATGCGACTTGGGATAATGTTGTATTGTTTTAGAATAAAGGCAAAACAATTAAAATAATGACACTAGAAATATGAAACCTTCATATATAAAAGCAAAAGTATCAAAGTGTCTGATTTTTTCTTAACTATCTTTCAGCCCTGACAAAGATACTTTTTATAACTGAAGACAAATTTACATACTAAGTTCAAAATCGTTTGAGGTTTAGCCCACATTAAAAATTATTATTCATTTTCAAAAGTGACTCAACTTCAGATGAAGAAAATTGAGCACTCAGTTGAGACTGGAATTTTGTGTACTGTTTCTCCTATTATCAGAAAACACAGAACAAAAGGAAAACTTACCCAGATCACACACACTTTTCCTACATTTTCTCCTCATCCTCACAGAAAAAAATCTTCAAAAGAATTTTTCATTAAAAAAAGACTCATAAAACAACTTATGCAAAACTCACATGCTGTGTACACAGAAAGGCTTTTCAATTTAAAAGGAAATAAACAGAAAAAAACTATTCCATTATAAGTTATGTAATTCTCAACAGAAAGTCCTAACAACCTGCATATTTATTGGGCCATAACTAATTTTAACACCTACAATAACATGTAGAGTAATAACCACTTTCTACCTTCATATGCCTTTTGTAAACTTAATACAATACGAAACACATCACAGGCATACAAAACATAAAAGCTTCACAGAGGTTTTCTATACATCTTATTATGAGTTAGAAAAGCAAAAGACCAAACCATATATATACAATTTCCTGCATGCCAACAAAGCCCAGTTCAAACTCAAAAGCTCTTCCTGACAAACCAAAGAGATGCACTGAAAGAAATCCAGCAATCGGTTGGTATTACAATTTTTTACAGGTTCTTATTCTATGGACTTGCTTTTGTGGATGCAACAATACAGTAATGTGTGTGTATGTGTGTTTCTAAACCTAAATGCACAACGTTTTTTTTTTTCTTTTTGCCTAGTTAATTTTATTCAGATAACTGGACAATGCTTTTACTCAAGCTATTAGCTTAATCTAAAGCTTTACTGGTCTAGAAGTTCCAGTGTATTAAAAAGGTCAAACCTGCCAACAAACCTGTTGCAGCACCATCGAGTAAAAACTGCTCACCTGTTTAGAAAAAGGTTGTTCCAGTGAGGGCATGGCTCATCAAGCATTACTCAGGGTTGCAGCATGTCTGTGTTGGTAAGAGATGCCTGCTGGTTGCTACTGAACTCTCAGAAGGCAGTGGCTTACATGTCCTCTGCTGCCCATATCTATGGCTGCAGGCTCACTGCCAAAACTTTCAATGTAGGTCACACGTCGGTTTTGGTTCATGTAAGTGGTCTTTTGATACAAATTGCACAAAGGAAACAAACATTTAAAACCTTTAATAGGATAAACACTTGATTTTGGCTTTCTTGTAATGAGAATTTAAAACCTATTACGGCCTTGCAAAGAGTGGCCAAGAAGAGAAGGCAATCACTGTCTACTGGTCTAAAGGAGATCTCCCCAAACCTGCTGCTACCAATGGTTTGGGTAACACCCTGTAATCAGAAGAATTGAATTCCATCCTCCAAATTACATTTTCATTGAACTCTATGACAATTAGGAAAAAAGCTTCTTAGAAAGTCAGTCAGAATTGGATGATGCTGCCTAAATAAATACAGTGGCAAGTGTATGTCCTTCTGCAACAAGGAATGGAGAAGGCAGAACAAGAGAGAGGTAGGAGCAGCAGCCCCTGCTGCAGAGGAAAACCTCCTCCTGACACCCACAGCAGGAGCTGCCTCTTCCACTCATCCTCCTTACTGGAGCTCGGCAACACAAGGAGCAATACAGATTCATTCTACCCACTGCTATGAACTAAATGATACTTAGACAAGGACTTCTTTGTGAACAAATGCAATATCGACTGCATGTGGCAACACATCTTTAGTCCACATTAATAAAAAATGTTTACCAAATCCCTCTTCCCTAAGCAGATGTTCAAATGAAAAGTATATGGCAAACAACAGGGAGTCGGGGAGGCTTAATTTTAGTCTGCTAGTGGGATGAGTTTTCAAAGGAAGAAGTAAGTAAAGGACAAAAACATACTCCAAAACTTGAGCAGAACTGCAGCCAAGTCCTGAGTATACTTAAAAACTGTTAAATAAGAAAAATAATGCATCAGATTTTTTACATTTTAAAATTATTCCAGCTAACTTTATCAGTATCTTTTGGACTCCTTTATTTCCTGACATTCTGAAAATTACATCTTCAACATTCTGAAAGCTCCTCAGAGTGCATCTCTGACAGGAAGACTCAGGATATCAGGCTGCTGTGTATATCTGGGCTCCGTGGGACCAGGACCCTGCGGATCCTCTGGGTCAGCAGGGAAGGCCCTGACCACCAAGGTCTGTCCCATCACCACAGCTGGCATTGGGCAGCCCCAGAGCCAGGCACTGGACATCTCCTGGGGTCAAGGCAAGTAGGAGGCTGTCAGTCTGTTAAGAAACACCTTGCACTGAGACCAAGAAGGAGAAGAAGCCTTGGGAGCTTCTCCAGTCCTCAGACCCCATCATCACAATTGAGTCTGAAAACTCACACAAACCTTTTCTCATTTCCTTTTTATTTTTTGATGGTCACATCACCCGACAGAGGCTCCCAACTCAAAAGTTTTGCAGTTAGAATGATGATGAAACTAGTGTCTATTAAATTAAGGAAGGAATGCTGTTGACAACATATTTCAATCCAAACACCAAATCTAAGCACTGACTAGTAGTGAAGAGTCAAACCAGTTTGGTTAGAAATTTAGCAGGCGCTATTCATGATTTTAAGTGGAAACAGGGAAATAGCACTTTAAGTTTGAGAATATTTCTACAGGTTTTGAAATGTGTATTTTAAAAAATACACTAGTTCACTTGTTTCTGTTTTCCCCAAAATGCCACACCTCAAATCCTGTGTTCACAACAACAAGGATATAGAGCTCCTAGAGTGTGTCCAGAGAAGGGCAGTGGACCTGGGGAAGGGTCTGTCACAAGTCCTGCAAGGAGCATCTGAGGACTAGGGTTTTTCAGCCTGGAGAAAAGGAGGCTCAATGGTCAGAGACCTTATTACTCCCTACAGCCCCCTGAAGGGAGGATGTAGCCAGGGGAGGGTTGGCCTCTTCTCCCAGGCAACCAGCAGCAGAACAAGGGGAAACAGCCTCAAGTTACACCAGGGGACGTTGAGGTTGTCTAGAAGGAAAAATTTTTCACTGAAATCGTGCTTAAGCATTTCAACAGGCTCCTCAGGGAAGTGGAGGAGTGACCATCCCTGCAAGTGTCCAAAAATGTGACATGCTACTTCCTGATATATTTAAATGGGCAGGGTGGCATTCAGCCAAAGGCTGGATTTGGTGATCTCGGAGCTCTTTTCTAACCTTCTTGATTCTGTGATTCTCTGAATTTTTGTATTTGTATACTTTGAACTCATAACCTATTTAACCTAATCTTCAGTTATGGCTTCAAAAATTATTGAATAGAATATACTGCAAGACAAAATTTCAAAGCTACATCTGGTTCTTCCATTCCTCCTTACAGCACAGACAGTTCTTGAAATTCTTTTTTTCCTCCTCTTGAGCACAAATTTTTTCCGATTTTGCTTTATCATGTTTCTTGTTTCCAAAGTATCAAGTTCATTTTACCCTTCCTCTTCAAAAGTTTTAAATGTTTATACAGTGACAATTCTTGACATTGCAAAATCTGTCTTTCTCACAATCATGATTCCCTATTATAGTTTCTCTTGGGAGCAAAACCTTTTAAGTCAAATACATACCTATGCCATAAAACTGAGACAATTAGCAATACCAATACACATGAATCTGGATCTTGAACTATAAATGATGAAGGCTCCTGCACTTGCTGCGAGTATGTACCAGTATAAACTGGATTGCCCTTTCCTGTCCTAAATACTGTTCCTAAGCTTTGGTTCTTAGTGATCTCATGCTTGGTGCAGTGAGAAAGAGCAGCTAAAAAAGAGATCACTAGAGCCTGTTCACCCCATGACTCAGAGAAACAAGCCTTGACAATGCTACCAAAAGCTTTTCAACATTTAGTGGAAATCGAAGCTATCAGAAAATCTATCAAGCAGAGTAGTACTGCCATTGGTATTTTGGCATGTACAAAATTCACTATTACCTGACTATATTTGCATGTGGAGACTTCAAATGATGCAGATATACAAACCCTGTACACATACATACAATGCTGTCAAGCCCTTGCGTTTTAGTTTATATATAAACAAACACATAGACACAATAGGTGCAATTTGGTGAATTCAGATGAGTTTTTGCAATCAGCAAGGTATTACCTGATGCAATCTATCAAATCTGTATAAAAATTAGCGTAAGGTGGCCATATACAATCTGGGGAAGGGAAACAGAACATGCCTCTTTTACATTCCACACATCTTTGGATAGCATAAGCAGATTTGACCTCTTGGGGCAAGTATTTAATATTTTTTAAAACCGTGCTCCAGTTTACATAATAATATATTACCTAAAGGTTCATGTCTCAATACTGGTGATGAAAAAAAAAATTTAAAAAAATCATTATTGCTTATATAAAGTTACTTCAATTTCTATTTCCTTTGTAGAATGTTTTTAAGTTTGTGTGTGTTGAAAGTGTTGACACTGCAACAACAGTTCTCATTTACCATCATTTTGGCTGAGAATCTTGCCATATGTATTTTGGAATCAATCTTTGAGTGCTTATAGTATTACATGTGTTGAGCCTGTGGAAACATTAGTATTATATAAAGTTAGTCACTGAAAAAAGTAACAGCTCTGTTTAAGACCTAACTTCTGGGATAATACTGTTCTTCTAATTGCTGCAACTTGAAATTTAATGAAACAAATAAATGGTAAGAGACTAAAACTGTGCCTTAACTGTATGCTAGGAAGTTTTTGAGTTTTCCTATTTTCATTACTACAGCAACTCAGTATTTATATTATACTTTCACACATTAAATATTAATATATGCTCATTTACCTTAACAATTGTAATTTAAAATCTATCCTGGGAAATCTGCTTTATTTTCTTCGCTCTGAGAAACAAATGTTTTAGGTACTACTTCCATAAATCTTTTAGATATGGACTTTAAAATTTTAAAAAATTCTATTTCCATCTAAACCAGCTGTTTTCATTTGGTATAGTTAAACAGCATTTTTAGTGCATTGCTATAGGAATTTTTTTTTAAATCATTAAATATATTCTTCAGATAATTAACTGCTTTATCTCACTAATTTCTTATGTGCCTTTATGGAAAATAGGGACCATAACAGATAATACTTGAGATACAGAGCCTACAGAAGAGAGGTATCATGCAAGAACATCAAGGAAAGGAAAGCCCTTAAGATCAGTTCACACTCCTGGAAATCTGTTTTCTACTGATCCTTGCTTGATGCATCTCAAATCTTTTCCCTTTCTCTACAAAAACATTAGACCTGAATTTTCTATCTGCTTTAGTACAATGAGATTTCATCTTCTGCCTTTCCAATTTAATATCAAAGCTGGAACTGGGTAATTCTTTGTCATTCCAGGATTCTAAAGAGATGGCAAGCAAGAATAAACCTTATAAGATAGTACACTTGCAAAGGCAGCATTAAACCCTACTACTAGGATTATCTATGACTTTATCAAATGACATTTTGTGTCAGAGTGTCAGGGACAGACACTCTAAGGAAGACTGCATTTTCACAGAAAATTACTTGGCAAGGTAATAACATTATTCAGATAAATAGCTCCCACAAGCAAGCTTATAGAGATCTCTAATCATCCTAAACAATATCTGCTTGACTATTTAATTTAAGCAGTTTAATACACTTGGGTTACTTGTCCTCTACAGGCTTAGAAGCCAAAGCCCATTTGCTCACTTAAGCTTTATTTCTTACTCTCTTATCACTTCCTCCAATTCCCTATTCACCTAATAAAACAAGTGAACAAGAACACATAAATTTTCAACCATCTCTGTTCAAGTATTCAGAAATAGCTTCAATCCTAAAATTATCCTGTAATCTGTTCTCTATGGTTTTATCCCATCAATCTGTTCTTCCTTTATATTTTCTCACATTTACTTCATTTTTCTCTGAGCTTATTCCCCAGGATAGATGGTTGCTCTTTTGTGTGCTACCACCAATTACCAGTTTTTGTGTGACATATATAGTAATACACAGGTTTCTATGTTTTAAAACTACCCTATGCCATTCTACAGCTTAACCCCTGGCCTTTGAAAAAACCACTTTTCTAGACTTCAGGGAAATACAAAATGGATTGTTTTCAGCAAATCTGAGTCATAGGGAGTCTGAAGACAGGAAGAGGGAAAGAAATGAGAAGTACTACACATCTAGACTGATTTTTGCCTTCAAAGAGTAGTGATGAACTGTTGGATAAATATCCTTGAGTGTAAATGCAGGTAACTCTGCCTTGGTAGGGGGGTTGGACAAGATTATCTTCAGAGGTTCCTTCCAACCTTAACTATTCCACAATTGTTTGAATGAGCTAAGACAAAATTATGAAGGCATTGTGTGAAAAGGATGGAAGCCAAATGACTCCTACTTATTACAAAAGTCTAGTCACTGAGTGTACATGACAGATATACATGATGACATTATGAAATAAATCTACCACCCAACAAAACAAAGATCCCATCAAATAAACTGTGAAAAATGCAGCTTATACTACAAAAGCATATAACTTAACAGAAAGATGGGTAAAACAGAGTTCTATGAAACCTGAACTCATATACAGTAACAGTGCTTCTTGCCCACAAGAATGCCAAGAACTATGACAAATAAAATAAAGGACAGCTTAAAGAACAACAAATCCTTCAGAACTAAGTCGCATTAGCTTGGAGTTCATTCCTATTATTTCTAAGACAGTATATCATCTTAAATGCATTTCTAACATTCACAAGGTTGTTTTAAATCCATCAAATAGTGATTTATGGATTTATCTGGATATTTAATTAACAGTTTGGAATAGGAGAGGAACCCAGTCCCTGTGTAAAAAATTCACTTCTGAGGTATAAAAAGTAGCTAAACTAAGCCAGTTCTTTTAAAGTTGTGTAAGACACACTTACAATTTCACTGCAATGTCAGCATACCCTGAGTTAGTTTTAAATATACTTACTTGCATCATCCAACCTAGTATCTTCCTCCTCTATAGAAACGTGTAGCCCTATGAAAGATCCACTATAAAATGATATGATACATATAGAAATATTTAAAGAACATAGATTCTACCAATTTCTTCCATGGCCTCCTTAGAGGTCAGCACCCCCTACGGACAGTTGCTGTAAGTACCATACTGATCACATCACTAAATTTTATATAGTAATTTTGCCATTTACCTGTCATTATATTCACAATATCTTTTAGCAATTTCTGGCAAGTTTACAACAAATTTCCTGAAGAAACTCTGTTTCCAAATAACAAATGTGTTTTACATCTTTGAGGGGGTCCTTCCTTAAATCATTCCTGCCACAAATCCTGACAACAATCAGTATTTTTGCAGCAAGCAACATCTACCTTTTCAATCCATAATTTTATCCCACATTTTAGAGGAAAAAAAATAGAAATAATATAAACAAATCAATTTAGTAAAGTATCTTTTCTGCCACCTATGCTTCAAACTACAAAGATACACCCCTACACTAAGCTCAGCATATATTTAAAAGAAAAAGACAAACGTCTATTTATTGTAAGCTTAACATAAACTTAACATACATGTATTCAAATGTTTTATGAATGTGTAGCCCTAAAATACAAGTATCATAACAACATAAAATTGTCTAACCAAGTAGCAAAACACCAGTAACATGACAGTGGTATTCATCAACTTAATGTTGCCACAGACAAAAAACAATATAATAGTAATGAGCAATCAACATTCCCACATCCCAGAACTCAAATTTATTTCCTAATCCATCCACTTCTACCTCAGTAGGATCGCACTGGACATGTTTGTTTATTTAATTTTATATTGTTCAGTTAGGTAGATTAACAATGATACTCTCCAGAGCATGCAAGACACAGATAATTAGGGCAAAAGTAAGCAGAAAAGATAGGAGAAGTAAAGAAGGATGAGGAGTCAATAATGGAAAAGGATACAAGGAACAAGTGAAAACAATAAAAAATAGGGAGAAGAAAAGACAGGAAGAAGCAGATGAACCTTCAAAATAGCAAGACAAAAGAGAAGAAGAAAGTTCAATCTTCTCCCCTTATTTTGCATCTCTCTTCTCTGTTCTTTCACAATTTTTTAAAAATAGTTGTAACTAATGTATCTTAAACGAAACATCTAAAAGTATGATCTCATAATCTTCTGAGTTTCCAGAGACTTTAAATTTTCCATGATCCAAAAGGACAACTGCCATTTCAGAATAAATATATTCCATCTAACACTCTTTATGTGAGGAGAAAAACCCTAAAACACCAGAAGTTAATATTAGTACATTTAGAAACAGGGAATTACAGCCACAAACAGACCTTAACTTTTCCCAAATTTCTGTATTCATCATTAACTCACAGCTGAACATTTTGAATGTTCCATATGCCTGACAAATACAAGTAGTAATACATTTAAAAATAGTTTGAAGAAAAGAAAAAGAGGCAAGAGTATGACTGGAAACAAATTAATCTAAAAACATGGGGAACAGGCTAGCTGTGAGGGAGTTACATTTTAAGTAAATGGAAGAGTAAACCATCTGTGGACTTTCTGACACGCCTGCCTGTGGAGATCAGGCTTAATAGACACAGCTTCTTTTGCTTAAGAAAGATGAGAAAAAGGAAAGTTGGTTGATACAGTGAAAGACCTCTGTGAGTGCAAAGGAAGACAAAACTTGACTTCAGAACTTTGTCAAAGGATGGTACAGGAAACAATTTAGACTTTTCCTTTGCTTTTGAAGGTGGGCTTTCCCTTTCCACTTTTATATTCTGTTCCAGAGTTATAAAAAGAAAGAATTTGAATAACTATGTTGTAAAAATACTGTTCTAGAACATTTTAACCCAAGGAATCTGTTCCTGTTAAAAAGACATTGGAAGTCCTGGAGCTTGCCAGGCATGCAGCAAGTGCAATACCCAGTAGACAAGAACTTACGAAAAGTTTTATGACATTTCACCTAAAGGAAAGATAAACTCTAATGTCCACAGGGAGTACGGCTTCTCTCAATCAATGACACCATGCTTTATTGGAGCCTATCATATGTTTTAAATAGCACTTTACAAACATAAAACAACTGTAAAACCAGAATTTACTGAATGCTCTTTAGAAGGTAACGGGCTTCCCTAACAAACACAATTAACAATGAATATAGGAGATGTAAATTTTGCTTGGTGTCTAGGGATGGTCCAAGCTAGCTTCTTCCACTCCTTCTGCAGCGCCTTATTTTCTTCATTCTGCTACAAAGTAGATTTTCTTACAAGGTAATTTTTTAGTCTTGGATGTGTAATGTAATTAGACATATAAGAAAATTGTCACTACATTTATGCTCAAGTTTCTCACAGAGAAAAGACCTGGTTTTGTTCTAATGCTTTCCAAACAGTGTGTACCACCAGTGAAATAAAGCTTATCTCAGACTATGCACTAAAAAAAACCCTCAGAAAATAAATGGCTTACTAAGTTTCAATATGTATGAGATCATGGCTTCAAGATAAGTTATGAAATAAAGACCCAGTCTCCTGAAAGTAGTGACGCACAATCCTCTGCGCCATGAAGAAATATGCCAGACCCTTGTCAGAATATCTCAATCTTAGTATCACTCACAAATGGCAAAGAAGAAGTTATACTCAGAGAAATCATCTAAAATAATCTACAATTTTTGCGCCTCTTAATAAATTCTAAATCTGAAAAAAACCCCAACACTCAAGACACAGATATGAATACAAATAAAATGGCTATAGTAAAAATAACTTTTTTTAGACAACAGCGTAAATATTGTTGAGGTTGCCTTCAGAAATCTTATTGCCCAAACCAAAATTCCAAGACAATACAGAAATCTCTCAGAAATCTCTCGGTATTGTTTTTACTTTTCATTAATGTTACATTTAATATAAAGCTGCGTGAACTATTTGCTTTTTTTCCATCAAAATGATACATTTTTAGTTGAAATTTCCTTTGCTGAAAAGAACAAATATTTCAGTAGATAACATATTCCAATAAACCTGATATTAATAGTCATAGAATCTGAGAATGGCCTGTTTAGGAATGGACCTTAAAGATGCTCTAGTTACCCTCCTGCTGTGGGTAAGGGACACTTTTAACTAGATCAGGTTGCTCAGAGCTCCATTCAACCTGGTCTTGAACACTTGTGGATGGTGCCTCCACAACTTCCCTGGGCAACTTGTTCCAGTGCCTCACCACCCCCATAGTGAAGAATTGCATTCTAATACCTAATCTAAACGTACTCTCTTTCAATTTGATGCCATTCACCTTTGTCCTGTCACTACACACTCTTGCAAAAAGTCTCTCTTCATCCTTCCTGTAGGCTTCCCTCTGGGTAGTACTGGAACGCTGTAATTAGGTCACCCCAAAACCTTTTCCAGTCCCTTTTCCAGGAACAAACCAAATTCTCTCAGCCCTCCCCCAGAGGAGAGGCGCTCCATCCCTCTGAACAACTTGGTGGCCCTCCTTTAGGCTCTTTCCAGCAGGTCAATGTCCTTTCTGTGCTGGGCACCCCAGAGCTGGATGCAACAGTGCAGATGGGGTCCCAAGACAACAAAGCAGAGGAGCAGAATCACCCCCCTTGACCTGCTGGCCACACTTTTAATGCAGCCCAGGACATGTTCTTCAACAACTACATTTATCTTTCCTTTTTTTTCCCCTAAATAAAACATTGAAATATTCAATCCCATAAGCATACAAATGTTTCAAAAGGAACACCGCAGTGTTTTGTTTCAAAAAAAACGTGTTGTTCTGTGTTCCTACAAATGGCACTATTATGTAAAGAGACTCTGATTAGCTTGAATCAGGCAGTGGAGGAATTCTAGAGCTCCTGAAATAAACTGAAAATAGACTCCAGCTGTGCTGCTGCACCACTTTACTGCTCATTTCTAGCTTAGGAATCTTTACACTACGCAGCAAAGTACAGCACAAAGCACGCGTCTTCTCTGGGAAACTCCCAAACATAACAGGCTTTTACTCTTGTCAGACAGTCCAGGTCAGTGTCCCCAACACAGGTATACACACACAGAGTCTCAGTTCCACCCATGAGCACTCATTCCCTTGCCAGACAACAACAGAAGGATGGCCTTGAGCAGAAGCTGAGAGCTGCCTGTGTGGCACTGGACATGGAGCGGCTTCAAGAGGATGAAGAAGGAAGGACACGAACCCCGCGAGGGAAGGGGGTGGGAATGAGGAAACCTATCCAAAAAGGGCAGGAGGCAAGCTGCTGACTGCTTCAGAGAGAGTGAGGAAAGAGGAAGACAGCCTGCAGCCCACCAGAGCTTCCCAAAAGCTCAGCGAAGCAACATGGCTGCCCATACTGCACTCATGCCGCACACAGAAAATACACCATGTTCCTGTTATCAGAGATACAGCCATTCCTTGGAAAATTCAGTCACTAAGATAACAATGTGTATCATATGGAGTTAATTGTAGCCATATAAAAGCTGGAAAATCAGAATGAAAGCTTCTCATTCAGCCTGCTGTGTGTCCTGCGAAGGCATTAATGCATAAAATTTCAAAATGTAACTGAATGCCAACCAAAAAAGCAGTTTGAAAAATCTCAGTTCTGAAAGCAAGCTCCAAAGCTTGCTACTCATGGTCATTTCGCAAGGCCTGACCAAATTCTGGCAACTTTTACAAAGCTCATCAGTCACTGAATTTGTGGAACATAAGCTGCAAAATTAGACTTTTATATAAGACTAAATATGTAAAATGGGGGAGGAAAACAAAACACAGCTCTAGAATATGTATGCAAAGAAAATACTTTTTTTCTGAATTACATGGAAGACTACTATTTACATTAGACCAGAAGTCTATCAATAAAAGTGGGAATCTCTCCTGTCAAGTGTTCACAAAAGATTAGGACAAGACTGATACCCTGTGTAACTACTGACACTAAGAAATTATTTTAAAAACAAACCATAGTGGCAATAAACATCTGCTATGATAATAGACTTCATTCTCCTTTTGTGAAAGGGATGAAACTGTTTTCTATTCCTTCCACCTTTTTAGACAATATAAACCAGTAATTATTGTGAAAAATTGAAACGGAAGTAATGGGAAACAGTTTCATCCATTTCTGAAAAGGAGAAAGAAAATGAGGTGGAATCCACTTCATAAAACAGAAAAGGGTATTGAGAGAGTGCTTCTGAGAAGTATCACACAGTTAAACATAGACATGTAGCAAAATCACGCAGAAATCAAATCCCCAGAGATGCTTCTCGATCTTTAAAACAAAGCATATGAATAATTCTTTCAAACTAAACCTATTTGACAACTGTGGTATATGGAGTTTTTATATTATTATCATTCTTTATTTTGGAATAATAGTTGTATGAGTATGAGGTCTGCAAGAGGCCTGCTATAAAAGTATCGGAATGCTTTCAGAGACAAGTTCATAGGTAGGTACTGGTGGTCTGAATAAGAGAAGAACTTTCAAAAACTCACCTGCTGCTATATACAGGAATAATCACAATAAAAACCCCTAACAGTCTGTCTCAACCACCACCTCTGAACATTACCCATCCTACTCTCTGGCACTATATGTGCAGCAGACAGCAGCAAGAGAACACAACTTTTCTATTACTGGCAGCATGAAGAGCAAACCCATAAGAAAAGAGCTCTTGCATATGGCTGGGTATCGTAGTAACTCCTGGGGGGAAAAACAGGACATGACAAACTCTTACTGCATGGGACAGAACAACTTCCTCAACATACAGGTGGGCATTCCTTTCTAAGAAAATGATGTCGTTTCTTACCTTAAATAACAATTTCCAGGATAAAACCTGAAGTACAAGAGGCAAATTTAACATAACAAAAATGTAACAACATGATATATTCCTTATTCATTAATCAGAGTTATTCAGAGCACTTTACACAGCTTTTTTTATTCACTAGACACAACAAAACACTGAATGAGGTCTGACTCACCTTCAAGCCAAAGACCTTCTGTAGTGCAGAGACCATATTTATTGCTAGTTTCCACTAATAACTAAGTGGAGATGGTGTTATAACCCACTCTGCCTAATTATACAAGATTTAGATTTGCTTTTTATGTCCAGATAGACCCCGAATAAAGACTGACATATTTGTGCCTGAAACACTTACAAAACTTTAGAGATGCATGCCTCCCAGGATGCTAAGCTGTAGAGATGAGAGGATTAGTTTGGATATTTTTCCTTTGTTTTGTTTAGGGGGTTGAGAAGGTGTTCCTAGCCAAACATGCTACATGGGCTGTGTGGATAGACAACAAAGCAGGGATGAAAAAAAAAGGGAGGAACAAAAGAAAAAGAAAATCAAGTTCTTCTGAAATGTGTTACTGGTAAAAAACCCTGAGATCCACTATAAACTTACTCCGTTTATTTTTAAAATATAAGACTGGACAACTTTAAGCTGCAACATCTACACAGAGCTGCAAAGTATTTAACTTAGAGTCTGCCTTGAAGAGTTTGTAGTTTGAAGAGCAGTTTAGTAGTCCTCGTACATAGTCAGTCATTACATCTTGAGATTGATATTAGAAGGAACAGCTACTCTGACACTTGCTTCTTGAAACTAATCCAGAAAAACTGCAGTGTATGCTGTCTGTGATTTAAGTACATACACTGGGAAACACTTCAGAATTTGGGAAAACTTACTTGATATTCTTTTTGTGAATCCCTTTTCCCTTAACTGCCAGAGCTCAAAGTACAGATCATTTAAATTTATATCATAATGTCATACATCTTTAATAGCATGGTCTTCTTTGACGGTATCACATGATAGACCACAGATTAAACAGCGAGCCAGGACTCAACAAGCAATGTGACAATGTTCATTGTGTCTGAAACAAAATACAAAACATTGTTCTATATTTAAAGGCATATGAAATGGGTCATTACTCCTCTAAGTATTAGATAGTTCCTAATTAACTAACTTGTTATCTACTAAAACAAATCTGAATGAACAACCATTTCTGATTAATTCCAGAATAAGAGCACCTCCAAAGGGACTGTAAGTGGCTTTTTTCAAACTCCAGTTTGAGTACTTGCTTGGATTCACCCTCGCCTAAAATTACCTAAATAAGTACTCCAGCTTACAAATCAAAAATAATAGTGCTTGTATACATCTTCACAGATTTTAATAATAATGAATTTATATTCAAAAACTTCTAGAGGGCACTCTACAGAAGACAAAATAGTTTAACATGAAGTAATTTTAACCATTTTTACAAGATAAGCTTTGGCTAGCCACCAAAGTTCAATGTGAATTCTTTTCCTTCTGCTGCAGCTAATTTCTCTCAATTTCACGATTATGTTTTTTTCCATAGTATTATTATTTTTCATAATCAAACAGCAAATGTAAATCAAAATTTATAACCATAAAGTTTTAGGTACCAAGTTCTATTTCAGCTCCTGTCTGGTGTTCTGTTTCTCTAAAACCCAACTTTGATTTTGTCCTAATAAGCTGTTTCTAACATCTGCTCTCTGTTTTCTTAAATCACTCGTGGCACTACCTATGGGCTGTAAAACTGGCACAGATACATGAATTTTTGTTTACCAAAACTTGGTAGACTCCAACTTTATTTGAAGCCATTTGTTTTGTTTTGTTTTCCCATGTCTTCTTTTTTTTTTTTTTTTTTACATTTTTTAATAATTTTTCCCTTTTAGGACTTTTATATTTTTATCCCAAGAACTCTTGTCACTCATTCATCTTCTTCACATTTCTTCAGTGCGCTTTCACCATCTCTAGCATAATTTCAGCAATATATTAAACCCTTAAAGCCTGTCCAGTACTGAAATGCCTCTATTCAACAAACAATTCAGACATATACTTAGTACATAAACCATCTTCCCATCCTCCTCTCATAAACATCTATAAAATTTTCACTGTTTCCTTCCATTCATTTCAACTACTACTATCTATAGGCTCTTAATATGCAGCCTATGTTTTATTTCAAAGCAGCTATGAGGATTGGCAAAGTGTTTATGTTGATACAGGTAAGGATACTGGAGTCTGTCCCATTTCTGTAGTGAATTTCAAACATAAAGAACATATTAAAAGTAGAAACTGCATTCTACTTAAAAAAAAATGCAAATAACAAACAAAACCAGAACCAACAACAAAGAAACAACAGTTAACAAAGCATTTTAAAGCTCTTCAGTATGCCTTCATGAATGAAAACATCTATTACTAAGCCACTTAATTTTAGGAAATACATTCTTCAAAACAAACACTTTAACTCTATTATTCCTGCTACAATTAATTCAAGTGTCTCAATACCAGAATCACAGAATTGTTAGGGTTGGAAAGGATCTCTAGACTATCTAGTACAACCCCTGTTCCAAGGCAGGGTCATCTGCAAGAACAAAAACTATTGGTAGTTTTTATGTCTAAAATAAAATCAAGCATTTCTATTTTCAGAATTAATACAAAAGCATTATATTGAAATTTATTCACAAATTCTTTTGTCCATATTCTGTACAGGGTCTAACAAAATTATGAGCCACAAAAAATCTGGACAGTTCTAAAAACAAATTTAGCAATCTGTCATGTCCCCAAAAACCCATTCAATTTTGCAGTGCAGCCAACAAAACCATGCAGTGACACTGCATACCATTCATTAAAATCTTCCAGAGCCACACAAAAAGCATTATATTTTTAGTGCCTAAATACACAATGAAAACATATGTAATTATGAGCACATTTTAAATTTATGCTTCTTTTAACTGGTAGAAAACAACAGAGAGGAAGGCAATCCAGGGCCCTTCATCCCAATTAATGGCAGATAGAGGAAAGTTGCCTGACACTATCAGACAGCCCTAATTCCCCTCCTTTTCAAACAGACATCTCTACTCTCATTTTGAGCCATCAAGACCAACACATTTTCTGTTCTCTAGAGGAACAAGGAAGGCAGCTTTGGTTCTCCTTTCTTCAGAAACCCAGGGGAGGCAGAACAGCATAAGTGGTAAAGCTAATAGCAAAGCATATTTTTTTCAGTGGATAAGTTGGACAAGCAGCTTACCCCTTCTCTCTTCAAGCAAATGAAGCTTTGCTGGGCTTAAGGGACCTACCATGGGCTACCATGGGTTTACTGACTGTGAATCTGATAAAGGCAAAGCAGGATCATCCTTTCTCTCAGAGCTATGTTTTTCTCAGTTTGTCTGATGACTCATGGATTGTCACCATTTGAATTACACTTTCCAGCTCTTCTATAGAAACACAGTGACTAAAAATACATGCTTTTAATAAGAGCTGAGATTCTGCTACAGTCACATGGCTCTCCAATTAGCCCATTCTCCCTTCATTTTGTTTCTTAAAGGCTTGGTGAACTGTAACTCTCTGTTTGTGACATCAGGCTCATTTCCACAGCAACCAATTGAATTATCCCCCAAATCTTTATAATAAGAATAAGCAACAGGAACAGATGAACTCGTAAGAAACAAAAGCTTCTTACTGTTTACATGCAAATGTCCATAGAAACAACCAAACAATAAAGGAAAAGAAATATGGAAGATACACAGAAACACAGGAAATATAACAAAGGCACAATCAATGTTTACATATTTTACAGTGTATAAATAGACATTCACTAATTTGTTGACCATATGTCAGATCTGTAACAGACACAATATATGCTCAATGCCAGTAACAGCTGATGCTGCAACACCAGGTGCTACTGACTGGCACCATGTACCTAAGCAGCTTCAATTCCAGAAAAAGTCATTGTTTTTGACCAAGGAAATAAAGAGCAAGGTGAGATGACACCATTTGCCTTTCAGAACTAAAAGACCAGCTACTAGCTACCACATATCATGAAAACCTCAGCCACAGAAAACTGAAAACACCTCTTACACAAAAAGACTAAGGGAGCTGGTCCTGTTCAGCCTCATTCACCCATTTTGTGATTCTGTTAACAAGTTTTTCTGTTTTGGACTTTGTAAGAACTCTTTACACTTGCTTCTTGCAACAATATCCTTAAAAAAGGAAATACAAAATCATTAACTTTTACCCTAAAGACTTTCTCATCATTCCCTTCTATTACAACTATATTTTTTAAGAACCATTAAATAATAAATCTGTATGTCCAAGGCCCTGATCCTAGTGGCAGTGCTGGAGTTCTGACTAATTTAATCGTCCCCAGGTACGGAAACAGGCACGGTGCCCTCAGCAGAAACACGGGAAACTTAGTAGCATAATCTAGAATATAATAAGATTTTCCTGAAAATAAGGGCCTAATCGTGTCCAGTCTCAGCACAACAAATCCAACATCTGTACTGATCTGTATGAGTTGAACTACTGTGTTTCACTACTCACAAGACTGAGCCAACCTTACAGTCTTCTCCAGGTGTTGTGATTGCTGTCTCTTCCCCAGTCTCCCAGATGACATCAACATGCAAGAAGGTTGCAGGTAAATCACCATCTTGTAGTGAGACCACCAAATGCTTTTGATGATGGGACAGTGTCCTCCTATTCATCACACAGACAGCATTTCCAGTGCCTCTCCATGCCCAAATGATATGTTTGTAAAAATGACAGCCTTTTCTAACGGTATTTTCTCTCTGGATTCTAGGATGAATGTAACTTGGTGCTATCAAACAGCATGAATCAATTTTTTTCCTTCTTCAA
This sequence comes from Chamaea fasciata, assembly GCF_029207755.1. NCBI lineage: Eukaryota > Metazoa > Chordata > Aves > Passeriformes > Sylviidae > Chamaea > Chamaea fasciata. Next base: position 124,850,483 of record NW_027094086.1, on the reverse strand, counting down.
TTCTTTTAACATTTCTTCCATATGAGACCTAAAGAGGTACACAACTGTGACACTTCCACTAGCTTTCCTAAAGTAGACAAATCAAGTGTGTTAGCACTAGCACAACTGAGACCATTTGCTTCCCAGTACTTTAGTTTCCCCTAAACAAAAGTTACAATTTTTGGAGCCATCATAATTTTGACCCTACCAATCAAATTATTCAGGAACCAGAGGCAGCTCTTTAGGAAGGAAATTGATGCTAAAAACAGCTGGTGCTTCATTGAACTGATCCAAGTCTGGACCAACTTGTCATCATTTTCAAAATCTTTGAATTACAGGTTTACTCTGACAAACCTACGTTCTCTGCTTTTACTAAATTAACTACGTATCTTCATGTTATATGATCTCTTGTTAGCAGACTCCAGTCAACAGCACACAGAAGCGACAGTTATTTTGAATTTTGCTGACTATAATCCCTGTATTGAATTGGAATTCTTGAACAAATAATATACTCCAAGAGCATCTTCTGCTCTGCAGAGGAAGAGAGTCTTTTCCAACCTTTACAATTATATGATTCTGGGGGATTTATAAACAGGAAATTTGTCCCAATTTTGCCAGCTGATAGTAACAATTATAAATTCACTATTTTCTCCTCTTAAAACATGTCTTCCTGCTGCTGACATATGAAGTTTCTGGCAGTTAAAAGACAGGAGAGGATCCCTGTAATTAGCCAAGACATGAACATAATACTGTAATAAGATACTCCAAGTCACTCAATGTGACTACTTTGTGCTGTTACTATGTACCACTCAAAGTTCTACAAAAGCCAGTATTTCCTAAAGGAATGCTTCAAATTAGAACATATAGCAGCCTGAGAAGGACAAAAATGTACTTAAGTGCATCTGCCCTTGACACAAAATAGAAACTCCTGAATAATTTCACAGTCCCTTTAACCAGGGCAGGGTTCAGAACTCTTCTACATGATTCCTTTCCCTAAACAGTTCATACCTAAAACAACTTGGATGCCCTTCTTCAGTATGGGCATGGAAGCAAGAAACAAGGTCTACATACACTAGTGTCCCAACTGGCAGACATAAAAAGGTTCCTCCTTACTCACAATTGTGGACAGAGTCAATATGATACTGTTCACCACTGGCAGGCTAATTGGAGAATTGACCAGCTTCTGTTTGGTTAAAAACACGACTGCTAAGTCACCACTAGGCATTTATCATGGCAGAAACACTAAGCATTTTATCTCATTAGAACACTCACCTCAAAGATCCAAAGCATGTTGTATTATTGCATGTTCATCAGCTTTTTTTTCTTCAGAAATGCTCAACTCATCATTCCTATCTTACATTCTCTTTAAGACCTAATACAGAAACCCTCATGACAGAAAGGAAAGAAATCCACTAATATTTCTGCAGATGATATTGGTGCCCAGCTTTCAATCTCCCACAACAACTTTATCTGTGGTATGATCTTCAGAGGTCAAGTCTCAACTATGACTGGTAAAATGAAAAATAAATTCAACAACTTTGTATCTTCTCTATTCTGGGTTTCAGTCTAACACAAGTCCAAGTCAGATCTAATATCCTCATTAGTGAAGACTGTATGTAACAGACTTCCTTTGGACGGAGTTCAGGGCTTTTTAAGAGTAAATCTGACTAGAGCCTAAATAAATAATATGTAACATTCCTAACCCATTTTTTCTAAATTGGTGCAACAAAGAAATGTGCACATAGGATTTAAATTTACAGATCTGAAGAAAAAACTTACAGTGTTATATCAATATGCATAGTCCATAGTTCACCCCTCAGGAGAACGAAACTAAGTGCCCCACCAAATCACTGAGTAGTTTACTCCACTCCATTTTCTCCTACTTAGATTTTTAGTTCCCAATCACAGATTATCATAAAAGATTCAGACTCTGCAAATTATCAACTGATCCCTTCTTCTGGCCACTCTACCCCCAACAGGCCTTGCATGCAAAGACTGGATCTCTCACTAGACCCATTTTTCTCCTCCATGAAGTTCTCCCAAGTGTATGGGATATCATACAGGCAGAACCAGCAGACTACACATTTCAGCCAGGCTAACAGATTCTGTCAAAATTTTTTCAGACCTAGTCACCTCTATCTTTACTAATAGTAGCAGAAACACTATAATCCTGAAGTCAAATACTTCAGGTAAAACTATTTTCAGTAATCACCAGTGATATTCTCTCTCCACTTTCCACACAGTCAAAGAATTGGTTTTGTCAAATTGTAGATGAAAAAGGTTCATTCCCTCATTAGAATTAGCACAATTCCATGTAGCACTAGAAGCCTGGGACCTCTGAGGGATTGTGTAATGGCCCATAGCTGCTGGTGACCAGCTGCCACATATATGAAGTTCCCTGCAGATTATCATTTATACCCATTGTAAAAGATATTTCCCTCTGTGAGGACCAAACCCACTCAAGAGTCTCTGACAACTTAATTTTGAACCAAAACTTTTGCTGACCTTCTAGTTTTTCTTCAGTGATCTTTTTCACAAATTCCTCCTTCCTGTTCCCCCATAAAACTGTTTCACTGTCTAGCTCTTGCAGTAGCTATTGATGCTACATCAAAAGATGCTGCAGCTGCTGATGCTGTTTCTGTTCTCACAGTCATTTCAGTAACACTCCAACATCTATTTCTATCTTCAGTCTGTGACAGTCTGCCCAAGTTTTCGTCCACCAGCCTGGGAAAAAATCACTGCCAAAAGTTTTGCAAAAAAGTTTTTTCAGGCTCTTTCCTCAGGGCACGTTTTGTTGACAAACTCAAAAGGACAACACAAAACCAAGCTATTTCCCCAGAGTGCACATGCTGCCAGAGCTCAGAGGTCTTTTTCTCTTCCTACTGAGAGAAGAGCTGCTTTTTTTTTTTTCTTTTTTAATGCTTAGCTGATTCATGAAATAGTCTTAACTGTTTCAAATCCCTTCAATATTTCCCCGCTTGCTTTTTTCCTCTAAGCCCCTTTTAACATATAATTTGGACTACAACAGCCATAAACTTTGTTTAATAAAAAGGGGATACGAAATTCATTTAATAAAAAGGATATTAAAAAAGCCCTGTCCAAACTAATCCAATTTACCATACGGATAATAATCACAATGAAGCTATTTATATTGCTTCACTCTAATGCCCTTAACATTCAGGCTCTTGTTTGTGGTAGTACAGAATGGCACATACCAGTGAATCACACAATCATTTAGGTTGAAAAAGACTTCAAGATCACCCAGTCCCACCTTTGACTCATCACCACCTTGTCACCACACCATGGCACCAAGTGCCACATCCATTCATTACTTGAATACTTCCAGGTGTGGTGAATCCACTACTGCCCCGGGCAGTCTGTTCCAATGTTTAACAACCCTTCCCAGGAGGAAAATCTGATGTCCAACCTGAACCTCCCCTGGTGCAGCTTGAAACTTTTAAGCTTTTGTCCTATTGACTGACAGCTTTTGTCCTATTGCTGGTTGCCTTGGGGAAAAAGACAACCCCCACCTGACTACAATCTCCTTACAAGAAGCTGAAGGGAGTGATGTCACCCCTGGGCCTCCTTTCCTCCAGGCTAAACAACCCCAGCTCCCTCAGCTGCTCCCCATACAACTTACAAATACGTATCTGGCACCATACAGTTTAGAAGCAACTCTTTCTGCCTGAAATGTCCTGTATTACCTTACCCTATGCAATGACAATTCTATGCAGAAAAACCCCTACATATTTTCACCTTCCTTTCCCACAGCCAGCATTGATTATGAAATCTAAAGGAAGAAAAAAAACCTCTTCTCTCAAGTGCATTTATTTCCCTAGAATCTTCAGGATTTAGTGTGGGCTACATTATTGTTGTTTGTCATTATTGTCACTATTGTATAATAACCACACCAGTTATCCCAGGTTTTTTTTTTCTTTTCACCCATTCTTCTGAGACAATTTAAAACCAAGAAAAGATGTAATGCAAAATATGTTCTACTGCTCTATCTTCAGAACAAGAGAAGAGAGGAGATTTTTGATTTGACTGGGAAGAAGGACATGGAGGAACTGTCTTTGGAAATAATTATTCTTCCAAAACCACACATATGCATATTAACCGCAAAGTGCTAAGTATTAGTTAACATACTCTTTGGACTTCAGAAATAATTTTTTGGTAAGTAATATTGAAACTGTTCCAAAACACTCACTGAAGCCCCAAACTATTTAATATGGCAGGCAGACAAAGAAGGGTCCTATGGTGAAAGCATAAAATTACCTTGACTTGAGCTCAAAAATAATTCAATAAGAAAAAATTACATACTCCTTGGATTAATTTACAGGAAGATATTCACTTACTATGAAGTTCTGAGTGCTGCTTAGAAGGAAATACTTTGTGATTAGGACCAAGTGGTGGAGAACTCATTCTTCTTTGCTGTTCAGTTATATTTATGGAAATTGAGAAAAGCTATTATATATTCAAGAAAGAATTTTTGCATTCAGGGTTTGGGTTCACCAAACAGTACAGCTAGATAAAGCACTGAATCATACTGTAACTATGTGCTATGTGAAGAAGAAAACAGGCAGAAAAGATGAGGTAGGAACTTCTCAAAGTGATTACAAGGACACTATCTGCACACAGAGCTAGGAGCAGACCTTTTTTAACCGTACTTGCCAGAGCAGACAGACTATCATCAAGCTCACAGAACATTAATAAAAAGAAGAACTACACTGAACTAGAGCAAAGTGTCTTTCAGTCAGAAAGTGAAAAGCACATGTCCTTCTCAGAGCACTAGAATCCACAGGTGTAGTTTAAAGGGCTTTATACATTGAAAGATCCACACACCTACTTTGGTGACTAAAAAGGGAATTTATGCTCTAAGTCCAAGACAGTCAGATCTATAATGTCCACACTTATAAGAGTTATATATGCACATATGACTCAACTCTGGATGTACTTATTATATATGCAGTCTGTATCTAAATATAGTTTGAGATTTTCTTTGCATAACTTAAGTCAATTGATACCAAGAGAAGCAGCTCTTCTAGGTACCACCTGAGTACTATTCCTGTGTAAAGATAAGAAGAGACATGTCACCTTGATTTTAAGCCTTCTGATGATTGTTTATATATTTCTAGTAGAGTCTCTCACGAATGTCACATAAACAAGTTGATTGTTTTCGCATACCAGTCTGCGATGGACTTCTAAAATGACCATTAGAGTTAGAGGTGTCCCTTTTGTCCTCCAATCTTGACCAAACTCCAAATCCTATTTAAACCCCAAATGATAATAAATGGCCTTCTTTTCCTCACTTCAACCTGTCGGGTGAGTGTGGTTCTTTCGTGTCCGTAATAGTGACAGAGGTACTTAATCTGTCCCTTACTACCTGTGTGGACCCATTTCTCCCTTCTTCTTGGAAAGTGTAACACTTGCCGGTGTGACTGATTTCAGTAAAGTTTGGCAGCAAGTCTTCTTCATAAAACAGGTAGAGGTGAGACAGGCTTGCTTTCCAGATAGGGGAAAGATCAAGGATATGGTTTCAGACTGAGCTTCAACCTCAAAAGACTCAAACCCAAAACCCTCACTCCTCCACATGTGCCCTGTCTGCTATGCAGCAGCAGAGTGCCATCCCTTCCTACACTGGATCCAAACTAAGGTCTTCAGACTTGCCAGCTTGGGCTTATGTGACAGCCTCTGCTTGGGGCACAAGTAAAACATTGTCTAACTCTGCTGTAGCCAGCTTAGGCTGAGGAGATTCAGCCTCAGAAGGGAACTGTGGAAGGAGTTTTTTCCTGATCAAAAAGTCAACATGCAAAAAAAAAAAACCACCAAACGCATTTTAAAGAGAATACTTTCTGCATGAATAGACACATGAAGTGCCTAAAATGGATGAGCAAACTTTCTTAACCAAATTTACTTAGGCTTCAAAGAAAAGCAGAAATCAAAATTCCCCCATACTTAAGAACTTCCTACTGGTTCTAGCACAAGGCAGCTCAGCACATCCCTTCTTCCCATTCACCAGCTAAAGGTATCTGTCCTGTATCAACGAAGAACTGCACCCAGGGGAAAGGCCCACACTGGAGAAGTTTGTGGAGGACTGTCTCCCATGGAATGCACCCCACCCCTGAACATGGGAAGAGAGTGAGGAGTGATAAAACAGTTTGGCGAGCAACTGGCATCCTGCCACAATCAACCCAACACAGATGTACAAAAGCAATATTGATTTCCAGTGACCTTATTAGGCCGAAGTGACTATCAGCCACTAAGAGCATGATCCAAGGCAGATGGATTTTTGGTAGACTATACTCTTTGTTCTAGCACTCCAGTACTAGCACAAGCTTTAGCTTGATGCAAACTAACATAGAATTTATAAATATTGTATTTTTTAAAATTCAAGAAAGTTAAAAACTTCCATAGTTAAAATAATGCTGCAATTTAGGCAAGATCAGTAAAATCTCTACACCAAACTGAAAGGCAGAGCAAATGAAGAGCCTGCATATCAGAGAGTGAATGCAAAACAAATCACCTCTCTATGAATTCCCTACTTTTTCCAAAGTCCTGCAGTGAAACCCACTCCTGGCATGAGGCACAGCTGGGTGTTCATGTCCATCACTTGTTGGAAGGCACCTGCCACAAAGTCGAATCTCCCCACAGTGTCACCTTCTGACACCCAGATGACCCTTCCACCCAGCAGGAGAACCACTGGTACTTCAAGTTCCATGCCAGAGAAAAATGAGCAATGAAATATTTTTAAACTGAGGACTTCTGTTGTTTAGGGTTTTTATCGATAATATTTATAAGATTTTAAGTGAATCAAACTCTACCAAGTCACCAAAAGAAATTTGGTGATTTTCAATTCATTGCCTTTCCAAGTTCAACAAAGACAATGAAACAGCAAAGCAGATAAATATTCAAGCTTTACAAAATTCCATAGAACTTAATTATTATTTAGTAATGAGTAAAGGTATCTGTTGTCACAACCTTTTGAACCTTGTCATGTTACAAAAAAAATATATCAAATTCAAAAATATTGGTTCCAATTTTTTTAATTGCCTTTTAAAATCTTAGATCACACACTTAAAGATATTGTTATTCAGTCATTTAGTTAAATTAAATTGGACAGCCCAGAAATTCAAATTAAGGTTCATAACCAGGGTTTATTCCTTTGGCATTATACATGGAAAGTTATATACTATCAACCTTTTTTTCTAATTGCCTCAGAAATTGAATTTTTTCCACAAAAATATGTCACATTTCACATTTCCAAAAAACTAACATCCTTTCATTGCAGAGGAGCAGAGGAAGCTTGAAAGACAACATATCTTTCTTTAATGTACACACACAAATGTGAACACAAATATATTCATGTAATTTCCCTGACACCAAAAGTTCTACTAAAACAATGCCTCTGAACTACTGTGTGTGCAAGAAGTGCTGGAGGAGCAAAGGGAAGCCAAAAGCAAAGAAACATCTTAAATGCTTTTTTTTTCCCAACAAGGAAGGCAAACGTTTCAGCAAACGTTGCACTCAGGCTTAAGTTATAGGAATGCATAGGGAAAAAAACAACCCATAACTTTCTATCTCTACTAGAAATCTTCAAATTCAGATATTGAAAAAAAATAATGAAAAATAACTTGAAAATATTTTCCCAGGAAGCAGTAAATATTCTCGAAAGTGTTTTTTTAAACTGCTGTATTATATTTACTATTTATTTGGTGATGTAATTTAAAACAAACAAGATTATTCATATAAAAATGCGAAATACAGAGTTTTCTTCACAACTGTTTCTGAAAGCAATGAATCATCAATATAAAACCTGGATGCTTTCTTTCTAGGCTGTGAATAGTATCAATAATACAACAATTTTATGTTCTACATTCAAAACACTCTTTAATTTTTATTTAGTCATAAGAGCAAGTATGTTTTAAATTACTTACATTCTGCATACTTCTGAAGCTGAGAGAACTCTCCAGGGCTAAGGTTAACCCACTTCTCCTGGCTTGTCATACTGGCAGTGAGGGTCCTCCTTGTATATCAGAAGAATATTCTTTTTGACCCAGGTGTTATAAACTCCATAGAGATTGTTAACTTCAGTTCACAGTATCTGGAGAGTGCCGAGATGGCATCGGTCTATGTAGATGAAGTTTTTGATGCTATGAACTGTTCCAAATGCGTTGGTTCAGTGGCGAGGTACAGCACTGTTAAAAGAACAAATATTAAATATCAGAATAAATACCAAATATACCAGAATAAAATACAAAATATTAAATACCAGAATATACCAGTTTTCCTATGGAAATACTTGTAACTAATAAATATTTTCTCATATACAGTTTTGCTCAAAATATTGCCACATTCTATTTGTCTGTAAATAGTTTTTTATGTATTTCTGATTTTTTTTTTTAAATTCCAAATGCTTATGTGAAGCATTCACTAAAACTTATCAACTTTTTATGACCAAATGTATCTGGAAACACTTTATGGAGGTGTTCCCAGTTTAGTAAAAACCACTGAAATAGTAGATAATATCTTATCAGTAAACTTAGTTCCTTATGATTTTAAAATTTAATTTCTGTAACTGGATTTGTACCCAATTACGTTGTTATACCGCATAATTGTCAGAAATGCTATGAAGCTTCTAACTCTCCATACCAAAAATGAAATTGATTCTGCAGCTTGTTGAGAAGTTCACATAACAGCTATACAAATATTAAGTATTCTAACAAAATAGTAGGGGTTTGTTTTCTAGAACATCACAACATTGCTGGCCACTAGTGAAAATCAAATACAACTGTTGGTACCCTCACAAATCAGTTCAGGAAAAAGAAATTCAAACTGTGTGTGCCTTCTCATCCCAATTTTATTCAGTTTCTAGCTCTGTAGGACAGACCCTCTGAAAGCAATGCATCACCAACACCATTCCTAGAACACGTAGGCTACTTTTCATCTAATTTTAGCCATCTGAGAGCCAGGTACCTAATTTGAGATTGTCATCTCAGGCGCTCCCTTTAATCATCACAAAGAGACAGGTGGCCCAGGCAGCAATTAATCCTTCCAGTTTCAACATAAGCTTAAAATGTGATGAATTGCCTCCTGTCGTTTTTATCTTTTATTGATTGCAGAGGTTGCCTAGAAGACCAGTTTAGACTAGAAAGCTAATTTTAGACTGTAAGTAGAATCTCTTCCTATGTCTAGCAATGTATCATTTATAAGGGTTAAATTACAAAAAGAACAAACAAAAAATTCAGACCAAAAGACACTAACACAGCAAAGGAATGAGTGCTAAGGAGGAAGATGTTGGTAGCTAAGAAGGAATAGAAAAAGGAGTCATGAGGGCAAAGAAAGGAAAACAAAAAAATATTACTAGGAACAGAAGCATATTAAAAAAACCCACATTAACCTAAACAGACAACACCTTTTTTTTTTTTTTTCCTTCCTGTTTTACATATACAAGTATCATCACTGGACAAAGAAATTCATGCAAACACTAAGGAAAACACCTTAGTCCTAGAGCTTTCATTGCTCTCAGATCCTTTATTGTTAATGATTTGAATGCATTGTCTATACTATGAGCCAATAAGTCTGTCTAAGTACAGTAACAGCTGTTTTGCGTTTAAAGAATTTGTACCAGAAGAGATCACCCTGCTCTTAATCCCCTCTGTTACAAAAAAATATGATGAGTTGGAAAATCTAGGATCTGATTGAATATATAATATAATTGTATAATATAACTGAAAAAATAATAAAAACTAACAGGAGCATGGAGATTGGGATAAAAAATGTAACATTAATGTGAGTAATATTGGCCAAGTACAAGGCACATCAGCCCTCAAATCAATGTGAATCACTGTCAGTGCCTGAAAATGGCCAGCAACTACAAAAGCTAAATGTGCTATTTAGTAAGAAAAGTTATCATTCTGTCTTGTGAACTTCGATACTTCTATTCATCTCAAGAAAACATAACTATGGTCAACTGGATCATTTTAATCAAATTAGAGATGTTTCATTTCTGGCAGTTGATTAGGTTCTATTGAAGACAGGTTTATATCTTCAAGTAGGTATATATATTTTTATAATCTTGGCAACTGATTAGATTTTATTGATTTTTTAAATAGTATTTGCATAACTGATTTAACATAACCAAAATTTTCTACCACAATTTCATCCAGTTTTACTATTTGCATCATCCTTAACTACATTAGCTTCATTACCTCCAAGAGCTAACATTGCTGAATACTGTTAAGTTAGAGATTGTCTTCATTATTTAATATGCATATTTTTGATAAACAACTTACCATTAGAATTACTACAGCTAGCAAAGTAATGATATAATATTTCATTATTATGATAATTGCTCTGCACTCTGGTCTATCAATCTATTCATATGCAATACCTTTAGTTGACCACTGTCTACAAAGTTTGTTGCATACACAGTTCATCAGCAGGGAAAACAGATCTAAATGACTAACTCTGATATCCTTTCCCCTTTTTACTAGACACTCAGGTTCTACAGCCTAGAACCAGAGTTGTAACAAAATATACACGTCCTGAACAAGATGGCAGAAATGGAAAAAATGTAGCATGGGCAGGGCAGCTCCCATAAAGAAGACCTAGTTTGCGCCTAACAACAGTACTTAAGGTTACATTTTTAATCTGGACAACCCTCAATTGCACAGTAAAGCCTGTGGGGGATATAGTGGATCTAATTTGCCAAGTGTAATCTGGGAACAGGAAAGGAGAGGTAGGCAATCCTCTGAGGGTGGCTCACTGGTCTTTGGACTGCAGCCAGGTCCTGACTCCACCTCAGTATATGTGATGCAGAAATACACAGACACATCATGGAGAAGATTTCACCAAAAGGAACCTTCTAGGTACTTCCTGTTTTCAGTTCCCTGTTAGGTTCTGCTGCAACAGAGTCCTAAACAAGGAAAGATCCCTGCATCGCTTCCTTTTTCACAGTTAAATCTTTTACAGTGGTATTCCCCCATTTTATGCAGAAAATATTCTGGTTATAAGAAAATAAACACTGTATACAGATGCTGATGAAAAAAGTCATCAATGCATGTCTGCGCTATTTGTTAAGGTATACGCTGGAAGATCACCTATATATGCAAATATCCTATTTTCTGTAAAAAAAATATTAGCTAATTTCTATTATATTTTTTCTGAAGTGTTCAATATAAATTCACTTCTTTACACTTGATTTTAGTGCTCGTTAAGTGCTCCAGGAAGGCTATGCAGTGAGAAACCTATAGATAAGTATATGAAGAGGAAACTAATATCAGCAATAGTACCATCACACAGGAAAAACAGATTCTTGAACTACAACAATAATCAAATGTGCTTGCTGGTAGACAAAATAAAAATCAGCAGCTCTAAACAGATCACACACAGCGAACTGATCTGTTCATGTAGAGATAAATTACGCTGAAGAATAGAATACAGCATACAGTTAAAAATACACACAATGTCAGGTAAGGAACTTCCCAGCAATCCTCAAAGAGTTTGGCCTATTCTGGGCAACTCAGATCTGTACATACATTTTGTTAATATACACTTAGGCAAGATTCACAGCCCTCTCAGCCAGACACAAAGCAGGCCTTAAATAAGAGAAACTAGAAACATGACATCAATAAACCATTCATTTAATCACAAAAAGAATTAGAAAAAAAATCTTTCTGCTCTAGCCACTGACTATAATAAGTCTTAGAATTCCACTCCCTTTTATAACATGTTGTCCTTTCTGGATCTGAAAGTTTATTAAGTGTTCTGTCAGGATTCCTACCAGGCCACATCCCCAAACAAGGAAGCAAAGCTTTGTTAAAAACTATACAAATCAAATTACTTAGCATTCAGCCAACATTGCTAACAAACTTAGATTTCCAGGAATTCTCCATGCCACCAAAATCCTCAGCTGCTCTACAGAAGCCTGGCTGAGAAAAGAAAAATGAATATACAATGGAGGAAAAAAAACACAGAGGCAAATTCCCTATATGCCAACCTCACAACTCAATCTCATTCCACCTCATACAGTCCTCCCCGCAAGGAAAGATGAGTTTTCAGAGTATTCAGGGCGAAATAAATTACATCAGTCCCACAAAACTGATCAACAACATATATTTCAGCTTCAAACTTCAGCCCATGGATACACATCCAGTTTCTCAAGCAATCCAACGCAACTTCCTGATGAAAGGCAGGGGAGCTTCTTTTGAGGTCCAACCTCACTGCCGTGTCTGAAAGCACAACACTCATCTTAATGCATGCCTTAAGGGACTTACTTCTGTTTACCATAACAGGAAAACTTAGAACAGCCTAGAAATTGGCTCTTGGACCTGCTCAGCCATCATTTGCTTTCCACCAACCCTTCCATAATGTCCATCTCACATCAATCTCAACAACTGCCAGTTACTCCACGAACGGGGCACAAGGTCTGGCTATAGCAAGTTTCCTTCCACAGAAACTATAGTTTTCCATAATGGGACTGATTAATGATTTTTGCCTGAACAATAGGAATAAATAACACAGAATATTTTATACCTTAATTGCTATGGAGGCTTCAGCAATTATGCCTATCAAGAACATTTCTGTACAGAATGTTCTTGGTATTTCCTTCAGTGGGGTCCTACACTTTCACCATGGTTAGGTAGACCCTGTGATTTTCAGCATGGGTGCCATCACGGATTTTCCAAAGGAGAATTTTTACATGTCAGATAACCCATGCTTACTTGTCTGCCTGAAACTTCTCTCTGTTGTTCAAAAAAACCCAAAACATGCTAACAATCATTAATTTCTTGCCTGGAAATGTAAGCATTATGTACAGGTATACAAGATGTGTAGGTGTTCCTGCAATTAATTATAAACTTTTTAGAGAACAATGTCTCTAATGTCCGAAATACTCCAAATTTGCATGGGTTAAAGTATAGTATGAAAAGTCTGATGGGCAAGAAATCCAATTAAAATATCTGCTAATCATCATTCTTGTTTCATTACTTTCAATCACAGATGTAATTACTTATAATTGCTGCCGGATTAATGGCATGAATGAAAAAAATGAAGCCCCATAACAAAAAACAACAGCTTTTTCCTATATAAATTGCATATTTTACATAACAGCATCCGTTATTTTGCACTGTATTTAGCATAGAGTCTTTTTAATAGTACACTTATTTTCTTCAATTTAGTAAAGGATGTTTACTGAGGTAAATTAATACAATTCTGAAATATAAACTATAAACACTGACACACTGAAATCAGTGACAGTTTCTGTATCAAGCTGAAAATCTCTCCTTTTAAAAAAGTGACCAGCACAACTCAAACGCACACTTGTTATACTGACTACTTTATTCCCAGGAGTACTAGTATGGGACATGTTAAAACATCCATTTAAATTTTAATACACAAGATATGGACTGTATTCATCAGAGAAGAAATTACTCAAATTCACTTTCTTGAATTATTTTTATGGAATATACCAGTAAACACTAAGAGGACATGCAACACAAACCCTACTGTGGCATGCTAAGCAGAATACTTGAATCTTTGCGAAAATATTTCACCAATACTACAGTTTGTGACAGGGAAAAACATTAGCAACAAAAACTGGGAACTGATAAAAACCAATCACAATACAAGAAGGCACCATCACTGAGTACACTTAGGATTGATTTAAGAGCAGTTTAGTAGCTGAAGCAAAGTTGCTAAGAATAATTATGTTTAAAAAAAAAAGAGATTCCAAAAGGAGAGTGTGGAATAAAACCCAAGAGAAAGAAGTGATGCACAACAAAATTGCTCACCTGACAGGCAATCAGCCTCTCCTGAGCAGCAATTAGCCAGTTCCTCCCAGTTTATACCCACAGGATGACATTTCATGATATGGAATATCCCTTTGGCCAGCTGCCCTGGCCATGCTCCCTCACTGCTCCTTGTGCAGCTCCTCACTGGCAGAGCATGGGAAACTGAAAAGTCCTTGACTTAGGGTAAGCACTACTTAGCAACAACTAAACACTTTGTTATCAGCATAATTCTCATACTAAATCGAAAACACAGCTCTATACCAGCTTCTAAGTTTAAAACTAACTCATTCCGGGACACCCTCCATGAACCCTTACTTCATCATATGTATTCATTAAAAGCAACCTCTGATTAAATTTAAATTTTACAACTGCTGGGATCGCTATTTCCAGGTTGTTACATTAACTACCTACCAAGTCAGAAGAACTATATCCAAATTTCTCAGTGTTTTCTTCACTAAAAGAAATATTGAAAAAAATGAAACCTGAGGAGAATCTCGGACAAGCAAATACCACAACATATTTCTGTCGATTCATCAAAAGTATATAAAGGCATTTTTCTTTCTTTAAATAATACAGCTGAACAAACTAAAAACATCAAAAAAAAAAAAAAAAAACCCACCACTGGAATTTATCTTATGCTTACGAGAGAAAAAGTACATGATTCAAAAATCACCTCCAAGTGAGAGCCATGGAACTATTCCCAATGTTAGAAACGTCACAGTAACAATTCTATGAAAGCAGATTTAAGAAGTGAAAATTAGAAAAGAAAAGCTGAGGAGTTACTCATCCTCAGTTTTACATCAGTGACTAAACAAGAAAATTTTTCCATAGGGCCACTAAAATTTGAAACACTTTTTTATGACTAAATGATCACACTGAATAATATTTTGATTTTATAACTAATTATAAACATATTAAAACCAGGAGGTGTTAAAAAAAAAAAAAAAGAGAGGAAAAAAAATGACCCCAACAAAACTAGAAAATAAACTGTTCAGATAAAAAAATTCTAGACAGCTGGTAGTATTTTGAAATTGGACTGAATTTTATAGGTCTATCTATGTAATCTGTAATAAATTCTCTGGAACACAGCACATTGGGTTGTCCATAATAAATCACTCTGATGAGAGGATGAATCAGTCTCTCAAACAATCCTTTCCACATCACCCACCACAATTTCTATATATCCAGCAAAACTCCTCCAAAATCCAGAGCATGAAGGATTAAACATCCCGAGGACAGCCTCTGCCTTCCAAATTATGCATCTGCCATCTTCTCTAGGAAAGCCAGCTCCAGAAGCGCCTCCTTCGATATGAGCTCTACACAGACCTCCCCACAACCAGCACCACAAGTATTTGAGCCCGTATCAACAGAGGTAAAGGTCTTTGACTATTATCTGCCACACGTTCTTCCTCTTTTCTTTAACTTCCCTCTCATGGGGCAACCTCTAAATTCTGCCGAACAATTAACTTTTGTTGGCAGTAAACTACAGGGATTTTTTTTGTTTAATTGTTGGATTTAATTAATATCTCGATATTGAGGTGCTCTAGGGGTGAATACGTTACAGGAGAGCAAAGCTGAAAAGTGTGATTTACAACTGGGGAAGAATTCTGATGATCCATAATTTCCTGGGGCAGAAATTCCTACTTCATGCTCGGAAATAAGTCTTTGAAGAGATGTTCTTTAGTCTTTTGACAAAAATGTTCCACAGTGCTAGAGGAAAACATTTGTTAACTGCTGTCCTCATTCAAATGCTTTGCATAATTTTAAAATATACTGGGAACAGGGCAATGGAACTCCTCATAAAAAACTAGTGAAAATTTGAACCTGATTTAATCAACAGGAAATCTGTATAGGGAATAAAGATCAGCTTAGCAGGCAGGTTAAAGGATTTCACAGGAGAGGTTCAAGCTAGATTGTTTTCTATTATGTGGAATTTTTAATTTTTCCCCCTAGGGAGAGGGCTGTATGGAGAAGTTGATTAAATTATTGCAGTCCTGGGATATTAATAGCTAGCACTGTCACTCTCCACTGGGATAGCGTGGAGTCTTCTAGACAACCACAAATGGTTTTGTATTTCCTCATTAGCTTTACTACAAAACAGTTTAGTGATAGTGAGATACCAAATGAGTTATCAAAGTAAGGTGGCCCCTCACCTACAAGAACGCATATCTGCATCTCAAGTAAACTATGTGGTGGCAGCAGCACCTCAAAGTACAATTTCCAATCCACCCAGAAAATTCTGACCCATTCAAATTCACCTCTAAGAAGACAATAACTGCTAGGTTTGTGAAGGATCAGTGAGCATAGCCGTTTGCATGTTCCTAGAATTACCTCTGATGCCACATCCATACTGACTTAGAGGTGTGGATGCACAAGCAGAGCATGAGTGAGGCAGTTTTACTGAAACAAAGCCAGAAGGGAAAATCCAAGTTGGCTCAGCATCACAAGCATCAGAGCAGACTCTGCACCTATGCCTGACCTCCCGTGCATATGTCCAAGGGATGCAGAAGTCCAGGCTGTCACAGGTCCACAGTTCTCAATACCAGAAACCATGACTTAAAGGCAGCTTAGCCTCACATCCTTCTGCAGCATGAACACACCTTGAGGCTCTTATCTCTTTTTATATGCTTAAGGACTTTGCTGCAGTTCATATACTGCCATTGAGTAAACTGAGACAGAGAACTGACATTTGCAGAACTACACTGTAGAGATCTGGTCAGAGATGGAAGTGCAGTTTCTGACTGAGGGTCCTTTATTTGTCTGTCTGTCCATCCCACCCAGACAGCCTTACAAACTTGAAGACTTTAACATTTTGCCCCACCTTTCTGATAGGAAAACCCTACATCTTCATGGTTAACTGTGTTGATTTTTTTTCAGAGGGGTATGAGAAGACAACAGTGAAATTCATGCCCTCCATCTACTGACTTCAATATAATACTTACTTCAGAATCCTTTGAAGCTAATAAGTGACAATATTTCCATGGAATTTTTAACAAAAATTTAGTATTTGATTTCACTTTTAATTGAAAAAGGTACATAATTACAGTTTTATACAATTTAAGTTTGTGTTCTTTTTTCACAGTGTTCAGTTTTCAATATGAAAGTTTACTTTTGTTAATTTGAGTTTCTAAGTGTTTTTCCCATCTTAAAGGGAAGAAGAATAAAAAAGTTGATCCTGTCTCCTTTTTCCCTTGGGAATCCTTTGTCTGAACTAGCTTTTATTATACTTGCATTTTAAATATATTTTTTCTCTTGAGAGAAGTTCTGCATTTCTGTTATCTTTTTTTAGCATGTCTTTCTCTGGAATTCTACCTAATTATTTTCTCTCTTTAGATGTTGCAATTAATTCTCCTTAGACTTAGCTTATGTTTTTACACGGTAGTCCTCGACACCGAAATTATTGCTACTGCATGTATGATTCTCTGTAGATAGGAGAAAAGTGGGACTGGCAGAAAGAAGCATTTTCCAATACATGAAGCTTTCAGAAAGAAACCTTTGCTCAAATCTGAGAACAGATGCAGGAAACATCAAGCTAAGTGAAGGTTAAGATCAATTTTAACTTATGCTACATTATCATATGGTTTGAGAGAAAACGGTAGCTGGTATCCTATTGCCGGTCTGAAATGCACACACCTATCCCTTCAGGATTTGGTTTGAGTTTTGCTTGCTTTTTCTATAGACTGCTAAATATATGCTGGGGGAACACAGGTGGGACTTAGACCCTCTTGATGTCTTGAGGGCAACAGCACAGCCTGCTTTCACTAGCCTGTGAAGACAAACACCCAATTTTGCCACATTCCACTTCCTTTTGCCTATAGGACTGATAAACTTGGGAAGTACCTGCTTGGATACAGTAAAAAACCACACCCAAATAGACCCGAAAAGAGAGACAGGATAAACACACGGGAAGCATCATTTTACTCCAGTGAGCTACTCACTTTAAAAGTGCAGTTGTTGGACGAAAAAATCTGAACCTGCTTAGTAAGACTTTAGCCTGAAATTTGAAACGATTTCCCCTGACTTTGCTGGATGTTGATGCTTGTGTTTCCTCATCCTCTGCAGTTCCCCTGGGGTCCCACATGATTTTGCCCAAGGGAGTTTCAATCCTATCCACAAATTGTAGTCAAGACCCACACGATTACTAAATAATCTTCATATTGGAACACTTCTACAGTGCAAATCAGCCTTTTTTTTTTGCTATTACTAAATTTGCCATAAACTAAAAATCATCTATCTGTTTACTTCTGAATCATAAATATCATCACTTAAACCATTAATCATTTTTGCTTCAATTCATTTTTACCATAGTTTTAAAAAGAAAAACATAATGTTTTATACATTTCTTTTCGTTTTCTTTCAAAATAAATAAACAAATACATCCACAGAGGAATGAAACATTTAATCTATTTTGAATATATTTTTATACATCGGAATAGCTTATGTATTAAAATAAGATAACTAATGAAAAGCCAGAAATCAAAGAGGGTAAGAAAATGAGGAAAGTAGAATAAATACACAAAAACAAAAAGAAACTCAATGATTCATTGTTGCTTCTGTGCTTAAATTGTTGAAGAATTTCTTTACAACGACAAAGAAAAAAGTATAACAAAATGGATGGCAACTGGATAACACTACATTTGTGCTTCTATATGAGGAATAATTACATGATTAAATCTCCTGGACTCCACTCCCACACAGAACAGAAGTATCAGGTAAGAGCACTACTATTCCTGGTAATGCTAACTAGAGATGTACTACCTCCATGAATTTATATTCTTAACTTGAATCGAAGCAGCACTAATTGTAAACAATTGCAAACCTGTACCTATTGCAGTATTTCACATGTACAGAAGCCTTTCTGCCTTCAACCTGCAATTCCTGCTATTGGTTTTGTTGGTTTCTCAGCTGTAACACTGGGATGAACACAACGCACTTGATGAATTCCAAGTCAGATGTTCAAGGCAAATTTAGTTGTTTCCTTTGCTTCAAAATTTATGATCCTAAAACTTAACTTTTAGAACATACCCATATAACTACCTTCAGCCAACTGAAGGACTACTCACTGAAACCAAGGTGTCTCAAACAGAAAAGTGTAAAATTTGTTTTACACTGACAACTAGAAAAGTTTGAAAATTGGACTTGTAGAACTTCAACATGATCCTGAATATGGCAGAATTATCTACAATATTTATGCTCAGCTTTTTATTACTAAAGCAAAATTATGAAGAACTCCTAAGTTATGAACAGGCACAAGCTTGTTAAGTCACATTTCATCTTTCATTGGTTTTCAGCCTTTTTACCCTATATTTGCCTTATATAACTCAGTTTTGACTTAGCAACTACTGTAATAGTTCTTCCATCTACATGTACAAAGTCATCACTGAAGGTCTATATGCTTTATAAGAAGGATGCATATGAAATATTTGTATCATAAAGCCTGAATTCCATTGAAATCTTGCAAGATAGGAATATAAAAACTATTTTTTAAAAAGCAGATTTTTTTTTTAGGGGTTAAAGGTTTATTCTCTTTTTTACCTTTCTGATTTGATCCATAAAAGTTTTCAAACTAAGAGATTTTCCAAAGTCCCTTGTGTTATCTACTCTTACCAACAGGGAGAGAATGTACTTACATAACACTTTTCCCAGGAGCCACCCATGTAAAACTCACTTTCATCAACTGGAGAATGTCTGAGATTTAAAAACAGTTATGTTCACAGAAATCATAGAGTCACAGAATGGTTTGGAAGGGGCCTTAAAGATCAGCTAGCTCCAACACGCCTGCCAAGGGCAGGGACAGCTTTTATTATACCACGTTTCACAGAGCCCCATCCAACCTGCCTTTGAACACTTCCAGGGATGCGGTATCTCCAACTTTTCTGGGCAGCCCCTAGACCCTCACCAGTTCTAGTGCCTCACCATCCTCACAGGAAAGAATATCTGTTTAACTTTACTAAGTGATTTGTTATTTATGAGTCATTTCTTTCACATGCCCTGTATTAAAATATGCACAATTGAATCCTTCTACATATGAAATAGGCCTAAAAGAGTTTGCTCTATGTCACAGCTATGTCATCCGTAAGTCACTCAGTTTACTAATGTCATCCCATTTTGGTATAGCACGTCATTTAAAAAAAAGACAGAAAAAATATTCTATTTAAATTTGTTATTTAAAACAATTCCATAAGAAGTTCTTTTTCCAAAAGTTGTTGTTTTAAATGATAAAGTTATACTTCCTCATGAAACAGAAGTTTTATCATCTGAGAACCTTCACCAAAGATCATCTAAAGCCTCATAAACCCTCCATCCTCAAAAACATAAGATTAACTTAAAATAAACTTGCTTATATAATGTCAATGGATATTCACAGAACTGATTTTGCTGTACCCCAGTAACTTTCATAATTAAGAGTTTTTGCACTCTTTTTGAAGGCAGCTCCTCTGTTTTCTCATTTGAGGCATGCCATGTGTTTTCTTGGGTGTTCTACCCCAGAAAAAAGTACTATTAGACACAAGAAAAAAAAGGAAACAAAAATACCACCGAGAAGGGTGATCCACTCTCAGGTGATGTGCATCCATACAAATCTGGGATTCAGAATTTGAGGCACTACTGTTTACACTTAGCTGCTTAGACTGCACAGACAGAAATCCCAGAGTTAAAATGAACTGGGCAAGTGAAATTATGCAGCCTGAGGAATCCATTGCTTTTCTGACCCAAACTCCAGTGTCAGCACTCTGACATCCACTGCCTAAATGCATTTCATTTTTCTGCTCATTTCTGGCTAGACCAATGGAACAGATGAAAAATGTCAAGTAGTAACAACTACATAGTAAGTAGTTATGTGCTTGTATTATAAAAGCAGAAATTGAGATAAGATTTATGCACTGGAGGGGAGGAATGACATCCAGGGGGACTTTGAAAGGCTTATGAGGTGGGTCCATCCAAACCTCATCAAGTTCAACAAGACCAAGTACAAGGTCCCAAACTTAGGTCAGGGCAGTTCCAAGCACAAAAACATGCTGGGCAGAGAATGGATTGAGAGCAGCCATGGGGAGAAAGACTTGGGGTTTTCAAGGAAAGCAGCACAATATACCCAACAAAGTGCACCTGCATCCCAGAAAGCCAACTGTATGCTGGGCTGCATCCAAAGCAGCATGTCCAGGAGGGCAAGGGAGGGGATTCTGCCCCTCTGCTCTGCTCTGGTGACACCCTACCTGCAGTGCCACATCCTGTTCTGAAGCCCCAAACATGGATATGGACCTGCTGGAGTGAGTCCAGAGACTGGACACAAAGATGATCAGAGGGTTGGAGTCCCCCTCCTATGAAGGCAGAGAAAGTTGGGGTTGTTGGGTGAAGAAGGCTCCAGGGAAACCATGCAGCAGCATTCTGGCAACTAAAGGGGCCCTACAAGAAAGATGGATTTTTATAAGTGCAGGTCGCAACAAGACAAGGGGAACTTTAAACTGACAGAGGGTGGATTTAGGTTAGATATTAAAAAGAAATTTCTTACAATGTGAGTGGTGAAGCACCGGAACATGTTGCCCAGAGAGGCGATGGATGCCTCATTCCAAGAAACATTCAGGGTCAGTTTGGATGGGGTTTTGAGCAACCTGGTCTGGTGGAAGGTGTCCATAACAATGGTTGGGAGGCTGGGGGTTGGGGGTTTGAAACTCCATGGCCTATAAAGTCCTTTCCAACCCAAACCATTGTATGATTCTGTGACTATAACACAGACAGGACAATGGTACAGACCAGCTTTCTTTTTAAGTACAAGGACTAGAAAATAAAAGAAATGAGAAATATTCCAATTTACAAGAAAGGAAGTGAAGAACCGAAATTCTTAAAAATTAATATAGACCTAGTGGTGAATTTTAACAAATTACTAGATGTCAGCTGGCATTACTTACTGCACTTGAAAGTCACTAGACATACTGAAGCATTTGTTCTTAAGTAATTTGCTTGCTATCACACAGGAAGCATGTGTGGAAAAGTCAGGAACTGAACTGAGATTTGTAACTGAATATATTTAAACACATAAACCATGCTAGTTTATGCAGGTCAATAAAACAGTTGTACTTCTTAACAGCTTTATTTTTGTCTATCATCAAGTTGGAATTGGTAAATTTAAGTCTAAATGCCTAAAAAATGTATTTAGTAACTTAAAATAGAGCTGCAGATTACAAAAATTATCATGGATATCTCATAACCAAGCCTTAGAATTTAACTTAAAATTCCCTGTCTCTCATGTACCGCTATCTTTACTTAATACACCATTAATTGACACATGAAGTAGTTCAAGGGAAGTAGATACTTTTGATGAAACCTTGTCAATTACAGATTTAACTACATATACACAACAGTAACACCATTCCAGAAATCTGGGGCTTTTTTTAGATTACTTGAGGTTTATGCTGTGGTTTACTTCAGGGTCCAGGTTTTGCAGTCACCCATGTTGGGGACCCGGTTAGAAAATGGTTCCCATTCAGTTCCAGCAGCTCCATCCCTTCTCCTCAGCACAAGCCAAGCTCCATCCAAAATGGTGCTGGGAGAGGTGCCCAGAGAAACACTCCTAATGTATCCACTTTGTCCCAGCAAAAGCACCCTAAAAAAAAAAGGAAGCTGGAAATTCTGAACAATGTGCCAAAACCAAAAACAGATCACTTTGTTTCCAATCTCAGTTGCTATGTTGTCTTCCCCTGAGAGGGGAGAATAGGTATGTACCTGAAGAAGAGTAAACAGAAATTATGAGAAAGCTGATGCTTGAAATGCATAACTGCAAAATGCCAAATCCTCTGCTTTTGGAAGCAAAGGAGTACTCAGTGTATTTAGCCTTTTTCAGATTTTGGCCTACTTAGATACACAAAACAAAAGATTATTCAAGAGACTATTACAGATGCCTGATGTTTGCTAGCAGTTTCCAGTTCTCAAGGTTCCCAGGCACAAATTGCATCACTAGACTTAGCTTACATTTCTTAAATTGGCACAACTAAAATTAGAAAGTTATTTCTTTTGGCATCTTAGAAGAATTAAAAACATTGATTTACTATACCTAAATAATTAATTGTGAAATACACTGTTGAAAATATATGTACACCATATGTTTATGTTTCCTATTTTCATTTTTAATTCAAGATAATTTTATTGAACATAACTGTTATCCTGTCTTTGCATTTTAAAAACCTACCTATGATATAGGTGATATTACAAACACAAATATTTCTAAATATATACATCAGAATATTCGGATGAAAATAAGTAACATTTCATGTTCTTCTGCATATTTCATCCCTACTTTAATTATTCACAAAATTAATCTAGCCTTTTTAATAACAAGTATAAAAAATATAAGCAGCAGATCTCCTACAATGGTGTTGCTTACTAATTACTAAATCCAAGTTATCACAGACAGTGGACAAGATAAATACTTCCACTGATTATTTGTGAAGCAGAAAGATTACTCTATAGTATTTCTACTTTGTTACCTATGCAGTATTCCTTCGCTTTATGGCCCTAAAATCTATACATATGAAATAAAATGTTCTAGTAAACAATATTAACAAAAAATGTAATTTTTTTTCTGCAAAAAATTCAAGGAGAGAAAGATCAAACATGTCTTCTTGACAGTCATAATTTCAGATAATACCATATTTATTGATGTTTAAAATTTTGGTTGTACTAAGTATTCTGGAAGAGTCAGAGCAGTTACCATACTAGCATTTTCAAAATACTCCAAAAGCCCCAAAATACTTTACTGAAAATAGCAGACTTGCTTGCTTGGCAGAGTTGGCAGAGTTATGCATACTTTTCAGATCTACCAAATGTTGCAAAAACACATGTCTTCTCTTTTATGGGACATCACGATTGCTCCATTTGTGGTAAATTTGCCCTGAGACACAGAATTTTCCAAAGAAAATTGCATTACAATGGCCCACATCATGCCATCTGTTTTAAAAACCCTCCAGTGATTTCTACAGAGGATAGTCTTAAAAAATAAATGGAACAACAAGTCCCAAAGTACTTTTTTTACCTAGCTTAAATACTTTTCATGAAAAGTATTCTGAAAAATTTAGAAAGCTGTAACATTGCTGCTAAGTTACACCCTTAATATTCATCTATTCCCAAATGGGCGAGAAGGATTCATGGACTGGCTGTAACATATGGGAAAGAACTCCATGGCTGCAGAGGAGATAATGATCCCCACGAAGTAGGGGTTGCACAGGGAGTCCTAGCTTTCCCAGGAGACGAGTCCTGCTGGCTCCCTTCCCTTCCACTCACACCCCCATCAGTAACACCCCGTGCTGCTGTGGCAGCAGCAGAACAGCCAACAGCATCATTCATGTCACAAAAAGTAAGCAGCCACGGAGTCACAGTCCTGGAGTGACCAGAAGGCCATGAGCAAAAAGTTTGTGATCTGAGGTAATATTACCCTCCCATTCGACCGTGCCATCTCAGTCCTTACAGAAGATACACTGCAAACAATGCAGATGACACAGCCACACAAAGGCCCATGGACTGGGGGAAGAAGTGGGACAATTCTTTCAGCCTGTGTCAACACTGAACAAATTTCATCATGCCAAATACCTTAAATGCACTTCACCTGCTCTACAGAACACCAAGAAAAGAAAAAAAAATTGTCACGTCTTGTTATTGTCTACTCTCTTTTAAGACTATTTCTCTGACACAGAGTGCAACTATAAATTTTAATGCTGCAATAACACCCTCACCTTCCTTCTTTGGTTACTTTTGAAAATGAGATCTCTGTAAAACACCAAAGCATGCACAAAGTTCAGATTTTTGATTACATAAACAAATACTTTATATAAAGAAGCTTAGTATCCTTATTAATACTGCACTGGAGCTGTTACTTTATAACAGATACACAGAGGAACATGCCCAGAAATTCCCTGGTGAAGTCATCTGAAACCCCTTTCAAAAGAGCAATAACCTTCTGCATCAGTACAGCTTCATATTATCTCACGTCTGATTTACAAATAGAACGAAAGTTCCTGTGAACTTCGTTAAATGGCTATTACCTAATAATTCCAATCTTTTCATAGCACAACCAATGTTCTTAGATCATTGGTATTTGTTAGTCAAATTTTATAGATATAAATAGCAATTCTAAAATACCCAAGATGTATATTGAATCTAACTCCCACCCTCTGCACAGCACACATGGAATGTCACTGGCTTTGTATCACTCCACATGGGTGATCTGGGTTTGGGACTGGTCTGGTTTGGGTTTGTTTGAACATGAATGATGTAAGGCAGCATTTCTTTTTCATATTTAGAATGGCTTTAGTCATGCAGATGATATGCCTGTCAAAATAGGTCCAAACTGGAATGAGAGAAAGAGAGAGAGAGAGAAAGAGAGAGAGAGAGAGAGAAAGAGAGAGAGAGAGAAAGAGAGAGAGAGAGAGAGAAAGAGAGAGAGAAAGAGAGAGAGAGAGAGAAAGAGAGAGAGAAAGAGAGAAAGAGAGAGAGAGAGAAAGAGAGAGAGAGAGAGAGAAAGAGAGAAAGAGAGAGAGAGAAAAAAAAGGACACACAAAGCATAATAAAAAAATTCTAATGACTTGATATGAAATCATAGTAATTGCAACATCAACATGAAGACACATCTTTCTTTCCCTTGCAAAGGAACCTTTTATGCTCATGACACCTCCTAGACATAAGAGCCTTCAATTTATCCTTGATCCCAAGTGTGCTCCTTTATTCTGAGCAGCACTTCACATCTCTCTAACTGGATGTTATTCACTAACCCAAAAGGGTTTGTTCGTTCCTCTTGGATTCCGGTATTCACTATGGGCATAATTCATGCCCTCAAAGATTCCTTGCTCTACCCATTCCAAAGCCACAGCACATTGCCCCGTGCACAAACTGTGAGCATCCTGGCTCCTTTCACCCTTTGAAAGGAATGTCAACACCTTGAATCTTCCATCTCCCATTCTCCCATTCTTGTGATTCAAGAGGACCCATCAGCAGATATAGTTTTGCTACTCTGCCTGAGCAAGGTGTGATCACTAGGTTTCCACTCAGGTCAACAGGTTTCTGAAAAACCCAATGGCATTTCCAGAGTATCTCTCAAACACACAATCATTTATCACTGTGTTTTAACCTATCAAGAAAATGGTTGCAAACATCTCTCTCACACACACATGAAGGGGCAGGGGGCGCAGTGGGTGGGAAATGACAGATTATTTTTGTTTGTGCCTGGTTGTTCCTACCAACTTTTACCTCTGCTTTGCTCTAGCAGTCAGTCTATTATTTGAAAAGCAAAGATTCATTCAACTCCAAGCATCTTTGCCTAGGAGCCGCTCACTTTTACACACTGCTAAATTTTAGCCACAGCACTCAGTAAAAAGGAAAGCAAAATGACTCTTCCCATATCACTAACTGCTGTAAATCATCCCAAGTAGAAAAGTAAATATTTTGATATGGAAATACAGCCAATCCACACTGAAAGAAAATGTAAATAAAATGCGAGTGTGCATAAGACAATCTGGGTAGTGACTGCCCACTGATAAAAGGTTACCAGCAAACTCACTATCTCCTGTATCTGGGGATATTTGGTCTGTACTAACCAAAGCAGATGTAGAAATTGAAAAAAGACAAAATTAAGTCAAACACACAAAAGCATCCCCAAATTTTACTGGAATTCCATTTCAGAAGAGTGGAGTGGGGGGGTGGGCAAGTTCTCACCTACTCTGACAGGCACTAATTATTTGAAAACATACTGTAATGCTTTCTCTTTTTCCCTTCATTTCCTACATATGTTAGTTTTCCCCAATCTTGGGACACGTGTTCACAGCCAAATAAACCAACCACATTAAAACCAAACAACGACAGAAACAAAATTAACCAACAAACACACATACACACACAGAAGAAATAAAAAACACCAATACACACCACAAAGTAGCTGACTTGTAGAATAGAAATTCAGTTTCTCTCTGCTGTGGCTGCCTCCACCATAGTCACCACCAACAGTGCCTTTATCACCATTTGAGGTGAGCCCAAGCAGGTCCCACTTTCACAGTTCCTAATTGCCCGAGTGCATTGTCAACACCCAGCAGAAAACTAAAGCAGGAACAGCTCAAGGACATGGAAATGGAGGAGGCAGTAGCAGAGATGTAAAAATCAGGGCTGCAGGGGCAGTCAGAGGATGCACGATGGAGTATTAGACAGACATAGTTACAGCTTTCTTCAGCTGCTCTTTTGGTGGTCTGTTTGAGGAAATGTAAAAGTATTTCCTACAAAATATTATTTAAAAAGAATGGACAATAAGGGAAATAACTCTGAGTTGAGCTCATCTGATGCTCATTACACTGACTCTCTAATTCTATAGTGTAGGAAAAGGCTTACATGCAGAGATTAACATTTTTATTTTACAGATCTAGTTCTATGTATGACAGAATATGTATTTTCATGTAGCGGAAGAAATATATATTGTTACTAAAGAATTTTCTAGATTATACTGGTATATTTTCATACTTCTAAGATTCTTACCACCATAGCATCTATACAACAGAAGAAAACCCTATCATATAATGCACAGCTAATTAGCAATGTAGAGCAGTATACAGA
Source organism: Chamaea fasciata (assembly GCF_029207755.1). NCBI lineage: Eukaryota > Metazoa > Chordata > Aves > Passeriformes > Sylviidae > Chamaea > Chamaea fasciata. The sequence continues at coordinate 124,823,133 of NW_027094086.1, read as the reverse complement.
AACAACAGTGGTCTAGGACAGAGGGCTGTATCTTTGACTGATGACTGAAATTTTAATTCTCTAAGAATTAATGTATATATTTTACTTCTTTCTAGCAAAAAAAAAATAACAGTTTCAATACAGCAAGGTCAAGAGAAATAAAAAAAAAAAAAAATTAAAAGTTCAAGCTCCAGAGGCAGGAACTCATCATGATCTAAACTAACTCCCTCAAAGTAGGAGCAGGTTAGAAACTATCTGCATATGCATTCCATGCATTTGCTGCAAAGGCAGTGACACAGCTTGGAGAAAATACACAGAAAATAAACTCACAACACCAGAGGTCACACCTCAATAGTAAGAATTATGATGCATTGATTTTAAACTATACATCATTTTTTCATCAAAACTTCAACACTGCTCATATCTTAATATATTTAGAATAAGTAAACTTTAAAAGAAGTAGGAACAGGAGTCTGACAGCATCAGCCTACCTCATCTACCATTGCCTTGCTTTATCATATTAATTCTCTTAAGTTCAGATCTACAGACTAATACGGTCATTTGACAGCATTCAGTATTCATTAATTTTACTAGTCCTGAAACTTTTCAATGGTTTTTACTGAAGACCTATCTTCCTTAGCTAAAACTGCTTAGATTTCTTTGTAATGTAAATTCTTTTACTGTACACCTAACAAGGGGCACAGGTCTATCTCATTAATTCAGACTATGAAATACCAGACAATACTTCTCTTAGATTAATATAACACATCACAGAACTGTAACTTTTTCTAGGACGATTTAAAAAATGATGTCATTCCAAGCTACATACTTTATAAGCATCATTATTTACAAGCATTATAAATAATGATGAGTAGTTCATACAGAATAATTTATGGGAAATATATTGTTTTTAATTAATTTTAATTTAATTAATTCAAATTCTCAGAAGTACAATCCTTGGAAACAGCCTCCCAGTGTGAACAGTCACACTTAAAAATTAAGATGTAATGTTGCTTACACCTTCTTCAATATTTGAAATATGAGACCTTAAAAATTATGACAGTAACAGCTTTGCTGAAATATCTTCACAGAGGAGCACAGAAGGCAGACAGACACAGTATTACATTTTATTCTAAGCTAAAATTATCTGAGTATTTAGTCATGTCGTAACTTCATTGTTTTAATGACTTAGTCTTGCATTATAAATCTCAGGTTATGTTCTTGACTCCACAGGGACATTCTGTGGCTTCTAGTAAGGGTGTGCAAAATTGAGGCTCAGTGAACCCCAATCTGCATGAGGCATCTAAGACATGTTTCCTGAGGTTGTAAATGACTATGCGGTCCATGTGATCACATGCGATCCACAATGTTCCATGTGATCGATTCCAACTCCATGTTCCCACTGCTATATGAAAAGAGGATGACCATGGTGATGTTGATTTTTTTAAAATAGAAATACTGCAATATAATGCCAAATATTTAGCAGTAATGCATACACACGTAGCCCCAGTGACAGAGCTAGCTTCTGTTGGGCATATGATCAAAATAAAAAAAAAAAAAAACCTGTCATGTACTGGAGTTCATTCAGACCTAATGTGACCCCAGCCAGGGTTAGTCACTTGGGTAGGAACTGTTTCTCTAACTACCACCTCAGAGCGCACTTCCTATAAGTAACTAAACTGTCAGATGGATTCTGACAGCTATAAATTTAATCATGTTCACAACTGCAATGAATATTTGCTGGCACATTCAGCACGTAGTCAATAGAAATTTATATAGAAGGTAGGCAGACTTATATAAACACACCCATGTTTCTAAATTAACGAAGTCCAAGTATTTGCAGACTAGGCAGCAGAATATTTTGTATTACGTTAAGATTAGAAGATCAGAAAACACAGAAAAGCAAAAAAATGTAAACATTTAGAAAATACTTTTAAAATATTTTTGTTTTTTATAATTCTTGAAATGACTAAATTTATGCAAGAGGTATGACACATAGTATTATTGTTGCATAGGGTATCTTTGAAAAAGTTTCAATTTCACTATGTATTATTTACAAAGAAAAACAACCCTTTTCTGACTGATTAGTAAGTCATTATTCCAGTTGCTATTATAGTCATACCAATTAAACATGTAACACAACACCAAAATGTTTTTAAGGATAGGTACAAGAAAAGATTTAGAGAGTTGAAAATGAATTCCGGTATGATATAGGTACCAAATCCTCTAATAGTCTGATTGTCCTTGCTCTTGCTTGCTAATGCTATCTTCCACTTCCCATTGGAATAGATTTATATACCTCAGCATTGATAAATCTAAAATAATGTACATTAAAAAAAAATCATACCAATACATTTAAAGTGATGACCAGTGAGCTCATCACTGATGAGTTACCACTGAGAAATATAATAAAAAATTGGAATTACAATCAGAAGAGACCGGTTGAGTGCTTGACAGCATTCAAAAATAAAAGTATTCAGAAAAAAAATCAGAATAAAACAATTTATTTCATTGTATAGATCCCTGGTGTACTTACATTCTGAACAACATGCAGAGCTTTTTTGGATTTGCAAATTGATTACAGTAGAACTGGAAAAAGAGGACAAAAAAGATGGAACATAAAAAATAAAAGCACACACGAATTCTTCCATCTTCAAAATGAAACAGGCCTATCTCCGATATCTGTAAAATAATAAATGAGTACAGAGTGTTGGAATCTGAAGGAACACTCTGGAAATCCTCAGCTTATTCTTCTACTCTTTTCTTGATAACCTGTGGTAGGAGGCAGCATACTAGTCCAGACAGACTTTCATCCAGTAAAGCAATCCTTATGCTTTTAAGAAGGATGAAGAACGATCCCATTCACCTGCCCCACTAATAGTGCCTTGATAAGGATATAAATAAGCCACAGTGATTTTTCAATACCATGTGCAGAATTTGACTCCTCCAGAAAAAAAAACAACAAAAAACCCTAACAAATAGCCCCCCCCCCCCCAAACAAACAAAAAAACAAAGCCAGACAAACTGATTAATAGCAATTATTTTTTCTCTGGAAAAAAAATAAAAAGTAAATGGCACAATGTTTACCACACTAAGTGGTTAATAGCAATTATTTTTTCTCTGGAAAAAAAAAAGTAAATGGCACAATGTTTACCACACTAAGTGGTGTGGGCGCTCACCTGCCACATATACAACACATACTTCCCACAAACCCAGAGAAGCACACACATAAAAAATAGTTTACTGGCAATATATAGTTTCCAAAAGTATCTAGATAATAACCAATGAAAACATCCCTTTTAGCTGTAATTGTGCTTGCTGTCATTTACAGAATCCAACTCCAACTATACTGAGGAATGTAATCTGCATTACCAACTCTTCAAAGGAATCCACCTCCAATACACAATAATAAACTTCATGACCATATGTAAGGTCTTCATCATGCTATTTACAACCATTTTAAGGTATTTAATAGTAATATAAGGCATTTAGCGTATCACGTCAGAAAGGTTATGCTGTCATGAACTTTCTTTCCTTCCCTCCTCTTCCATTTTATTAGGCTATCTTAAAACAAGAAATATTCAGTGGAGTATGTGTTAAATCTGAAGAATCAATGACAACATTGTTGAAGGCAAGTTAAGACTCAGTATTATCTTCTCTTCTTCAACACCCACAGGTTGAAAATCATTACCACAGCTGCTCTCTCTTCAGGTGCTTGATTTTTTAACAGTTTAAAAACTCTCCAAACTTTGTGCTTTGCACAAGGAACTTTCCTTCAAACATCCACACCATTTCTTGCATATCCCTAAAACATTGAAATGGCTGTAGAAGACATTGGTTTAAAGTTCTTGAGACTTATAGGTTATATAAAGAAAGTAGACATACAGGTTCCATGCACCTACGTACACTTGTCTACATGTCCTTCAAACATAGCATTGGATGAAAGTAAATTTTGATATTAACATGCAATAATTATCTACACATGTGATTCATATTCATTTGTTATTATGAGGCAAAGATATCAACATAGGTGTTGATATGAAAACACAAGGCTCAGAAATAAGATCTCACATTAGGATACATGCATCAAGTTCCCTGGAGAGGAACAGCATTTTATTCCTTCATGGGTTAATACTTTGCTCTCAGCTTAAAAGAGATGGCACCTGCTCTGTCAAATACATATTTGCATTTCCAAAGAATGAGAGAAGCAAACAAGACAAGGGGGAGGAGTAATGAAACTTTTCCCGAATACATTAAAGAACTCCACATGGGGAAAGGATGAAGCATTTGAATCTGAATGAAAACTGCAGAACATGACAAGAAATATGTACAAGAATTGGAAAACCTTTCCTGCTTGTGATGCTCTCCAGTGAAAAACAGACAAGAATGTAAATAATGCAAGACAAACTGGATCTTGACCGAACAGCAAATCCAAGGAGTTGTAACATGTCAGGAAACATAGATTCTGATCTGATTTTAGTACAAATAAACAAAGCAAGAATGTCTCAGTTCTACAACTGCTTTCATTCAAGTCCATGTTCCACGGTGACTTATTTCAGATTGTGAAAATAATGCTTTTATTTAATTTTACTTTAAGATGGCAGATGAATTATGAATGAACTACAGAAGCGTTCAAGGTTTCTAGATGATGAAAGCATTACTCCATCACCCCCGTAGGAGTTGCTATCCTTTTAGTTAGGGTCCTGCACTAATCATGCAGAACTCACTGTCTCGCTTTATCATCATATTAGGATCCTGAAAGGGTCATCTCTTCCTTGAGATAGACAGCATTCTGAGTCACTAATATAGGATCCAAAATGAAAAAGCTTCATGGAGTGACTAAAGTTATCAGACGTATGCCCTGAACTGACATAAGGTCAGAGGGAATATGGCCTAAACCCTGAGGAAGTGTTCTTAAAAGTATAAGATCTTTGCTATGGCCCATATATTCTTATTAGTTTCCTTTACACCTACCTGCTTGTTAAACTACACTGAAAGATGACTGAATATGTTCCTGTTAGCTGCAAAACTGTATTTGAAAGATTCTACAAATTCTTCCATCATTGAGAGATGATCTACCCTGACTTCATTAGCTCATCAGACCTAAATACGAGCACATAAAAATTCTTAAAAGACTTGAGCAACTTCTTGTTCACTAAATAGGCAACTAGATATAAGTAGTGGATCTTCATCAAGAATCTTTTGCTCAACACCAACAGAGGTATGCAAAAATGACCACCCAGGTGTACTGTGCAATAGACGGTAGAAAAATGTATCAAACACTCATATTAGCTGGTTTTTTAGTTTCTGTGTGAATATTTATAGGAAACAGTCTGAGACAGAACATGAAGCTTTTCTATGAGGAACTATTTTGAATTTACAAAAGCGAAACATTTCATAACTGAAAATGTGAGGGAAACAAAATAACCACTTGGCATTTTAAACTGAAAGAGGAAGTAAAAGATCATTCTTATCAGAGTACTGTACTGTTTTGAACAACATCTAATATTCAAAGCTGGGAGGTTTCCCAGGATTCCTCTAGCCATTCTACTTTCATGAAATAGGTTGTGTCAAAGCACTAAGCCTAACAAAGGGTAGTGCAAATTTATGTACCGCTGTTATATGAGATCATATTGTTAGAAGGTTTGAATTCCTTGACATAGAAGTTGTCAGGCTGCTTAAACACAAACATCTTCATTTGTGCTTTTAAAGTAAAAATAGACAAAATGACCCACTGTACTTCCTGAGCAGAAGTGGCAGTACCACAGTACAGTGCAGTACTACACAATTTTAACTTCACAACAGCATATGAAAAGAAACTTTATCACAGAAGCAGTTTTTCAATATGTATGACATGTAGAACAAAGTAAACCTAAATGCCTAAATGGTTTTCAAAGTAAATCCAGAATTTTTATTTTTCATTAAAAAGCATTGCTGGAATATTGTATATCAATAACAAATTAAGACAGACTTCTTGGTAAACACACACCATAGTCATGTTTTTGGGACATGAAGAAAAATAGAAATGCTGCAGACTACTTGTTTATTTAGATATGTTTAAAAATAGGTCCTTTGATACTTAACTTCTGGTACGTCGCCCATTCTAATGAACTACTGTTTTATGGCTATTTTACTTTGTGTTTATATTCAGTAAGGCATGGAGAAGACTTGATACTTTCTTAGGAGTTCAGCTCTTCCGTACCTTCCTAGCTGAGACAATATCCAAGGGTATAATATACCTCACACAAAGATGGATGTCTTAAAATTGGATTTTAAACTGTGAACAATTCACACCATCCAGGCACCATTTATAATGAATTGAGAGACCTGGATACATCCAGAATGTGCTTCAACTGACCTATAAAGGATGCTCATCTTAAAAAATTTCCCCCAGCAGGTGCTTTTGACTTTCTGTTTGTAATAATAGGAGAGACAGAAGGTAACCAGATGGTATTTAGATATTGAATAGAAGACAGAATAGACCCTTTAATGTATACTTTGAACATTTTTAAAACTTAATTTCTAAATGATGGCAAAGCTACCAAAATCTAAAGAAACAGACAAAGTAAAGATATTGAGTAAAATATAGGGGTGTACAGAAACAGCATTCTGGTTACAGAAAAGAGAATAAATCAAGTTTTACATATCTAAACCTAAACCTTTTCACAGAATTCTTTTAAATTTTAGAAAAAAGGTTTTCATTGAAGACTAAAAAGAAAAAAAAAATAATTGAAAAAGAAAAGAAAGGTAAGAATTATATTTCCTTTTGCTTGCTTAATTCATTACTGCTTGTAATCACGTATCTTTCAGTTTTCATCTACTTCAGTATCAACTTTTTGGCTATAAACATTATCTCTTTTTTTTCTTTATTCTTTTTTTTTTTCCTTCTTTCCTTCTTAAAATCTATTTCTGGCATAATATTGCCTCTCATTCACTTGATTAATTCATAAATTCATGCAGGACACAGGAGAAAACCCACAATTGAAGAGGCAAAAACAGCAGCAGATCCTTGAGTCTCAGGATGGAGTGGTGCATATTCTTATGTCTAGGCCATAGTCTCCGTAGCCTAGATTTAGAAGAAAACACTACTTTTCCTTTCAGAAGACAAGACAGCAAAATTTGCTGATTTCACACCACCTGAGATTTTCTCCTAGGGTGATACAGCTGCCTTACTATTTGCCACTCCTCTATTTCACTTAAATTTAGCCTATCAGTTCCCTAAGACCACAAACATACATGTCATGGCATGAAGAAGCCACATATACTTCAAGAGCATTCAGGACTGTTTTCAGGTAATTTCCAAACTCAAACCAGTGTATAAATCAGAAGCATCCACCTGGGGAAAAATTTAGACCAATAAGAATAAATTTGACTCATTGCTTTTACTCCACACAATATGCTTTAAAAGACAAAGGAGAAAAAAAAAGACGTTCCTATTAACTGTGCAAGTTTTTCCTATTCCCTGACTAAACCAACAATACATGGGAATGCTTTATAATACCCACAGGGCAACTCAAAAGGCAAGCAAAGCACCATGTCACAGCAGAAGGCTCACAGGTTTGGATGCACCAATGTAAACTTTCATGAAAATTTTCACGTCTTTGTTGAGATTGTTACTACTGCAAGGACTAGAGAGTGAGCTTCTTATTACAACTACTGAGCACTAGACATCTCAGTGAACGTCTAATGAAAGAAAAAACAGAACAATTTCAAACCAAGTAATCAAAATGTGGCTGAAAATGAACCTAAAGATAATCAAATATTTCACGGCATTTATATTAACTGTCAGAAATACATTAATATTTCTGTCACCATAAAAAGAGTCATTCCCAAAATCCTTAACAGAGAAGAAAGAAGTATCTAGAGGTCATTTTAGTGATGATTTACTACAGTAAACAAGAAGCATCTAAAAATAAAAAGCCAATCAGTCCCCAGAATCAGAAGTCTAATTATTAACATTGAACTGACAAACATGTCTACAACTCTGCTTGTCTTTGTTTTATTTACTTTTTTAAAAATCGTTTAGGGCAAAACAATAGTGTCAGAGTTGTACACTTACATTCCAAACTTGTAGTAAGGGGTAGGACAAGAAGTAATTAAACAGCCTCCAAATACTTACATTTGTTAAGCTTTTAAACTTGTGGCAAACTAACTAGATCCCTTCAGGGCTAAACTGCTGCAAACATTATTCAAAGAAGACTTCTATTTTCTTCAGAAACAATTAAAAAAGAAAATGTGTTCTACATGGCATAAAGCTGTTTTACACGGTGTTTGGGGACAGTTACTCGTCTCAATTCCAACTAAATAAATAAATATTTACTTCTCAGCTTCCTAAATTAGCCTAAATACTTTACCTGCATCAGATCATTTCTATCCATAGCGAGAGCATTCTTAGTGTACTGAAAACTAGGTCAGGTTGACAAAATCAAGATATCAGTTTCAAAGCACAAATTTTTAACTTTTTTCCACTTTTTTAGGCAAGGTATTAAAAATAACTACAAGCATCAAACTCTTCTCAGTGAGACCCAGCATGGAACTTCTTCAGCTTTCCAGTACTCTCAATTTGCTGGTTTAGCTATAAAAGTAGTCCCTGAAGAGAAAATTATTAATAAAATACTGTTATGAAAAACTAAAATTATGGACAAGTAATTGCCTTAGGTCTTCTATTACTCTTACTAATTATTTTGTAAGTGCCACAGGAAACAATAAACTGACTTGAAGAAACTCACAACTGAAGGTCAAGAGACCCTTTAGTGGAATTCTTGCCACGAAAGGATTTTTTTAAACATTTTATACCATTTTCTGTTGATTAAACTGGCTGTGAAATGCTGTAATTCCTTCAGAGTAACACTTGGAACCTAATCTACATAAGTGTTAAAGAAATTGGGAATTACATCCAGAGCAAGGTGTAGTCCATATTCTTGATATCTTTTCCACTTTGGACCGTAATGCAAAGCTCAGCTAGGAATTCCTGAAGCAGGTTGCAAACTTTACTTGATAGTAGCAAGCTGTTGGGAGCTTTCAGGAGGCCAGCATCCTTTTCTTCCACAGCACTGAGCGGGACTGATGTCTCCCAGATTTGACTGGGAGAACTTTACCATGACTTTAAAATAAAAATAAATGTCTTTCACAAGTACCTTCTCCTTTCCACAGACAGAAGTCTGGCTTGAAATTCTCTTGATTGAGCACAGTAAACCACAAAACAAGACCAATTGTTTCTGTAACCCACTCCCTTCTAATTGTCACCACTCTTTCGTAATTCCTGATACAGATGAAAACGTTTCATCACCCACTTTCATCAAGCCCTTAAAAAGACTTGTGGAAATTGTATGCAGAAGGCTCAACTTATCAGTGATCTAATAAGGGTCATGACAATTCAAATATTATCTATATTCAAGAAGCATCTGGACAATGCTCTTAGTCACACAGTTTAGTTTTAGGTAGTCCTCTGAGGAGCAGGGAGTTGGACTCAATGATCTTTACGGATCACTTAAAACTTGAGATATTCCATGACTCTGTGCTATATGCTGTTATTTTTTGTTACATTAAATATAAAGCATGACTTCAGGCTATTATCTTTCATTCTTTGTGTGCTATTCACAAGAACTCAGTGCTGCTGACATGCACACACAAAACAAGAGAAGCCCAGTCCAGCTATCCAACCAGCTGACTGAAGTTTTCCAGTATTAACCTATTACTACCTTTACTCCCAAATGTGCTATTTACACTCTGATTCATCAAAATGCTGCTCTAACAGGTTTCCTACAACTCTCTCATCATTCTCTTCATGCCTGTTCCAGTGATCTCATTCCATAGGCAAGAGGTACCTAGACCCATCCTATAGTGACACCTGAATGACAGCTGCAGAGCAGAAACAGTGCAGAACTCCTTATAAGTAAAAACCTAATATCTAATGCTCTTTTAAAAAATTAACTTTATTACTTTCATACTGCACGAACTCTTAAAAAACATCTGTTTATTCATGCATTGCTACTGAATACTGTTCAAGACACCTATAGGTGTTTAGAAAAGATTATTTCAGCCAATACAAAACAATTCCTTACTTCTTCTTTAAAAAAATATAAGAAAGGGTTTTTTTCCTAAATCTGCATAAGAACAGAAACTTCTGATATTTGCAGGCCCCTAAATTAGATTAACAAAAGTGGACCCAAATATTTCAAATCCATAGCGTAAAACATACCACTCCACAAACATTTCAGACTGTTGAATAACTGTTCCAGGCCTTCCCTGCCATGATAAACAACAAAGTCCTTCTACTTTGACGAATGAACGAGAGACAAGAGAAGCCCCTGGAGGAAAGTGTTGCTTTGTGATGCCCCATGCTTCTTGATGCTTGTTTTCCTTCTGTACCAGATAGACATTTCAGGCTCTGAGCAATACTGGATTACCACTTCGGGGAGAAACAAGGGATTTATTTCCTGTCATGTTATCCATAAAGCATAGCACAAGTCCAGTCATCTGGGAATGCACATTAGGTTCTTGGTATGGATTTTTTTTCTGGACGCATAATGACTTTCTAAATATGTGCATCACACCATTCAAGTGCAAAGAAAAACTATTACCTTGCTACATTAGGTCATTTAACCTAAACGGCAGTGGGAAATGTCGAGTAGCTTTTATAAAAACTTAAAAGACTACATCTCCTGCTACAATTACTGGTTTTCCCCATCCTGTTGCACTGTCTTTTTTACGATAGGGGTTTTTAACTTTTCCATTTTTTTCCTAAACTTACATCAGATAAAACTGCTTTTGAAAATTAATAAAGTTCTACCTAAATTTGTAGAAAAACAGTCAAACAATGAAGAACTGAAGACCCTACAATCTGCTTGTTTAGCTATGGAAAAATAATACCTATGATACAGTAATCTGATGATAAAATCTTTAATCCATCTCCAAAACAGGACACTCACAATGAAAAATGTAATTACATTCACTTCCGACAAATAAAACTGTTCTTAAAAAAGAAACAGAATAACACTGGGCCACACACCAAACAAACATAAACAAACAAACACCCCAAAACAAAACAAATACAAAACATAAGAATAAGCTTGTAACATCAACACGTAAAGTTTTAAAGGACCAGCCTTTAATGCCTAAGTTTGCAGCCGCATCTTTTGTTTCCTGCCCTCGCTGTGTTCGCATCTACACTGGATGCCTCAGCACTTCACTGCTTTGAAGCCGGCTATCAGGGGCAGCATCAGGACACCGACTGAGCTTGAGCAAAGTGATACAGGTCGACGAGGCAAATTGGCAGGAACTAGAAATCAAAGCGAAGCGTCGGGAAGAATTTAACACAGCACGGCTAGCTACAACTTTCAGCTTAGCCCCTCCACTCCGCCCAGACACACTGCCGTGCATCACGGCCCCCCCAGTTCCGCGGCTCCCACCGCTCCGGCCGCCCAGCGACTCGCGAACTTACTGCAGTGCGATGCGGGCGGAGGGAACGCTCGGCCCTGGGATGCGAGAGAGCCTGGCGCCCTGGGCAGCCGCGGGACCGGCCATCCAGCCGGGCCACCGCCAGCGACGGCGGCGACACCGCCGCCAGCCCCCCGCCCCGCCCCGCCGCCGGCTGCCGCAGCCCAGCGCGCCCGGCCCGGCCCCGCGGGGTCACCGCCGCCCTCGGCCCCGCTTCTCGCCGCCCTCCGCGGCACAGCGCGGAGCCGGCAGCCGCCCTCCTCCCGGGAACGGGCAGCCGCCTCCGGGCGGCGCGGTTTTAAGCGGCGGTGCGCCAGCACATCTCCCACCCCCTTCCCGGCCGGGCGGCAGGGGGGAGGGGAGAAGCGAGACACACACACACATACACACATACACACATACACACATACACACACACACACAGAGACACCCCCCGCGCAGCCCCTCCCGCCCCCGCGCAGCTGCGGTACCTGTTGTCCAGCGTCCGCATCCTCCGGGCGCCGCCCGCCGACTCCGCGCCCGCTCCGCGCTGGGGCGGCGGTGCGGCAAGACCCGCGCACCGCTCCGCGAAGCTCCGCTAGCGCTTCTCCATCCGCTGCCCCGCGCCGAGAGGCGCTAAGCCCGCGCAACACTTACCCAAAGTTTACAGGGTCTCCCCGCCGGTGGCGACCGCCCAGGGCTGCCGGTCGCCCTCCCCGCCGCCCGCTGCGAGGTAGCGGGGCTGTGACAGCAGGCTGTGACGGAGGGGCCGAGCGCCGCCCGCCCCGCGCGTACCTGCCCGGCCGGGCGCTGCCGCGGGGCGCCCGCAAAAGGCGGCGGCCGCGGAGCGGCTCCCACGCAGGTGCGCGGGCACTGCGCCGCCGGAGCCCGCGGCTCAAGGAGCTGGGAGAGGCTGCGCGCTCCCTACCACGGCACCGTCCGGTCCCCGGCAGCCGCTGTCCCCCGGTAAGGCCGGCCCAGTGCCCGGCTCGGCGCCCAGCAGCCGCTTCAGCAGCAGCCCGCCGTGCCCGGCTCGCCAGCCTCCATCCGGCCCGAGGGACCTTGGCGAACCTCGCTCCTCGGAACGCTGCCCTGGGTCCCCGCTTTCCTCCAGCACCTGTTTCGGAACCTCTCTGAGTGTAGCAACAATCCAGCTAGGGCCTGTAAGAATTTGCAGATTTACTCAGAAAGAAGAAATGAGGGACCGGAGTAGCAATGGCATGGAAATTAATGTATTTGTGCTAGTGCCTACCGTTTAGCAAACGCACGACTAGGGAGCTGATCAAACTTTCACGGACAGGTTCCCAGTGTATTTAATGAGAGATTTCTATGCACTACCAACTTCCATCTTCACCAAGTCTTGAGTGGTCAGATAAGCCTCAGAACTTCAGCTGGGAACCTGATTTTGTATTTAATTATAATGACATTAATTTCTATTTATAGTCGCTTTGTTGATATATGGCACTAAAAGACTTTAGCTTTGAAGGGTGTTTTAGGGAATGTATGTGAGATCTAGCATATTGGTGATAATTTTATATAATAAATCCATTGAAGTTTGAAAATTAAAAACATTTTCTAGCATTTTTTGTTTCTTTTGTACATGTATCCATTCTTCCTTTCTAAAATGTGCATTTAAAAGGTTTGGTTTTCATAAGACACAAGTGCTAGAAATTCTTGGATTCCTCTTTATTTTAGGAACCATGAAAACCATGCCAGCCTGATTTTGTTTATAGAGAGGTTTCTTAAAGGAGAATTCCTTAATTCACCCAGTGCACTGAACATGGTTTCGTCAGCATAAATGGTACCTGCTCTCTCTAAATTAACTTCTCCACAACACCATAAAAGGCATTTAAGTATTTTGAAGTAGCACATTTCCAAAACTCACTGGCACTCCAACTTTTTGTTTAACAAAAAGAGTTTGAAAATTTAGATGAGCATCCAGTGTACAAGTGAAATGTAATTTTTATGTTATATAATGGAATAAGTACATATTTAGACTATAATATCAGTGATACAAAGGCATTCATAACTAAAATTTCATTTTTCATATAGTTTTGTCTTAAATGAACTTACATTGTGTTTTAAATAATCCATTCAATTCTCTTCATATTCTCATAAAACAAACAGAAACAACAACTTTTCTGTAACTTTGGAAAAAAAATGGTCTTCAGAGGCATAGCATCCTACGTATTAGCCTTTAAATTCACATCCAGTAGTCAACTTCATAAATATGTTTCCAAATTCCAGCTTCACAGTAGCACATGCCAAGTACTGTCTTTAGTTCCCTGTGTCTAATGTTTGCTTTCCCTTTAAAACACTGATTTCAAGAGATTCTTTTTCTCCCAGGGAAGGAATTCCTTGTACAGTCCCACTATATTTGAGCCTCAAGTTACTAAATATGGATCAAAACACTGTAATACAGTGAGTAGTTACTTAATGGTGATAAATCATTCCAGTACAACACAAAATTTTTATAGGCCTTGCAATAAAATGTTACATCTTGTGGTATGGGGCAGAGAGCTGGTTTTGAATCACCATATTGCCTTAAAAATTGCTTTGAAGCACTCTCAGTTACACGTGGTCATAAAAAAAATAAAAATTACTGCAAAAATATGATCACAATAAAAAATACATATTTTATGTTGTGCAGAACTTCCATATATTCACTTAACTTAGGCCTTTACTGTTCTCTTCTGCTGTGTATTAGAATAGGGTCCAACTTCAGTTCCTGCTGAAATGGAAAAGGTCTCACAAGTTCATTTACAGTTTGGAATGACAACTCCCTTGACACTTGTAGCTTTTAAACTCCAAAGAAAAATTTGGAGGTCTTACAATACAGGAAGAAAAATTAACCCCTTCATTAAACATTTCATTTGCTTTAGGAAGGCAACAACCTTCACACAGGTGAAAGCCAACTCAGTACAGCTGAGCTGTGAAAGATCAATATAAAAGATGCCAAACTGAAAGACTCTAAGATTCTTTTTTCCACTGGAAAATGCTTAGGAGATTGCTATCCACATGCCTAGTTTTAGAAACATTGCTGTATTATGTGCTGTTTTGAGAATAGGTAGAGGATGGGGATAGATGGATTATGGATTATGGCTAAGAGCTTCCTCAGCACAGAGCTCAGTGGCAGTGTTTGTGCATAGCACATTCACATAAGCATCTTTGTTCTGGTTTCAATACAAAGCTCCAGCATCCTGTTCCAGAAACAGGGTGCTGCCCAAACTGTATAGGCTCCTTTCCTCCCCTCCTTTAATCAAGCTCCTACCATAAGCAGATTAAAATATGCAAAGAGTTTGTCTGTTAACAGCTCACTCCCTCACAGCAAAGAAAATAACAGATGTCTAGAAGCCACGGCCAAAATTTTAAATATTAAATTTATTATACTATATACTTAGATCTGTGTTTGGATATTTAAATTAATTTTGTTGCTAAGCATGACTTTAAGTTGCTCATTTAATAAAACTATGATGAACTTGGAGCCCTACAGTTTTACATGATTCATGAAAGAACAAAGCACCTAACTCAAGAATCCTAACAGAAAAATAATTCTCAGTTTCCAAGATGTTTTATTTGCTTTTAATATATTGTAACAATACCAGTCATCTGCATTTATAGTATATTAGTAGTTTTGAAAGAAACAGGGTTCAGGCTTACAAATCTGACTTCAGTAGTGGCATTACTGTATAATATCACAGGTACAAACTATTGAAAAGTACTCTGACTCCATGTGAAATCAGCTGAAATAATAGCAAGCTGTATATAAAGAAAATCTTTTTCAGAATATATGGTTTTAAGAATGAAGTTCACCAAATTTTTTAAAGAAAAAAATTAATCTTCTCAAAATTGGATTAATGTACCTTAGAACATTTTTACACTATATGAAGAGTTTTGTGGAGAAAATGGAATTAAGTGGGGAAAAAAAACCCCTTTCTTCACAGTAATTCTACACTGTGTGTGTTTTCATCAGAAAACATCAATATAGACTACACTGCTCCCTCCCAGAAAAACCAAATTCACAAGCAATCAGTAATAGGGATCCAAAGGAATCAAGCTATTTCATCAGAAACAAGACCCTTCATAGATTATGCTGATACCACTTTACATTCATTATTGTAGTGATAGCAATATTCCATAGAATAGTATGTATAGTCCACTTGACCCATATACTTATTTACACAGTAATTACCTATTTACACTGTTGGGATGGGAAAAATTCTTGTGAAGTATCCAAAATGCCAGAGGCATTTGTAGGTCTGCTATCACTCACGTTACTGATATTATATATATATATATATATATATATATATGTTCATATAAATGTGTGTGTGTGTGTGTATAAAATCTAGAGTAGCTAAAAGAAAATATGCGGCAGAGCATACATTTGTACCGGAGAAAATCAAAGACTGTTGACAAACTAGAGGAAATTACATTAATCTGCTGAACTATTTTTCCTGGCTCATTATCCAGTACACCAGATACTCTAACAGAATCTTTAGCTATTCTTTCATTAATTCGATTAAGATTTAAGACTGAAAGCATCTAAATTCAGACCTGTTGTATTAACACCAGCACACAAGATTATTTGCTTGATCCAAGTGCTACATATCAGTCAGTCTTGCTTCTGCCCTGGGAGAATCCTAGGCTGACTCCTCTTGGAATACATTCTGAGTCATATGAAGGACAGCAGGATGCGTGGGAACATTCTTCATGAATTTACTAAGGGTAAATCTAGCCTGATCGATTTGATTGTCAACTGTGATGAACTGACTGAATATATGGATGAGAGAAAAATGGAAGTACCAGCGGATGGTACTTATCTTGGCTTTTGCAACGCTTTCTATGCTTATTCCCACAACATTCTCCTGTCTAAATTGAGACATAACAGACTGGATTGGTGGAAACTAGATACACGTGCAACTGGTTGGATGGTTGGGCTAAGAAGATTAATGGGCAGTACTCCATCTAAATGCCAATAGGAAGTGTCATTTCCCAGGAATACATCTTTAAGGGTAAAGGATATGTCCTTATATCTTTATCAGTGATGTGAAGGACACACAGGAGTACTCGTTCTTAAAGTCTGCAGGTGAGAGGACCAATTAACCCCTGCCAAGGTAGGACTGCCATCCAGAAGAACCTAGACATGCTGGAGGAAAGGTCTGATAGGAACCTTATGAAATGCAGAGCCCAGTGATGGGGCCTGGCTGGGGATCAACTCTGTTGAAAAATCTCTGGGAGTTTTGTCAGACAGCAAGCTAAAGCATGAGCATTGAGTCCTGGCAGAAAAGAAAGCCAATGCCATTCTGGGCAGTGACAAGAGGTGTTATTAGCCCCCTTCAACCAGTATTTTATAGATCACACCTTGAACAGTGGATCATAGGATAATTCTGGCTGAAAAGACTCTCAGGACATCTCTAGTTAGGATCAAATCTGAGATCAGACTGAGGGGCTTTAATCAAAAGATGGAGAGAGCATAAGTTCTGTCGACAACCTGATTAGTGCTGAAGCATCCTATGATGAAGTTGTTTTCCCATATATCAAGTCTGAACTTCTCATTTCCACTTATGTCCATAACCCCATGTAGTCCCACCATGCATAACTATGAAGAGCATATTTCTGCCTTCTTGTTAGGCTCCTCATGCATTTAACTCCATGGGCTCCTGTTAGGTGTCCCCAAATCCTTCCTTTCCAGGCTGGGTAATACTAGATGAACCAGTGGTTATACAGATTGTCATATAGGTGTAAAAATCCTCAAATTAATAACGGATTTGTCTCTATTCTGGTTTCACAATATTACCTCTGGTGCTTGAAAGGAAGAAATGACAAGTACAAAAGAAGTAAAGACAAAGGAAGTAGAGTACCTTATACCTTTCAGTGAATTTAAAGCTTTTCTCCTTACAACCTATTTTCATCTTTACCTTCCATGTACATATGCAGGGTTTTTTACCCCTCTGTTGTTCCTACTTCAAAGAGGGACCTTGGACAAACCTTGGGTCAGTGGGAGGATTTTCAGCGATATGATGGGGCAATGGGCTGACAAGCTCCTACATGAAAGATACAAAATCTACATGAAAAATACTAGTTATTTCAACTGGATGCAGGAATGAGCCCTTAGCCATACTAAATGAGAGATGTTTGCTCAGTCTGAAGAGATATTATTTAGTTAAAGATTACTTAAGAAGTAGACATCTAACAGGTCACTCATTCTGAAACACTAAAATATAAACTACTAAGCTCTATACAAATATTATAGACCTATACCTAACTGGGGCAGGAAGTAAGGGGGAAAATGTACTTACTGTCTATTTCTGGATGTAGCATTATAAGAGTAATATGCATATTTTTCCACTACATTTCATTCTATATATATGCAGGATATAAAAAAAAGCATATGGCTAGCAGACATCAAAAAAATGAGATATATTTGTTTATGTATCTCAAATACGCATTTAATTTTAAATTATGGTTTTAAGATTAATTACCATATGTATGTTTACTGAACTGCCTTAACTGTGTAAAAAGATAGAACATGTCCTTAAACATTTGTTGAATTTTTACACATATTGCAGAATCACTATTTAACATTCAATGACCAATGTAATTGTTGCAGGAATGCTTTTTGTCATAGCTTAAACTTAGTTCAAGAACAATTGAAGCATAATATATTCTCTGTAATTGTTAAAGGAACTGATGGACAAAATTATTAAACTTAGATGATTTTAGTTCATTCATGGTAATCATCTAGTGCAGAGATCATTCCTGTCAATAAAATACAAAATGAAAGATATTGAGAGACTTCTAAGTGTAGTGTCTTTCTTCTTCTGTTTTGTAAATTTCTTCAAAATTTTGCTTTGCTCATGTTGGTTATGTTAAATATCATGCCTGCACATGCTTCACACAGGTAGATTAATGAAAGGCCAACAGTGGGACGTCATGTCTTAAAAATAAATATGCAGGGGAAAATTATAAGAATCATCTTGCTGAATTGTTTCTGATGAGAAAAACAGAAGTTAGCATAGCTACTCTTCCCTAGATTCATGAATTGACAGAGGTAACATAGAACAAAATGTATGTCTGTCACAGGGGCAGTATAGAACTTTTGCGGATTTTAATTAAACAAGTATCAGTACAGACATAGCTGACTGAAGAACTAATAAATCAATAATGAAGAAAAAAATGGGTTTAATTTAATCTAGAAATTTCCATGAAAATGGAAAGCATTTAAAGTAAACCATAAAAGAAAATGGCAACATTTTCCCGGTTGATACAGCATAAGGAAAGAACAGAAAGGAAAAGGAATACATGGCAAATTAATGGTATTACAATTTTTCTTAGCTTAAAAAAGCACCCTATAAAAATTCAGCATCAGAAAAAGAACAAGAATTATAAGAAATTATTTTAAAGTAGGGTTGAAATTAAAAAGTACACATATGCCCGTCATTCACAATATTTGAGTATAACCTGTCATAAAACCATCAAGTGAACTAAAAGAATTCAAAAGTTGCATTTTTAACGAGTTAGACCTATCTAATTATCCCTACTTCATTGGCATTTTCATTAAATGTGTTCAGAAGAAAAAAATTTTGGAAAAACAACAGATAGAAGGAGATATACTATGTTAGTAAGCAAGAGTTATATATCAAACTATATTAGCATGGGTACGCCTGACTGATGAAAATAATTAACAACACAATCAGTATCAAGACTTAGGGCTAGGTACTACTGTTCTACATATTCAAGAGGTATGTGTATTATTATGGCTGAAAGTGAACAGAACTTAAAAGCTGAAATAAATTAGAAATAGTTAAAAATAATTATCTCTAAAAAGAAATTGAAAAAAAAGAGAAGAGAAGAGAAGAGAAGAGAAGAGAAGAGAAGAGAAGAGAAGAGAAGAGAAGAGAAGAGAAGAGAAGAGAAGAGAAGAGAAGAGAAGAGGAGAACTAATTACATTTAATTACTTTAAAAGAAAGTAGAGAGCTGATGGAATGAATTTAGAAGAACATCTCCAAAAACGGCTTGTATCAGTGAAATTTAAGTGAAGAAAGCAGAAAAGGTGGGCTGAACAAGGAAAAAAATTAATAGTACTTGTTCTTCAAGTTAGTAACAAGGAAGCCACCAGCAGTCTTTTAGTGGATTCAAGGCAATCAGAGAAAGAAGAGAAAACAATAGTGGCAAGTAGGGGCTAGTTAACACCTAGTCTATATATAGCCTTTAAATCTCAGGTTCTTATATAGTTTTTGGTTGAATTTACGATTTTCCTTTTTCTTCATCTGAGTTTTGTTTTGCTGAAACGTCAGGGATCTATTTAAATCAGTTGAACAACATATTTTATAACAATGTCATAAAGGATATTTTGTTGTATCTAAAATAAAGTAGATCCCTAAAGAAGCATACATTTTACTTTTACGTACTTGATGCTGCTGCCTTTGCTCACTGATATATTTTAAAGTATTTAAATGTAATACAAAAATCAGTGTTACACTGCACATACTTCAGGTAACTAGGTTTTGTAAAAGTTAATGAAATTTCTATTCTTAATACTTTCTACTATTGTTAAAATGCTCGTGTCTTTTAGTGTTTTGAACATGTATGTAACAAAAAACTCATTCCAATTACTCTTCTGAGAACAGGTTCACGTACAGCTTCCAGGGAAAATTTTAGAAATTTATCAATGCAGTTTTGCCTTTGTATTTTGTTTTACAAGATGTTAAATCTAAGTTCTCTTCTAGTTGTACTGTCACAGATATCAACATAGTTTATTCTAGACTTATACCATATAAATAGAATAAAAACAAGGGAACTTGTTTTTGAGAGCAGCAGCATCCTGTGAGTAAAGCACTCAGTGGCGAGCTTAGATATTGGTCCATTATTTGATGTTGACATCCAAGATCTACACAGGTAAAATCAGCACTGTGACTTAAGACTGTAATTTTTAAAATCTTCCTATAACACAACAAACCTCAAGTATTCAGTCAGAAGGAAAATATAATCCCCATGTAACTAAAGTTCTACTTTCAAAGATGTCCACAAATTTCTTATTTTTGTTGATACTCAATAAATCAATGCCTAGGCCACCAGTGGGCCATTTTCTTTCACATCTCCTTCAGGAGACTAAATATAAAACACATTTCAATCATTCTCACTGTAAATACTCAAGGTCTGTACAAACCACAGGGAAATTGATTTTTCACTCAGAAATAGTGCCAGAAGTCAAAGAGGTAATGTTCCAAAAACTTATAAGAATCTCAGAATGGTTGAGGTTGGAAGGGAGCTCTGGAGGTCATCTGATCCAACCCTCCTGGCTCAATCAGCGTCACCAAGAGCAGATTGCCCAGGGTCGCCCAGTGGTTAAGTACATAATCTGAGTGGCCAAGTTCAGACTTCTCTTCCTGAAGGCTCACAAATCTGCAAATCTTCTTTCACAGGAAGATAATATATCATCCTCACTACCTGTGAGTGCCAACCAATACAGAAAAGATGAATTGGACAAAACACAGGAATGGTGCTGTACAGATACTCCTACTGAGGGCCAAGAACTTGATTCCACCTTCTGTTTCTTCTGGATTACAGGATGCTTTTCCACCTAGGGGGTTCTATAAGACCATGTTTTGAAATTAATTTTGATACAATAAAATTTTTATATATCAAAAGAAGTGACAGAGAGATTCCACCAAGACCAAACTGAATGTTAAAATTCTGGCAAAGTAGAGCCGAGGACTTTGAACTCCTTCAGAAAATGTTTGAAACATCTTCTAATTTTGATGTCACTTTACCATTTTCTCGACAAATTAAAAAAAAAAAGAAATGTTGACACTTTTAAATTATGTGAATACCTGCTGGAGATCCCCTAAAACGTCTATTAGATAAAAGTTGTTTAAATTACTGTGCTTTGAATTTGCTTTTGAATCTAGTTCAACTTTTCCATAAACTACCATGATGTCTCAACCATGAAGACTAGAGCCATTTTGGATATGTGAATATGTGCAACACCAGGTTTCTAAGTTTAAAAGAACAAGAAACATATTGAATTTAGCACTAAAGAGCAAGAGGCAAGAACCACATACTTGGAACTTCATTTTAAGTGTTTGCCTAGAAAATCTAATCAATCATTTATACTACTTTACAGCAAGCCTTTTAACTACTTATATATGTTTTACTTCTTTAGACTGAAATTATCTGGAGCAAGGTGTTTCTCTGATGCGCGTACTTATACAGTGCCAGCAGAATGGAGTAGCAAATTTGGTTTGATTTCTAACATAAAATGAGTCCATGGAATCACCTATCTTTTATGAATATAGCCTTATAGCTGTGTGGCATAGGAAATGTTTGCTTCTAAAAGTTAAATGAAACCAAAATCAGGAAACCAAACAGCAAATACAATGCATGCATTTGCTACTTCCTTAGTTTAACTTTTTAGGCTAATTTTTGCACTCAGAGTTTGAGTATACCAACTAATTTAATGCTTCTTCTGTGTTCTTTAATTGCTTTAACGGTTTTTATAATATTTTAGTTTCAATAGCTTTGCAATGCTGAGTCTGTTTCAATGTATAACAAACACTTTGATTAGCTCTTATTTTCAAAACTGTCTTGAACAGAATTACTTCTGTCTGCTAATGTGAATAAACATGCACAGCCCCTTTTAGAACAAAAACCAATCCTGATGCTGAAAATTTTGCTAATTTCTATCACTTATATATTCAGGCTTATTATCTGGAAACTATCTCCTTGATATTCTGTATTTGCATATGCATGAATAGTCATCCACCTGCATACAGTTATTCTTGGTGCAGTGTTTTACCACTCGTGAGCTGGAATTTCAGACATTATGCACCCCTTCTACTCTTTATTGATTGATCCCTGATTCTTCTGTAGGAGGCTTCACCTGACATAGATACTGAGAGAAGTAGAACTGGTGGAGGGGAAAGGGAGATATCATCTTGTTCAATAATTCCAAATAGTGCTGCAACCATCAGAATTGCTATGGTGTATGGGGTTCTGGAGTAAGATATACATAGGGACTTCTCCAGCTCCTCACCACCTGCACACAAGTAGACACACAGCTTGCAATTGCCAAAGTTCAACAATCTCCTGTTTTATTGTATCTGGTTCATTGGTTTTTGGTTGGTTTTTAATTCTGTGATGGTCATCATAAAGCTACAACTCTATTTTTAGAGATGACTGTAAATATCCAAATGGCACTCTGTTTTTAAAAAATAACTTTCAGCTTTTAACAAAGGTGACCAAATATTTAATGCAAAGCTGATTTTACTGCTAGAAAACTGAGACATATTTCAGGCTGAGAAGGTTGGGACTATTCAGCCTGGAGAGGAGAAGATTGCATGGAAACCTCATATCAGCTTTCCAGAATCTTAATGGGGCCTACATAGAGGAACTTCTAGTCAGGAACTGCAGTGATGGGACAAAGGAGTAAGGGGTAAAATTGAAGCAGGAGAAATTTAGGTTGGATTTTAGAAAGAAATTTGTTAATGTGAGGGTGATGAGGCACTGGAACGGGTTGCCAAGAGAGGTTGTGGATGTCCCATCAGTGGCCATGTTCAGGGCCAGGTTGGATGGTGCTTTGAGCAACCTGACCTAGTGACAGGTGCCCCTGCTTAAAGCATAGGAGCTTGGAACTAGAAAATCTTTAAGGTTCTTACCTTTCTATATTTCTATGATATAACATTTTAACTAATCCCCATTTGATTTTAGTAGAAAAGCTTAAAATAGCTGGTGTGGCTACAAATGCATCCATGCTCCTTCATAATATTTTCCTAGGATGGGCAGAAATCTCTGGGGATGATAAATTCTGGTAAACTTCAGGAAAGCCAGTGGCTAAGCAGATAAGAGACACTTAGTTTAGCAGCTTGGCTGGGAAGAAGGTTTCGGCATAAGTGAAGCAGTTACCTATTCTGTTTGGTCTGTCAGCTGACTCACATGCACACAGTGGGAAGCAGGGACAATTTGGGTCACTTCTACAAAGGAATAAGGATTGCAATTTACAAAGGGCCAGTGCAAGGTCTCTTTAAGACTGAAAGCACTGAGAGGTAATACTTGGCATGAAGCACTTGAAAAGAGACAGGAGAGAAGAATTTGTGAGACTCGTGGAGTACAAACGGTCCATCCCTGTAAGGATCCGGTATGATACTGTACAGTTACAGAACATCCGTTTCCAGAGATTCAGATCTCTGCAGGTTTTTCAAGATACCACTAAGGACGTGTGGCAGAGTTGGCTATGGAATGACATATTTCCATTTTAAATATAAATGCTTTCAGCAAAACAATTTTAGTATGCAGATACAGCCACTAGTTTCTCAAAGCTACTTCTTAAATAACTGAGCTACTTCCTCAGCGTGAGGGATCAGTCTATTCCCAAAATGGCCAAATTTGAAAATTTTATCAGAAGCAAAAGTATACAAGAGCTGCTTCTCTCCTTTCTAAGGAAAAAGTGCCCTGCATTTAGGAGAAAATGCTGAGCTTTGACTAGACTGAAAACCACAGCAAATGAAAAGACTTCAATTACAGTTTTAAAATTCTTCACCTTATTTTAAATTTTTAATTAGATGTCACAACTGTAGTCAATTAGAAGTTATTAAATTACACCATTCAGGATACACTGGGAGGAATTAGTCCATAGTAATGAATATTCATGGAAAAGATGGTGGGATTTTCTTTTTCCAACATTACAAGCTACAGATGGGATCCTAGATAAATGAAAACAAAGAGATCTTTGTTAGTTGTTATTAGATAAATGTACTTTATTCTTGCTTTAATAGAAAAAAATGAAAGCAATGAACTATATGCAAACAGTAGAAAGACAACCTTAAATAAAGATGTCAGAGAAAAACTGATGGATGCACACAGGTAAAATAATAGATCACAGAATGGCCTGGGTTGGATGGGACCTGAAAGATCAACTGTTTCCAACCCTCTGCCATGGGCAGGGGCATCTTCCACCAGACCAGGTTGCTCGAAGCTCCATCCAGCCTGACCTTGGACACTTCCAAATATTAACTCATATTAACCTTCAATATTTTTAGGAAACTAAATAATGACAAAGAGAAAAGAGAAAATTTTTCTGGAAACACAAGAGAAATAGAAATTTTGCTTAATGAGCTATAAATTAAATAGAATATATAATATATATGGAAGATAAAAACAAAGAGAAATTCCCCACGTTATAATGCTCTCAGTCTGTAATCCTTATTCCTACTAATCACAGCTAGAAAAAAATATAACAATGGCTTAGATATTTGCTCTAAATATCTGTAAGGCCCATAAAGAAATTATGCTATTTTTGTAATATTTTGCATTAAATGCAGTAAAACACCTAAAAAAGTGACGATACACAGTTTCCAGGAAGCAGACAGCAAGATTTTATTGATCCTGAGACAAACAGTGCTGAAAAGTAAACTATAGTAACTTGTCAAAATCATAGATACTACATCTGCATGAAAATGATGCACCTGAATAGAAGTGTTTAATATTAATTCCTAAGAAAAACGTATTTGAAAAACACCTTCTTACTAAAAGGCATTCAGAATAATTGTCAAGCCTAAGAAACAGTAAGTGATGCTACAGTTAGAAACTGTCCAATTTTCCCAGCTGAACTGATTGAATAGATCAAAAATTCAAGTTGCATAATTCACAAAAAAAGAACAAAATCATTAACAGTTACTGTAAAATCTCTTGCAAAGAAGCCACACTTTGGTTTGCTGATGCCTTAGTACCACATTACTTTTTAATGGCACAATGAGCTGTCAATTGAGATTAAGTTCCTTGAAAAGGTCTTTTCATCGAATTAAGCTTCTTAATAAAAGTAATTGCTTTTCTAATTCCCACTGGGCTACTGTATCATAATCCAGTACCTACTATATAAAATGTAGAGTCTCAATCATTTCAATAGATATTTGGACTGGAACCATAGCATCGAAACCAAAGCTATGGCCTTGGCAAAATAATATATAAACAAGAATGGGACAGAATATGTTGCAGAAAATAAGTAGATATGCTTAATAATTTTAATGCAGAAAATAATTATTTCAATGCTTTGTTATATTTAGCCTTCCTTTAATTTATGCATTTTCAAAAGCAAAGAAAACATAGGAATAGAAAGAGCAGCAGCTTTCCCTTGCAATGGATAGATCAGATAGCTAAGGGAAATTGTATTCTACCTACCCAGCTAAGAGAAAAGCATATGAAAGGAAGTTTAATGAATAGTCTTACTGAAATGTTGAGATTTTTATTCATGTAATAGTCAGCCCTTTCTAAAATTTACACTTTGTAAAAGAGATTATATCTGGGCAAAGATTACCCTGAATTTATAGCAGATTTTATAGATCTACCTTCACTTGCAAATTTGGTGCTGTGTAATAAAAGAAGGGTTTTTGTTGGGTTTTTTGTTTGTTTTGTTTGGTTTTTTGTTTGTTTGTTTTTGTTTTTTTCTTTACTTTATGGAACTAGCATGTGGAACTATTTGGTCTGCACATCAGATAACCAAGTGATTTCTGTTAAGAAAACTTATCCTTGGAAAAGCACTATGGACACTGATTCATGCTGCTCAGCCATGGAATATTTGTTTCTTTTCCCAGATACTCCAAATTGATCAAAGGAATGTGGATATTCAGATCCTGTGGAACAATCAGCTGCTGCATTAAAATGAAAAATAGATACATTGCAAAACAAATGGAACCTTTCAGGGTGCTTCTTTAACCAAGCTAGCTATTATTTTTTATTAAGAATCACAAAGATTTTTTTACCTAAATCCCATGATATTACAGTGAGAATCAAGAGAGCCTTTCTCTTCCAGGTCCTGATGCTGACTAGCAGAATAACTCTGAGATTCCTCTTTCTTTTAACTTGAGGTCTGCTTTTCCACTCATTTCTCTCGTCTAAATGTGAATTAGTAGAACTGCTTCTTTTTGTGTAGCACCTGGTATAGATGCAGTACAATTCCCTATAGGCTGTCCCTATAGAGAGACAACTAAGAGATATTTTGGAAATTGCAGTTAAAAGAAAAAAAATCAGTCTTTTGGATGTGTATACCTCCACAATAGCCAGAGAGGCTGGTCTCTAAGTTTTTTCTGGCTTTCTCTTTACAAATGCAGAAACACTAAAAATGGTGAGTATGAAATTAAATACTTCATTAGCTTTCCATCTATACTATTAACTAAATCTCCATTAGATTATAGTGAAATTTCCTTCCACAGAATAATTACAAAGAGTTAATTGAAAAAACTGGTAAAAAACACAGTAAGATTTTGGTCTACTTACAGTTTGTTTGGTTTTTTAAATTTTGTTTTGTACCAGGCTGCCTTAAATATTTATATTTTGCCCTAATTTTTATAATTAGAAACCATATCTGTTTCAGTATAGCTCATAAGTAATGAGTAGATTTTTTGCATTAATCCAATCGTGTCTCAGAACCAAGGACAGAGAAAAAGTGAACAACACTTAAACAGAGTAAGACCCCTTCTTCCTTGGATCATGTAAGGAATGCTCTCTTTAGTTGTCCTAGCTGTTACTAAGCTTTAATTGTAAGCAACACAGCAGAATATTAAGCACAATGCAGAGGTTTAACTAGAGACTTCTAATGAAAGATTTGCAATGGACTGACTGTAAGGCTGCTCAGAATTCAAGCAATAAAATTGCTTTGGTGAAGTGAACATAAAGTAACCTGTATTGTATATGAGATGATTACATCACAGGACATTCCATAACCAGCTTCACTGCTATCTACCAAACTTCACTGCTACCCCATGATAGCTGTGTCAAAATAATTTTTACCTTGCAAAGTCAATCCTCAGCCTTGAAAAAACAAATGAAAGTCCAGCTTTATTATTCACGAATTAAAAATAAAAAATAGTTTGTAGCCATGGGAAACAACATCCGTCTTAATTAAAAAGTAATTTCAGACATTGATTTTAAATGTGCTTGTCTATATATAAATTTTCTGTTATGTCAAATGATTCATACATCAGAAGTGCTACACGTTGTATGAGCAGAAACAGGCAAGCACCTGTGAGATACAAAGTTCTCCTACTTTACTATATGTACAGCCTGATCCTAAAGAAACACTTCCTGCACTGCTCGTAGTTAACATTCTTCTTAATACCAGTCATTATAGCTTTTTTATTATTTTTTAACCTGTTTCTAAACAGGGAGATACTTATTGAAGGATTCTTTTAATAACTTTTATAGGTTCCATGCCATTTCTGTATATTTGCACTGGAGTTTGACTGACAATAAATATTTTGTATTTTACATATATACAAAAACATCCAATTAAACTGTTTTAGCCTGTGAAGTTACATTACTTAGAGGCAGTAAGATAATTGCATGCTGTTTAAGAACTACCTTCTGTTCAAAACATACCTGTTTACTCCTAAAAGTCTGCACAGATGTTTTTCTTTTTTTTAAAGTGTACTGTTCACCCCCAAAAATTAAATAAAATACAGAACATCACCGTGGCATACCAAGTTAAGGGAAAGCTCATGAACACACAATAGTATTAAAGTTATTTTGTCAAAATAATTTATAGACATATGGAATTATTGCCAAAATACCCCTTTAAAAAAAATCATAACAAAAGCAGAACAAAAGAATTCATGAATTTGAAAAGAAATGATTCTCCAGATAGATTTGGTCTTTAAAGATCATTTAAAAGTTAAAATGCATAATCAGCCCACTGGACAGAAATTGGTGAAAATGACATTAATTTGACATTAATTTATCTCAGATTCTTGGATATCTATAGTAATCTCTGGATCCAGCACTGAAGCTGGAAAACAGGTTTGCTCATGCCCCACAATGACATAAACAGTGGGTTTAGAAACCTACAAGCTTATAACATAAACCCTTAAGGGTTCTTTAAGTAAGGATTAGCTCACAGTTTAAGATGACCAGTTGTCCATTACTGGCAGTGAAAATACAATCAATGCAGTTTATAGAACCTAGAGATGCTCAGCAGCCCCAGTACGAGTGTCCTTGTGGAACTGTGCTGTCAGGGCTGTATCTTTTAGGCTGCACCAAACAGATCCTTATCAGCTACACAGGGTGTGTATTTTTTTTCCACACACACACACACATACATGGGCATTTCCATTCCAGTCTCACAATCTGCTAGCTGAATTTTGCTGCTGTCACTGAGCACTTCTTTAAAATGGTGCTTAAGATAGAAGAAAGTAAGATTTCTCTTTTTTTCTTATTTTAAGGGACTATTTGACATGCATTTTTAAAATAATATTCAGAGTTTGCTTAATTATAATGGAGTATGCAGCCTTGACCTTCCTCTAATTAACTCTTCTTTTTCGCCAGTTGGTAACAGTTCTTTTTAAATCAATGGGGTAGTTCTGTCTCCGTGGAAACACTGCTAAACTTCCAGCTTAAAAACCTATACCAGGACAATGATACTTTTGCCAGACCAGCTCTGACAAACAAGATGTGTTTTTTTAGATGTCATGGCTAGACAGTTCTCGGCAATTCTCTGACCTGAGAGATCTCGGTTGGGTCCTGGCGCTTTGGTGTTTCATGGAGTTGGTATTTCATATTCACATTTTTCTTACACCCAAGCAGTTCAGTCTAACTTCAGAATAGCTACCAAGGCCAATACCTTTGTGACAGGCAACAGGGCCCTTGTAGGATCATTTCTGATCTCCTCTGCTCTTAGGTGAACCCCAAGAGCAGCAGGCATGATGCGTCACAGTCAGATGGGACAAGCTTGAAGTGCCTATGGCATGGGCTAAGCCATGAGACTCTCATAAGGCCATGAGAAATACTCACTGTGTTGTTTCACAGATGCTACAAAGAATTTTCTAGAAGATAAATATTTTGAGTTTGCAGAAAATGTCCCCTTTATAGCCTTGTCAGGAGCTGGCTCCTACACAGTGTTATAGAGACAAGATTGTGTCTCCTCCTGGAGTTGCATCAGTTAGGGAATGACTTGGTATAATTTTATTATATTAAAAAAAAGAAAATAAAAAGAAAGTATAGTCCCATAAAAATGTAAACTGAAAATAAACAGTGTTATGCAGAGAACTATTAATTTTGTTGTTTGATTAAGTACTTGATTTACCATGTGTTCTGATTTAACATGGCTGTTTGAACAAGAGCACTGAGCAGCAAGAATACTACCAGGGGCTACTGTTTATTGCAAACATGCTTACCACACGTGGCTCTGCATATCTTCTATGCATTTACAAATGTGAATCAGGAAAAGCACAGAACAATTTGATTACCTGAAAGGTTTGAGCTGGGCAGTCAAAAATTTCAAAACCTGTCCTTGCTTTTGGGCTCATTTTCCATTAATTGGAAAGTTAAAAGATTTGAAATGCATTTAGGCATGAAGTTTAACACTGAATAACAGTAAAGCAACTGTAACCTTGTTAAAAGAGCCCCCTTTTAGTAACATTGTGGTTCAATTGAAATCAAGGTGTCTGCATCACTGAATGACTGTGTTTTCATCAACCAAGCCATTTTGCTTTTCAAGTCTAGATTTCTGCAGGCAGTTATAAGAAAAAGAAATCAGCCTTGCATTGTCATAACCAAGATTGATGGAGTTAGTACTCTAGACTGACTCTAAAAAAGACAGAAAAATGTCTAAAAAGACAGAAAAATTTGACAGAAAAAGTACAGCAAACTGAACTTCTGGGAAGTTACAGTAAACTAAACCAGTTGGCATACCGTGGAAGAGTGTAGAAGTGAAAACATGCAATAGAAAAGTCAGAGATGACAGTTTCTCTAATGGTATCCCACATATCGCTTGATATTCCTGCTAAACTCAGTCTTTGCAAATCAGGCGTACTTGCAAATAAATTTGGTAGAAACGTTATTCATGCATGCTTGGTATCTGAGCACGTATTGTACCCCAAGGAATGGCACACAATTCATGTTATTTTAGCAATAACACTTTTGTAGTGTACACAGCTGAAAATGGCTTTGTCTTCTTTTTTGATAATGTGTACTACCTCAGATCAGCAGTTTTCCATTCAAGCTTTAATCAAAACAATACAGAGATTTCACATGGGGCAGTAGATAAGCCTTTTGCCAGAAGCTGGCTCAGAATCTCCCCATTCATTCAAATGTTTCTGGAAAGTCCATTTTAACTAACTGTACACATTTTTGCTGCCCAGTGAGAAAGTTTATTCTCTGAAGGTGAACTTGCTGCAAGAGTACAAAGCTTTGTTTAAATAGCTAACTGAAGCAGGAAAAAAGCATGGCAATATCAGAAAGAAGTTATATTTCTGTCATGGTAAGTCTATTTTACCGATGTTATTAAAACAAATTTCCTAAAGATTAACATACAATTTATTCCTTTCCACTTTATCCTTTGGTCAAGAGACTTTTCAAATGCACACAGCTGAACTAAAGACCAGGTTTTTTTCAACTGGAAACTAATAAAGGTTACTCTTATAAGAATAATATGTAATCTTTGTGGTTTTATATGCTACTAATTAGCATTTAACAGATTCGTTTTACAAAATGTTTCAGGTTGTCAGTGAAATGGAAAATTATTTGACTTCCATGCACAACAGGAATAAAATTGACATAAAAATACATACTCTTGGTATCAGCATTGCCGTTAAAAAAACTACCATCTAGAGCAGTTTCAGGATTGTATTATTTACGGTGTGTAAAACTATAGCTTGATAATAAAAAAAAATAAAAAGACAAGAGCAAATATCTTCGATTTTTATTAAAAATGGTCATATTCTTTGCAACTGAGAAAATTCAGGCTTGTGCATGGAAAACCCTCTTATTAGCAAACCCTTTTATGATTTTCTGAGCCAAAAAAAAAAAAAAAAAAAGGAAAGCAAATGATACCCTGTGTACCAGGCTAAAACTGTGGCTCCGCAGTTACAATTTTAACAATGGCTATTGAAATAGTAAATAATAAATACTATTTTTTGTACGAAAAAGATCTAACCGTATTAAATAGAGTGCAAACTGATGCTCTATGTGTCATGGAATAGCATTATTTCTCTTTGTCTTGTTCTCCTAGTACTTTGAATAAAGGGGAATATTTGCTTACAGGGCAGAAGAGAAGGTTGTCAACAATTAGAAATTCCAGATATGAGTTACTGCTATTATAAA
Organism: Chamaea fasciata; assembly: GCF_029207755.1. NCBI lineage: Eukaryota > Metazoa > Chordata > Aves > Passeriformes > Sylviidae > Chamaea > Chamaea fasciata. Next base: position 124,791,645 of record NW_027094086.1, on the reverse strand, counting down.
TTATTGTTATTTGTTGTTTATAGGTTTGGGGTTCTTTATTAGTTAAAAAACCCCTAAACAAACTGGTATAATTTTAAAGTAGTGAAATAATATCCTTTTCTACCATTACAATTGTGTTTAACCCCAGCTGTAAATTTGCAAGATCAATGAGATGAAAGATAACAGCATCTCAAAAAAGGGCATGAAATATTTTCTTCCTGGGCACTTAAAATAGAAAAGTTAATACATTTTTCAACAACAAAGAAAATCAAACCTTGGGTTGCAGAAAGGGCAGTCTGAATCTCAGAATAATTATATTAGGACATGGTGTTGGAGAACATATAAAGTGTTTAAAGCTCTACTACAGCAAATAAATTCCAAAAGAATGTAGTGCTCAAATTATCTGTGCTTTGTCTGTACAGGTTCTGCATCTTCACTGCTTTAGGCATGTGTTCAGCACTGTCACAAATGCTCACAGATACATCTACTGTGACTTAGCACTCTTAAAGCTCCATGTGGTGAAGTAGGTGGCAGGATAAATTTCTTGAGCAGAAGTCTATGATGAGGAAGTTATTCTTAAGTGAATTGTTGCATAATGGAGTAAAACACTTTCTGCTATGTTGTTTCTATTTACACACAGGTACACAGAAGCTATTTCTTAATTGATTCTTAAAATGAAACTAACATGCTTAATAAATTGATGACAGAGAGAAATTAAAACAGTAAAAGCGTTGGAAAGGGTAAGGGCACATGGACACACAACCAAAAAAATTAGGATTCTACTTTTTTCCTTAAAACAAGCTCCTATGAAAATTCATTTTCAACAAGATTTGTAGGATCTGATCTTTGGAGAATAAATAAGCCTCAGGGTAATGAAAGTAGTATCAGTTCAAGGTTTACCTTCCACCCTTTAATTTATTTCTTATCTTCCCCTCACATTCCCTCTCAACCTTGCCTCAACTCCCCAGAATTTCAATTGGAAGAACAATGCTGGCAAAGTTCAGCTGAGGCTGCACAGCATCTGTTTGCATGTCTATACTCACAAAATGCAATAAACGCACAACTGGAAAAACCTGCACATGCATAATTGCCAACCACCTAATTTCTGGATGAAGTGTAAATAATGTACTCAACATCCAATTACTAATATTTCACATGCTTCCACAGAAGCTGGCCTATGTTTAGCTCCTCAGTCTTTTAAATCTTGATTCATAGTTGTTGCAGAAATCTCTTTAGTGTAACCCACTTAAGCTCAGCATAACCCATTTAAGGATAGACCTTATAGATGCTAAAAGCCTTCTGGGACTGTAGTTTGCAGCTTAAAAAGGAATACAAAATTGACAGTATAAAATAAGAACACTTAGAATATACACTTGTCTGTGATTAGATTTTTTGATGGTGCTATTTGATTTCTATTTGGAGGACAAACACCACAATACTGGCTACAATACCAGTTCTCCATACATAAATATTGGCTTCAGAATCTAGGTTTCATTTTTTTTATGGCCCAGAACTAAATACAACAGCTGCTATTTAGCAAACAGAAAATCATCCCATGTCTGATAAAAATAACATACTTATTAATGTTGCATTGCAATAGATTTGTTGATGTTGTTGTTTATTTCAAATGACTATGCAGTGCTAGAAAACAGAAAAATGATGAAAGGCTGAAAAAAAAACGTTTTCCCCAAAACAAAAACCCAGGGGTTATCAGTTTCCCACTGTAGACAGGGAAAGCCTCATGCTCCAAGGCTGCACACACCAAGTTATAAAACCAGAGCTCTTGGGAATCAGAGCAAGCAGTTCCAGAGGCATCAGAAGATGGACTCTGTATAGCTCACTTTTGGGGTGCAAAAAGCAGTGTCAAGAGCTGAGCAAGAGATTTGGTGCATTCCCAAGTGAAGGGATAGAAGCATTTTTCGCACTAGTCAAGTCCATCTTGTGAATAGTTGGGATGTTCAAATTATCATAAATAAATTCAGAGATGTGCTGAGAATTTGAATTTTATTCAAACATGGAGTCTGTGTTCTTGCATATTTTCCACTAATATTATCAAAGACTTAAAAATGGGGATTGGAAACTAGTTTGCATGAACTTGTTAAGCTAGGTTGCACTAACAGTAACTGTAATAAAATTTTACATGAGGGTCTTGCCACTAAAGATTTGCTCTCCCTTGCTTTTCCAGCTGATGCTACCATACCCAAGGAGGCTTTTAAAATGTAAACATTAAATATATAGCCAAAGAAACGTATAAACACCCCCATAAGATCAATCTTCAATCCCAGAGAACAATAGATAAAGAAAACTAATGGAAAACAATCCCTGTAGGTTTGTGAAGAATTTTGCTACAAGGGTGAGACTGACATATTTGCATTTCTCTGATGATAGCCTACATGACATTGTTCTGCACAGCACTTTTTCTGAGACTTAAAGTTATTTTTAAACCTTGAATATGTGGAAATTAATAAGAAAGTACTATCTTCAGTGAAGGCAGCTTCATCAACAGAACTAAATTTTTTTGTAACCTTATTTATTGAAAAACAATTAGATTGTATGCATTACTACTCAGAGTGTATGTTCTGCTTAAGAGAATTCTGATGAATATCATTTCACATCATTTCCATAGCTAAAGTTGATCTTGAGAGTAGTGGAACAGATTTTGGCATTACTATAAGGCATTTGTAAATGAGGAATCTGCCAAAGTAATTGGAGTTTTATTTTCACGAGTGACTCATTACTTAGCTGAAAGCAGCTTGGGTAGCAAAGATGTTTTCCAAAATTTCATCCAAGAATATCAGAGATGATTTTTTCATGCATCTTTTAAATTGCATCTTTGAAATTATTTGTTCTGACAACTACTTTTTAAAATTGATTTTAACTTGTTAAAATGAGTAGATTTTAACATCTGATTCAACAATTCCTGAACTACTTCAGACTTCCTAAAAGGCTTAGGATGACAGTTTTTGTCTGATGCCAAACATAAAAATGGTGTCAGAGCTAGAAAATGTAAGAGACTTCTAATGCTTTTTTTACAAATTTTTTAGATGTATTTCTGAATACTTTTATAAATTAAAAAGCTAAGATAAAAGTACAGGATTTTATCTGTAATAATTTATTTCATAGTTACCTTGTGCTAGATTTCTTTAATTTGAATCAAAAGAAAAACAAATCAAAAGAAAGTAGCAGCTGACCGTTTGTGAAGAAACCATTGCCTCCAGCAACACCCAAGTATAAAAATTTACTCCTCCTGAAGCTAAAGTTAAGATAAAAAAGCTTCTAACTGAAGAGCAATTAAACGCTAATCATGCAAGTTCAAAAACCCATCTTTTTATTTAACCAAAATTCTTGTTTCATAGATTTTGTCTAAAAAATCTATCCCAACTTTTCAAAATGAAAAGTTGCCTTTGGATAACTAAGGCATCATATACAATTTCAGGTCCTTCTCTCTTCTGATTAAACTTGATTTTGTAAACTGCTGTAAAATTGAAATATTTTTTTAGCCTTCCAATAATTAATTACATCAAATACTCTTTCAACATGAATTTTTGTATCATATGCCAGTGAAATAAATCTTTTTTGAGAATAATTATCAAGAAAATCTCTGTTGAGATTTTCTTGGACTGTTTTGCTCTAAAGTCTGAAGGACAGTGTCTAATGTTTAAGAAAATGCTATTCCAGTGTACTTTCACAAGCTCTAAACTTAGCCTCAAGGAGGTGTTTTCGTTGTTTTTTTTCCCACTCCTGGATATATTTTGTAGAGACAGTAAAGTTTTCAAATTTATTGCAAGTTGTTTTAATCAAGATCTGTCATTTAGTGGGTGAAGATAAGAGCTCTTAAATTAAATTGTATTTCCTGTTCCATGAATGATGAAAATAAAATATAATTTGTAAATGCATTTGTTAATACATATTTTGGCACTCAAAAATTATTTAATTTTGTTCCCACTAAATTTCACGCAGGTTTTGCCATCTCCTACACCAGGAACAGATTTAGGCAAATTCTTACTGCATATTCTTCCCTTGAGTTTTAGAGGTCATGCTCCATGGCCCTACTGAGGCTATGACAGGAATGCCTCAAATGCTTCACAGTCAGGTAACTGAACCTGAAGTCTTTTATTTGTAACACAACCACTGGTCTACTCAGAACTTGTGGGCTTATCAAGAATGGAATGGAATGGAATAGAATGGAATGGAATATTAACTTTCATTTTAATAGAAGAGGACAGAAGTCTTAGAAGCTTCTTAAAAATACCATGGAATCATAGAATGGTTTTAGTTGGAAGGGGCGTTAAAGATCATCTAGTTCCAAATCCTTTGCCATGGGTAGAGACACCTTTCGCTAGACCAGGTTGCTTAAAGCCCTACCCAACCTGGCCCTGAACACTGCCAGGGATGAGGCATCCACAACTGTGGGCAAAACTACTCCTTTTCCAGTGCCTCACTACCCTCACAGTAAAGAATTTCTTTCTAATATCTAATCAATATCTAATCTAAACCTGCCTTCCTTCATCTCAAGGCCATTCTCCCTTGTTCTGTTGCTACATGCCCTTTTGAAATCCCCCAGGAGAATACTCTTTCAGGACATGTGAGGCCATTCCAAGGTCTTCCTGGAACCTTCTCTTCTCCAGGTTGAAAAACCCAAACTCTGTCAGTCTGTCTCATAGGCTCCAGCCCTCTGGTCATTAAAGATTACCACATGAAAGAACAACATGAACAATTTAAAAACATGCTAAAATTAAGAGGTGTGGTGGGGTTGGGTAAATAAAACATGGTCAAAAATTCAACAAGTTTTACGAAGAGTGATAACTAACTCATACAAGTAAAACTGAGAACTGAGGAATATCCCAATGGTGTGGAGACAGTATTTAGGTGACACTATTCTAAAAAGTTATGGGGAGGTTGCCAGCAGGAAGAAGTCCACAGAAATACCATTGAGCCTTTTCATAAAAGGCTAAACATTAGGAAGCATACTGAGAACATCTTTATAGAAAGTATACAGTATAACAAGAATTTCTCAAAACCTAATTATGAAAAAAGGGAAGCTACCAACTTATTACTGGAAATTTTTGTTTCAGTTTTCATTCAAAAGGGACAGCTCAACTGAGTAATTAGGAAGTTACAGGCTACTGGAACGAATACAGGGATGAACTGAAATAAGGTTAGCATTTATCTTTCCTCTGAGAATAGGGAGGACAGCAGGATCAAAAGATGCAAACAGCCGTGCTTAAATTTGAAAAAATAAAAGAGAAGGATCCAGAAAATAACAATTAGCCTAATTCCAATTTTCTCAGAAATTATGAAATAGTTGTCTTTGGGTAAAGACTACAGACAATCTAGATGAGATATCCACTTGGCAAGAGAAAACATCTACCATCTACTTTCTTACAGTGACCAGGCCTTACTGATAGGTGGAAGGAAGATATAATACATGTTAATTGCCTTAAAGCAGTTGCCAGTTTTATGTACCATATTTACAAATAAACTAAGAATTAAATAATCTGGATTACACTATTGTTATTGCAGTGCACCATGAATGTGGAGGTATAATTAGAGTAGTTACTGCCTGTCAAGCTGGAAGGAAATACTGAGTGGGATTTCACAGGGCCTGTCCTGGATCCAGTATTATTCAATATTTTCATTAAGGATCTGGATGATGGAATAGAGAGTACATTTATTAAATTTGCAGACAATACTAAGCTGAAAGCATCTGCAAGCACTTTACTGAATAGGATTTGAATTGAAAGTAACCTTGACAAATTGAAAAAGTAATCTAAAATTAAAAAAAAAAAAGAGAGGGAGAGAGAGAGAGAGAGAGAGAGAGAGAGAGAGGAAGAAGATTCAGTTCAATAAAGTACAAAGTATCACACATAGGAATAATGTCCAGCTGGGAAAAATACAAGAGGAGGAACGACTGACTATGCATCAAATTTAAGGAGGGTAATGTATCATAGAGACACTAAGAGTCAAGAACATTGTACTATATATGCTGAGCCATTTGATATAGGAAATGTGGACTAATCTTACTTGACACGAGTGCATCTCAGTCTCAACAATTGCCATGGTCAAAGCAGCCTGTTTAGATAAAGTGCTCCATGAATTTTAGCTACATCGGAAATTTTTAATGGGAAAAATAAATGACATCATCTTGCCTTTTGGACTGCTTGAAAAATTAGAGCTAGTGTTTGCCTCACATCAAGCAGAATTTGAAAACATGGCATTCTTTGCAATGTTCTGTGCCAATTGATTTAAAAGTTAAAGCACTGCTATATCTTTAGGTAGGAGAAGTATACAAACTAAATTGAAGGTGTTGAACAATACCTACAAAACTCTTGACCACAAAGATTACAGTTTGTGATTAAGTATGAAGCACCCTGGGGAATTCTGTACCAACTGAAGCTATAAATAAAAGATGCATTTGAAAAATGGAAGTTACCTTCCAACTTTGTTAGTAAGGTGGGGGTTTTTCTGTATTTTCCCAAATGAGAATCTGCATCCATAATATGCATTTTTAATGCTATGTGCATTATACAGCTAATTCACACAAACTTCATATATTGTTAATATTTATGGATTCATAGACACAATAGTTTTCCTTTTCTATTATCCTTTGTATAATATAGCTTCAGCAGACGACTTCATCTACAGGATGGGGAATAAATAGCTGCATTCAAAGACTCGGAGCGGGTAATGAATTTCAAAGAGGAATCCAAAATGACATACTGTTTTAACATATGTAAGCAGAATCTAGATAGGACACTTGCAGTAATTCTATGCAATGTTCACTAACATTTTTTACAGTTATCACTGTGTCTATTTTCACAAGTCTATTAAATACATTCGTGAAAGATAGGATAGTCCTGTTTCCAGTCTTTGGGATTTAACTGATCAGAAATTATATTCAATGGCAAAAATAATTAGACACAAAAAAATTAATAAGTTTTCAAAAAATTTGTAGAAGATTGGTTATTTTTATGCATCATCCAAAGTGCTGTTGAAATAATTAGAATAAATAAAAGTTCCTTGCATCCCTATCATTAGGATTACAAAAATATCCTTTACTCCTCACTATCTAAGCTATTTATTTATTTCCACTTCATCCTGCTTGGGCAATGAAATTAGAAAAAATACATACACACTTAAAAATCAGTGATTTTTGACATACAGCCTCTGCTGTGGAATGTGAAGAAGCCCATAGTTCAGTCCATCAGTTATGTGTATTATCATGTGTAGTGAGTAATGGAAGACGTGTTCCAGTAAGTGGTTATAAGCATTGCCACTGGATGGAGCTGCCATTTTACTCCAGTTGATTTGGAATCCATTATAGTTATAATTTCAAATTAATTACACCATCCATGTCTATATGACTATGAAGTCTTTTCCTTGCTCCCTATGGAGTTATGAATTCAGTCAGAAGACAATCAAAAAGTGTGGAGCAAATATGCTGATCTTAAAACCAGAAAACAGCAAAGCATGTATAGTACTGGATAAATAATGCCATTTACCTTTAGACGAACATAGCACTTTTAATAGAATGAGTCTAGGAGTAAAGCCCAACTCAGTATGGAAATATCTGAATTCAATTTTAATGATAATCATATTAATTGGAAAGAAAGTTGAGGAAGTTACTTAAATTCAAAAAAGCTCCTGTTGACTTTAATGGTAATAGTAAATCAGAAATTTCATGACTTTCTGATACTACCCAAAAAAGGGAAGAGAACATAATTCAGAAACAAGAACTTCTTGTCTAGTAGAAAATGCAGTGAGAGATAGAAATAATTTCAAAGCACTAAACTGTTATCATTTCTTAATTAGGGAAATATAATTTCATTATTTAAGTTACTTTTTTCTAACCGTGGTGGTTAAATATTATATATTCAGTAGATTTGCTGAATAAATAATACATAATATATTATAAAATATATATTATATATTATAATATATATAATATAAAAGTAAACACATATCACCTGGTATAGTGAAGCATTGTTGCAAAATCTATTATTAATGCTCATTTAATAAAACAAATTAAAAAAATTAGTGGTACATTCTACAAAGTATTGCTTTAATCTTCTAAACCTTTTGCCAGGATGAGGCATGGTGATGTTAAAATTAATTGCATGTATTCTAATAATGACAGAAAAGGTCACCAGACTCTGCTCATGTCAGAGAAACAGTTTTGTTTCTGCTCTTGAGATCCAGACTGAAATTAAAAAAGAAGATATGACAAAAGCAGGTCGTTTTTGACAGTTATTCATACAAGTATGGGAAATTTCTCTTCAGCTTTCATACCAGACTTTAGACACATGTAATTTTTAATTGTTATTAGCAAATGAGATATGAATAAGAGTCATGCCAAATAGGCTCAGAAGTAGATAAATATAGGGAAGGCATCATAAGCCAGCACATATCAGAGATTTAATGTATCACTGTAGTAGAAGTTGCTTCCTAAAGTAGAAGAACTGATATTGATGATTTTTTTAAGGAAGTGCCATTTTCCACTGGCGTTAGATATTCCTCTTGAATATTTTATTAAAAGTGCACACTGAAAAGGACACTCATTAAAAAATAGAACTTCGGTGTGCAAGTCTTGTAAAAAAACTCAAAAGCAGGACAAGATATATCCCTGTTTCAGTTACTTTCTGAATGACACTGATTATAGAGGTCTTCCTAAATAAAAGATAGAGAAAGTGAAAGCAAGAGCGATAAAATGTTGACATTTTCTTGGGATTCTATCCAAAACCCCACTATTTTGAAATAACCTAACTTTAGCCTTGTTGTTCTTCCATGATGTTTTGCCCTCAAGCCATTCCAGGAGAGAGGATCACCTGGAATATGAGATATTTCTAATGTGAGAGATTAGCATACTCTAATAGCTGACCTTTACCTATGAATTCATTAAATTTCTCTTAATCATCACAGTGCCTACAATGAAAATTATTCTTCCGTATGTAAATGAACTGAAGAAACAGCACCTCCTGACTTTCTGCCCAGATGTTTACACGTTAAAATCTTTCATTTATTCATGGCAACAGTTATTTTTAGAGTAGGCAAATAAGATTGCAGTGATTCCAAGTCACGATCAAATTCTCATATTTCTTTTCTTTAACTTTTAAAAAGTTACAATTGATACAACCCACTCACTGCCATTTACCATCATTAATGATTCCAGCAACAGTGAATAACTAAAAATTATCTCCAAGCCAAAAGCAGCTGCCAAGGTTCAAAATCACTGAAAATTATTTCACTAGAACTTTTATGCCTAAACATGGATTTCGAAGTTTACCAAGTGTGAGCATCTTGCTGTCTGCCAAACTGTCTGTATCGATCAAAAAGGATTGGTATTTGATATGCTAGTACACATGGGAACTAGGAACATACTGCAGAGAATTTATTAGCATCTTTACTGCCTATGCCTTGCCATAAAATTAGGCTTCACAATGGAACATGCCATTTTCCACATTGTAGAGTGTGGTGTGGTCATATTTAATGTTTTCTCCCAACCCCAGCAACAATATAACCTCTGGAAACTGCCTCTAGGAAATGGTGATATAAGAATTTTCAAGTATTAACAGGAAAAGAAGAGTGCAGCTGAAGTAAGTGTGGGTACCATTTCCTTCCAGCACAATTGTACTTCTCTAAAGCCATTGAACCTGATATCATGAAAAGAAAATGTCACAGACTCTCAAAAGCAAAGGACAGACAATTCTACAAATTATTGAATCATGTCCTATTTATAGAAATCTAACCTTTTCAGCCCCAAAGAAAAGCAAACAGAAAAGTGGAGTCGTGTCATAGATCCAAGTCCTAAATTACAGTAATTTTGTACCGTTATTGTATTTTGCTAATCATAGAGACTCAGCAAAACTCTAAGTGAGTCACCATTAGTATGAGCAACCTTTCATAGTTGGTAAATACAACCGCCATTCTTAAATATTCCTAAAATGTGAAAAAAAAAAAATTCCAAAAGGGTTTTTTGCATCGTATGTACTTTCATATCTCTGGACGTCCACAACCTAATTTTTCAACTTAAATGTTTAAATAACAAGCTAGACTTGAGATAATAACTGGGCGGTGGGGGGGGGGGGTGGAATTCTTCAAATTCTGCAAATTCAAAATCAACCAATTGTAACAGCAAATTCATGCCCTAATTTACAACTAATCTAGAAAAAAAAAAATCACAGATGACATGAAGTGCAAGGTAGATAAAATAGCTGTAGGCCCAGGTACACAGTCCATCTGAATTCCATATGAATGAAAATGAAGCCAGGTTATGCAGTAGAACAAAGAAATCCAGAAGGCATAAACTTTTGCATAACCTAATTACAACAGGCAGCAAAAACTCTGAAAACCCCTCCATACTTGGACACAGCATCAGCTGAAACAGAAGTAAACTGATTTTGGTTCTGGATTCTTTCTTAGGCTTCAAAAGATAAATCACACTACAGGATCTGTTTTTAACCGCCCAGCCAAAGTATGGAATGAGGTATTCTGTACCACAGAATAACAATCTCCTCAAAAAGAAAAAATTACCTAATCTTCAGCATAGTTCTTTAAATTAGCATTATATCTGTCTTAAAATAAAAAAGTGGGAAGATTTGATATCTCCCTCCCACCAGAAAACTGAGTGCAGATTGCCATGTGTCTGCGATTGCAAATAAATCACCACTATTTCAAACACTGAGAATTGGTTTTAAAATTCAGTCACTCCTACAATTCACCAAATTATTGAAATTATCACCATATTCAATGGGCTCACAACTATAGCCCTTGTACAGCAAAAAACAGGTGTCTTTAAATGAGAGCCTAAGACTCACCCCATATATTGAATTAAATTACTCTAAGGATAGTGCCAACTATCCCTAAATTTTAGGTGGAAAAGGGTTAAGCTGTATGAAAATACCAAGTCATGGCATAAACTTCTTTACAATAGTCTCACTAAGCCATGACTGTGATGTGATGAGGAAAACGTGCTTCTGTTCTCAGTTTCGAACTAAATGTGTATATATATATATCAGTTTCTATTCTAGCAATTTAGTCTTCATCTCTCATAATTCAGTGGTGTCATCTCCAAATAAAAAATACATTTATTGGTTTGCTGAACCAAGATCTTCCCACCTGATAGCAGGATAGCATTATGATTTCCAATACTGCCTACTTGGCAGGAGTGATAGCATATGTGAGGTATAATAGCAGGTGCTGTAGGTGTTATGACACTGGGATTCTAACCCTGGTCTCTTAAGAAAAGCAACAATACAACAAATGTAAAATATTTTTCAAGAAACTTGTGATCTTCAAATACTAAGAGTGGAACAGCTCAGATATCAATACTGTCCTGTTGTGGTCTGATTCCAAAACTATCTTGAAAATTTCTTGTGTTGGGTTGCTTACATGAGTCATGACTCTGTGCAAAAGAAAAAATATATGGATTTTGATCTCTACACTAAGAAGAAAGCTAAACACAGTCTAGAGGAATTTATATTACCATCATCAAATTGGCAAGATTTTATGCATATGCTTCACTAAATCAACCTGGTTTCTCACTCAAAGACTGGAAAACAACATTTTTCCAATGGCGGACATGTTCATGTGAGGAATTCCTGTGGCATGAGTGAAACAGCTCATGTGAGAAAGTTCTCACCTGTGTAAACACGTTTTGCACAAAGTAGCCTTTGGCAAATTTGTAACCCTTGAATCCGTTATTACAAACCAATGAAAAAGGCTTTGATGCTGGCATGAGAAAACCTTGCAACAACAGGGTCATCACATTTTAAGCATTGTTTAAACAGCCAATTTATATTAAAAAGTACTATACCAATCTAACTTGTAGAAATTGTTCTCATCACTTGTCTGCATGATCTGAAGTTAATTCACTTATAATTTTCCTCAAAGTCCAAACTGCTTATTTAACCTATTTGTTCAGTCATTTAGATTCATATGCACTGGAACAGCATTTAATGCACTTGAACTAAATGACATTACCATGTGTAAGTTTATATTGTTTATAAGCATCTTCAGAATCTGTCTGTGAACCTTCTTCCTCAGTTAGTGGCAAGATATAAACAATGGCAGAAGCTCAGCCATCTGGCCTTTTCCAGGAAGGTATAAGTTGTCCTCATGGGTTGCATTTTTGTCTTGGTTGAGTACAGGGTAGCATGTTATAAACACCTAAATTTTTAAGATGTGATATAAATTCTGGGAATTTGGCTACAGAGGGAGGGAGGGGAAGGAAAGGAAGGAAAGGAAGGAAAGGAAGGAAAGGAAGGAAAGGAAGGAAAGGAAGGAAAGGAACTCAGTCATTAAAACTCCTTTTGCAACTATTCGTTTCAAGAATTCATGAAGATGTATAACCTTAACTTATAATAACACTATATCTGGCAAATACTTACAGAAGTCAGGAACTTAAGAGTTTAAGCCTGATGCTGAACTTAACATTATAAGAAAAGTATTAGGAACTACATGTAAAAATAGTTTCAGTTAAAAAAAAAAGTTATATGAAATGATTCTACTCTGGTTTTAAGCAATAAACAAACTTTTTATTGCATTTGTAAGCAATTCAGGTTTGAAAACAAGACATAATATATCACAGAACTTTATGTAGTATTTAAGTCTGTCTGTGCCCTGGAATCTTCATCAATTATTAATATGAGAAACAAGAATTTTATGTTATTTTTTCTGAATTCTAGCTGACTACCTGTAATCAAAAGATTTCCTTACAGTAGCGGAAAGTACCTATATAGCAGGATTAATTTGATGAGTCCTATACTATGCAATTATTTATAGACAATTGTTTTTGTAATTATAAGGGATATGATAGTAAACATGCTGAAATCAATTTCTATAACCATTATCATTAAATATATAAATAAATTAGAATATGAAAATGTCCTTTAGCTTAATTTAAAAATATACTCAGTATGAGTAAATGCTTATAAATAATTATATATTCCAGCAACTATCAAACCCACAGTAATTGTTTTTGCAACCACTGCTGTAATGTTGGTTAAGAATAACTGTCAAAATACAGATCACAGATCCAATTAATCCAAAATTTTAATGAGAGACAACTCACTGGAGTCTTCTCCACTGCTCCCTTTGAAATCTCATTTACAAATTACATCTATACCATGGGATGACACAATTCATCCATATTTCACATAATACTCTCAGTCAAACTCCTGTTAAAAGCCTCTATAATTTTGACAGAAAGAAAGAAACCATGTAAAAAGAATGCTTCTATAATTGCACTCAACAACCAATCTGACTATACTGTTTGTAGACAGAACAAAACTGGCATTCATTTTTCACCTTGTAGAGTTTCTTCATGGTACTTAAAAATAATAGGGAATAGCTGTATAAGTATATTTAATAAAACTGATGTGCAGAAGTTTCCAAAATAATTGGAGCCAAAGTTAGTGCAGTACTGACACATAATTTATTTTCTTTCCTCTAATTTTGTGTTTCTCTACACACACTGTAGTTACAGTGCTGATGGAAAATAGTCTACATAATACTGTAAAAATCACTGAGAAGAATAGCTTTTGCAATAACTAAAAAAAAATCATCCTCAAAAGTGAGATAAATAAAGAAATGCATCAAAAACATGTAATTCTCAAAATATCAGCTTTTGAAAGGTGAAGCAATTAAATACCATAATTGAATACCTCAATTAAGGTTCTTCAGGACTGAAATAATCTTGTTTCTTATGTCTACCAATCCTTAGTGAAGTTTATAAACAGCTAACATTCAACCCATTTTTTTCTACAAGAGCGTCAAAACATTTTTTAACTAGGAGAAGCTACCAAAAGAATTCTTGTTAGCTCTTTGGAATAACATTTTGACACAAAAGCAGAAGCAGCTTTGGAAGCTTTCAAAAGCATCTGTGAAGATGTTTTTGATGCTATCAATCACAATCAATCTGTTTAAAAAAGTCTAACATCCTTCAGTCAGATAAGAAGAGAAAAATATTTAGTTGGTGATATGAATGCTACTGAACACTAAATAGCAAACTGCCACACAATTTCACAACTATTAACTTCATTTAGGCAAAGAAAACATTAGTATTCCTTTGATAGTGTTTTCCTCCATTTCAGTGGTTTTGTCTGACAAGGTTGCAGACAGAATACTATGTCTCTCAGACCTGTCAGCTCTGAAAAGCAACTCCAGTGACAGGAATCATCAAAAATTGACTTTTCTATTATATGAGGGTCTTATTTTCTCACTTTGACTGAAGTGGTTTTACACCTATAAAATCTTAAACAGAATTCATTATATAACTTGCTGTTTGTGCTATTCAGAACATACGATTCAGCCTTTTCTTTCACAAGGTATACCCCTTGAATAAAAATATACATTTCTTACTAGGAGAGCATAGTCTAAGACAGAGAAAATGACAACATTAAAACCAAGGTCCTGTGATCCTCTTTTTTTGGCTTTTGAGCTGTTCTCCAGTGCTTTGTTCCTCTTTTTGCTGTCTCTCCAGTTTTCTAATCTCGTTTGCCCCACACACTTTAGCCATTAGTATTTCTCACACTGAAGTTAACATTGATGATAAAATATACAGTATCAGCAGGAAGATTAAAGCTCTTAAAGCATAAAGCAATATGTTATAGAGATCAAGTGTTTCTGTGTTCTGAGACCCAGAGGCAAGCGCCAGCTGAAGAAAATAGGCTGATTGAATAAAACATAATGCTACACTTGTTTTGAACATTTCTTCCTCTCCACAAAAACAGTAAAATTTAAAATTTTTCCCTCTGTTTCTCCTTGCAGTAGTGTCCAGGAGTCTAATTTTCCAGTGCCAGCAGCATCAATACTGCAGAGAGGGTGCTCACTGTGTCCATCACCCCCAGTTGGTGACAAGACCTGGGAAAAGGGAAGTTTATCCTCCTGCCTGCTGTCTGAACTCCCAAGTACTCGCTGATATAATCCTCCTTCTGAAATGGCCCTTAGTATACAGAGGTGATCTTTTGTGAAGAAACATGATAAACTTACCTGAAAAGCAGCCCTGTTTGGTGAACAGTAATCCTCTACCCTACATCTGAAACAGCTGTGTAGTTCAAAAAGTTGGATGAACACTACACCTTCATTTTTTCTTTTTTGACACTAAACTTTTGAGGTAGTCTCTTTGCTGGACTTTGCTTATACTTACAGGGACACGCAACTGCAATAAACAGCCAAATTATTTTGAGCACTCATTTAGATTCTAGAATAAAAAATTTAATGTGAAGATTTTCTCTGCTGCAAGACTGATTTAGATTTTTTTTCACTTTTAAGGGATACTTCTTTGGAATGTTTAACTTTTTTCTCAGGGAGTTCTTCCTTTGATTCAAAGAATTATGCACTATACCAATATCCAGAACTAGAAAAATATATGGTTTTACCATAATGCAATCAGCAACAGACATCTTAAATTCCATAGACCTAAGTCTTCATCTTTTCCTGTTAAATAACATATTTTAATTCAAAAGAACAGAAACTATTTTTATTTTACAAAATCTATTTAGTGCTGACTACATCCAGGCTGCTCTGTATGTCAGAAACGCTGAGGTCATCTTTGTTTAGTTGTAGTATGCATGAATCCCCATAAATGTATAAATTTAAAAAGTCATAGACATGTTCAGGGCAAACTATTAATTGCTGCCTGGGAATAGCATTAAAAAAATCTGTAGAGGGCAGAAAATCCTGTTCATTTATTATACCATTTTTTCCTTCAGATGCACATGGAGTACAGGACTATAGGGCTGCATATTACTGTGGCTGACACACAGTATTTAGATTTAGAGCCCTTTAATTTTCTCTCATCACTATTTGGAGAAAAGTGGACTGCAGTTCTATGCAATGACAAATAGTGAGTCTAATTTCAGTTTGTTTTTCACAGCTCTTTGTGTTTAATGAAATAATTCACTTGTTAAAGCTACTGATGCACAAACACTATTGAAAATCTATCTCATTTGTTTGCTCTGCTTGTGAAAAAAACCCCAAAACCTAAGGGAACATTCAAGAATCTTTTATGTTTGGCTGGCCTAGGTATGAATTTGCTATTAAAATATTGAACTTGTTCTAATTCTTCAACAACATCCATTCTGGAAATTAACACATTTCTAAAATAGCATTACTGCATCCTGTAGTTTTCGGGGATAAATTTTAAGAATGTTTCTAGACTTTTTAAAATTGAAATCCTGTACAAAATTTCTATAGATAATGTTTTGGATTAAATATTATAAGGTACCATTACCTCTATGCCTTGAAAAAGAATAAAACATTTTAAGTTACCTCTAAATATTTCTAAGGTTCTATGGTCTTTCTTCTTGTACCCTTTTTTTCTCTTTTCTAATTTACACAATTTCTCTCTGAAGAAATATCTTGATTAAAATGTCTCAAGTATGTGATTGATTCACCTTTAATGCTACCTTTCATTGCATTGTGTGAGATCTGAAATTCTTGTCAGAAATTGTTCCTTACTCTTTCCTCTATACATGGTTAAATTTTGTCCACTCTAGGAGCATAACGCAACACAAAACCCAGAAGTACAGGGTGGCTGAGACAAGAAGGCACGCCTGGAGATCACCTTGCCCAACCTCCTGCTCAAACAGGATTGCTGAAGCTACGATAGCTCACTGAAGGCTGTGTCCAGTGGGGTTTTGGCTACCTCTGAAGATGGAGATGCCACAAACTCCCTGGTCAAGCCGTACCAGTGTTTGAATCACATCATTCCTTCCTCTGAAGAAAAAAAATCTTCTTAAACAGAATTTTTGCTATTTCACGTTGTGTCCATTGCACCTTAACTTAGGAGGGTCATGTTCCCAAGCACTTCAAGTCTTATAATGGCCTTTTCTGAGATTTTCATCTCCATTGGAATCAGCCTAAAGCTGTTTAGGATCTAAACACTTCAGTTTGGCCTCTTGGAGATGTACCCAACGTGGTCTGGCCTTGGTGAAGTTACTTTACAACACTCAGCTAAAAAAATACAAAAGGAGGGTTTACCTTCATCCTTTCACTGCAGCTTAGCATTAAGAGAAATTTCATAACAGAAAACTCTAAAGACCACCTAGGCTCAATGCAGTCTTCCCACAATGCCACCCTATTCTGTACTAAAGTCCACTTTTTCCCCGTTTGGAACTGGATCACAGTGCCATCAAAGGTAAGTGTTCAATTATTTTCAATTTCTTTGCAACCACCAGATGCGCTGAGCATCACCACATATATTCACACTTATCCTTGCTTAAAACTTGGTGGGGGGGCAGGGGGGCGGTTTACATTCTGTACTGCTCGACATTTCCTATTATATCCAGGTTGCATACTGGTTGAGCTTCTAGCTATCAGGCCTAGAGCATCAGCAAAGTTTACAAACTGAACACAGTGCAAAATCCAGGCTGTTAACATCAATCCACATATTTTGTCATAATGAAATGAATATCAATGCAAAACATATGAGGGAAAACAACTGACTGGATCTGACAACAGTGCCTATGATAAACACTGTTTTCTCAAGTTCACTCAAGTTTTGCTTACTTTAATTTTTTTGTGCTTCATGATTCAAGCTGTGAAGATGTTAACTATTCACATTGGCAGACAGCAACACCTGAAGATATTCCAAAACCAACTGTGAAGGAGGATGTTGCATGTTTTTCTTTCACAGTGAATTGAAGGGATTTGTTTAGGCTTATTTTTACTACTATTTTTCATCTCAATGGTTATTTTATCAATTTAAACTCAAAAATAAAATAAAGCAAACATGCTCTTCCTTTTATAAATTTTATGAACCAAAAAAACCTTCAAAACTTTAGCCATTGTTAAAATATAATCTAATAAATTTCGATCAGATTTATTTTACTTTCCTTTGTAGATGGCTGACATTTTGACGATGTTGTGGTTTTATCATTGTCTTTAAGATCCTATGTTTATTTAAGAGCCCATATATTATGTCAAGCTATTGTAATTTTGTGCTTATGCTTAAAAACCAGAATTCATCAAATTAAAGGCTCTATGTATTTCACAGATTTTACAGTCCATATTTAAATTATATTTATACTTAAATTTCAAAGATTCTTCCAAAAGTCCTTTATCACCATCATTTCTGTAGAAAAAAAAAAAGACTTCTTTGCATCTAATAAAACCACACAAAATTCTTTTTTTTTATATATCAAGGTCAATGCAACTTCATCATTCTCATTCTCAAATATCTGCGTAAGTGTATTTCTGAGTGATATTTTTACCTTTTTGCTTTTATGCTCTTCCATCTGATACTACTTTTACCCTTTTATTTTCCTCATACCAACACATTTTGAAGTTTCTCTATTTCTTATGAGCAAGAAATAGCCAAAAGAAACTGTACAACTAAAAATTGTACACAATTGCCTCAATTTTCTTTAGCCTTCATTTCTGAGCCTTCAAAAAGAAACAACATTAAGTACTTGCATCTCAGAACATCAGGCAAGCCTTAGGTCTTACTTTTATGAAGAAAAAATGAAAGCAACATCAAAGTGATCATGTGAGCCATTATCTTACTCTGTACCTTATCTTTGTGGGTTCTTAGAATCTGCAATGACAAAGTCGGTTTTTTGCCATGTGAGTTGTGGTTCAAATCCACTTGTATTTTCACTATGTTGCTGGGACTTTTGTCTGATATTGCAGAACACTCATAATAGTTTTAGAGAAGATACATTGACCATGGTATGGTAGTGAAAACCTTTATGAGATTTAGTTTTCCATTTTCTAACTGAAAGGATATTTAGTCATGCATATACAAGAATAATTTCTACTGTAAAACTCCCATCAAGTTTTATTGACTACATCATTTTTTTGAGATACTTTAAAGGCTTTCAATTTGAAGTGAAGATTATTTATCTGTTGCTTCTGTATTTTTCTTTTTCAAAGGTGAAAAGTACTTTATTTACTTACCAGAGATTTTTCCCTAATTAGTTTACTTAATCCAGCTGCATCCCTTCACCCAATTTTTAGTATTTTATTTAATCTCTAAACATTCACAGTCTTCTGTCACAAGAAAAGTTTTACATGCCACATTAATACACATTCAACCCACTATTATTCTCTCTGCTTTTGTAGCAGAAGAGGGAAGCTCAGAACCCTCTGAAAGACACCTGTCAGTTCAGATAAGTCATACTCCAATCAAAACTCCCATCTCAAAACAGGTTTTCCTGCAAATTTATTTTTGGATTTCACGGAAATTTTATGAAATAATGTCAAAAGACAGCAAGATAAAGAGAGCACTGTAATCCCATAATCTTGTAATTTCCAAGATCTTACTTTTGCAAAAGTCTGCTTTGTGCAGAAGCTCCATATGTGCACCCATTAAGTGCCACAAAGATATAAATATTTGGGGAAAACTTCTGCTTATATGCACTGAGACAAGAGAAATCAGGAAATTATTCAAAAAGTAAGAGGACTTATTTGTTTTCTTTGTTTTCTTTATGAATGTTTTTATATCTACTGTCAGTATTACTGATGTTACCTGGCTATTTACTCTGGGGAAAGGGAGAGTATGTGATGTGATTTATACCACAGAATAACTGTGCTGCAGAAATAATTAGTCAAAGGTGACTGAGAAACATTTTCACACTCTTCACAAGCAGTGCTGGCAAGACATACAATCAAGGGGCCCATACTCTGGATGGAGGCTGTATGCAGGCACACACTATCACACCAAAGGGCTGAGGAACAGATGCACAGTGAGAGTGTTCAACATTATCTCAAACCTTAACTGCTCCTTGCAATATTTCAAGACAACACAAGCTTCACAGGCTTTGAGACAGGAGCAATAAAAAAAGGGACTGTTCAAAGCAGAGAAGCAGCAGTTTACCAGTGTAGCTATTGCCCATTTGCTCTGACTTTCCCATAATTACTAACCCATCAATACCTGAAATAACTATTCTTCCCTTCTAAGAAAAAACTGTCTAACAATACTATGTATCCACACTCTGATTAAGTGGAAAGTTCACTGGGATCTCTGATCTGATCTCATCTGTGTGTACTTCCCAGACTGCAGCAAGTCTCAGTATTCCGGCACAGAGCATGCGACATTTGTGTCACAAAGGCCTTTGCTGGTAACCAGAACAACAGATAATTTATCCATTATTTCTGATTTTTCAGATTTTCCATTACACTTTGCACATGTTTTATAAATGCTTAGTTTCGCTTGCCTCCATCTCATCATGGAGGAGATGTCAGATCAAAAAAGAATATAATAACACAAAGAAAAATACTTTCTCTTTTAGCCACTCAGTTATTTCAGAAGTTAAGAACACCAGAAGCAAATCTGCCATCTGTAAAAGAAATGTGGAGACATGCCTTTCTCAACTACTTTTCATTAAAAGTGCAGATTTGTGTGAAGTATCCACCATGTTAAAAAAATCTACTCCAGGGCTGAGTGGGAAATTGAAACAGAAGATCATCTTCCCATTTATTTTTGAAGAGGCAATCATGGAAGAGTATTAAAAGCAATCTGAAAAGGGAATTTGCAATTTCCCCTTTCTGGATGATTGTTATGTGAGGATTGATCTGAGCTAATGCCAAGATGTGACTAATTTGAAATTGAAGTTGCCACTGTTAAAATTTTAAATTCCAAATAAAACTGTTATTCAAAAAATCCCTCAGCAGCAAAAAGTATAAAAATAACAAAATACATAAATGCATAATTCAAAATCAGAAAGATATATGACATGAAAGTTTAAATTTCTAAACTCCATGATAAAAACCAGCAAAAATGAAAGAAACAAAACTAGCATCTAAAAAGAACAAAAAAGAACAAACCACCAAAAAAGCACAATACAAAAACACCCACAACTATTCATAGAAAGAGAAGGTCCACAGAATAAGTTCTCATTCATGTAAATAATGTGGCTGGCTGTATAGAAGCACAATTCTAAATGCAGAAGAAGTTTGTTCTTATTCCATCTTTATAACTATCAAACCAAGGTTTTTTATTTGTGTAATTCATGTACTGGGGCTCTTTTTTGCTTGTTTGGGGTTTTTATTGGGGGTTTTTTGCTTGTTTTTTTTTTCTGTTTGGTGTATTTTAAATTATTGTTGTTATTATTATTATTATTATTATTATGCACAATGTTTACCTATAGGTAACTGAGGCTCAGACTGATTTAATCATAAACTGTGATCATAGCTTGCAGAAGTGTCTACAGAGTCTATATGGTGTTCTTGCTTAAAAGTTTGCTATTTGGTGGGTTTGCATATATTTAGGGATTCACTAATTCCCCTGAAGAGTTAAAGAAATAACAGAATCAGCTTCATTCCCTCATGTGTGTTCACTTATATGATTAAAAGCAATAAATTATCTTGTCTAAGAGGAACACAAACTACCATTTAGAGTATATTCAGCAGGTGAAAATGCTTACTAAAAGGGCACCAGTCTTACAGTGGTGCTGTTCAGACTTATGCTGTTTTACAGGTTTATGATCTTGAAAATAGGCAATTGAGGAAATGGAGAATAACTTCATTCAAAACAATGAAAAATCAGCTTATTTTGAAACACTAATGAAGGAACTAGCTTCACATTTGTGTTATATTCTAAAAGCACATAGTTAATATTATTTAATCTGAATATTAATCCTTTCTGCATTGTTTACAAAATATTTTTCATTAACAGAATATACAATATAACCAAATCACAAAACCATCAGAGTCAGTGCTGACTACAACTTGTTCTTTATATTTTCCAAAACAGGTTCTGCTGAGACTAATATAAATTGCTAGATATAGTCACTTGAATCTGGGGCTGAAAATGCTGGGCTTTTCTATATTTTTTTACAAATATTTATTCTTTTCTAAAGCACTGAAGGTTCCAATATCAAAGTCATGAAAATATTACAATTGCTAACAGAATTCAAAATATGAACAGAATCTGAGACAGCAGAATTGTATGATGCAGTCATTCCACTAATGTAACTATTTTTCAAAAATCAAAATTTATACTTGCATGTAAAACACATTATTTTCTCATTTATACTGATCATGACAAAGCTCATAAATTATCTTTTTAGTAGTCAGATAATGAAGTAAGTTTTAAAAAGAATTTAAATTTTAATAAGGCCTCCATCCCACAGCCGGTCAGTAGCAACCAGATATGATGTGTCAAACTTTATATCACAAAGCATCAGAGTTAAACTAACCTCTCTCAGAAGTAAAATCATGGAGTGATAGAACCAGTTGTGGGTTTTTCAATGACGTGGCCAAAACTAAATTTTCTTGTCCAAAGGACACAGCTGAGATGGAACACTCCTTAGCTAGGATGGAGCCTAAGAAAATTTGACTTGGAAACTTCTGAAGCCAGCAATAGAAGATGGCAACTTGTCCTATCAGAGGAAACTGTCTCTCTGCCCTTGCCAATGTACCCCCCGGCCTCTGCTGGCTGCAGATTGGTTCTTTACAGACACATAGAATCACTTATGTTGGAAAAGTCTTCTAAGATCATTCAGTCCAACTTGCGACTGATCATCATCTTGTCAGCTAGACTGTGGCACAAAGTACCACATCCAGTCGTTTCTTGAACACTACTAGTAATGGTGACTCCACCACCTCCCTGGGAAGCCCATTCCAATGTTTAACAATCCTTTGCACAAAGAAATTCTTCCTGATACTCAATCTGAACCTTCCCTCTGCAGCTTGAGGCTGTGGCTTCATGTCCTGTGGCTGGTTGCCTGGGAGAAGAACACAACCCCCACCTGGCTACAGCCTCCTTTCAGGAAGTTTTAGAGAGTGATATAGTCTCCCCTGAGCCTCGTTTTCTCCAGGCTAAACAATCCCAGCTCCCTCAGCCACTCCTCACAGGGCATGTGCTCCAGACCCTTCACCAGCTCCACTGCTCTTCTCTGGACACTCTCCAGCACCTCAATATTTTTCTTGAAGTGAAGGCCCCAGAACTGGAGAGAGGATTCAAGGTGTGGCCTCACCAATGTTCATTACAGCCCTGTTCCTGCTGGCCACACTATTTTGGATACAAACTAGGCTGCCATTGGCCTTCTTGGCCACCTGGGAACACTGAGAGCTCATGTTCAGCTGGCTGTCCACCAGTAACCCTGTGTCACTTTCTACTAGTAGCTGCAAAGCTTTCCAGACACTCTTCCCTGAGCCTGTAGGACTGCCTTGAGTTGTTGTGACACAAGTGCAGGCCCTGGCACTTGGCCTTCTCGAACCTCATACAATCAGCCTCAGCCCATCGGTCCAGCCTGTTCAGACCCCTCTGCAGAGCCTTCCTGCCCTCCAGCAGATCAGCACTCCTACCCAACATAGTGTCATTCACAAACTTACTGAAGGCGCACTCAGTCCCCTTGTCCACATCATCAATAAAGATATTAAACAGGACTGGGCCCAATACTGAGCCCTAGGGAAGCTCACTAGAGACCATCTGCCAACTGGATGTGGTGTCATTCTCCACCACTCCCTGAGCTCTGCCATCCAGCCTGCTTTTAACTCCGGTTCTTAATGGGAAAAGCCAGCTACTGCAATCTAATGCCCTGATGCCTTCCTACCTCACTTGTGCCTAGAATCCACCCACAGAGCAAATACCCATCATCTGCTCATATTGTAGTAGGATAAGATCTTACAGCTAAAGCCAAGGCTTAAGTGGATTTGGGAAGAGAAGTTTTCTTATAACTCACTTCTAGATAGACACAACGCATTTTAGAGTGATCTGACATGGTACAGAATGAAAGAGAGCAAAGGACCACACCATCTCCCTTGTTGGTTGCTACTTGATCCCTTTGTGCAAAGGGTGTATGTTCATATGACTTCAGTGCACTGCACTCTTAACTGAAGTTATGGTGTGAAAATTTGCAGCTCTTCAACATGCATTTTTCAAGAGAAATTTCACCCAAGCTTAAAATACTTTTAAAGTAAATAATCTAACACATCACAATTAAGAAAACCTAAATGAACTTACATGACTTGGAAGAGAGCAGATAACTTGCTCAAGACCTCAGGACAATTATTTTAAAAGTAGATGACCTATTTCCTTTTAGATGGATGTAGAGGAGGGAAGTTTTTGTTTGTTTGGTTTTGTTTGTTTGTATGTTTTTTGAAGATAATGTGCATTGGGCTCCACAGCATTACAGAAACTTTTCAAGCCTGTATTTAGAGCAGATAGAACTCATTCTGATTTTTTGATATCTGTATAATAAGCACTGAGTGTGTAAAAGCTACTGCTGGTAATCTGATAGCTTTTCCCCTCACATGGGATTGCTTTTTAAATCCCGAATACATATGCCTGTCTTCAAACTTTGTATACAAAATCTTGCCTCAAGATTGTATTTTTTAGTTATGTCCCAGGAATATTTATTAGCTAAATAATAACTTTTTTTGTTTATCCAGTTTTCTAATTAAATTAGTCTCACTTGGTGAACAATTGAAGAACAGAATAATTATTGATGTAAAAAGGAAACTTACTAAGTCATTGTTCTCATTAATATCTGAGTGTTGTATTTGATAAATGACTAAAATTGTATTTTGAAGTAATGACCATTTTAAGATGACTATGTTTGTCTTAAATGGTATCTTATCAATGTTGTTTAGAAATCAACACCAGCTAATTGTTTCAACTGAAATCAAGATCAAGAGAGCCAGACCTTAATAAATCTTCTCACTTAGGCTTGCATAGTCAAATGACTGCAAAGCAAACATGAAAACTTCCCATAGGAGTTTATGATCTGCTTAGGAATTACTAGAAATTCAAAGACTTCTGGGAAAAATTTATCTAGGGTTTTTTTCTATGTTGATATCATGCTGATTTAAACTGCTAATACAAAATAAATATATAAAAAAGCACTATAATTGATGAACATATTTGCAAAAAAGTAATATGTAGATTAAGACAGGAAATATTGTTGATATTATAGTATTTCCAAAGAGTGCAATTTTCTCAAGCTGTTATGCTGACACCAAGTAGTACCTCTGATGTGGGAAAACACAAACATTAAAATCAATGAGACAGTAGAGATCACACAGATACACAATGAGAAAACCAACTAGATCTGTGGCTGATAAAATATAGTTTGAAAAAAATGAAAGAAAAAGTGCAGTACACCACAGATTCTGTGGCTTCATTAAAATAATGCAGAACCAGAATTACATAAAGTTGGAGAGATTATTTTAAATTAAAAAGCAGAAAGAATCACATATGGAAAAAAAATCCCATCCTCTTTATAAGTTACATTACACACACACACACTACTTCCAAATGTTTGTTAATCCTTGGATATAATAAAAACATGCCATACTTTTGAGAAATACATCAAAACATTATTTTCTGCATACAAATGTTTCTATTTGAGAGAATAAAATTTTTTCCTCTTTTTACTAGTTGAAAAGTAAAAGCAAATTATATTTGAATATGTTGTTCTTACCTGTCTTGAAAAGCTGGCTTGTCACTTGTTCAGGAATATCCTGATCCCATGCCCGTAACAATACATCTAACCTTAAATCAAACCCTGTGCTGGGGGAGAGGTTCTCATTTCTATTACTTTTTATACAAAAAAAAAAAAAAATAGATGACAGATCCTTTTTACAAGGTAGCCTAGAGTGTCTAGTTCTTGTCACAATGTTGTCATAGTGACAGTGACATCAATATACTTCATGACAATCAGTACAGCAATTTTTCTGGAGACAACACCAGCGTTGATTCCTGAGTGTATTTTGTATTGACTTCCTTTTCAAGTCTCATTAGATAATTTATTTTTGCACTGTTCTTTAATCCAAATGTGACTGCACTAATTATTTTGGTTGTAAGCAGCCTGGTTAAAAAAAGCAAACAAAAAATGCTGAAACTAAAATATTATGAAAATAAAAGAATATAATACAAAAAAGTTTGACCACAATTTTTTTTTCTACAAATTGAAGTCTCTGTCATTTGCAAGTGTAACAGAGAGATCTCCTAGATCTAACTCGGTGACTATACTATTTTTTTTTTCAAATAAGGGTTATTTACAGTATAAAGTACTATATATACAGCAAAAGAAGAAAATGGTTGCCTCGAAAAAGGTGATATATTCCCAGTCTCAAGTATATTTTTCTGGGAAAATACTGCATGTCCACTAAAATCCTGCTATTTCATAATCATTCTTCACATCATTATAGATCCCTTTTCAACCCACAACTTGTCACCTTCCTGAAACTTTTCACATTTTCTGTCAGTAATTGCTACATGACACACAATCATATAAGTCCTCAAGATATGAAGTGTATATTCCACATTTTTTTCACTAAAATTAAGAAAAAGCTTCAGTTCACCTCTTACCAATCTAATCTGCCAAGGCAACAAATTAATGCTAATTGTTGTGTTCTCTGTTGATAATATAAATAATTTTCAGACAACAAACGATAAACTTTACTGTTACTTTCAATTTTTTCTTGAAGTGGTATGTAAATAAATGTTTTCTGATGTTAAGACTCACAAACAATAGCTTGAATCCTGAACCAGCTGTTTTCTCCCTTTTTAATTCAACACGTTAAGTGGGAATTAATCCAGTACATCTCTCCAGTTTCTAAACAAAAAGGAAATAACATTCTACTACTAAATAAATCCAGTATGTTCCCATTTCTTGAACATTTGATTTAATTGTATTTGTAAACATTTGAAATAAAAGCCACAATCGAAAAAAGAGAAATACAGAAAACTGGGATAACTTTTAGAAACAAGCTATATTTTCTATCACTTAATATTAGCATCACTAGGTCTGTAGCTCAGGTTAGTCAGCTGTACTTCATACAGCCTGAAAAGGCAATTCACTCTACCATATGAACATCTTTGTTAACTCATCCTCCAAAGTTGCGATTCTCTACCCATTAACTACCATCTACATTAGTTATTTCTACCATAACCTATAGTTATCTCAGACAAATTGTTTAGCCTGTGTCTCTTAAAAAATTTATCCTGTCATAAATAAATATGGATTCATATATACCACACCCAGTCAAACCACCCAGTTCAGGTTTAGAGGAGAAAAGTTATTACTATCTATAATTAGCCAAATACCTGTAATCAAAGACTTCATTAGCAATAAATGCTTTTAAAACTCAGAATATAGATATTCACAAAGGAACAATAGCTACTCTCAATACTTTCTTCAATAACTACTCTCAAGTGGTCAAACCACAGCCTTTTTCTCAGGATGTTCCTAAATAAAGACACACAAAACAATTTGAGTTTCAGTGTTTAGGTTGCCACATTTAATTTTAAGGTTATACTCAGCAGAAAGGCTACCCTGTATTCTGAAATGCAATTACTGCACTACCTGATAAACAAGACTTAGGCTCTTTGCTATCAGCAGGAGTTAATGGGAGGTCTGACTGCCTCAGGCATTTTATGACCATCCCTAAATGAGTATATTATAGGCTTTGAAAAATTTGACTAGACCTATATTATAAAGGATGAGCAATAGATCAGAGCCTTGTCCTGTGAGTTGGTACTTGGCACAAAGTCAGGTGTATTTATATCACAGAATTAACATATTTAAGTAGAAAACCAGCCGCACTGATTTAACCATGCAAATTATGAACACAGGAGAAAAAATACTATTTAAAATTTTAAAAAATTACTAAATTGCAAAATATTGTTGATGGCATTATAAATATTGGAATATTTTAGTAGTTATTTTTAAAGTTGTTCTTCAAAGCTGATACCGTTCTTTGTCGATTACTCATCCACAAGGCCAACAGAGAGACAACATCTACCAGCTGCTCCTCTTAATCATCTGACACTGAGTTCTTCATTGTTATCATTATATAACATGCCATTCCTTTACAGAACAATACAAGGCAGAGGCTCGGTACTGACCTGAAATTATTCTCTGACTGACTGCTTTAAAAGTCAAATGATCTTGTTTAAACACCATAGTGATATTAGAAACAATTTTCCTTCAAATTAATAAGAACAACTGGGAAAATATTAGGAAACGTAAATATACATGACAACTGAAGCCACAAGTTCCCTGAGTTTTCACTGATACTTTAAATCTTTAGCATGTCTTCCTTACCGAAGCCACTTACTTTCTATGTAACAAACACATCTAAATGGACTTGTTGAGAAATAACCACATTAGTGAAAACACAAGTCAATTTTGTTTAAAGAGTACATAGAAGTATCAGACAGCAAGCCTCCCAGCTGACCGAAGTAGGATAAAACCCCAACAATTTATAAAGAATTGTTACAACTTAGCCTAGCATTCAGGTTAGTTAAGCAAGGCGCTAAAGCAACAAAATGCAGCTGCGCAGAAATAGTTGTGGCATCTTTTATTATATTAAAACCAGAAGTGCCTAAGTTTTCTTCACAGGGCACATTTCATCTCTTTCTGTCCATATGGTTAGTTTCAGTATCAATACTGTAAATGAAGATCAGTATCAAGTTTTAATACAAAACTAAGTGTGATGGAACAGATGTTCTGTTCTCAGTTTAATCATAGAGCAGTCCTTCTACCAGTCCTGTTTTGGAATAATCTTTTGGGGGAAAAAAAAAAAAAAAGGTATTTATCACAGGTTCAAGAACTCTATAAACCATTAGAAACATCTGGAAAAACAAAACAAAACAAAACAAAACAAAACAAAACAAAACAAAACAAAACAAAACAAAACAAAACAAAACAAAACCAACAAAACCCTTGAGGATCATTATTGTACTGAAATTTTGCAAGAAACAAATGTGGGATGATCATATACATGTTTTTGTAACACAAAGGAAACCTGAATGCACTTTTTAATGTGAAGATCTATTTTCTTTTTCGTTTTTTAACTCAAGTAGGCTTTATATTCATGGTTTTGCAAGCAGACATTTGTGAATGGGTATATATTTTGGTTACATAAAAGTGTCTATTTTCAAAAAATAAAGTTAGAATATTTCTTAAACAATATATATAGATAAGAACTTAAGTAATAGATTTTGCAATATGAAATAATGAATCAGAGCAGAGAAGGTACCTGCTCTCCTAGATATTCATAATCTCTACTTAAAGAACTGACACAGAATGTGGGAATACACGGGACAGAGAGTAAAACAGACTTAGTTAGCATAGTTGGTTTGATAACCAAGATGCCATGGCAGGAACAAACAACTTTGAAGATTACAGAAGACGGGATTAAACCTGCTTACGGGAAGAGAAGAGATTCAATCAAACTTCTGCAAGCAAAAGATGTTGTAAAATGTATGAGTTGTCTGTATGATCTTTAACCTGATTATTGTAGTGGAAAATTATTAACCTTCCTGAAATGGTATATAAGCTTTCGGAAAATTTGAGCAAAATCGAATTCTGATCACCAAATCAGTCTTCCTGCCTCTCTTCAATCATCAATAACAGAACATGAAGCTTTTTCCTCACGGCCTTTTATTGAGTCATAACCCCTTCATGACCTTCTAATTTTTATGAAATTGTAGTAAAACAAAATCATATAAGAACCTCTTACAAAAAAGTTGGTATTAATAAAGATTACAAGTCTAAAATAACCAAAACAAGTCCAGTTAAGAAATTTCATTGGGCAGAAATAGATGGTATAGAAAAATAAATGAAGAAATTACTGAATTTAATGAAGTAAAAGTCAGTTCTGTTTCAATGAAAATTCCCTACTGATCTCATATCATTGCATATCACTGATCTCTAAGAAAGTCAATGAATTTATAGTCATCCAGTATTAGTAACTGATACTGCTCATCAATAAGAATCCACAGACCTTAAATATATTTTTTATTTTTATTATGTTATACACTAGTTCTAAACCCACTGTGCTACACTGTGGTCAGTGTGTTGAAGAATAGAATCTATCTGCTTGGGGTTTATAGTAGCTATCAGAGGCCAGATTTTTAGTTTCCAAAAGGTGAAATTGTACTTGTTGTCTTGCTCACTGCAAAACTCCTCAATAAAGAAATGCTTACCATACCAAGGTTTATTTCAACAATCAGAGCATATACATGACAGCCAGAATGAACTTATTTTGGAGAAAGTCCTTACTACTCCATGGCAACATAGTTCACATATGACAGTGTGCACAACTATTGTTGATAAGTGTGCTGAACAGCATCTCCCTGATATTGCTCAAGATACCACATCCTAGCAAATACTTACAGGGTACATGTAGCTTCTTTAAAATTCACAGCTAATATGCTACTATTTTTATGTTACATATATAACCTGATTTAGACTGTTTCTTGCAGAAAATTTCTATTTACAACATTGTATTGTAGATATGAATGACTTACATTTAGCTTTTAAAAGACATTATTTCTTCCTCAAGCTCAGTGAAGATACGCAGGTGTCTTCAAATCCCCGCCTTATGTTCCAGAGGGCTCTGACACCAGCCAGCTAACTTGCACTTGAATGCAACCTCCCTCCTATGCATTCGAGTTTGTACACAATAAGAGGGAATTCTCTAGTCAGATGTTGGGCTAGACAGAACTACAGAGAAAATAGACAGTAGATAAAAAACTTGTAGGGCAAAGATGAATCTTTGGAAATATTACATTAAGGTAAACCCAGCTGCTTCTGGTAACTATAGGTATAAAACAGACTATTCCAGGTCTCTTAAAATGACTGAATATTTTTGTGAATCCACTAGAGTGTTTCCATTTCTGAAGTTGCTGCTTAGTAACAGGATTACTAGACTTTTTCCATTGTTTATGTTTAATTCAGCACCCATATCTGAAAAGAGGAATTTATTCTAAACTAACATATTTTCAGTCGTTATTCAATTTAAATGATAATCCAGACATAACGTGATGAAGCTTGTCAGATTTTTGTTGCTGGGATGCAAGAAAACAACACTGACAAACACTGGTTCCTTGCAGTCCTAGTACATTTAGGCTGGTTTTATTTGTGCTATACTGCCTTTAATGCTCACTATCTTTATCATTTCCAGACCAAATGTAAGACCTGAGTTACTAAGGACATGAAGACAAACTGCTTTTGAGTCTGGGACTAGTTCTTTAACTGTGATGATGTTTCCTTTACCTCATGAATCAATGAATACACCACCAAGAACACGTGCAAGGCAACACGAGAGCTCAGGACAGGTATCTCAGACTATAAAGATCAGCCTAACAGCAGCTCATGCTCACAAAACACACGGTGTGGGGGAAGCTTGAGAAACTGGAAAGAGACAGAACTGACAAGCAGCGTATGACAAGATAGTAACCTAAAGAATCATCCTCTAAATGGAGGACTGAAAGCCAGATACTTTTGTTCAGTCTTCTCTGCTAGCATTCAGAGTGACAGTCATGCATATATTTCTACTGAAAATTTATATGCAGCATACTTGAGAACACCTATGGTGTTTCCCTACTGTTTTATTAAAGCTTGAAGTATGAACACAAGCACGTATCAGACAGCTGACTGCTTTTCCTGCTGTAACCACTGATTCTAACCCACCATTCAATCCTTTCAATTATCCTCTAGTGCATCACACACGACAGCTTCACTTCCAACTCCAGCTTTAACCATGCTCATTGTGATCCACACACTAACAAAAAAAGTTGAACTAAATTTCAAGTCTGGTCCTTTTTTATTTTATGATGACCTTCTATGATTTCTGGTGTCTCAGAAGATGTTTTCTTTGCTACATTATGCAAAAATTTATTTATTTACAAAACTCAAACCTGACATTTGGATTTAAATTGTTTTTATTCTTTTAAGGCTTCCATTTCCAGTGCTTGTTTTATTCATGTTCATATGAAAAGACATTTAAGTTATGATTTCTCTTTTCCTTCCAAAGCATTTAACAAGAGAGCTTTTATCCTCTTTAAGCCTACTAGTGGCAGGGACAAAAGTGATATTTCTGACAATATGGAAGTTTGGGAAGTAGAATATAAATGAACTGGTGAAAGTGGCTCATCTTAAAAGTAATCTTGCCCACCGCTGCAGAGACAGAAGTTTTGGCTGTGTAAAGTAACAGTGAGTCACCATATAATAATGTTCTATATTAATATCATTAGAAGAGCTAAGGTGTCCTATTTGTCTCAAGGACACAGAAGGTTTTTTTTGCCCTTCTAATTAATTAGAAGTTTCAGAATGCAGAAATATATGAGCATTAGGAAATTCATCTAATCACTATACAGTTACACCATAAGCCAACAGAAAAACAAATAGCCAATTAAAAACCCAAATAAAATTAAGGAGCTGTAGAGACCCTTAGCCTAACTAGGTAATCAGACAGAATGATGGTAAATAGCGTTTGGGGCAGTATATTCACAGAAACAAATGAGTTGGAAGTGACCTTCAAGGATCACTGAGCCCAGCTCCTGGCCTGGCAATGGGACCATCCCCAAGAATCACACCATGAGCCTGAGAGGGTTGTGCAAATGCTTCTTGAACTCTGTCAGGCTGGTGCTGTGACCATTTCTCTGGGGAGCCTGTGCCGGTGCCCAACCACCCTCTGGGTGAGGAGCCTCTTCCTAATATCCGGCCTAAAACTCACCTGACAAAATATCAGGCTCATTTCCTGTCACAGTTTTTATTCCCTCAGTTTTTGTCACAGAGAAGAGGTCAGTGTCTGTCCCTCTGTTTCCCTGCATGAGGAAGTTGTAAGTGCAGTGAGGTCTCCCCTCAGTCTCCTCCTGGCTGAACAGACCAAGTGGTCTCAGCTGCTCCTCATGTGACTTCCCCTCAAGGTCCTTCACCATCTGTATTGCCCTCCTTTGGACACTCTCTAATAGTTTAATGTCTTTTTTACATTGGGGCACCAAAAACTGCCCCCAGCACTCGAGGTGAAGCCACCCCAGTGCAGAGCAGAGCAGGACAATCCTCTCCCTTGCCTGGCTGTCAGTGCTGTGCGTGTTGCACCCCGGGGCAGGGTTGGCCCTCCTGGCTGCCAGGGCACTGCTGAGTCATGTTCGACCTTGACATCGACCAGGACCCCCAGGTCCCTTTCCCTGGCACGGCTCTCCAGCCTCTCATTCCCCAGTCTGTCTGCACGTCCAGAGTTGCCCCATGCTGATGCAGAATTTGGTGTTTTCCCCTGTTGAACTTAATATGTTTGGTGATTGCCCAGTCCTCTTTGGAGTATGCAGGACCAGGGCGAAGTATCTTAAATAACTCTGCAACTGTGAGTGATGTAGCTATTTAGACTGAAAGCGCAATAATCTACTGAGAAAGTGACAACAAGCTAGATATTAAGATGTAAAATGAGGAATAGTAAATAAAACTGAGATTAATATGATGTTAGTCAATGGTATGATATTCAGTACACCTGTATAACATGTTTATATGGCTAACTTCCAACTACTATCCAAAACACATATTACATCATGACTAAAATTATTTAATAAAAGTAAGAAAATATTTTTACATCAGGAGACTACTAAGTATATTTAGACTTTATTGTAGAAAGACAAGGCAATACAGAATAGAAGATACATAAAAATGTACAAAGATTGAAAGCTGTATTTTACTGTTGTATAAAACAGAAATATGTGCTCGAAAGAACAAAAGGGAGAAATGCTCATTCCCCTCACCTATGTTTGTAAGTGAAATGCATTGCTTCAGTATATGACTTCAGGTAAGAACTTATGACAGAAAAAAAAAAGAAAGATAAGAGGTTGATAAATACAATAAGAAAAAGACTATTTAAAAATTTAGAAGAAAACTGAAGTGCCATGTTTCAATTGTTAGTCACTTGAAGCACTTTTCTATTTTGGAGTATCACATGGCTGCTTTTTAAGAAGCCAGTAGTATAGCCAATAATGAAATGCCTTTGTCTTTGGGCTTGTCAAGTAAAACAAGGCTTCAACTACTTCAGATACTCAGTTAACAAGCAGAGTTACAAATTGTATTAGGCTGCACTAACTCAACAAGAGCACAATCCAGACATAGGTATTTAACTAAGGACACTCTCAGAATGCATCTTATAAACTCACGTTATTAGTTTGCTTTCAAGAGGTTACATGTTTGTTTGAAGACTGCCTCATTTTGTGTTCTTCCCTACACTGAAAAAACCACCACAGTATTAGAGCATAAAGAGCTATAATTAGCTGTTTTTTTCCAAACAATGAATATGCAAAGAGAATACTCCTGGTGAGAAGCCAGCATACTCAGTTCTGTCTGATGGAGAATATTTGAGGTTGGTTCAAGAAGCATTGTAAAACTCGGTACAGAGAGATAAACGGGTTTTTATAACTGAAGAATCTAGTTTAACTCAAGGGTCACTTTAGCCAAAGTTAAAGAGAGATGAACTGGATGGGAAAGTAAGTAAGCCCCATACTGGAATACACACTACTCCTGAAAACCCTCAAATGGTGAATGGATTACTACTACTCCTGGAAACTTCACAAGGAAGCATTCATAAGGATACACAGCCATCTAGTGAGTGCTGAAGGATGCTGGCGGAATGGAGCAGATGGCCAGAACAGTCTAACTCTGTTCGGCTGGAGGTAGCTACCCCGAGATCCTGGAAAGTTTAATAAAAGTCAACAACTGTAAGCACCTTTGTGTGCTTTCTCACGTATGGAACAAGTTAATAATTTAGGACATTTTTAGGTGCAAAACTACTATATGGAAGGACAAGCATTTTGAGGAGGAAAAAGATGTTATCAAGTGTCATCCCTGAAGACTGTTATTGATATCAAAATAACATTTCTGATTACAGCACGCATGTTCATGCAGAGATTGCAACACTGGAACACTTGAGAAGAAAAAACAGAATTTTCACTATATGCATGCAAGTCAGACACGTGGTTTATGAGCAGCTGCAACACCAACACAGACACTTCTGTCATGCAAGTGCCCTTTAAAATGAGTGAACTTGCAAATGTTTTTCAACCCTTGTTTGTCAGCTATGAGATAAGAGTAAAATTAAATAGGGCTGAACTAACAGTATTCAAAAAAATTTCATAGTAGAACTGAAGGTTCAGAAACACAATTTCTGACTGCCTACATGTGCTACACTGCCTTTATCAAACTGAAAATAAAACAACTCATTTACAGAAGGAGATGACAAGCTCATAGCCTATACACATAACAAATTACTACTGCTCAATTAGTGATCTATTTAATAAGCTGTGCTTAATCATTGAGATTCCTGGGAAATTTTGTCTCCATTGCACATTGTGTATTTAAATTGGTTATAAGCTCTGTTTTGATGATGTATCTATGTGTTTAGGAATATATCATGTAGTCTGGATGAATTAAATTTATAATAACTGGTTGAGAAACTAATCTTGGTAGTTATCAGATTCGTTTTTAATCTGAAAAGCTTTGTTGAATCAAATTTTTTACAGATACATCCTGACTTTCATTGTGCTCAATATTATTAGAGACAATATTCAAGAGTGACAAGAATTTTGGCGTCACTCAATGTTTTGGTCAACAGAGTAGAAAAGTTCCTTTTCTCTGCAGACAACACCATGCTAGGAGAAGCGTAAGACTTGCTGTACAATGATTATAAGACAGAAAGAGAGTCACAAAAAAACCCTGAACTAGCTGCCTAAAAGAACATAATCAGCTTAAGACTCCACATGCATATATTTCTGCCCAGGCAGAAGAAACAACTGAGAAGGTAATTCTGTGTATTTTCAACAGTTGTGGTACTGACAAGTTAAAACGGGGCATTGAACTAACAAAAAGTAATTTACAAAGCACTATTGTGAAATACTCTAGCAGTAGACCTACAAGCTACAGCTTCAGGTAAGTATGCTTACCTTTGTTTACATTTAATTTTGTTTAATATAAAGTTTATCTTCTTTCATCCACACTCAGAAGCATTCACTACAATGAATTTACTCACTTTTTCTTTTTTAAATTAATCTCTACCCAGACAATGGAAGAAACGTTGAAACAATCCCTAGCAGTATAAAAACTGTTTCATCAAAGGCTTTGGCTCCTCTGAAAAGCAGATGCTTAACTGGAATGTTCCTGTAAAGGTACACTTGCCTCAACTAAGCAGTCATCCCTTCAGAAAAAGTTAATCTAGAGAACAGCTAATTTCATTCAGCAAAAGCCACTGTGACCTTTAATTGCATATTAACACCTCTG
The DNA here is from genome assembly GCF_029207755.1 of Chamaea fasciata. Lineage (NCBI taxonomy): Eukaryota > Metazoa > Chordata > Aves > Passeriformes > Sylviidae > Chamaea > Chamaea fasciata. The sequence continues at coordinate 124,755,700 of NW_027094086.1, read as the reverse complement.
ATTTGAGCTGATGACCATTTCCCGGATATGCTTCTGAGACACAGTGCTAGCAGTGAGTAATTCCTGACCTTTAGCCATGGAATTAACACCTCTAATTGTAAACGAGAGAGCATTTAAATCAAAACCCTTTCTAATCAAGTAGCTTGTAAGACTATTATTTGGCTGGTCTGCTACAGAATATCAAATCCCTTAGACATTGTGAAGGTGATTTTTTTTTCCCTGAGGGTTTCCTAATTTATATCCCACAGCAGTTGTTCTGACTGTTTGTGCTTTACAAAGCTGTAGTGGGGGAGGGTGTGTCTATGATATTTCTTACCTGCTGAAAGAGTGGTTATATGTCTGTGCCACTTGAATTTTTTGCTACTCATCACATTTCTTTGTGCATCTCTGGATGCAGAGTCTCAGCCTGTAACGAAACCACAGTGGGCTGTGATCTTATCCAATCTCATAGAGGAAGCAAGTCTAGGCTGGAATATATGCATATGGCAGAGATGGAGACATTGGTACTGCACAGATATAAGTTTTTACTTTCTTGCAAGATTTCTGATTTTCACTCGTAGATCTGTAAGTTTAATTTGGAAGCTACACAGGCAAGATGTAAAACATGATCTCTATGACCTAAGACTACTATTGACTTATTCAAAGTACAAATGGCATGTCTATGGGCATTGCCCATGAAAGACTTGTGTCTCTATGGTATCATGACATTGCAGTAGAATTGCCCAGAAATGCACAGTTAATAGAACTGGAAATATCAAAATCTTTAGTCTCAAGACCAACTAGAAAAAGACGTTGCAACATTTTTCATTTTCAAACAGAAATTTCTACCATCTTTCCTAGAAATGCCAAATATTCTTTTAATAGTGTCTCTCTTCCTATCTGCTATAGGTCTACAGAATGTCCAATACAGGCTAAATCCTATTAGTCTCCTCTTTCAGAAACTCTTTCTAGGCTTGCTCAGCAACTGTTAGCATTTTCCCCCTTTCCTCCTGATGAATTTGAGGCAAATCCATTTTCCCTGCAGGAATTATGAATGTTAACAGATTCATTAAAAGGAGTCCATGTCTTACAAGCTTAAGTTATAAACTCATAAATATATTTAAAGGAAACTGCAAATTCATAAATGTTAGGGATTTCTTATAATAAAAGTAGAACTCACTTTTGGAGTTCGAGTAATAGTTGTGTTCTGATGCAGCCTCTGAGAGGATCTGAACTGAAAAATAAATTGCTTCTAATATATTAATATACTTACATATTAATTAATTAATACACTTAATATAATTGAAATTATCAAAACCCTTTTTTTTTGGAGAAAGAAAAAGAAATATATGTGAACAAAAAGGCAGTATTTGCCCCTGCCTTCCCCTTGCAGCACTTAGCTCCAGCCTATCCACACCTCCAAACCACTGAACCAGTAGGCTGAGCACACCAGCATGGGAAAAGAAATAGCTGCTATCTAATCTCTTAACATAATTGTGGGTTTGCTACCTTCAGATCTCTACAACAGTTTGCTGCCTTTTTTTTTCTTTTTCTTTTTTTTCTTTTTTTTTTCTTTTTTTTTTTCTTTTTTTTTTTTCTTTTTTTTTTCCCAGGCTGTAAGGATAGGGTGAGGTTTTCAGATCTGTTCATTTAAAAATTATCATTTTAGGTAATCAGTTTTGCTAACTGTTTTTAGCCCAGATATGACTAAATGAAATATGGCACTTATTCCAGCTGAACTCGTACTACATTATTTTATGCTGGAATCTCCAGGTAAGAAAACAAATGAGCAATGCCACATGAACCTTTTCATTAGGGGAACTGAATCACCAAGAGGCTGAAAGAAAGTATTAGTTATTTTTGGTCATATACTGGAATATAAAGTTAACAGAAATTAGCATGATTCTGGCATTCTTCAAAAATATACACCAGATTTTTTTTCATAAACAATACTTTCTGTATCTTCTGTTGAACAAATATTCCATTCAAAGCAGTGTAATTGTGCTAACAATAGAAGGCATCTATTAGATGTGTAGAAAGCTGAAATATAGAGGAGATGAATGGAAAACAAAGGCTCACAAGACTTGATGTAAGTCATAATATTTTATACATCACTCAAAAATCACATCAAGAAACTGTATAAGCCTAGACATACTCAAGTTTTTCTCAGCTAAGAACTGAAATGCTAAGGTCTAGTTGTATACCAAAGTAGCTAAAACTCTATATCATAGAATCTGAATACCCTCAAAGAAATTCACAGGAAGACCAAAAATTACCCACATGAACAAGGCTTCAAAGTCAGAGAGTATGAACTTAAATGGCTTCTATTTTGAGTACAAAAAAATCTGCAGCTGTTAATGACTAGTGATTTTTGTTTGCTTTATTTGTGATGTATATATAGAAATGCATGTGTGTTAGAAATTGTAATTGAAACACTCAATTCAGTGCTATCTAAGCCTAGATAAAGACCCTTGGAGTCAAACTAGTTGTTATGGGTGTAGGCTTTAAACACCTAAGTTGCTTTGAGGACTTGTTAATGACTTACCCACAGAGAAAAAGACACAGTCTTTGCTTCTCAAAGACCAGACTCCAGACCGGGTGCTACACTAGATTCTGCCCCCAACCGCCCCCCCCCCCCGCCCCAGCTTTTTTAATGGCAACTGAAGGACAAAGGTATTCAAATTCACACTATGGAAATCATTCTTTTCACAGTAAAATATACTGGTAATCTACATAGACAAAAGAGGTAACAGCATAATTCATGGCAGCTATAGCAATTCTGAAAACTGTCATATAACAAGCCTCATTTTCAGCCCTTTTATTCAAAAGAGCTAGGATCTTAGAGCTTATTAAAATGACACAGAATAAAAAAGGCCTGGTTTATGCTCTATTCCCATCCTATTTTCCTCAATGTCAGCACAACTTACAAATGTTTTCTGTCAGCTTTTTCTCTTCATGCCTGTTTTCCACTGTCATCATGCACTTTGTTTTCATCAGTCTCTCTGCCCTTCTCTGACTGCAGTAACTAGATTTCTCCAGCTCCAACATTCTATTAACTACGTGTCCAAAATACTTATGATGTTTGTTTGCCTGCACTCCTGAAGCACTGGCAGTGAACTGGTTTGAAGCCTAGATCACATGCTGAAGATTTTCCAGGCACTTTCTCAGCTTCCTAGCTAAAATCTTCAATACCCTGTTTCTGGCCATAAAAAGTGGAGGACAAATAATGTATTTTTTGAAAAGGATGAAAAGCCATTCCTTACCTGCAGTTACTCAGACTCCAAAGCCTTAAGAGAAATTAGGGCAAAGAGTTTATTTCATCTGTCTGCCTTCAATAAACTTAGTCCAGGAGCTGCTTGTATGTATGTACTCAGCAAGGCTGCATGATGTTAATCTGGTTGAAGTGTTAAAATCTCATGAGCAGCTACAGAAACAGAGCTGGGGGGATTGAAATCTTCCTTTGTGTTCTATCCAAGGTTCTATCCTAGAACCTTGCCTGCATGCTGAAACCTTTTCTTTTCCTCCTCATCCCTGCAATGCTGTCAATAGCAGTGAAATATCTTTGCTTTCAGTAAGTTAATTCCAATAAAGCACTGATAAAGTAGGGGGATATTACAGACTTGGAAAAACCCTCAGCTGACTGATTACCAGGCCTGAGGAGTATATGACAGTAGCCGCAAAGCAGAACCAGTTTATATCTGAAAAGTGTCAGACAATTTGTCAATAGGGGAAGAATGGCTATAGCTGCCTGCAAGCAGAAGAATGTAGCTGAGGATCTTTTATTAAAGCTGTGGCCTCTATTCACTTCATTCATTTTGTCTACAGCTCAGTCCACAGCTTGCTGTTGACAGCATGTTGTTGCCTGACCTCTATAGTGCACAAATTTTAGCATCAAAATACCCTGGCAAAAACACTTTTAGGCACGGTTCCCAAGAAATTGAGGTTTGTACAGTATGACATAAATATACATAGATTTTTTTCTTTTACTCGCAGCTGAATATATGGGTTGATTTATACCAAAAAACTACAAACTCTAATAATATTGTATCCATAAAAGGTTTGTGTAATTCACGGTTAATTAGAGGAAACACTCACTAATGTCTCCCACTGAGCTCAACTCCCATTAGAAAACAGAAAGAAAGAAAATGAAAACTCCAACCATAGGGCAGGGGGAGGAACAGAGACAGTCACCCTTTAATGATAGTTTTCACTGTATTAAGTGTGAGATAATTCAACCAAGAGACAGGTTTTTATGAAACCATGCTTAATTCATTTTGCTGCCAACAGAACTCCTGTTGACGTCTCTGTGCTGTGTCACCCGGCACTGAAAAACGCTTCTGTCACACTGAAGGGCACTTTAGCGTATCTCAGGCTTTCTGACAAACACTGTTCTCACAAAGCAAATGCTTCACCCTTTCTTATGCAGCTCTTTGAAATCAAATATCAGGGCAAGAATCAGTCAAGAAGAAAGAGAAAGTTAAATGCAAGAACTTTGGTGAATGGAAATAGGAAGACAAAAGCAAAGAAAACTTAACCAACTGCAATTCAAAATTATTTGCGTCACTTTAGAAAACTTAATGTGAAGAAAAAACATTTGGTACTCTTTTGAGGCTATTAAAATGAAAGAACAATTAATAAAACTTTCTTTGTTTTAATAAATTATTTGTAAAAGCCTCAGTGCTACTATTTCTTGCTGACATATTCTTTCTTGCATACCTGTTGGATCTGACCTTATAGACTAACCAAAAATATGTAAAACAGATGATCTTCCAGGAAAGTCCAGAAATTCAGTTAAGTGGAGGGAATTTAATAAATAAAGTAGAATTCTACTTTTATGACAGTTTGCACTTGAAGATTTGCATGTACTTCAAATGACTTCTGTAGTCCAAAAATGTGTCTGAATTGGTAAACAAAATGTTGCCACTACCTAATGCATTCCAACAGTTTCAATAAATCTTACTACAATTTGGTCAGATTCTAAACTCTTTAAAATATTGTTTCAAAAGGAATTTAAAAGTTAACTAGAAAATATCTCAATGCTATTTTATTTAGGTTAATTCTTAATTGTCCAAAACTAGTATCTGTTTGGTGCTCTATCCAAAATATCTTTTATAACTGACTTTGTCATGACTTATGGGGAAAAAATTTTTTAGAGAAAGAAGGAGTAAACTTAACCTCCAACACATGTATAATGTGTTCCGTTTCCGAAAAGAATATGGATTAAATTTTAATCTCATTAAATTCAGCACATAAGTGATTCAAATGCATACTGTAAGTTTCACCCTGAAATTCTATTTCTGTGTACGTCTTGTTTTCCTCATGTTTTTGTGGTTGGCTCTTTATTTATCTGACTAGGTGTGAGTCACTTTTATATACATATACATATATATATATATATATATATATAGTATTTTAGAGTTTATGAAGCATTTGCCTGTGCAGATGTCTGAGCATATTGCTGTACAAGTGTAAATATCAATATGGTACAGGGTTCTTCAGAATTTTTAAATAAACTTAAAGAAATTACTTATATTCGGTACTGAAATACAAAAGAAATCTCTGACTATATTATGACTCCAACAGTATGTAATTAGTATTACTTACACTGAATAGATCTGTAAATTCATACTAGTTCAGGTAGTAGGAGGGAAAGCAATATAAAGAAAGGAAGAAAAAGGAGAAGTAAGCTAAATGAGCTATAGAAATGAAGGAAAAAGAAAAAAATGGAAAAAGGGAACAGAAAAGGAAAAAAAATAGGGAAATTGAACATTTAATATATATATCTATACAAACATGCAAAAAAATCTATTAGCGAATGCCTAAAGTAGCTGGCATTTGAAATAAGAACACAGAAATTTCCAAGTCCAGTTGAGGATATTTTTGTCCAAAAAGTTTTCAATGGGTGCAGATGCTGACCCTCTCTATACATCATAAATTGTCAAATTTTAGAAAATCTCTAAACACAAACAAAGAGTCAGTTTTAGAAAGAAGACTTTTTTAATTCTGCACAGGGTGCAAAGTGGAAATTTTCCACAAATTAATCATGCCAAGGAATAAAAAGCAAGTGATTTACACACTGAAATCTACATAAACCTACCTATCTAATACAGCTACCACTTACCACTATTGCACAATTGTTAAGTTTCTGCAGCCTTATATAATACTTGTCACTGCACCTTTGGGGGTCCATTGTGGTCATTTGGGGAGGTGGCTCCTTTATAGTTTCAAGCAAAATTCAGCTCAGGATGAGCACAACCCAAGGCTGAGTGCCAAAGGAAATATTATCTGCAGCTCAGAGACACATATTCTCAAACAATTGCCATGCAGGACATAAAATACAAAAGATTTCCATAAGCATTAATCAACACCTGCTTAACACACCTGATTACCTCTATTTGCATTCAGAAGAGGAGTTAAAGGCAAGAATGATACCATGAGCTTCCATCCACAACAGAGATTAAAGGAGGGGACAGAGACTTCTGCTTAAAGATATCACATGTATACTGGCTGAGCTATAACTGAGTAGTCATGTTAGGCTAATGCTTGGCATGGGAAGATCCACTTTAGTCGTTCATGTGCGTGTGCCTTCAAACTCTGTTATTTTTACCCAAATGTGTGTAAAACACAGACACGCAGGAAAGAAAATAGGTAATTCCGATGTCATGTTAGGAAGAGAAAATCATAAAGGAAGTTTGGACATGGAATTTCCTTTTACATCCTCACTGGCCAATGGAGAACTAGCCTTTTTCACCTAAACTTCCAGATGAATCAAACACGACTCACTCATCCATCTCAGACATAGAATACATTGCTGGTAAGTATTTGATAATGGCAAGTTATGATAATGGAAACGTACGTCCTGTTTCTTCTGGTATTTATAAGAGCAAAAATCCCAACCTGCATCAAAATAACACCAAACACAGTCTCAATACATATTTTGAGTGCACAGGCCCAGAGGCTAGAGACTTTCACAAGAAGTAGTCTTGAATTCTAATCTGTAGTTGGAGATTTGAACCCATATTTTTCTCAGCCCAGAGTTTTTCATTATCCAGGCTTTGACACGTTATGAATAAAAGCAACTTTTTTCCCCTTTTTTTTCAATCCAAGCCTCTGTTTAATTTGAGCCTCTCTTCTCTAAGAATACAAAGGGCAAAGCAAGTTTGCTTTTAATGCACTTTTGATTTCTGGTCATGCTGAAGTGCAAAATGTTTTTGCCTTTTACTTTAGAGTCAGGAAAGGGGAAGAGGAAAAAACAGTCAATAAGCTACCCACAAATATCACAAACCACAAGGACTATTGGGCAGAAATAATAGTTCAGTGAGGAACACTGGATTAGACAGGAAATTGCCTGCTTTACCACTAAGCCAAATAAATTTGTACACATTGCTGGACTGCCTCTTAGCTGCAACAACAGCAAAGGAAAGAACTTCACCTAACCTTGCCTCATGATTAGGGTAAGTCTTTGCTACAGGATCTCTAGGTTCATGGCCCTTGAGGTGAAGGACAGGTAGAAGCCTTTGCTTCTTGAATGTCACAATCCAAGGTTACTGCATAAAAAGCAGCAAGTATTTCCTCCTTGGTTGCATTTTCAGATGATATCTCCATCTTTGAACTCAGGCAAAGAGGTTTCAAAAGGGCAGCTTCAAGAGATACGCACCCTTTTGCAACTGCAGTTCTCTACTAGATAGCTAAGCATGCTTCTCCTCCTGGAGACCCAAAGTAATTTTCCAGCAGTTGTTTTGTTGTTTTGGTTATTCTTTTTTGTTTGTTTGTCTTTTTGACACTCTGTTTATTTTGGTTTTTTTGTTTGGGAGTTTTGGTTCTTGGGGTTATTGTTGTTGTTGTTGTTTTTTGTTTGTTTTGTTTCTTTTTTGGGGAGGTGGGACAAAAGAGGATTTTTTTTGTTGTTGTTTTAAGGTAACAGGAACATGGCAAGCTATTCTCGACATTTGAACACCTATCTCCATTACTCCACGATGGATCTATCTTCCTAATTTCAGTTCACAGTCTACCAGGCTATTCAATCTGCTTAATCCTTTGCTGAGCTGTAAGAATGACTGCTGTTAAATCTGCAACAGTTTCTTTGCCCAAATGATCAGGGAAGACCATTAGGTGGATTGGACACACCTCACTTTGGCCAAAAGGTACTATCCATTAGTTTCTAAATTACATTTATTTGATCTGGTTTTTTTTCTTTTGAAGTTTGTTCCCTGAACATTCTTAGTATTAAGTCAGATTGGTAAACATGTAGTTATATGGGTAGCACGTAGTTTTATGGGTAGCATTTTTGGATTTCTGGAATTAATGGATTACAGATCACAGAATAGGTTAGGTTGGAAGGGATCACAATTAGTCATCTGGTCCAACCTCTCTGCTCAAGCAGGATTATCCTGCTCTAGCACATGGCACAGGACTGCATCCAGACTGTTACTGAATGTCTCCAGTGAGGGAGATTCTACAATCTCTCTGGAAAAAATCTGTTTATTTATATATTTCGGTTCTCAAATTATTCCATACACTACTTTCTTCCACATTCTGGAGAGATCTTCAAATGAGGGAGCCAGATGAACAAATCAGTTCCTGGGTCTTCTAGGTTCTATGCCCCCAATCTCATGCACAATCACCTGCCCACCTGCACCTCTAGGCTCAAAATTACCCTCCTTAACCTGAATCCTGATTGAAGCAAGGCAATTGAGTACACTGAGGTGGTTTGGTACGCACATTTGCTCACTTTGGTTAAAAATACAACAGAAGTGTTCGTCAGTCATGGCTATTTTAATATAATAATTGCATCAGTAGTCACTCAAGATTAAAAATTTAATAGCTAAAACAATTATTGAAGATAGAGTAACAAAAAAACCCCACAGAATTTGCCAAAGAATAGTTGTCTCTTCTTTCATGCATTTTAATTTGAGGCTTCAATGCCAAAATATATTAGAAGCACTGAGCCACCTGCTTTATTTTCTCCTTATCATTAGGCTTACTCTGAATATTCATAGTTCTCAACTGACAGATTAATCCTCCCCATGTTATCTTGCATCATTGATCTCTCTCTGAAATAAATGGAAACAGAACATCTAGCTCTTCACAGGTTGTGGTCTTCTGGCCTGTAAATTTAATAATAAATTTAAAGCTAACGTTATATAAAGACTATATATTAACCAAACTTTTTTTTTTTTTTTAACTTTTAAAAATGAAATTCTGTGGTTGCCATGGAATAAATCTTTTTAAGTTTCTTTTAAACAGTAAAACAGCTATAGTTAGGTCAGGTACTTTTTGGGATAGGCTTAGCCCCAAATCAAAACCACAACAGTGCACTGCAGAGATCCAAAAAAAAGATTCAAAAAAAAAATTGACAGTGTTTGTATTTTGTTAGTGCCCTGAAAAATGGCCACACATGGGACTATAAAAGAATTAGCCCCCCATGAATAAAAATATTAATTCATAAAGCAACAACACAGAAAGTCAGATTCAATGAGAAAGATTTACACTGTCCTATCTTGAATGAAGTAATATTACTTGTATATATTTTAAAAAGTAGTCAGCATCCAGTTGCCTGAACAGTTTCTTAATATTCAGTATTTGCAGAGGAAATTCTGCACACCTTCCCTCAACATCGAAAAAGTTTTGGAAAGTTGAAAACCTTCTGGTCAGCTTGACTAATATCTTTCTCTGTACTGAATTCTCCAGGAACACCTGCAGTTCATAGGTGTCCCAGTAGGTGAAGGAAACCAGGCTCACAGAAAGTCACATAGACAGTCTGAGAGACAACTGAAGATTACCATAAAAATTGTAAATGTACAGACTTTTATTTCTGATATAAATTCCCATTTTCTGACATGTTATCACCTTCCTAAAACCCTAGATAAAGGACTGCCACACACCCTTTATGGTACGGTATTCATGGAGGGAAAAGCCACTTTTTTCATGGGAATGGACATGAGAAGTAATAAATGTATTAAGAACATGTTGTTACGGCACTTTAGCATTTAAAAGTTTCTATTTTTTTTTTACAGTGGTTGCTAAACTGGAACCCTAAACCTCCAGTTTGGGCACCTAGCTTGTAAATATGTGATTTCCAAGTGGTATTTAAAGATAGCCAGTAAGAAATACTGAGGAAAATTGCACACAAAAACCTATAATCTCTTTGGATCATATATGTTCTATTAACTGCAAAGACATTTTGTCTTCCACCAGTAACATAAATGAAAAAGCCAGAGGAAAACAGAACCTTACATTTGGGAACTGCAAAGAAATGATTATTTAGTCAGGAAATATATCCATGCTGACAAATAGGTAGATAGATCCTGAAACTGGTAGACAATTTAAATGAAGAATAAAAATATATAGCCAAAACCAACAAAAAATGTTTAAGAAAACTGTTAAATACTTGTTAACACTTAAACCAATAAACATTAGGGAACAGATAAGCCAAACTGTTCATCAACTAGAAAGATAAATCAAAATGTGCTAGTGTTTTTTAATACATGGAATCCTACTCTTCACCTTGAAAAACCAAATACTGACCAATTTAAATTAAAGTTTTCAGGACAAAGTTCCCTTTATCTGAAAAGAAAATTACCTGTACACTAACAAGACTAATAAATGGTCCCCTGCAGCATTAGAGTGACTCTCCCCTTTTGGGAACAAAATTAGAGAAATATTTAGACAGTACTACCACTGAAACATTGATAATCAAATATAAGTGAGGGTGGACTGGCCGCAGCAGGAGCAACAATTTGTTTTGGTTTGTGGTTAGAGCCTATTGAGAAAATTTGGAAACTGAATTAAGAGATGAAAGCCTTTGGAAGAGTAGTTTTCTAACCACTCTGAAAGAAAAGTGAGCTTTATTTCCAAAGAAGCAAGTCATTTTAAATGAAGAACACCACAGAATTTCATTCTCCCATGAATAAAGTCTAAAAATATAACCCTTTTCTCCTCTCTTGTAAGTAAAAAACCCATTTATCAGTTGTTTTAGCAACTTTAATACATTAAAATTATCCAATTTTGGTTGCATCAGAAAAAAAAAAGGCATCAAAGACAAAAAAAGTGAAGGATTTTGTCTGGCTGCACTTTGTTACGTAGGTTTGCGGTCAAGTGAAATAATTTATTTTTATGATGGAGAATTTTAGTCAGGAGCTACCCTGACTCTTTGGCAGGTGATGAAACAGTAAAAAGAAAAAAATTTTCTCAATTTTATGGGAGTCAAGATTCCCTTATAGATGTATCATAGGAAAACACCCTTGCCATTTTATTATTTATTGCTTTAGTGTATGAGCCACCATTATTTTTAAATTATAGGGAATTTTAAAGAACACATGACTATGTGCACATCTGAATTAATGATGCCTTTGAAGTTTACGGTTCAGAAGAAGTTGTGGCCTAGTATAACATATAAGATATGTAATAGTACCCATCATTGTTGGCTAAGACAAATAACACAGCAGTCAAAAAGCAGAGTTCCTATAACAGTCAGTGGAAACTGCTTATCAAATTATATATTCTACATGGCTCCACACTGTATAAGTGGAAATGTTAGTAAATCCAAAGACAAAGAAATAAATTACTACATTTAAGTATTAAGTATTAAGTATTAAGTATTTTTTTTTCCCAGTAAATACTATTCTTTCTTCACCAAATAAGAAAGCCAGTTGCTTTCATTTCTTTTAACAATAGTTACACCACTGATGAAAGAAGACATATTTAGCCCCTCTTAGCATTGAAAAAAAAAAAAACAACATACAACTCCAAACATCTTACTGTATATGTTTTCTTTTTCCTGTTTCAGATCAGAACTTTCTATAATCATGCTGCATAATAAGCTGGATAACATCACAAGGAGAATTATTTTTAATGGTCACTTCCCTCCATCAAAGGATATGGAAACAATCAAATATGAATTAAACAAAAGAACAGGCAGCTGAGGAGAGCAAGAAGTGCCAGCAATGCTTCTCTTCACTGGAATTCCATAGCAACTACAGTTAGCTTATACAACCAACTACTATACTATGAATTTTAAAGTTGTGTATTTCTACATGAAAGCCCCAGACTTCAGTACACAAGAAGTGTGCAATGGATCCATCAGCAGCAACACGAGATGAGAAATGGTCACACTCATGGTGCTGGGAAGGCATCTCAAATGGCACACACCCCTGAAATTCAACCATGTTTCCTTTGGATTGTGCCTTCACACACTTGGCAAGCAGGATCAGTAAACCTCAGATAAAGCATCCAAGTAAGAGAGCCTATGTAGCTTTGCCTTTCCAGTTCTCTTGTTGGGGTTTTTTCCCCTCCTCAAATTCTGCCATATACATTCTCACTGAAGGTAAAAGCTTTTTTCATAAAGGCTTATCCCCATATTTTGACATTAAAAAGCAGCTGTGGTTAGCCATGGTGTGTGCACATGTGGGAAAGTCACAGGTCTTTCTTTTGGTTTGAACAAAGGCCAAGGTAGCTGTTGTCACATGCTGCAATCCAGAATTCCTCATGCCTTTATTGCTCATTATAAGAAGACACAAAAAAAGCTAATTTTCCACATCACAACCAGAATTTTATTCTAGTCTTCTGTGATACCATAGGGTTTTCAAAGTAACATTAAACATGACACACTAACTTGTCAGTAAAAAAGTACTTCCAATTAACTCTCCAGGCCCACCATCAAGGAATGGAACTCTTTCCTGGTGAGCCTAATGGCAATATTTTGTGAAAATAATCAAAGAAGTAAATAGATTAAAGTTAATTTTTTATCTTCACATGATGCCACAAAGTTTTACAAAATTTCATATACTGTTTATCTATTTGTATATATTGAATTTAACGCAGTTACAGTTTCTCTGATTGATTTGAACTCTGTAACCACTGTACAATGAACTACCTGGAACCTACGAGTGATTGTATTTATAAAGGAGAATTGAGTGTTTTCACTTGTTGAATCATAATTCTTTCATATCCTCTATTCTTTCTAGGATGAAATAGACTGTTTTCAGCATTAATTATTTCAACATTCTGCTACAGCACAGTAAGATATTTACCCTGTATTACAATAGCTGATATGAGCATACTGCTTATATAGCAAAACTTTGCTATATTACTCTGTCAGTCTGCAGTTATTTGGCATTCAGAAACACCCTGAGGAAAATATGTTCATATTTAGCAACATTTTCTTATTGAAAGAATTAAAACTTCTGTTTTATGGATTTTTTTGTTGTTGTTTTCTAATATAATTTTGTAAATAATTTCCAGCATCCATAGTAGTCAAGGGACAAGTTGTATCATGCAGTCATAAGTCAAGGCATTAATAGAAGTTCAGGTGTAACTCCTGCTGGTACTTCACGTAGAGGGAGAAGAAAAAAATAAAGCACATTAGGATAGCCTCCTCCTTTTAGGTAATTTAGTGCATATTTAGACATACAGAGTCTCTTTAGAATCTCTGGAATACAAAAACAATGCCTACTTCATCTCTTATTAACTGTGATTATGATCTATTTAATGGCATAAAAACATTTCTAGTTTAAACTGAAAAAGTGGTTACTCTGCTTGCCTACAGTCTATTTTAAGATTCATCTTCATGGACCCCCTGGCACTCAAAGTGATTTGAATATTTCACACAGTTTTGCAAACCAAGTATTTAAGTAAACGAAATTTAACATAAGTAGTATTTATTTTTCATTCTTCCTTGCACCAGTAATGTCTGCCACACAGAATTCTCCCTTCCCACTATGTTTCCTCTCAGAAGAGTAATTGGTCACATATATTGAAGGAAAAAAAAAATCTTAATTTTCCTAATTTGTGCCATCAGCTGACTGCACCCAGCAGAAATCAAGCCTCAAGCTAAAGTTGTACTATTGGACCAGTAAAAACTAAGCATTATTTGAACTGCAGACACCAGAAAATACCAGTGCTATTGCTTCTGAAAGATTTATAATCTAGCGAATTAAAGTAATTTTATTATTCTGCAGCTGCACGTGCAACTTATGTTCTGTAGAATAATAGCCTCTATTAGCAACCCCAGTAAAGACAAACTAATAAAAAACTCTGCTTTTTGCTTTCCAGAAAGCAGACACTACATTGACATCAAAACAGCAAGTTTAAAACTAGAGGGCAAAGGGTTTATTGTGTAATCTTCCATCAAGCTAAACACTGTCTGGGCACACCATATGATTTTTCTTCATCAAGACTGTTGTCACTTTGCTGTGCTTTCCACTACTTTCCTCTTTAAAGTGGTTAATTTCATTACACTCCAGAAGTGAGGGTTAGGGAGTAGGAGTTTGAGGAGGTGGCATGAAGATAATTTTAGAAAACAAACTGAAACTTTTCTAGTGAAAGATTTTGGCAGCAAAACTTAAGAAACCAGATTTGCTTGTGATAAGTCGACCCCATTTTCCAACTCAAATACGACTTTACGTTAACCTCAAAATAGAGTCATAAGGAAAAAAAACACAATTACTTTTCCATAGCAAAACCCAGAAACATCAAAACCCTTGCAAATTTACTTCTTTTAGAAATAAGCATTTCTCAGTAAGGGCTGGCAAAGGGCACAAAAATTGTTAAAACTTCTGCTACAAGTATTTTGTTGTATTTGGGTGATAACAGAGGTTTGCATTTTAGGAAGTTATGTCTATAGTAGTTTTAACAGAAAAAGGATCATAAATTCTTATTGGCATCCTATTTGCACTCACTGTCAGCTTTTTATAGGGACAAAATGATCAGGAAAAGAAGATTTCTAGGCTCAAGATAGCGAATCCTCTTAGTAAGCAACTTATTCCTGAGGTGCTACTCCTATTTAAAAATAATAAAATAATGTTCAGGTTTCTTTCAAGGCCTTGTTGCCACATCTATTACTATTTCCCATCAGGTCCAACACTGACTCTGCTTTTGTTATCATCTGTTTCCTGACAGAGGAGAACTTGGGGGAGGGAAATCCAAAAACACACTAAAGAACCCAAAATACCCAAACTCCCCATAAAACTCTAACAAACCATTTGTTTAAATATTCATTGGAATGAACAAACCCTAAAACATCTCTTTTTTATTGTTCAAGTATGACCCATGCAATTTCTTTTATAGCTTCAGTGAAGTCTCTCTGGTACATCCTAAGGTTTATTAATTATGTCTGTAGACTGTGCATAGTTGGTGAGATGTTAATAATGACAGCCTGTAACAAAACCAGTAAGCAAGTCACTGTTTTTATAGAATACCACTTTTAAGTTTCTTTAACAATTTCTGCTCCCTGCTAAACTTTCTTTATATACTTTCATTTTTTGCATTTCTCTATCATATATACCCATCAAAGCAAGAGAATCTTTTCTATTATCAGCATTTCTACTGATATAATTAGTGTTTCTAGTATTTGGTGCATTAAAAAACCCTCCAAACATTTAATAATTTACAGTCTTTAAACAGGGAAAAATACTCAGTGCTTTGGCCTAGAGCTCATAACCTCTTCCTCTGTCATCATACTCTGCTTATTTTCTTTTTAGTCGATTTCGTTAGGTACTTAAGAGAAAAGGAGTTGCCAAGTAATCGGAAAACAGTCATAAACCCCATCAAAGAAGAGGCAAACCTGAACCACACTTAAAATCAAGCATTTCTCTAGGCCTTTACAAAGTAAGTGAAGTTTCAGTTACCAGCAGGTGATCAAGTATCCTGTAAAACAAGGAGTAAAATAGATTCAATCTCCTTTGAGAAATTCCTGCAGAAAGAAATCTTTATGTTTAAGACTTTACTTTTTAAGCATTTAATATAATTCCAGTAGAATTTAAATTCACAAACTTAGAATTATAGTGTATTGGTAAGAACCTTGGTGACCCCTAACAGAGTCTCAAACTGTTAGATTATAAAATTAACCAACTTCTAGTGTATTTCAATAGGATTAATTTCATTTCATTGGTTTTGCATCAAAATCTGCCTTCCACCATAACAGTCACAACTTGAGCTGTTAAGCACTACAAAAGACCCTTCCTCAGAGGAAGAGACTTTAAAAAAAAAAGTCAACAATCAACATTATATACTTCCAACTATATATGTGCACAATGTTGAAGATCACTGGTAGCTTAGCAACATTCTGTAGGTCTCACCCTGAGGAATTATCCATTAATTTCACAATAATTATTGCTAAGTTGAAGTTACACAGATATATAAAGAAGCCATACAATACAAAATATTAGCTGTCCTAACAGTACTTAATGTTTCATTATGTCTGCTGTCTAATACTTTGAAGTGCCAAAGTCTTGAAAATTTCAAGTAAGTAAATTTAACATCTTCACCCTGCCCAGGAAGCCACTGAATTTTATGAGCATCTTCAGCATGTATTCTCAGTGTGAA
Source organism: Chamaea fasciata (assembly GCF_029207755.1). Taxonomy (NCBI): domain Eukaryota; kingdom Metazoa; phylum Chordata; class Aves; order Passeriformes; family Sylviidae; genus Chamaea; species Chamaea fasciata. The sequence continues at coordinate 124,739,398 of NW_027094086.1, read as the reverse complement.
ATTCCTTTTAAAAAGCAGGCAGACATATGTAACAGTTTAAACTAACAGAAGGATACACTTCCCTGTTTCACAAGAAAGTTCAGCTGCTGACAAACAAGGTGGCAGGGATAAGGTCTTAATTTGAGTAAGATAGTGTCTTTCCCATATCCTTCCCCTCAGGCTGGAAATGTGAGAAACCTGTAACAATCAGCAGCACCCTCACAGTAAGTTTGTGTTGAATTCCAATTGCACTCTGCAGTTACAGAAAGAAATATGAGACAGGCTATTAATTTATCAACAGGAGATAAAGATCAGTCTGAGCCTCAGACAGAAGTAACATTCCTTCTCTGCTGGACACTGTGTTATTGACTCTTGGGGGCATGAGAGTGGTGGTGTCAAGGAGAAAATGACTAGAATGCTGTTTTTTGCACTAGAGACACAGACTTGTGCCTTTTGGCAGCCCTAAATAGTTTGAATAGGCAAAATACCCAAACATAATATTGTTCTATTTGTGATAACTATATTTGTGACACACATATATACTATACTCCTCACATATGTTCCCTGTATGCATATTCCTTAATTTTTCATGCTTATCTCATTATAAACACTTATATTGAAGTCATATCTGGAAGCTTCTTCAATCCAAAGCTACATCATATTCCCCCCCCCTCCTTTTTTTTTTTTCCCTGTTTGCCATCTGGAGATTACAGACACCTGGGCTAAAATACTCATTATACACATTGAGCCAAATGTACAAACAACATTTGTGTCCTCAACAGGCTGTTGCAACTACCTCAGTAAAGACATTGCTTGGCACATGACAGACAGTACATTTTCCCTCTGTAGCCTCTCACCAGTGGACAAGCTATGGCCTACACTATAGACCAAAAAATAACACGGAAACCTTGACCAGTAAGTGACTGTGGAGGGATACTTGCAGCACTTCAGTGTTACTGCAGCTGCTATCAAGAATATTTTTCGAACCTTGTGCCAAGGCCTTGAGTGCATCATCAAGGCTTCAACTGCCCCTATTTCACCTGAGACCTCCACCCACTTGGTCTGAGTTCACACCAATTCCCTGGTTAGAAACAAACAAACAAAACAAAAAAACCCAAACAAAACCAACAACAATAACAACAACAACAACAACAACAACAACAACAACAACAACAACAAAAAAGCTAATGAAGAAACTCCAAATCACAGTGGAAAGTCATGATAGGTGACTGATCCGTTACACATGCACCATTTAACAGGAGGTACTAATCAAGAAAAGAAAGGCAAATTCTTCTGTGACAAATGTACTCAAGAATAACTACGTTGAAATCAATCTTCCAGAAAGCTGAGTTTTAAGAAGAGGACAAAACAACTTTTGACAGCTTTTATCTAAAATGTGTTTGAACTGACCTCTAGAGTATGATTCAAATTATATTAAATTTGCAGCATACTACTATAAAGAAACCATTCTGTGACACAGAGTTTGCAACCTCAGGATAAGAGAAATAAACATGCTTGACAAAGAAAAGGTATAAGAAATGGGCCAAGGATAGAAAAAGGCAGGTACAAATAGGGCACTAAGCAATTTTCACAGCATATGCCTACTTTTCTGCTGGTACATAACTTAATTACTTCAAAAGTACTGTTACAGTGGAAAAGAAAAGCTCCTTTAAACCTCTCCTCCTAAGCTTTCTTTTAGTCCTCCTGTAGCCATCCTCTCTTCAAAGGGGTTTTCCTCAGGGGTTTGGCCAAACAATGCAAACACTGGTACAGTTTATTCTACCTGACAGGTTTTTACAGATAACTGCGAATTAGAGTCGAGTAGGATTCTGAAGCTCTGATAAGCCTCTAACTACATCCTGAACTGTTCAAGTTCTTTAAATTCTGGCCCAGGAACAGGCACTCTTAAACTCGAGCTGGACTAAATCACCTAAAGTGATATTTAGTCATCAAATGACTGGATGGTCCTTTACCCACAGATTCTATTGCCGTCATTTTCTAAGCTCAAAATTTGTCTCAATTTCTCTTTATCTCTATGGCTTTTAGCTATAAAATGAGAACTAATTTGACCAATAAGAAACCTAACCCTAAAGCAATGTTCTACAGGTTATACAATATAACCATATGTAAGTCTTTAAACTTCAACTGTCTTCAAGACAGCTTTGAAACCAATTTAAGACATCAGTAATAGATAATTTAATACGTGCTCAAGATATGCTAAGTATATTATTTATTAAAACAATATAACTAAGAATTTAGTTTCAACTACTTTTAGTTCAACATTATAGATTTTTACATACTGAAGTTTAAGTGAAATGGGTTATATTTTGTTTTTCATTTTTTCTATGTTTTAAAAGAGGAAGTAACCAATTGACCTTCCCCACCCACCCCCCTCCAAAAAAAAAAAAAATTTGCCAATTTAGACAGTAGTAAGCTGTGAAAAACTCTTCCAACTCCGATATGCAGGCAGAAAAAGGCAGCCAGTACCCACAGCACTTCTGCACTGCTCAGTTAACATCAGCAGATCTTTTTTATTTATCATGGTTAAAATACAGCAACAGTACCTGATCTTTACAAATGATGTACCATATATCTTCTTGAGATCTGCAGCAGTTGGTCATATCCAAAAGCACCAGCCACGTGTAAGTCCATAATTCCATCAGTAGGAGGCTGTACCCTGGTTAGAGGAACATCTGGGAATATCAGTATCTGAAGGAGACACAGCAGGCCCTAGGCCACCACTGGCATGCTGCTTTGAATAACTTTTCTGTCCCAGAGAGGCAGGAAATTACTGATAATTCTGGGTTATACAGAAATCTAGGATGCCTTAAGTCCTAGCATCCCTGCCACTGCATGCCTTTAGAAGCAATCTGAATCAGACCAAACACCTCCTCTCTCTGAAAAGAGGAGCAAAACCTGAATAAGACATTAGCAACCGCTCTTTCCTCTTCCCTATGACATTTCTAAGTCAGCTGCCTGCCCCATAAAAATCCCTTCCATAACTCCTCCACAAATGCTCCTCAGGTAGTTAGAGAACACCTCCTTTTACAGCAGCTACTTCCTGGACTCTTCATCACAGCAGGAGATCATTAAGCTCTTCATTAATCCTGCTGTCCTAACTTTCTGAAAGAAAGAGTCCAATGTCTTAGGAACACAGTGTACAGCTTTTTGCAGATCCTGAGGTATCAAATTTAATTTCTCATGGGTTCATGTGAAAAACACTTTTTTTAAAGTTAATTTAAGCTTTCCTCAGAGTGATTTAATGTTTTATCTCCAGAATAAATATTTTGTGAGACCACAAAATAATTCTTTCAATTGTTGGGGAGTTAGACTTTGTTTCCATTTTCTTAGAGGATGTGCAGCCAGATAACCTATGAAATGTAAATAGATTTTGTGCCCTCAACCGCTATTAAAGGAATTTACATACTTCTATGTAATTAAAGAAAATACTTATGCAATGGAAAAAAATTGAAGAATTTTTTAAAAACACATTTAAAATTTTTCACAAGTACATGACATGAAAAGATATGAATTGTTTAGCATAACTTCAAACAAATAGTATTTCCCTGATATGAATGACAATGCGATAAGCAATTAAATGACACATAGATATATACCTTACATCAAAAGTAGTTTGTCTTCTAGAAATTCAGTTTCACATCCTTGAAACCTTTACCTTTAATTTTATGGTTGCACACATACACACAAGAAAGTTTTGATGATAGATGATCCAATTAAAATTTGTAAAGGTACAAATACATTAATAATCAGGGCATTAAGCTGGGTTTTTCTGTAGCGGTAAATTTCTTTAGTATGGCCTATTTTTTATGTTCCTTTTCACATAATCACCTCAGAGAAATGAACTGATAGACTCCTAATCTTCTGTCACTTTTGAAATAACATTCTGGAAGTAATCACAAATCTTTGTGATCCATCTTCTTTCAGCATTCCTCTTCACATGTTCATGTCTTTTTTCTTCTTCTGAAGTAGTCTAAACAAACATGAACTCATGAAACATACAAAGGCAATAGTTGTTCATAAACATTCATTAGCTAATTAATTCCTGATAGTTCATGATTATTCATCAACAAATCATGAACTGAAGTGAAATTAACTATTCACAATTAGTTTATGTCTTCAGCATCTTGCATTAATTATTACAGGATTGATTCCTTTTGAGTCCCTCCAATTAACCTCCATCATAATTAACATGCACTGTTACACAAATCACAGAGTTCCAGAGAGCAAGATGCAGAAAGAATAATTTTAAGTTACTTATTTTATCCTTAATCACTTATATATCATTATTTATAAGCTAATCATTCACCTGTATAAGAATGATAGGAACAAATTCCCATTCTAAAATTAAAACAAGTAAAAACCATAAAATTATTGTAGGAAATTACAGGTTTTAGTTCTGCCTCTCTTTCTTAAAGAAGAATTAAAATTATGTTTGAGGGTTTTCTTTACAAGCATCCAAGTAAAAAATACACATGCCTAAATATAGCTGTATTTTTCCTTCTGAAAAGTACAGCTCACCAGTTGATGCCTTGCATTTACAGGGAATATAAAGGAGAAAATGGAATAAAGTATAAATTTTTTCTAATTATATTAAAACTCAGGTATTGTACTGTTTGGTTTGGGGATTTGGTTTGTTTTTGGGTTTGGGTGTTTTGTTTTGGTTTGGTTTTGTTTGGTTTTGGTTTTTTCTCCACAAAGTATGTCCATTATAATTTACTTCCTACATACTTACAGAAAAGCAGGTGGATTATACAAGGAAATAGAATCCCATATGCACTATAAAGACCCACCTGAAACAGTTTGACCAGAGTTAAAAGAAAAAAAAAAACCTCATGTTATTAGGTCACTTTTTTTGTTGTTTTAAATATATAATAAATATCTTTTCTGATACGAGTTTGAGGACAGTGGTGAAATTTATGTATCAAAAACTGTGATTCTATTTCCCCTGTTTTATACTACTAACAAGGTTCTCTCCAATACAATGATCTGTCCCTTCCACACACAGAGCAAAAGTAGCCTTTTGTTGTGTCCCTACTTTCACTTATTTACCTTATTCATGTACACCAAACTGGGAATAGCTAAAATCCTTTTTTATTACCCTAAATATTCTCAGATTAAAATTTCCTAGAATTTTTTTTCTGACTATACTATGTTATTGCTCCTTGTAATTTTAAGGGATGCTAACAAAATATTTTGTCTCCTTTAGGAGCTACAGCTGTCTTTTTTGGGCACTGCCTGGAAATGTTTTATATTGCATGTTTAAAGCAATTTCTGGCTAGAGTCCTTCCTTGGTTAGAGTAGTTTTTAGATTTTATATAACTTAAGGCCCTTAAAGGCTTCCAAGGTAGAAGTGTGAATGGCAAAACATCTCACTATGTACTAAGTGTCATGGGATCCCTGTGAGTTGAATCCCTGCTGTCTGAATTGTTGCCTTGCCTTCACTGCTTATTGAAGCAAAGGTGGGTGTGAAGAACTGCTGAGTGCATGCTGCTTTTCACTGTGAGGAAAACCAGAGTGGAAAGGAAGATACAAGAGGGCATGTTCTGTATATTGCAATAGCAGGGGATCAGGACTCTAATGTACATCATGGAAGGCATCACTCCACTTGAGAAAGCACTTGAGAGCAACCTCTTCTGTGCTTCTTACAGAAACAACTCATACATTTAAGTTTAGAAATATATATTGGATCTTTCCAGGGATTCAGCAAAGCACATTTTGACCTGGAGATTTCACGGAATTGCTATGTAATAAAGAAATTATAGATGTTGTTCTCAGATAAATGCCAAAGTTATAAAAATACTTGCAATTGCTACAACCAGAGAATTACCATTAGTAGTCACTAAATGTCAATAGCATTAGAGAGCAGAGGCTTAGGCATGCAACGTATTTGATTATTCAAAAAGGCATGGAAAGAGTTCCTATAGACATGCCCAGCTTTAAGCCCAAGTGAGGTAATTTGGCTTGTTGTAAATACCTTGCACGAAAGGGTAAACTAAGCAAAATTACTTTGCTGTGGACTAAGATTTCTTTTTTACTGTTCCACTATCTGTTTTTTTATTAGTCAGGCTCTAAAGATATCTACAAGTTTGCCTCTATTACAAACTCACAACACCAATTGTTCTAGCTTCTGTTATGAACCTTTGAACTTTTCCTCTGGCACCTTTTATGTTACTGAAATGTTAAAGAAAATGTGTGTGAAACTCATGTAAAGGGAAATGTGAGTTTCTAACCAGACAAGTGAAGAGTGCTGCTATAGTACAAGTTGCTAGTAAAAGCATATATACAGAGGCAGGTGGCACAGATGATGCAAATCATAAAATCAAGAATTCTGTGTCACCTACATAAATTTTTTGACCTCATGAAATCACATTCACAGAAAAAGTCAAAAAGAGGATGAGCTAGAAGAGAGCACAGATTGATCCTAAATACTCAGTTTACACTTATCACATCAATAATTTAATTATGAAAAATAGATACATGTGTAAAAAATAGCCTTGCATTCAGTTGTCTTCATCAACACAGTTGCAACTTGGTATTTTTTACCATTTTTCACAATTCTATTCCACAGGTATTTTATTTATAATATCTGTGCTGCTCTAAGAATTCCACATCACTACTTCCCAAAATAAGAATATTCTAGGGGAAAATAGGAGATTGTTGCTTGGACTGTTCTAACACCTTTGTGTCACAGTGAAACCTCAATAATCTCAAATTAGGAGAGACAAACTCTTCCAGACTTAAGGCAGAATCCTGACCTGCTGAGGAATAGAATCTACATGTCTTCACAAAAAAACCAAAGCAGGCTGTGTGTCACTGGAAATATACCCTACCCAGAATGCTGCAGACAGACATGGGCAGGAAACTAGGTAGAAATTCCACAGGAGCATTCCATGATTTTTGTGCATTCCATGTCTTCTGAAGCAATGCTTGATAACAATAATCCTACATTTCTGTGACAATCTTGACTCTGATAGGCTTGCAGATAGAACAATTATGTGCTGAATTGTGCACTTCTGACAAGAGGAAAAATACATAGGTTGTTAAGACAGGTTAAACAGAATCAGAATTTATCTATATGCTAAAGAGGATCCCTTGATTTGCTTGAAAGCTGACATTTTCAGGTCTTCAAGTGTTTATAGTTTACTGATAGCTCCGTTTCTCACATACGCAAGTTTGGTTATGAAAAATGTATTGTATCACTTTGCTTATAATTCCTAGTTGTAAAGCAGGACCCCCTTAAATATTGTACACAGATATAAAAACAATCGCTGTCACAAAGACCTTACAGACCAACCATAAGAGAAAACAGATGGGCAGAGACAGATGGGGGAAGAGAAGGAAATAATGAGACTTCTATGGTGGATATAAGAAATGTAATTAAGTTGATCATTTACCTGTGCATTGTAAAGTTTGGCATGAATATGATGCCACAGCCAGATTTTTCAGAGAAGTTCTGCATTACAGACCTTTTCTGTCTCCTGCTGTAACAAGGGTACTTCTCTCCAGCACAGTTCAGGAGAAGTTACTTGCTCAGTAATTGCTTACTAATGTACACTTTGCTTAAGTGTCTCGGAAATTAGCCAATTTCTGAGCCCTTTCACAGTGGGAAGATAAGGCAGAGATAGTGTTTGAAGCTCTTCCTACAATTCCGTTTTGTTAATGAAGCATCATCAGTTTGATAACATTCTGATGACTGTGCTTCCTAACAAGGGAATGGGAGACAATAAAAGCATATTATTTATATATAAATATATTATTATTACTATTTCAGAAGTACTTTTCTCCTCCCTACATTGTTACTTTTGTAGCAGAAGGCTGAAATTAGCTCTTGACTGAAATAAATTTATAGGTCTTCAGTTGTTCACTTATATCTAGTTATGTTTACAAAATCTTGCTTCACTAGAAACTGAAGATCTAACAATTTTGTGGTGTATTGAAGAAAACACATGAAGGATAGTTAGGTCACCTTTGGTTTTGAGCATGAATCAAGCCACAGAAGAAACAACTATTAAGTTAAACAAGACAAAATGTATTTCTCTTGTCTGTCTCATACTACATGCGTAGGACATCTGCTCAGCTAGAAAAGAGACTGTATTTTTTTAAGGTTAACAAAAATGCCATGTAGTATCCAAATTAATCTATTGCATTTTATTGTCAAGCAAGAATATGTTTTTCTTTTCAAACACAGACATCTGGGCCTGTAGTATGAATATGGTAAATAGAGTAAGTGATTTCTCTCTAGAATTGAGATGTCTTTTTGCACCTTAAAACACACATGAAACTCTCATTGCTTCCCAGGAATGCTAAAACCAAGACACACATGCAAATATAAATCTATAAATAATAAAGGCTATTGATCATTCAATTAAAGAGGCACTTTGCAGTAAGCATCTTCATAATCCTGCACTAACACTTAATATTTGAGGAATAATAAATAAAATTTTCTGATCCATTAATTCTGAACATGGAGTAATTCATATTTAAAACAGAACTTTCTTAATGTTAAATTATGATTGAAATGCAAGGTAGGACTGACAGAAACTGTGTATCTGCCCATGTGCTGTTATGGGAGGCAAGGTTAAAGCACTGCAGAGCACACCTTCACTCAGGATATAACAGGATAATACACTGGAAAGAAGACAAAGAGTCTTCAGTTATACAATCAGATCACGGAAAGTCACAACAATTTTTAACGGTCAGCAACTACCAATTCCTGTGAAAAGGAATATAGGAATGGGATAATGACACTAACAAACTTTACATTAAATTCCATTTATGTTCAATCTTCTAGTAGTCACAAAAATACCTGGAATTCTTCACCTAAGTTACATGAACCAGTGAATTTTTCTTTTCAAGCACAAACCCCTAGTTTTGCTTCTTTCTGCACCAGGAAAAAGGATCAATTCACATCTGGCTGCACTGAATTAAATGTAAAACTACTGGTGCCTTCAGTGTGAAGAAGTTTCACTTGAAAATGTATTTTCTTCTTTTTTTTTTTTTCTTTCCTCACAGAAGAGGTGTCAAATGTCTGAGAATAAAAAAAAATCATGTATTTTATGTGAAGAAGCTAGAGCTAAGGTGGGTCAAATCGAATAGCACCTTAATTACAATAGCAGCTGTAGAAAACATTCCTCTTGAAACATGCACAGAAGCTACATTCAGTTTTTCTTAAGCTTCAGTTATCATCTCAGATTTGAACTGCATAGGTACATAAAAGGCTTCTGACAGTTATTATTAAAACTAATTTTCCTTTAGAATAGCCATACATTACAACCCAGCCAGATTTCTAGTCTATTTTTTTCCCCTAGCAATTTGCCCTCCCCTTTTCTTCCCATATTTTTTCTTCTTTTCTTATCTTATCTGATGGTACCCAGATGTGGGCTGGTCAAATTCACTTTTGCTGTGATACTCCTCTCCACACTGAAATGCCTGGCTAGTCCGCAAGCACCTTTGTATGTGTTGGCAAGGACAGTTTCATCAGGCAAATTAACTAGGAATCTGATGATTTCAATCTCACTGCAGGCTACTTTGTTCAGGTTCAAACAGCATTTGTATTTATTCTTTTATCATTTTTGATGTTCTTCACAGTTTTGCTTGTCACCTCTTAACCCATCCTTCTCATTGTCAGAGACAGAATCAAAACAGTACTGTGGTTATGTCCTCTGGAAACACTTGGTAAGTGAGTGACAGAGAACCTCTGTGTGGGTTGAATTCTGGATAGTGAAAAAAATGTAGTTATTTCCACTAAATCAACAAATAACCTTGGGAAAGGAAAAGGTTGTGAGAATTTGGTCCTTAATAATATAGCCATTTTTCTGAGTTGCAGCTTACTCTGTGTCCTTGTAAATAAATAACTGTTCTGAGAAGAAAGTGGTAAAGGCAAAATCTGACATTTCCTTAGCATTTAAACAAAATGCCCCAAATAATGTTTTCTTGTGAAGAATGGAGGTAAAGTCCACAATGTCTCTCTGCTTTCTCAGACACATCTTTTTCATCACATTTTCCACTTCCCCTGATGCTGTCAAATATGTTAGGTGTGTCTGTCTTTTGAATGTCTCACAAGACTGTAAAATGATTAACAAACAGCTTTCTTTTTGTGCTTCAAGCCTTGACTTTGATACTTAGGAAAATGGCTATAACTCAGAACTAGCTACCATCTGGACTATCTGACCTCAATAAAACCTGTCTGTTATTTAGCAGCCTTTTTAAAATTAAGAATTTTGGAAAGCTAAATGGCAGGCAAAACAGAGCTTTTGTTTCTATAATGAGAACCTCTGAGACTGAACATCACAATACAAAATAGACAATACAGTTTACTGCCACACTTCATGGCTTGATTCATGTCACAATTACACAGCATATAATGCAATACAGTCCAATGGAGCATAAAGTGTCTACAAATTCTGAAATATTCTGCTCTCACAAAATACAAACCATAAATTTCCTTGCATTTTACAAGTATTCAAATCAGTAACAGAAACACTCAAAAAGAACCCTAAATTTATTACTGGTGTGATTTTCCGGGATGAATTTAACTCTGGTTTCCAGTAAGGAATGGTGGAAATATATTATTTAATAATACATGGTTTTCAAACAGGCTATTGTTCTACATGTCTATGTAGACATTTGAAAGATTACAAGATTTTAATAATTTAATTTTAGAGAGATCAATTTTACATCAGAATGTATTTTGAAATATTTGGAACCAGTTCCATTTATCTTCTGATTTTATAGGTACTATCCAGCTGTGTTATGTAGGGCTCAAATGGCTTCAAGTGCTTCATGAAATCTAATAAAAGTTGAGCCATTTCAAAGGAAAAGTAGATCTTACAAATGTGTCATGTATCTAACCTTAAGCCTCTAAATGTTTCACGTGCTGAATTGCTTGCTTCTAAAAACCTAAAAGAGAACATAATGCCATCAAGATTTGAATCTAAAAAATATAAACCATAAAATTAGGCTAGTGGTAAAAGAAATAAGCTGTTATTGATAGTGCTCATTAATATACGATAGTGAGGATCACAAAGGGTATTAAACTGGTTTTAAGCCATCAAATCAGTAAGATATATTTCATGATTTCAAAGTGAAATAATGATAGATTTTAGAAAGAAAAATGTACACATGAGTAAACTGTAACAGTCATGAACAATTGAACTTGTCTGTAGGCTGGAAAAACCAGCACAAGCTTGTACTGAAGTCTCATTATCTGATTGAATTTGGGAAAGTCCTTGAGCTATAGGGTTTGGTCTCTTTCTCAGAGTGTTAGAAGGAATTTGGACATTCAAAAGAAACTTACTGTAATTGCCATGTGGAATCAAAACAGATGGGCAGCAAGAAATCATTCCCAAGAGCACTATATACCAGGCTCTCTGGGCAACATATCCATTTCACTCTGGGGTTTTCTGTGCATGTTCTTATCTGTTTCATCAATGTGAGCATGGTGACTGGTGTATATAACCAACATGCCCAAACACAGTGAAAGTCTATTGTTTGCATATATCTCCACCTTTGTCACATAGCAAGAAGTTCTGATGAAGAGTTAACCTGTCTTAGGGAAATAGATGGTAGAAAGGACTAGGAAGAAAATTTGAAAGGATAGAAGTATCAAGTAAAACACGGCACAGAGGGGTAGTGCTAACAGGTGATAGGAGTGAAGAGACATTGAGATTGGTGCTACTGAAAAAATACAACAGAAAACCTAGAACTAGCATAACCTGGCACTCAGGCAGAGGAGTTCACTCTTCTTGGTTTTTTTTGTTGTTGTGGTTTTTGTTTTGGTTTTTTTGGTTTTTTTTTTTGTTTGTTTTGTTTTTTTTTGTTTGTTTTTTTTTTTTTTTTTGCTCTTGTTTTTTTTGTGGGTTTTTTTTTGGTGGTTTTTTTTTTGGTTTTGGGGTTTGTTTTGTTTTGTTTTTTGTTTTATTTTCTAGCACTTCATTACTCTGTTACCATCTCTTGATTTTAGTTTCTGTCTCCTTTTCCCTTCATCTTTATACTTTCTCCCATGTGCACCTCCCTCTTTTCACTCTCTATTTTCTTAACTCCCTTCCAGACACCCATGATGGTGGAAACCTCTTTTCACTTTCTCCTTGCTCAGGGGAGATGAACTATGTTTCCTGAGGGAAATTACAGACATTAAATGTCTAAAAAGACATTCAATTAGATTCACAAATTTGTGTTTAATAGTTACCCTTAAAACATTTGAGTTGAAAACTTAGACATTTTCATAAAGAATCAGTGCTTTGAATACACAGAAATCAAAGCTGTGTCTGGCAGTATGTTTGACACAAAAATACTTAAAAGGAAGGGAATGAGATATTGTGATGGGAATATATTATTTATTTGAAGATTGTAGTCATAATATATTAATGAATGATTGTTCTTAACAGTGATGATTACCATCCTCCCAGGTGACATGTTCAGGAGCTGTCCAACAGCACCATGGACAGTGACAAACATGCTCCTGTGCCAAGTTCAGCTGTGGCCGCTTCTCATCACTTCAAGCTCTTGACAGGAGTCTGGATGACTCAAGACATACTGAGCCTTTCACTTCCATCATGGTCTATCCTCCAGCATTTAATATATGAAACATTTGATTTGCACCAGAAGAGTAGTTTTAGATTTATTCTTGGATCAGGTTTATCTTCTGCTTGTAAAAATGCAGTATTTTTTCTCCTTCTCACACAAACTCTTGAAGTCCTCTCTAAAATCTATCTAGTTATCTTCAGCTCACATTAATCTCCTATGCCCTGGTGAACCTCAGATTTCACTAGGAAAATGTTCCTATATGAGAATTACTTTGTTTTACAGAAACCTGAGCTTTCCTAACAGTTTTCAATCAGTTAAAAGAGGTTTCTTAAAACATCATCCTTTCAGACCTCGACAAGTAATTCAGTTGTGAAACAAGACTTCAGAATATATTTTAAAAGAAATCTTACAAGGTGGAAGAAATTTCTTTAAAATTAAATTTGTTTAAAAACCACTGAGAGTTCTTGTGTGGAATGATAAAAACGACACCAAAATGGCATCTCAATCACATATCCAAACTGCCATTCTATCTGTGCTGTTGTTTTTGGAGGCAAATGCAAAAGACCCTCTCCAACGCATTGACTCTGATACTCAGCCAGACTATTAGAAAGTTCTAAAGCTGCCGGTTCAAAATCTCACATTATAAAATGAACCCACCTGAGTTTTATTCCATCAGTTCAACCTACATCACAAAACAAATATTCAAGGTTCTTCTATCTTATCCTTGAGGAATTGTTAGCAAAGACTTATATTACTATTTATGAATTGAGTTCATGTGAAGACAAAACCTCATTACAGTGAAAATAATATTCTTATATTTAGCTCTTTGGGAATAAAAGCAACACTGACATATACAATATTGCTGTCTTCTCCAAAAGACTTGTGATTTTAAAATCACTGTGTCATCCCACAAAACAACCAAATGTTTTCGGTAACTCTTTTTTAATCTCACATTTCAGAACACAGGATAAATCACTGAAGTGCTTTCCCCACATTACTTTGCATGTATACTGCTGTTCATTGAAAGATTAAGTACAAGTGGAACATCAAGAGGAGCAATCAAGAGTTGATTTTGTATGCTAGCAGCTAGCTTGGAAACAAAAAACCTTTAAACAATCAGCAGTGATTTTCCTGTAGTTTGACTAACACAGCCTGCAAATGCAAATCAATATAGTGTATCTTCAATGCTGCATATTTCACTCGAAAATTTGAGGCTTGTCATATTTGATTGTCTATAGATTTGCAGACTATTACTCCACATCTACAGAATCTATAATTTCTATATCTGTCGTTTGAATTTTTAGTGTTTACTTGTCAAATTAAAGCTTTAGATTTACCTGCAGTTCTATTTGTTAAGGATATCACCAGAATCTTGGATACAAACACCTAAGTCAGGATTAAAAAACCAGAGGCCAATACACTTGTGCTAGTTAAAAACAGAGTGAATTCAGCATGAATTCAAGTTTATCTTCTCCCAGGGGAAAAGGACATCTTTAATGCCTATGAGTTTTCAGTAACATTAAGTCATCATTTAAAAAGCACTTTTCCATTTCAATTTGAAAAGACTTAGGTTTAAGCTTTGTTTTAGAGCTTAGTTTTCTCACACAGTTTGAGAACAAGAGGAAAAAACCCATCCAAAACAGAAAATCATGTAGTCTTCTGATTTAATTGACCCAAACAAATTCCTGCCCTGTAAGCTATTATTCTTATTTTCAGTTGTTTTCTGAAGGGTATTTGTTTGTTTGTTTGACAAAAGGATCAACATCCTTATGTAAAGAAGCACTTCTGTGTCAGATTTGATTTTTGCTTTTTTTATTGCACCATATCAGACCCTTACAAATTGGTACTCACGGAATGAAAACATTTTTCTGAAAACAGACTTCTGAGGATCTACTCAAAATCCACAGATGCTTAAGTGTTCCTGGACCATGGCTGAAAACCATGAATCTGCACTTACATTGTTCCCATTAGTAAGCAGATACATGAAATACTGTTTTGAGGTATTTCATGGAAACAGAAGGGTTGTATCCATAACCCTTTTCTACTTTATCCATGGCATCCCTCTCTGGGACACTGTATCCCTATTTCAAATGCACTGATGCCTTTTTCTCAGGGAAATTCTGCAGAAAAAGAGGAGACTGCACTTTTGAGAGGAGAGTGCGTGGGAGACAAACTGGTCATGTTCAACAGCTACAGCAAAGTTATTTGTAGTCTAAAATTGGCCAGACAGGCTTAGATGTGCAAAGAAAAAAGTGTTTGCTGAGGTGTTATCGCAGCAGTAAAATTACTATATATAGCTTGCACAGCCTGTGAATGAACAGTTTTGCAAAAAACCCACTTCCTAAAATGGAGATTAAAAAAGAAAAAAGAAGAAATATTCGCAGAAAATATCTGGGGAGTTCTTTTACCTTTTCTCGGGGGAACTCTGTGTCCTTATTTGCTATTATTGATCTTTTTATCAACCTCGTATTTTTGGTTTACCATAATCGAGAAAGTGAGTGAATCATGCTCTGGAAACCGTAAAGTTTCATATACTGTGAGTGGAGAATAATTAACTTTAATTAAAAATGGTTCATATACTACCTCATGAGTCACAGCTTGTGCGTAATATGATGCCAAGTCATCATGTGCAGTGTTTAGCTCTTGAACTCCATTTGTCTCTATTTGTAAAAAAAGTGAGCCTTACACCAGATTCCCAAATCATGCAGAAATTTGAGAGCCCAACCTTGGTTTTTTCCCCCAAAATCCATTGTGCAACATTGCCCATTTTTTGGTGCTATCCTCCCCAATTTGCTAAATTATATTAAATAACATTCCTGTGGATAAAACAATGCTGGAAAATTTTTATATCACTCTTTATCAGCCCAGAGGACAGCATGTTTCTTAACTATGGGTAAGTATGTTTTACTCACTGACTCCAAAAGGCTGCAATTCCAAACTGGAAAGAAATGTGACAAACCCCATACTTATTGGCATATCCAATTTTACTACATGTCAGTTAAAGCTATCATAATGTCAGACAAAAATGTCTCAACTAAAACTTTTTCATCACAAGATGCTTCAGTTCCAAATGAACATCTTTTCTGTCTCTCCTGAAAGTGAGATATGTACAATATACAAGTGTAGTTATAGAGTGAGCTGAACAGGTTACATTTTTGTAAGCTTCATGTTAAAACATTAACAAGCTATCATTATATATATTATCCGAGGTGTAATTATCTTTTATGACCTTTTCAGTGTATTCCTGTTATATCTTTTTAAACAGAGCAATTACTGTTAATTAATGGTTGCTGATGCAACAAGTAAGCTATGTTAGATTGCATGTATCAATGCAAGGAGCCTTGTTGCTTTAAGCACAGATCCAGATGAGTCATTAAAAAGTTCCAATGAATAAAAAAGGCAATAACCATAGATTTCTATATAGAACAGTATAGTACTCAGGAAACTACACTACTAATAATCCATGTTATCCTTAAATTCTATGACTGCATGAATCATTTTACTCAGGAACAGCGAGGGAAAAATTGCACTTCACTTTTGTGAAATGGCTCTATGGCAACTGAGCAGATAAGTATTTGTGTTAATTCTTCTACTGAATTTACTATTGAGAAGCACAAGAGTTATTTCATCACCCTTTCAATGTTCTTAATCTCATTAGAATTGCCTAAGAAGCTGCATCATGGAACAGTTTTAAAGCAAATTTGTTCTCCCTATACAGAACATGCGTGACTGAGATAGGCTATTTTATTCTATAGAAGAAAGCCAGTAATTTGGAGGTAAAAGCAGCAGCAGCAGTATTCTCTGCTTAAGCATCTCAGAACAACAGCAATACAATTCTTACTGTGAATTCTGTATACACTCTGCTATTTTGAGATTCGAAGAATTGCAGTACATTTTTGTGCGTGTGTGTGTGTGTGTGACAGCTTAGTTCACAGCATTTTATTTTGCCACAGAAATTTAGGACCTGAGCCAAAATGGAGGCAGTGGAAACGTTCCCATTGACGTCAGTGAGCCTTGGATAAGGCCCCAGACGGCTAAGGACTAGGATTTTCAACTTACAATTAATGTAATTAATGCATCTACACTGGCCCTAGAGCAGACCAGGCATAAAATTCCTCCTTTGCTGCTAGAATATAGCATCTTTTACTAGTAACTCTGAGAAAACACAAATTAAAAACGGAAGAAAAGTAAAGAAAAGAGAAGAGAAGAGAAGAGAAGAGAAGAGAAGAGAAGAGAAGAGAAGAGAAGAGAAGAGAAGAGAAAAGAAAAGAAAAGAAAAGAAAAGAAAAGAAAAGAAAAGAAAAGAAAAGAAAAGAAAAGAAAAGAAAAGAAAAGAAAAGAAAAGAAAAGAAAAGAAAAGAAAAGAAAAGAAAAGAAAAGAAAAGAAAAGAAAAGAAAAGAAAAGAAAAGAAAAGAAAAGAAAAGAAAAGAGGGGGGAGGTGGGGGAGGAAAAAAGAGAAAGGAGGAAAACATCTACAGGTTTTTGAGGGTAAACCAGAAGCTTACACTCAAGCCTCTGTATAAGCTGATAATTGTTGCTCTCTAATACAACAGAAACATAATATTCAGCAATGCAATGACAGTAGATACAAAAGTAGTTTCATTCACAGTTCAAGGCTCTTGGCTTTTTGGGTCTGAAACCTTTTTCAATTAAACTAAGGTGTATAAAAAAAGGAGAAGTCTAAATCTAGTGACTGATTTGCAGTGACAACAGTAAAATAAACATTTCAGTTTGTAAGAGAGTTTTTGCTGATATTTTAACCGTGTTTATTACAAGTATATTTGAGGGGTTGAAGAAGGTAACTAATGCAGTGTCTCATAAAGGATCACTAGCTAATATTGGAGGCAACAGCTTCAGTAAAACTACCGCAGTGAACAGTGACAAAACTTACACTATTTCCTCATTGCTTTTACATTCTGAGCCCTTTTCTTTTTACATAATAATGTGTTTTGACTCTCTACTTCATAATTTGAGCTTCCATTTATTTCTTTTTGTAATGGTCTATGTCACTTATGTTTAATTCTGTAAAAAAATGCACCCTTTTTTTTAGTTAATTAAATATTAAGTCTTTCTGGGAAAGACACATTGTTTCAATGGGTTGCAACTCATAAGTACCTGGTACCCATACCAAGATCAATCACAGTTACATGTCAGAAGAATGTGATATATGATTCATGCTGAATAATTAGTTAATCAGTTTCATTTCAATGAAATTTTCCAAATATTACTGATAGGGTCCCATATTCTTGTACTTCCTCAGACACTTATAAAATTTAAAAAACCCATGTCATTAGTAAATATCAAAGCCATAGTAGGAAGGTTGATGTGATGAAAGCAATTAATCAGATGTTCACATAAACAAGCTAATGAACATCAGAGCCATTTTTATGATTGTAACAGAACATTTAGTTTGAAGGAATAAATGTCTTCTGTATACTAATTACTCATTTCATATAAAAGGTAATTTTATTTTACTGTGTTGCACAGAAGATAATACTTGTAATATCCATTTCAAAGACATAGCTGATTTTGTAAAGTCTTTACTTACCCTGTGGGGAGTAGCAACATTTTCAGGAAATGTTTTAGTCTCCTGAAGAATCCAAGAAGCATCTGCTTCAATGAAAATATTTTCCTTCTGAAATGCTGAACATTTAGCACTTGCTCATAGGCATTTCATAGCTGTAAGAGAGAGTGGATGATAAAAATCACAGTCTGATCTTGGGAAAAATAGTTTGACTTATCATTCTTGACTACAGAAAATGAGAGTGCAAATGTAGGGAAAAAAGGGGCATGTTGCAAAATGGGATAATGTTAGAATTAAGGTATTTAGGAGTACATCACTGTATACCCATTTCAGCAGTACAGGATATTACGTATGTCACTAAATTAATCTACAATGTCTTTGACAACATAATGGAGGAAATAGAGTCCCTTTCATCATTTAGTCTGTGGATGATTCAACTGACTAGCTTCCAACACTAGAGGAAAAACCAGTTGGAATTTATAACTTTTCTAAGAAAAGTGATTTCCTGAATGTGGGAACAGTTTCAGCAAATTCAAAGTTAAAAAAAAAGAGGGGAGGGAAAGGAAAAAAAATAAGTCAAGTAGGTAGGTGAGTTTAAAATAATAATTTTTTCATTTGACATTTTCAAAAAGAAGTATTTCAACTTAAGCATGTTTTTATTTCTCAATTGTTTTTAACTTCTTAAGTATATTACAAATTATCCAAATAAAAGCAAATATTTCCCCTCTATCTGAAAAAGAGGCTCAGGTAAAACTGTAACCTTTTCCTTCTTCACCATGCAACATTCCTGGAGCAGCCACTGAACCAAAAGAGCTATTATTTGAATAGATCTTCCCTTCAGTTTCTCTAGGGACTGTTATCTGGCAGTGGTATGATCATGTCCCCACTATCTGAACTAGGCTGAAATACCAAGGTAGGAACTGGTGGGACACAGCCACATATAAAACAAGGAATCATCTATCTGTTTAGTAAAACATCTGTATGTTTTTCTAAGTGCTTATAATAGCAGCAGTGAAGATAGAGAGTGTTCACTTTGTTGTATTCATCTACCTCATCAGTTTTGTCTCCCTATGGAGCTGGAATCTGATTTCGCAATGTGAAAGGCACAATACCTTTCAAATATGGTGGAAAAATTTAAAAAAAACCCAACACCAAAACAACAACCAAAAAAGAAACCCCAAACCCAAAGAATTTCTAGAAGTATGATTATTAAGAACCAAGCGTGCTTTATTACTGTCTGATATCCAGCTGAAAAACCAAAAAGCTGCTTAAAAAAAGCAAAACCTCTGTGTGTGGGTTTATAAAAGCTTGAATATAGCAACATATTTAGGGAAACTTAGAACAGCTGGAATCCATGTAGAAAAGAGCAAAGCAGTTTAAAATATCTGTTTCTAAGGGACACAATGAATTTTCCATGATGATGACTGCACTGACACGTTAAAGCAATTTAGAAAATTACTGCCTATTTAATTATTTTGAAAGAAGGTGTTTTGTTGTTTTTGTTGTTGTTTTTCATAATGTTGAATTCATCCTATGAAATATTATTTGTGTATATAACAAATAACTAAATGACTCACTGAAGAAAATGAGTGGTTCACTACTTCCAGGGGAAAATATAACAGAGTGAAGATTATATTAAAGAAAATGCATTAATACATAAACAATGTGATCTTAAGCCTCTTTACAAAAAAGGCTAAAGAGAGAGAAAACTTCTGCAGCTGGAGAATGAGAATACCAACAGCTCTTTTCCGACTAATATTACTGCATTAGCCAGGAAAGATAAGGGATCTCCTCTCACATACATCCCCTCACAGGTTAGGAAACCAGGGAAAAACATACCCCCAAGCAGACACTGATTCATAGTATTTCTCGGCAATAATATGTATTCAATAATCTGGGACAGGATTTGCAAAGGTCCCAGTAGTTTCTCACCTGAAGAATAAATCTGGTGAAGAGAAACAAGTTCAATCAAATGTCTTGTTTTGGGCTACTAGCCATTGACTCAGCCCTTGTTCATATGAATGCAATGGTTAGATGTCTCAGAAATAATATATGTCCCATAGCCAGAGTGCAAATTCAGTAAAAGAAGAGTAATTAACTAGCTTTTACAAACATGGGTCATGTCAATTTATTTAGAATATTTGTCTTGCTTTTGTTACTTTTTTTCCGAATAGAATTTTAACTTCCACCATTAAAAACTAAATAAAATGGGTCATCATAAACAACTCAACACCAAAATACCAAGTATTTACAGGTGTTTTAACATATGGAATAGGCATTTTGCTGATTATTTTTATATGTCTTGAGTATGTTTTTTGACGGAAACATGACTGACTTCAACATTTATTGTCTGATTATACTGGTTTTCAGAGTGAAACTGCTATTTAGCAGCTCTAAATTCCCTTTAAAAAGGGTTACAGAAAAGATTTCCATAAAACTACTTTAATGCCATTCACTCTCTTTTGTAGACATTTCCCACACATCTATCTGACAGTGTCTTTGCATTCTGTTACAATTTTTAACAGGTGAAATCATTATAAATCCTGGATGTTTAAACTGATCTGAACCCTATTGTTAAGGTCAGTTGACAACAGAGGAAACCAATGAAAAACAAATGAAGAAGACGTGGCTTTTGCCTGATTGGCTCACGTTTCTGCAGTATGCGATAGCATGTTCTTGAAAATGCAAAACTCAAACATTGTTATAAGTCTACTGTTGCAAATGGTTTCTTTTTCCTAGTGTAAAAAAAAAAAATTATTATTTAAAATAACTGGCTCCAAAGTAACTATATTAAAAAAGGACAGTACTTAAGGAGATTAGGCAGCAGAAAACATATATATTTTCTTGAAAAATAAAATTATTATACCATGTTTGGTATTTTCATGATCAGTGAAGGAGTGATTGCAGTCACTTCTTCAGAATTAAATTAACTGACCTCTGTGAACTGATTGCTACAGATAAGAGAATCTGACACAAATATATGAAATGGGAGCAGTCATTAAGAGACAGAAGGATCTATGTCCAGCACTCCAGAAGAAACAATAGGAGTACACCACACCTCAGTCAATGACTTAGGACCTGTTTTGGGATGTTGTGCTTTAGCTTCTTTAGCAAAGGGCACTAAAGCCCTGAGAGGCAATAAATTCTTATACACTTAGTAATTACATGGGATTTTGCAGATTTATTATTATTATTATTATTATTATTAATGCATAAAGTGGGGAAACGCACTTATATTGTCAAACCTCCAACACCTTTAGAGACTTCACTTTGTTCCCTACTAAACCTTGAACACTTGAATGGGGTTTGTTGCCTTTTCTCCTTTGTTCTCCTGCATGACATTATGATATCACTGACCAAAAATTTGGATCCATCGACAACAGGACATTTAGTAAAGTTAAAATGAACTAATTGAAGGTGTGAACTGAGCTGCATCATCCAATTCTTGCACTGCTGTTTATTTCACACCAAGTTTTACTTGACTAAAATAACTCAAGGCCATTCTTCTGAAAAGGAATGTCCATTCAGATGCAATACACTGCAGTCTAACTTCACACCTTTGGCTAATTCTTCCTAATTTCCCCAGTGTCTCTGTTTGGAAAAATATCCTGGAGGCACACTAATCCTTGAATCAGCTACACAATCTTTGTAATACAAAATTGGCTACATGCCTGGAACTTCTGGTCTCTGATTTTCTCTTTCATCCAGCAATTTTTCTTCTAATATTCCAGACAAGTAAAGTCCAGATGTTTTCTGCTGTTCAAGAAAGCAAACACAGGGCACCTTTAGGCATTCAGTCCTTTACTTACAAAAGTCCCATTAAATTTCATCTAATTCATTTGACAGTCATAGATATTGTTTTGTCTTTGAATTGCTTTTCGAATAGTAATTATTGCTTAGTACCTGAGGGCTTCATAGTTCTTGCATATCATTAAATGGAATAGGCCACTGAATTGCCGTGTTCTCCATCACTGATTTCCATTTCTAGAGCATGCAGGGCTTGAAACAGTTAAACTGCTTACCTAGCTTGTAAAACTATTTGTTCTACAAACATAGGTACAGATCTCTATTACAATAAATACTGGGTCCAAGTAATTATTTTTTCTAAAAGTTATTATTCCCTCTAGTAATTTATCAATTATGTACTTCAAAACAAGAAACTCTCAAAAATTGATAAATACTGACTTTAATACTTGTATTAAAGCATTATATTCACTTCTTAACTCTCCTTCCCAGACATCTTCATATACCTCTGGCTGCATCTAAATTTCTTGAGACATTTCTTGAATAAATACCTTTATCTATCACTCCTAAGTATTTATAACCCAGCCCTATATTTCTCAGTGAAAAACAGCAGGTTTTTTGATCCTACAGGGAATATTTATTAAACAGGAAGAAAGAAATTCCACTGCTAAGTATGCCAATGCTACCATTTCATGCATCCTTTTTCTGCAGTTTTTCTCCTTGCCCATCTATGTATTACCAAACAATATTTAGGAAAACTAGTTTACTACCAAGATTTTTAAATTTGTTTCTAATGTAATTTTGTTTCACACTTAATTACAATTGAACGACATCTTAATAATTTTTATACATTATATCACAGTGCAGTAAGGGAGTCACTTGGTGGCTTTCTGGGTTAGGACAATAATCAGGAAGATGCACACACTGGTAATATCGCCTGTGGTCCCGAGAGCTAGGCAACACATGGGTCCCAAGACAGTGGGACAGACCTTCCTTCCTTCCTTCCTTCCTTCCTTCCTTCCTTCCTTCCTTCCTTCCTTCCTTCCTTCCTTCCTTCCTTCCTTCCTTCCTTCCTTCCTTCCTTCCTTTCTTCCTTCCTTCCTTCCTTCCTTCCTTCCTTCCTTCCTTCCTTCCTTCCTTCCTTCCTTCCTTCCTTCCTTCCTTCCTTCCTTCCTTCCTTCCTTCCTTCCTTCCTTCCTTCCTTCCTTCCTTCCTTCCTTCCTCCCCTCCCCTCCCTCCCTCCCTCCCTCCTTCCCTCCATCCCTCCCTCCCAACATTACTTGTTATGTATTCATTTCACATATTCTGATACTTTCTCTCTGAGCAGAACACCAGAAAACTATCATAGTGGTTTTCATTGTTTAATGTCCCTTAATTTTTAAAGTAATGTTCTTAGTGCCTTGAAGTCACACAGTTTTATAAACACTGGTCATGTTGCAATTAGTTGCAAATTGAGACAGGATTCAGCAGCGAAAAAAAAATTAGGAATATTTTCTTTATAAATTTTTAGACATTTGCCATCTTCTATCTGAAAATATTACTTCACAGCACAATTTTTAATTTTGACAATTAAATAACTATGTGTCAGATCATTTGCAATTGTGTGCAAGTTCCACCAAAATGATCTCTGAAAACCCTCATGTTCCACAGAATCCAGGTACCAAAAAGTCATTTGCATTAGCTTTAGGTATTTGAATAATATTCCAGAAGCCTGAGAAGAGTCTGGTCAATACGTTCTCAAGAACATGCAAGGGAAAGCCCCCCAGTATATCTATTACTATTATATTGAGAATACGTTGAAATTAAGCAGATAAAAATGGTTCAAGAGAAATTCTCAGTTTCTCCTGGACTGAGAAAGAAACTAAATTATTTACAGCAAAAGGGGCTACAAACGCCAGAAAAATTTACAAAACCCAAAGACTGAAACTTGAACTTTTCAACAGTCTAACCAAGCAGACAATTAAAATTTTTTTTAATTATAGATTGAGCTTTTAAAATATTACCTTACCACTTATGGATCAGGTGAGAATATTAGACTCTTTAAATTATTTTTGTATTTTCTTTCATTTGATTACTTACCAACTTTTAACAATAAGTGTAATAAGTGCATTTCTAATCACAACCAAATTTTACCATTTAAACCACAAGACAGGCAGTTTCTTCTTTTGTATTAACAAGAACAAAAAAAAAAATCCCTATCTAGCATACTAGAATCCCCTTGTTCTTTCATTTTATTCTAGTGTCCCTAATAAAGTACTGTTGCTTTTCCTGGAATATCAACATAGCAAATTATGTCTTGAAATTCCATTGATGATGCATGTGAAAATGTAATGTTCAGGACAGATGTTGCTTTGGTGACCTTACTGCTGAAAGGGAGCAGATTCAGCTAAAGCCACATAGACCTGATTTCCTGAATAACAGATAGGGTTGGTATCAGGTCACCTTATGGAGGAGAAATACTTGAGAGGACTTTTTCACCTTCTAGGATTGTCTTTGTTATCCTGAGAGCAAATCAACCATCCAAGGAAACCTGAAGCTAGGCAGACTCTAAAGAAAATAAAAGTAAATAACTCTTTCCCTTTTAACATTTTCCCTCCCTTGTATATTGACTTCATAAATTCTACTTGATGCTTCAAGACTGAAAATGCACCCCATTCTCAAAGAACACAGGTATGTCTTCTTTGAATGCAATTATTTCCATTTGAGTAAAATTTCCTGACTCACTGATCTTACCACAGAGATTTTCCCCTTCAGTGCAACCACTGGAACTTCAAGCTTCTATCTGCAACTTCCTAGGAAATAAAGAGTAGCATGAAATAAATGCTAATAAAATCCCCAGTATAGAAACAAAACTCTAAGAATTCTAATTTGATACATTCATGCATCAGCAAATCAGTTTCAATGATTTTATCTATTCCTGCAGCAAAGGAACTGAAAGGGCATAAAAAAACCTCAGAAAGACCCCATAGAGAAACAAAATTGGACAGTGGCCCCCTATTCCTCGAGAGTTTATTTTTCACCCCCTTCTTACCACCCCCTTTTTAAAGCCATCATCTGGGGTAGATGCTTGCCTTAAACTTCCGTAGAAGACTCAAACTGGGAATGTGTTGATGGAAAGCCACTGGGGAGTTCTACTGTCAATAAACAAACTGGAAATGGCGTTCCCTTTCTTTGGCCCTCCAGAGAAACCAAAGGATCATTTGTACAAATTGGTTTAAAGCTAGTGTGTTTTCCCCTCTTTCCTCACTGAGTATTGCTGAAGTGATGTATGGTTTCCTCCTGACCATTCACAAACCTCAGCTGGGGATTTACAAGGATGGATTCTGACCATGTGTGTGCAGGCTTGCCCACATCCGCTTGGGCTTCAGAGGATAATTGCTCATCTTTATAAATGTTTTAAAGTCCAGTCAAAATAATAACTGAAAATAATTTTTGATTCTCTAATAATTTTAAGGTTAGTGTAGTTTTTGCAGCTGAATTTGTTTTATTTATATGTCCCATTAAAAGAGAAAACCTTCTGCCTCTTCTAAGAAAACATCATTAGCTCACTGACACACCCATATATCACCAACTAGGGAAGAAGGAATGAAATATGGCACTGCATGGGCAAACCATGGGTTAGAAAACAGATTTTACTTCTGGTTGGTAAGCATGTACAGGCTATTTTTTCAGTGCCTTAGTATCATATGTTTTTAGGACAAAGACATTGTAATAAATTTTTTTTCACTAAATTATCTCTAATTTTTTTACTGATGTGTTTGCCTTAATTCTATGGGTTTTTTCTCTTCTGTTAGTTAGTTTCCAATTTTAAGCACTGTTTTTCTTAACTTTATCCCTAAAGAATTGTGCAGCAATGTGGACCAAACCTTACATTATACCTATATAGTACAATGACACTCCGAACACATTTTGCAGGTGGAGAAAGCTAGCTCAGCTACTTTTAGCATGCAACAACTATTCTCTACTGACTTCCTATATTGCTACTGTAAATGCCCCATCCTTCAATTTTTGTAGGGAAACAATGTCATTTTACTCCATTTCTTAAAAACTGAAGCTGTATATCTACCATATATTCATATTACTTCAGGGGTTTGAGCTGAAAAAGACTGGAACCAAACTGTTAAAGACTGTTACAGTATATATAAGACTTAGGCAGGTGGTGCTATATGTTGGCTTTAGTTGCAATTATAATGTTCTTAGAAATATCAAACTGCGAAAAATTATCTTGTGTTTTTGTCAAGGGCAAAAAATTAAAATTAGCATTTACACACTGAGCAAACAGATGTTACCTGCACTACAACAGTTGTGCATGCACATATTTTCTTCCATTACACTGAAAATTCTCAATTATATCACATTTCATAATTATTTTGTGATTAAGATTTTCTTCAAACTATACTTGTTGTTTAAAATGAAAAAAAAGTTACCTTCTCCTAACTTCACCTTTTTCTCTCTTCTTCTTATCCTAAAGGGCCATACTAATTTTTGAAAAAAATGGAAAAAACCCAACCAAACAAAAAACCAAACCCAGTGAAAAGCACCCTAAAAGTTTATCCAGTCCAACCTCCTGTTCCATGACAGAATTATTTGTAAATCCTTCACAGTATGTTTGACCAATTGATTTAAACTATCAGCTAAACTTTTGGGTTCTTCCCATTCTTTACTGTCCGTACAGTTATATCTGATGCTTATCTAAACTGCTTCAATCTTCTTTATTTTAGCACTGTGCTGCCTATTGTTTATTCCTCCTCAGAACTTGAATTGAGAGAAAATGTTGTGGTCCTTTCCTATCTGTAGATAACACAATGATGTTGGGAGACTTCTGTCACTCCATAGTTTTTTAATCTCCAAAATGACTAGACATTTCTTTCAACTTTGCATATAAGGTCATGTTTTCAAAATTTTCAACACATTTCACTGTTCTCTTCCATAAAATTTCCAATCACGTTTCTTCAGTGTGATAACCAAAAGGGGACAAAATACTCCAGGTCCTACTAATGCTATAGTACTAGGTAGAATAACATTTGTTACATTGAATGTGCTACTTTATCCAGTTCCTAAAATGTTTGGTTCATCAGCAGTCACAAATATTTGGTTGACGTTCAGTTAGAATTCACAGTAAGCAGGATCCTTTTCTCAGGAACTAGTACTACTAAGGAGTAATTTCCCAACCTGTGTTTCCACATTTGATGATTTCTGCCAAGGACAGACCTTTGCATATATTTAAAAGACAAAATCCCCAGGAATTTTAACAATAGCATTAATAATACTCGTACTACTTCTAATAATAATACCAACTATTATTGTTTCTCCAATTTAGGAAGATACTTTGAATTTACAAATCTCTCTTTTGAAAAAAAGCTTAGCTGCTATTCACTTGCTACTGCTGAAAAGTTCAGTGAACATATAATTTTTTCTAATTGTCCTTGTTGAAATGCAGAACAGTATCAGAATCAAAGATCAATAAAAACCTTCACTGAACAGATCCTTTCAGTGGGACAGATAGCAATTGATTCCTACTCTTGATACAATTACCCCATCAGCTTTGCACCCACCTTAAAGCATGTTTCCCTATCTTACTGGGAAGCTCCTTAAACAAAAAGAGATATTAAGGAAGAGGTTGTCTTCCTTAAACAATGTATTCGTTGATGTAATTGTTGAACTTCACCCTAAGTGCTAACTCTTTCACTGGAACATAAAATTAAGTTTAATTTGAAACAGAACAGTGCATCTGACTAGTTGGAAAATAAGTTGAAAAGCCATAAACATTTTCCTAAATTGATACTTACTTGAAAGGGTAGCCTATGCTACCTAGCACCCAGATATCATCATTATAACAGAGTCCAGAATAGCACAAAGATACAAACAAAAATACACTAGTGTAAGAACATGGTGCAGAAAAAGTATTCCAAGTTAGAGCTATGTCATCAGGTTTTATATTAGAATTTTCCTGTACTATGTCTTAGAATATAACTTGAAAGAAATAGTAAAGACTATTAGATACACTTCTAAAAAGTGTAAAGATCAAGTCTAGTTTTCAATGGCTATTTCTTCACATAGAAATAGTACAACTGACAGTAAGGTTTTAAGTAAAGAGAGAAGCAGTCAGCTGAAACAAAGGTCAAGAAATAGCTCTGGAAAAAGCACAGATTATTTTTATCCTCTGTTTTGATATTGAAGACAAGTTCACTGCCTTCCCTAGTGCACTGTTGGATAATTGAGATTACTGAGACTAAAGCAAAGATTCATGACATAGTATGGACAGGGACACCCTGTGACTTCTCTGAAAGCACAGTAGCAATAACAAAACAATCTTTCTCATCTTCCTCAGTCCATTTGCCTTTAAAATCCCACAAGAAGTATTGTGATCCTGTTATATATTCAAATAACTTTAATTTTGTCAGAGGGGCTCTTTTACTAATTTATAAATTGAATTATCTTTTAAGAGGTTCACCTCCTGTAATTAAGAAATTGTATGGAAGAATAATTATGTACAGAATAGTATTAATAAGATCTCAAAGTATGCAAGAAACATACTTACAAGGAAGCAGAATTTCATCTTGGCAATTAGTTTTGACTGAGTTTGAAATGCAATGCTTGTGTCTTTAGACACCATCTTGTGTGTAACAGAGCAGGCACACGCTGTTTCTGTTGTGATACTAAGCTGTTAGGGACAGTTCAAAAGTGTAATAAATTAGCTTTTTAAACATGAAGTAAATTGTAAATTGAGAAATTTCTTTCTTCAAGTCCTGCAATGAAGGAAGAACATTACAAATAACTCTGCTCTTTAAGCACCCTTTGCTAAGGAAATCAACCATCAAAGCAGCATGGTTGAGGACTTTGGAACAGCTAGAAGCACTTTGTTCTGCTAGAGAGCTGCACGTGTAATCATGGCCTTGGCACATACAGGCACTGGAGAAGAACTCCCCAAAAAGTTTTGAGAAGTCCCTTCTCTCTTCTTCTGCAAGCCAGCCTGCAAACCTTAACCTCTGATGTGAAAAAACCTGAACATGTGCACAAAGAGACCACTGACTGTCATGTCTAGTATCACTTCTCTTTTCATTCTGTTCTTGCATCAGTCTCTACCCATCTCATGTCTCTCTTTTTACTACTCTGTACATCAGTGCAGTCAGGCAGAGACCCTTTTTATTCTGTAATTGTATGTTCTGTAGCATCAAGGAATCTCAGGCTTGATTACAGCTCCAAGGTGCTGCTGCAGCAGAAATAATTATGTAGTAGAAAAGGAGAATGGGATGATCTTAGAGCTTTATCTCTGCCTAGGGCCATGGACCCAAACTGGAAAAAGCAATTCATTATGTCTGCTGACGTATCAATTGCCAAGTCTTCTGCAGAAGGTTGGTAATTGCAACAATTCTCATTTTATGTAGGGACACATAAGGACAGAAAATAAGACCAAAAGGTATGTTATGGAGGGTTTTATACTTTGCTTAGTTTTTTGTGAGCATAGTTTATAATTGGTATAATTGAGGCATGTAGTTGTAATTAACTACACATGAATAAAACAGAATATAATAATTCCTTTGACTATATTTTCGAACACAGCAGTCTAACAATTTCATTGCTAGGTTAAATTCTATTCTTGACACAGAGAAAAGATGATAACCAAGCCTCATTAGTTATTTACTGAAATCTTAGTGATTTGAGGAACTTTCTCTGGCAAAGCTAGCTAAATTAAATGCCTTTCTGATAAATGTAAATAAATCCTACTGTTACATATTTCCTACAGTAAACTCCATTTATTATGAGTGAGATTACTGCTGACATTTTTTAAACTCAATGCAGAATCAAAAAATGCAAATGGGACTAGCATAGACATCTTTTGCAAAACTCTGTCCTGAACTGCCTCAGATGAAGTTTTTGGAATGAGTAACATCACTTCTCTGCAATAATTTCAATCCTCATAGAGCTTTAAAACATTATGGGCTTTGTAAGAATCCTAGAGACAGCAGAAAAGAAAAATCTATAAAACTTGCAGGTAAAATGTTACCTGTAAAGAATACTTGCTAGCTCGTTAGCATAGAAAGAAAATGCTCAAAATTTGGAGTGAATCTTCAAGTTTAAGAAACAGTTAGTGTAGTTTTTAAATGAAGTATAGATGAGTCTTCAGAAATATCCTGCAATTCACATTAAGTACAGTATACTTTTTTAAACAGCTATTAATACAGAGCAAAATTCCTATTCAGTACTTCAAATTATTTATGTGCAGTAGTTGCAAAAGCAATTAATTCAATTCATGACTTAAGACCTCCGTTGGTAACCTAATGAAAATACAAAGTTAAGAAAGATTAAACTAAATGGTAAAAACTCACACATGGGAAAATGAGACTTCCAGGAAATGAAAGAAGCCAGAGGCAAGGACAGTTGTGTTTCAAGTGCTGTCTACAGGGAATTAACAACAAAATTAAAAAAAATATTCCTACAGTTTTACAGGAGATCTTTGACAAGTAGTTGCCCAAGTCCGACACTGTGTAACTCAGACAAAGGTTTCACACACACACTTTTTTGGAATAGAAGAAAAATAGCTAAATCAATGAACCTAGAAGAGGTATTCAAGTTAAAATTATAAGGAAATCTTGAATTTTTGTATTTAAAAAATACTAATTAAAAAGATGTTTCAGAGTAACATGGGATACATGATGTTGTACTATTAATATTGTACCACTTTTGTTGCCCATTGCTAATAGAGTGGTGAAATGGTTGAAGAACATAAGATAGACCAGGATTCTTGTATAAATCTCACACTGAATGACTCCAGTTCTTCTGTAAGACTTTCTTATATTATCCTCTTTATGTAACTATTATTAGGTTATGTTTAATGTAATAAAATGTTATCCAAGGTTTATGTAAGGACTGGAATACAGATGCTCATGTTTTTCATTTGTTGACTCAGAGTTGTAATTTCTGCAATACTGAACTTATGAAATTCATTTATTTATTAATAGAAAGCCTAGAGCCTGAACCATACTAAAACTGAAATGACCAATTCCCATATTTGGCACAAAATCTGGAATTCCAGCCAAATGTAAGGAAGGGCTTTTCTGAAATGGAGCTTGATTTCAATCATATGTGAGTGAATGATGTGGTAAGGTGCTTGTTTCAAGGCTGTCCCCAGGTCATAAGAAAAGCATTTGGAGTTTTATGGAAATATCTCATCATTATCTCTTTCAAAGCCTCATCAGCTCTGCAGGACAAATCTGTCTCAGCCAAACTGGCACGAAAAAGAGGATGTTCATCTAGTCTAGCTTAGTCATTTTTTTCTTCTCAACATAGGGCAGAATGGTTTTTGTTTCCATAGTTACTAGGGTATTTCCTTTGAACTTCTTCCAGAACACTTTTATCTTTTCCACATGCACTGACAGACAATCCTATGAAGTATGTATGTATTTGTGAAACATTCTGTGCTTCATTACCAATTCTTTGCTGGATACAACATAGGAAATTGAGCCCATTGTTAAAGCCAAATTTCTGACTTGCTGATTTAGGTGTTTTAATATTCAGTAATGTATAAATAGACTTCAGAATATTACAAGCAAAAGATAAAATCAAGAACACTAATTCTGAGAGTTTTTCAAAGTTACTATTGTGCAAAGCCAATTCGTTGTTATTAGGTATTCTGAGTCAATATAGTTGCATGCTTTCTAAATTGAAGAGAGCATTTTTTTAAAATTAAAGTATGTGCTTCTTAAAAAAAGTTGTATCAATATCTGTTCAAGGACAGTAAGAACCTCATGAAAGAGGTTGTTGGTTGAGGATTTCTGAGGTTGCTTTTTGATAGCTTTTTGTTTGTTTTGTTTTAAAGACAGAAAAATTCAATCTTTAATTGAATGTATCTAGGTTTTACCCTTGAAAACATTTATATTACTTTAAAAAAATATTTCCATTGTGGTCTTCAGGATGGAACCGTTTTAGCATTTCCTCCAAAATCCTTCCCTTGCAATTCAAAGACCAAGTCTTCAGCAAAATAAAACCCTCTGTTCCCTATACCTAGATACTCAATCTATTTTAAACTCATATCAAATGCTCAGGAAAAAAGAAAAAAGGCAAACCAAACTTCAAAGAGTTTCTTTTCTTAAAAGGTAATTTTAAAAAGCTTTTACATAGAAATACATGCAAACAATTTGTTAGAGAGATATAAAAACAGTTCCATGGACTGTATCAGTGATTCTCAAGCTAGAATTCTTTGAACCAGAAGATTTCTAAAGCAGTAAGAAGTGAGCTACCTTTGTAGTACAAACCACTGCTCAAACCTTACTCTTTTACCCTGAGAGTTTGTGCTCCACATGCAGCTTGTAGTTCAACTCCTTTCATTTCTCCCTGATTATCTCACTAAAAAGCCTGGAAACATTGGCTACATTTGGGCTCTCCAACACTGGGCACCAGCAGTGGGATGAAAGCTATGGTGAAGTGGTTCTATTTGGGCCACCATCTTCTCTCTAAGGGAAGGAGACAATGAGTGGACTGCTAGTTAAGCAGTCAAAGAATTGACACCCCAAATTAAAACAGGACATCATGCTGGATTGTGCCTCCTTCCTTGCATGAATGCAGTAGATGAAAAGATGGAAATTTCTTGTTTGATCCAAATACACTATTGTACAAATAGCTTTCCATGAGAAACAGAAAACTCAACAAAAACCAAACCAAAAAAAACCAACAAAGTAGGTTCTCACCAAGACACACAAAAATTATTTCAAATGTTGTCTGTTTATTTTTCGGGGAAAACTCATCAATGCTAGCTTATTCTGACTAATGATTAAGGCTACACAGTGTCCACAAAATGCTGCAGAAGGCTGTAGAGAAGCATAGATTACATTACAGATCTCCCCTAACTTGAAGACACAAAACTCCAACCACCTTAAACATAAATAGCAGCCTCATTTAAGTTCTTATATATTTATGGTCAGAAAGCTCATAATTCAAAAAATATTGAATTCAAGACTCTCTATCACATGTTCTGCTACCATTAAAAATTGTTAGCAATCAATGAACTAGTAGGAATGGAAGGTATTCTTCTAATGAAGCATTTAATTAAAATAAGTAGGTTGAAGCTTTCTATTAGCAATTGTCTAAAGTCAGTTAAATAAATATTGACTTAATATCACAATGGGTTGATCTTTTGATCAGGGAATCTCATAAACAAAAATTTCACTGACATCTCATGAAATAAATACACATTAGTAGGGCTCTTTCTGATAGGAAAGATGATTTAAGGGAAGCATTTTACTCCTCTTAGAAAGTAAAGTGGTGTCAATAAAGATTTGCATAAAATTATACTTAAATGCATTATGTGCCTTGTATCCCTAATTATCTGATATCCCTTGCTAAATATTGTGAGAGTGGACACTACAGGGACAGAGGTCGAGATGATTAGGTTATTCTTGATTCTCCGACTCAAGAATATAGTGACCTTTGGACCTAGTTTCTTCCCAATTCATCTGTTACAGCAGCTATATGAATTTGGATGAAGTCCACATAATTCATCTTGACATAAATAAGATATTTTTAAAGTGAGAACAATCCATAACTAGAAGAAGCTACTCAGGGTTATGATTGAGTCCCTGTCACTGGAGGTTTTCAAGGTGCAATTGGACAGGGTGCTACATCGTCTCATTTAGGGTCTCTTTCCTATGACAGGTTGGACCAAGTGATCTTTCAAGGTCTTTTCCCTTCCAGTCTGGGCTGTTCAATTATTCTATGTTTATGTTAGCAAGGGATCTGGTACAAAATTTGATAGAAGTTTCTCTGCTGCATGTTATTTAACTTGAGTTAACTATCTATACCCATGAGATACGTGGAGAAGGCATAAAACAAGTATAGCGACAGTGGTGTCTTCTCCAGATGCTTCATTGCCCTGAAGTGCCATTTCCCACACATGTGCAATGTGTCTGCACTGGCCCCAGCCAAAACAGGATCAAAAATAATCTTTGCAGCCAAATTATAAGTCCATTAGACCACTAAAACAGATCCTAGTATATCTCATTTATTAAAAGAGTACCAATGTTTGTGAAAAATAGCTCCTTATTCCCAGATGGAATAAGATCTGCTCTCTGCAGTCACAGAGACATTTGGCAGTTACAACATGATGTTGACACAGCTGCAGGCCCTGGTTCCTGCATCAGTTTCACATGGCTCTGCTCTTTCCTTCCTCCCTCTTCCCTTAAAATCTACAGAAGAATATTGGACAGTTTATCACCTAGTTGGTTTTGTGCTTGAGCTGTTATAAGACTCCACCACCATCTCTCTTGATGTAGGCACATTTGGCTTTTGTATTTTCAGTAGGGTTATAAAGTCAGCTCAATGCCTGTCTTTGAATATAAAGTTGGTTGTTGGTACATGACTGGGTCAAGAGTTACATGGGGACAGAGCAACAAAGACAAAACACAGATGAATTAACTCACATGGGTGGGAGTGAACCACAAAAAATAAATTCATATTGTCTGTGTTTAGTCAGGTGTTTTACTGTATCCCTTGGTTTGCCTAAATGTGAAAGACTTTT
Organism: Chamaea fasciata; assembly: GCF_029207755.1. NCBI lineage: Eukaryota > Metazoa > Chordata > Aves > Passeriformes > Sylviidae > Chamaea > Chamaea fasciata. Next base: position 124,705,090 of record NW_027094086.1, on the reverse strand, counting down.
GTGTCTAACTTATCATACAACTCAAAAAAATCAACAAAAAAATACCAAAGAAACAACCAAAAATCCACAAAAAAAGCCTCCCAAAACAAACAAAAAACCAAACAAAATACAAAACAAAACAAAAAAACCCCAAAACAAAATAAAACAAAAAAAAACCAAAAAACCCCCCAAAACCAACAAAAAAACCACAAAAAACCCCACAAAAACACCAAAAACAAACAAACAAAACTGAAAAGAGAAGGCAGAAAGGAAGAAGACATTAATATTTCAACATTATGACCCACTGGGATTGTGAAATATTTCTGCTTTAAATCACTGAATAGTGATCCACTGCTACAATTTTTTTTGCTTGGAAAATACTAGATGAAATGTAGATAACAGAGCACAGATTTCTAAGACAAAAGTCTTTGCTTTCCTTTCCCTTTTTTTGATTGATGAGTAACTTTTTTATGACAAGCTCATGCTGTTAAGTTACATAAAGAGACTCTGATACAGTCAGATTTGTGCCTAACATGAAGTTTAGTGTTCACACACTCCTCTTTTTTAAACTCCTACAAACATTTAATATTCTTTTGGCAATTGCTTCTCTTGGAAGAATTTCTAGAAGCTCCTTCAGAAAACATTTTCATTTCATATGGGGGAAAGGAAAGAGAAAAGGAAGTTTTATTGCACCTTTTGAAGTTTTAAGCTCGTCCTAAATGGGAGCTATTGTGAGAGATACAGATACATTATAATTAAAAGTAAGAAAATACTGCTCCTTATTTTGGGAACTGGCTGATCAATTATCCATCTGGGAACTACTAGGGGAAAAAAAATCCCCATGCTTTCTATGAATTATTTTAATGCAATTTTTCTGTAGAGAGCCAGGTGTTGGGAATAAATAAAATGGGTAAATGGGTTTTAGAACTACTCTCTGTGTGTAGCTATTAGTAATTTTTGCATCAAAAGTGTATTGACTGCCATTTTAAAATAAGATTATTTGAAATATTTTTTCTTTCATCACACTAGATTTAACTATTTTTGGCATTCTGTATTTGTGCTAAATTATTTAATCCATATTTGCTGACAAATCTTAGGCTAATTCAATTCAATTTAGCAAGAGTGACAACAGATCCTAAAGTTTAACTGGTGACATGTCAAGTATTTTTTATACCCCAGTTATATAATAATAATTTTATATATTTTAGACACTATTACATAAGCTTCCTATTGCATATTACTCCTTTATAAAGCAACTTTTGCCACACACACACACAAAATCAACAGTTCTCCATTGTCTTTCAAACTATTTTACACAAAAATATTCCACATATGCTGTATTACCAAAAGCAAATGGCTTACACTTTCTCAGTGCTCAGCAACATTGGAAATCCTGGAAGTTGAATATTAAAGGAGGAGAAATGTAAAGGGATTCAAGGTAACAGGCCTGTCTGGTACACCTAATGTTTTACATGCAGTCACTGGGAGTTAAAGGTCATTGAAAACCTTTGAAACAAAGTCCTGTATGATGAAATTAGGTGTGTCCTTCCTCCAGTGATGGGCACAAAATTGAACTTTGCCAGGCAGTTTGCTGTAAATCGCTTTGGGGCTCAGGTACATCTGTGTGGCTCACTGAATGTAACACAGCTACTCCCTCAGGCTCCTCCAACAGGCAGCAACATCATGGTTGGTCTAAGATGAGGGTAAAACAGATGGAATTGCTTGCTTCAGACATTGACATTAGTCAGATGAAAGACAATTATTTCCTTTTTCCAACAGTGCCTTCTAATCTAGTTTTTGCAATCCCATCAGAATAAAAGAAATTAGATTAGCAGGAGGAAGACCACCATCTTCTTTCCAATGACCAACTGAAGCCCTAAAATGTTGATGTTTTCTAACACATCTTTCTGCTCAGCTTTGGAACAGAGCAGGCTGTACACGCCTCTCTCTCTAAACAGGCATTAAAAAAACCCACCCCAAAACCCAAACTAAAAAAAAAGTCCCACAACATCTGAAGTTGAATACCTGGGGAATTCACACTTTCTAGCACCTAATGACTTTATATAGAAAAGATTAAGTATCTGGATTTTTGCTTGGTATTTGTGTTTTATACTTGCAATTATTTGTAATGCCCAAATGGGATTTGGGTAGACGGGATCACAAAATATTTGGCTCTTGATTTAAGATATATATCAACATTCTGAAGTTAATGGGAAGTCATTGTGCTTCACAGACCTCAAAAGCAAAACAAAATTTAAATAATCAGTTAGAGAGAATATGCATTCCATGACAATTTTTGAGCTTTTGGAAGTCAGAGAACATACCCGATTTTATTTTAATAGATTGGCTCAAAAAAGGCCAAAATAATAACAATTTTTAAAGTTTCTTCTTGTAACTGGGTTTATTTTTGGAAGAATTGCTGTGTTTTGTCCCATGGGAACTGTAGCTCTGATGCTTCCTGAATAGATCTTGACCTTCTCAAGTGCTCTTTGCTAAAGAAGTTACAATACAGACTAAACACCCTAAAAATAGTAATTCAAAGGATACTTATGAATTTTAATCCCTTTTTGATTCCTTCTCAAGGCAGTTAGCAGGCAAGATGCCTCTCTCCTTGGAGTGATGTGAAGCTACCCCTACCAAAGCTTGTAGCTGGATAGAACTATAATCCTGCAAGTATTTGCTGTATCTAATTAACTAGATACAGCTTTTGTCATGCTTTAGGTCAGAACAGAGGCTTCAGTTAAGACTTGTATAAACCCTCAGTTCCATCCGTCAAAATATCTTGCCACTTCTTTGGTAGGGGTGTGAATGCTGTATGAGCTGTAATATTAATGAGCTGCAATATGGATCAAATATGGTCCCTAAAATTACAAAAACCAGTGAGATTAGAAATTTCATGCATCATTTTCCACATTTCTTTTTATTTAAAGAATGAATACTCAGAACAGTAGTTATTACTGAGGTCAGCTAAAAAGACAGACTCCATTCAAAAGTCTGAGGAACAAACAATACTCAGATAGATCTAAACTATTCCATTTTGTTTTGTCTGTATCTGCTGTTTACACAATGCAGAAATCTATTTTTCTCTCTGCATCTTCAAACAGTAGCTCAGACAATTAGATGTTTTTGTTTGGTTTTGTTTTGTTTAATTTTGAGGGTTTGTGGTTTGTCTTTATCTTAAACCCAACTTTCTGCATTTCTAGCATATATAGCAGTCTTCTAGCTGCCCTTTGGTAGCTGTAAGACTAAGATAACAGACCCAAGACATTTGAAGACAACTACATGTTGAGGAGCAGTTGTGTCTGGAGATATAACCCTCACCAGTGAGACAGATAAGTCTGTAGATCAGAGACACCAGAGCCTGAAAAGGTATCAATTCATGGAGATCATCTGAAATTTTGTCTGGTGGCTTCCAAATGCTACCTGAGGCAGAGTTTGACACCTAAATATGGAGTAATTAATCTGTCAAAGCTGTTGATGAAGCCACACCTGGAATATGCAGTTTTTGAAAAGGATGCTCTGTTTTGGTTACTTCTTGCCTCTTGGGTCTGCTTTTTCCAGTGTCCACAGCAAACATGTCAACAACTCACCCACTACCAATTCACTACAGTGATTGAATTAGAGGAAAACCTCTTCTGGACCAACCACTGACCATATTCGGTCAGCTGTCCTCAAGGTTCTGCCTTTAGCTGGTGGGTTCCTTCTTCAGACAACATGACAACGAATAAGAAGAGCCATATGTGCTGGGCCCAAACACCAAAAGGACCTACCTCTCCTGCAGCTTGAATAAAAAATATCAAAGCCACAGCTCTATTTCATAAACAGAGAATCATGCTGATTGGTTTTTTACAGGATGTAATAAGGCAACTATAAAAACTTTAGAATTGACTCCTCTGCTTTACCTATGTGCTAAATACAGTGTCATTCTAGTCTTTTATCAGAACCACATGGTCTGTTTATGACATATCTTCAAATGTTATTTTTGGATCTTTTCCAGTCTAACTGTCTTGATTTTACAATTACACTGTTCCTTTATATAGATCTCATTTAGTCCTTGATGGACTACAGACATCCTGCTTGCTGGCCTATTATCCAACTTCTTATCAGTTCCACTCTAAAGCATTATTTCAGATAGTAGCTATTGTAGTTGTGCAACTTTCTCAAACTCCAGTGTTTCAATGTACTCTTTCTAAACAAACTTGTTCCAAGTACTTGAAAAGCTTTTTCTAAAGAAAATAAAGGACATTTTAAGACAATCACACAAGAAAAGGCAAATAGACTAAAACATAACAATATTATTACTTTTATCACATGAAACAGAAATATCATTTTGCATAAGTCCAGTGCCTGCACAAATGATCACACTTCAAGCAAAAACCTCCAACAAATTAAGTCTCCTCTTGGACATTCCTGAGGCACTGGAATTCATCTTCAACTTGTCACCAGAGTTTCAAGAGGGATCTGACCAATAACTTTAGACTAGGAAAAGAACCTCCTTATAAATGTGCTAAATACAGTGTCATTCTAGTGTCCTTGTAAATGTGCTCCTTCAAGCAAAAGACAGGTTATAGTTTTAATTTTTTTTCCTGAAGAGAAGTGTTTTCTCAGGCTGAAGCAAATGGTTTGTTTGCAGGCATTGTGCTCTCTAGGCTGCATGACAGGAGAAAGCAGATATAGCATATATAGATTTGGATTTACATTTAATGTTAAAGGGATAAACTAAGCTAACTGCGTTGTTGTTTTGGGTGGGGTTTTTTCTGTTATTTGTTTATTTTTTGTTTGTTTGTTTTGGGGGGTGGGTTTTTTGTTGTTGTTGGTTTTTTCAGGGGTTTTTGGGGTTTTTTTTTGAAACATCCTGTTTTTCCAAAATGCCAAGGTTTAGCACCAGCTATTTGGGGAGCTGATCATAAGAGTCATCATTATTGCATCACATTACATGGAACCTCAGGTCAGACACAATTGGTTGATGTCAACTGCTCACTGAGGAGTGTCTCCACCTGGAAAAGGAACATTTGTAAATATGCTGTTCCCACCAACTAAAACAAAGTTAGCCCATCATCCTCACCAGAATGCTTTGCATCACCTTAATGACACGTATTTTGCTGATAGAATTACACCAAGGGGTGCAATTCCCATTAAGTAAGGAGGATGTGAGGAATGAGCGTTAAAGATAGCCCCGTTTAATGACCACTCATTATTGAACAAGAGCTACTTCGAAACTACTTCATAGCAGAATATTTTTTTCCTGACAAAATCGTTATTGTGAGAGGCATAGAGAAATATGGGAGTCCAGGATGGTTGGCACTTTCAGCTTCTAGGTACAATTAGATAAAAAGATTCCCTTTTTGAATATTTTTAAAAAGTACCTAAATTTGTATAATAATGAAGTTGTATAAAAATAATAATAAGGATAAGAATACCACCTCAATCACTGCATTTCTAAAAACAGTCAGCAAAAAGATTGCTTGCAATTTTACCAGAGAAAGTAGAGAAGGAACCGGAGAATTATTCTTGGTGAAGAGTGGTTTTAATGGACGTCTTCAAGAACATCATCTTGAATGATGACCTATTCCTCACAGAACCATCACAAGAGAACTAACCCTCCATTCATGTTAACACTCGAAAAATATAAACAAGGCACTTCATAGCTGAAACTTGCAAATCTGTACTGGTTTTCCAAGGAGTGAATCAAATAATCAAAACAGTCTCCAAATTTTTGTAATTCCATTCACCAAAAATACTGAATTGGGATTTCAGTAGCAGAGAATTGCAATCAGCTTCTGCCTCAGAGTTCCCAAGAGCTAAGTAGACCAAAATCCCAAAATAATCAGTTTTCTGACTAAGCATTTTTCTAGTTGCTTGAAGAGGTTTGGAAATACCTCCCAGTGCTGTCAGAACTTTTCTGAATGGCTTGAAGGCTTAGATACTTTCAATGCCATGGCTGATGACAGTAGTGCCTCAGAGGTCTACAAACAATGTCATGAATCTCTGGATTTCCCCCATGAAAAAAAACAGTATCAAGCTTACAATTTTTCTCCTCTTCATTAAGAAGCTCCTTCTAGAAATTTCTGAATTTCTATCCTTTTTTCAGCACAAAACCCTTTGCACATTAACTAGCATGACTGAAATGAGAGAAATTAATAGTATTGCATTATTGTTTTTCAAAGTAAAAATTCAAGCTATCAGCTTCCACAGAATCACGTATGGACTGATCTTAGAGTGCTACAGTAGATGGTTCATTGGTCTATGTTACTGTTATACTTCTCAAATATCAGTTCCTACTTTCTGCTATTATGAATCCGGATCTTGATTGTACCAAGGCATTTTTAAAATACTGCATTTGGATGTGCTATGCTGTTCCTGCTGTTTTCATCGGCTACAGATAGTCTACCAGTCTACTAAGTCTAGGTTAAATTAAGTGCAAGAAGTGTATTACACTGTCCTTTTGTCCAGAGCTCAATAATTTTTATCCATGGTCCGTCCCAAGACTGGAAAAGGGCACTATGAAAAAACACCTCTTCTAACCAAGAGGTGTTAATATCAAGTGTGAATGTAAGAGAAATGAAATCTTAGAAACTATTTTTCTCCTCTTCTTTAGGATTTTTTTTCCTCTTAATAATGTTGTTGTGTTGATATAAATATAAGATTAATCATCGGTGTACCATCTAACTTCATAGAATTGTTTCTCTACCTAATAATTGGGGAACGGTAAAAGCAGAGTTGAATTTTTCCACCTCATTCTTTGATTTGAGACTGAACCTAAAAGAGATACACTTTCACACCCTTGGGGGAAAGAAACAGAAAATTAATCTTCCATTTCTGTTCTGCCTCTGTTAGCAGCGGGGTATGAGGTCACACTGCTGCTTCAGTAAAGATTGCTCAACCTCCCACGCCAAGTGATGTGGTCCTGCAGAGTATGAACAGCTTGTCTATGAAAGGATCTCTGGATGAGGTGGCTCTATAAATACCTAGCCTTTGCTGTTAATAAGGTATATCAGCTGGCAAAAGGTCCTGCAGATGACTAAAGGCTATTAAACAGTAGTTTTCCAGCCTTGTAAAATTGCTCTCCCACACCTTCTCCTTAGAGTTCACCTATGCAAAGGCATAAACCTGGACAAAACTCTAAGTTCCCAAGGTACAAGGTGCAAGATATAAAAACAGGGATTTAATGCCCACTTTCTCCCCATGCCATCATCCTCCAAGATGGAAGACACAAAAGAAAGGGTGGGTGGTGTGGTGGTGGTTCCTGAAAAGCAATTCTGCAGCTACTGACTGCCTAAAAAGGCCAGGAAATGCCTGGATAACATTGTTAGCATCACCTTCAGCATTACCTGTGCTTTTCCTTTTCTGTGCCTACTCTATTGAGTTGCATTTGTGAAAGAATCATAGAATATCCTGAGCTGAATCATAGAATATCCTGAGCTGGAAGAGACCCAAAAGCATCATGAAGTCCAACTCCTGGCCTGGCACAGGGCAATCCCAAAAATTACACTGTGTGTCCAAGAGTGTTGTCCAAATGCTTTTTAAACCCTGTCAGGCTCGTGCTGTGACCACTTCCCTGAGGAACCTGTTCCAGTGCCCAACCACCCTCTGTGTGAAGAACCTTTTCCTAATATCCATCCGAAACCACCCCGATACAACTCCATACATTCCCTCAGATCCCATCACGTGTCATCAGAGGCATCAGTGCCTGCCCCTCCTCCTCCCCTCACAAGGAAGTTGTAACTGCAACGAGATCTCAGTCTCCTCGAGGCTTAACAGACCAAGTGACCCCAGCCACTCCCAACACAACTTCCCCTCCAGACCCTTTGCCATCTGCGTTTCCTTCCTATGGATGTTCTCTAGTACTTTTACAACCTTCTTATATTGTGGTGCCTAGAACTGCACACCAGTACTTGAGGTAAAAGACTAGTACAGAGAAAGACTAGGAAAGACGTACAGGGAAACCTAGGATAGCAGCTGCAACTATTTGAGATGTATGCAGTTCTAGTTCCTTCTCCCTTTAAAGGGTTTCTACTTACCAACCTCACTACAGAAGAATTTAGAAGATTACAACTAATGAACCTCATCTAATATTGGCAATTTCCAACACCAGCACTATAAAATATTCACATGCACAGCCTTAATGCACATCTTACAGGTCATGTCAAACAAGAAAGTGGAACAGATCAATATATGAAGTCACCAGATCTCTGTTCTCCCCACAGCCAAGAAAACAGGTATGCGGTGGATTTTTGCAGTAGAACACAACAAAAAAGTAACTACTCTGGCTAAGGGGGAAAAAAGGTAATCGATAAAGAAGGAAATATAAGAACAGGGAACTTAGCTTTCCACCAGCCTCCAACCTCTTCATTTTAAGCCCCTCCCAAGACACACGTCCTTACTTCCTTTTAGACAGCAACATGCTCATGGAGGAAATATTCATTGTTAGTGCCTCATATGAGTTTTTAGCACACAGCATATTCTTTGACTAGCAGTTCTATCAATCAGTTACATATGTGAAGGAACATCCCTGTTGTTTTGTTTTGATCATCGCTCTGACTACATGATGGTTACTTGTTAATTTTTGCTGTTGATTTTTTGCTCCTTCTCTCCCCACAACGAAGTAATATGGCAGCAATTTTCTGCTCACAGCCTGTGTGCTACAAATGCATCACTGTTAAGCCTCCTCTCCAAGTTGTCCTCTTTCCCTCAATCACTTGATTGAACACTTCAGCTCTCTAGATTTTTACTATTTGTAACAGAAAATAGCTCAGACACTTGTAATTCAAAGGTGGAAGTATAGTACTAAAAAATCCCAAAATAGACAATAAAGCATCCTCAAAAGCCTCACCACATCCAGACCAGAATGCATGACATTTTTAGAAATTATGTATGCTTTTGTGCACTACTGTTCTAACATTTATGAACAATATGATTTATTACATTACCTAGTCAGATTTACAATTGAACCTATAGTGGTCATATTTTACAATATTTCATTATTGACTCCATAAAATTAAGGCAAGCTTTAAGTCCTGACTTTAAGGCTTATACATTTCAGCGGAAAAATGAAAACTCCACACCTTTATATTAATTTACTCACATTCAGCCTTTCAGCTTCTCTCTTTCTTGACGTGATGATACAGTTTATTTACATGAAAACCCAGGCTTCCCTAGCTCTCGCTCACAAAACAGCCCCTTCAGCCTCCAGCTCCAAGGCCTGTTGTCTTTTTTTGATTTGCCCATGATTACACATCTCCAATCTTCACATAAAAATATTTCACACAGTTCTTTCTCACAGTTTGTTTGTACACTCACAAACCAAGCTGACTCTCAGCTCTTCTGCTTTTGAATCTAAAAGGGTTGTATTCCCTACTGGTCCAATAATAATGGAAGTCCCTTCCAGTACCAAGTTTCAAACCTTTTTTCCGGAGCTGTCAGTCTGCTGCCTAATGCTGCCATGAACACCTTCAGCATTTTATCTACAGAGATAAATCAAGGAAGTTTTATTCCTCAGAGTCTGATCTTTAAGAAAGAGATGTTACATTTGTAGATCATTTTAGAGGATATAATTATATAAGCACAATTTAATAATTATGAGTCATTGTGGATATGGAAAGAATAAATCATGTTAAAGAAATCTGGTTACTTGAAAAATGAAAAATGTTATTAGCCTAGATAAACCAAGAGTCCTGACTTAGGTGGGGTCTTAAAAAGGTTCAGAGGAAAGTCAAAATGATGGATCATTGTTATCATTAAGAAAGCTTTGTTGTGGATGGAGTAAATTTTATTAAAACTTTTCTCCCAATATCAAGCACTTGTGACCCAGCATTCACATTTGAAAGTCTGTATCCTGAAGTCTGACTCTTTCTCATCCTTGATGAGTTTGGGATTTTTAGGGCATCTGCTTTTCCTGTAAGACTGTGATAAGTTCAGCTGACTCCAGATCTGATGCAGTTGCCTGCCTTCAGGTTTTGGGCAGTACCAAGATATCATTTCCTATCCAGAAAAACAGGGAATTGGATGGAAAATGGAAAGGCAGCTGCTGAGAAGTAAAGTTTCACAGGATTGTTGATTAATACCAGCAGATTTTCATATTTTATTCAATGGTCGACATAAAGCTGTAATAAGTCAGATCATTAAATTTGCAGATGATACTAAAATAAGCAGAGTATTCAAGACTCAGAGGGATGCAAGAATAATCCTGACATTAACAAAATGGGCTCAGAGGTGAGATAGGAAATTTAACAAGTATTCATTTAATGTAATGAAAATTGACACACTTCAGTAAAAATAATGTTCAGGACACATACTGAGACACTTACAACTTAAATTATACTAAGGTAATTAATATGTGAAGAGAGAGAAAGTTACGACCTATTCTTGCATTGCCATTCATAGTTTTAAATTCTAAGACATGACCCCTGTCCGAAAGAGATAACAAACTGGCACAGACAAAATAACACATTTAATACAGTAAGAAAGAGTGTTTGGCAGCACAGTCTAGAAAAAAGAAGGAGAGCCCTCTGGATCTGCTAGTCACTAAGATGGCTCAGAAGAGCAACTGTGATGGCCATTTGACCTTTGCTATTTTCTTCTCTACAAATTTATGTCTGAGTAGAGGCTACTTCAAAGCTACAAAAGACATTTTAAGAAAAGAGTCCTCAGGTATGAAAAAAGAAATGTTGTATTAACTCTTATCTGAATAATAGTCAAGAAAATTGATGAAGATCAAAAAAATGCCTATTTCTAAGAGGAGGCAATAACACCCCAGCTGGCAAACAAAAAAAATCCCAAAATCCCAACTGTTAAAAGTAGGCCTTTAACTCTCTCTTAAGATTGCTAAAGGAAAAAGGTCTGAGAATAAACCAAGCAGAAAGCAAGCAAGATGCATAGGAAAGGGCAAAAAATGGAAAAAAAAATGAAATCAAGAACATAATAAAACAAACCCGCATGCAAGCTAAAGGCAAAGATCTATTGTCCTAGTTCACACCAGAAAAAAAGCAACCCCAAAAACACCACAAGAAGCAGCAAACTACTTTTTAAGTGTATAGTAAAAAGACTGTAAAAGCCAAAGTTGTTCTTTATTAATAGTACTATAACAGCTTGTCATAACACATACCTCCAGAGCGGAGTACCCCTTTCCATTATATTAGTGAAAAGTCTGATGAAGACTGAAAAAACTTCTCATCACAATTTCTTTATTGAACCATCTATATTAAGGGCAGCAGGGTCCCCTGCTGTACTTGATTTAGCCAAATTTCTCTGCCTAGTCTATTAACAGTCCCAATTAACTACAAGCATCTACAAACATGAAGACACTTACGTAGACCTATTGTTTGTTACATTTTGAAGAGCAAGATTTCAAGGAAAAATAACAGCAGTGTTAACAGAGGGAAACTGCCAAGGTCATTTGATTCATTTATGTAGAAGCTTAGCAACAAAGGAGAGCTGTGAAATACTGTAATAGCAATAAGCCAGTGGATTAACACAGCATCAAGCAACATCTTGAAGGAGATCAAAGTAGTAAACAAAATGAAATGCAATGACAAGAATTAAATAAGGGTGTTCAGTTTTTAGCAGTATGACAGACTGAATGAATTGCAAAGGACCCACATCTTACAACAATAGAAACAGGAGAAGGGGAATAGATGCTAGCTTTCCCTCAGTTAAAAAGAACTGAAATAAATTGCTATTTCTTCTTCGATTAAATATTTTGTTGGTGTCTTTCCTAAATAAAGGACAAGAACTCTGATTTTTATAAATAATGTTATCCTAAAAATTTTAAACAAAAAAGTAGAACAGTTACAGGACATAACAAAGTACTATTTAAGATTCACAGAAAACTAAATAATTCCTCTAGGATACACTGCAGTGTCAAAAAAACCCAAAGCAGTGACTCATACTGGTAAGCAAGCACTCTGTTTTTCTGATTTAAGTTTAGAAAATGTAGTTTGATAAGTTTGTGAAAGAATCACAGTAAGTGTATCCAGATCAGTCAAGTCAGAGGATATATAAAAAATACACTGGATGAGGAAACATTGCTCCACACAAATAAAGGGCACAGTCTGTGATATAACTGGAACACAACCTGTTAAAATACCACAAATTCTGATTAGTAAAGATAATACCTCATTTAAATATAAACTTACTGGATATCAAACCCATTGTGAATGAAGAGCATGCTAGGTGTCAGGATGATGGAATCACACTCTGTAAATATGAGTGTATCTTCTGTCAGTCACATCTCCTTGCTGCAGGTACCAAATTACATCAGCAAAATATTTTATCTTGATCATATCTGCTGTTAAACATCAAGGTCCAAGCTTGTATTAGAATGTATACAAGTGATGACACTAAAATTCTGATTCAGCAATAATATTTCTTATGCGAATCTCTGTAATGCTTCAAATATAATAACAAATACATAGAAGTACTTCTTAATAGCAAATGCCAAAATTGTGGGTTCAACCCCTGTATGGCCCATTCATATCCAAGAGCTGGACACCACAATCCTTGTGGATCACTTCTAACTCAGAATATTCTACAATTCCTCTGTGATTCAGTTACTATAGAAGGTGGAAGACACCTAAAAGCTGAAATCTTTATTCCCCACTACTTTTGGATTTTTTGCTCCTCCAGCAGTCTCCCTCACCCCATCAAGTCATTCACCCACCCAGTTGGGCCTTCAAGGTGTCTGCACTTAATGACAGCCAGTCTTGGCGAGGTTTTACTTAGTTGAAAAATTCTGCTTTTCTGTTTGCAAGAAGTGACAAGAAAGAAAGCATCTACTTCACTTCTTTCTCTCACTTTGTAGCATAAAAATACATGTCTTACTCTGTTTAGGACAGGAAGGGCAAGGAACTCCAATACTACAGTCTACTACTGATACTCCTACCAGCTGTGTTAGGAAGCAATTCAAAAACATCTACTTTCAAATTTTTCTTCTAAATTTATTGATGATTATTTTTCCCATTGTATCTTGGGGCTTCCTTGCCAATTAGTTTACCAGCTTCTGTTTTTTAGGGTTTAATCCCTGAGGATTCAAAGGTTTATTTGCAAATTGGCCTTTTATCCTCTCAGGTTCTGGTGTGCACCCCAGTTGTGTTTTGACTACCTTCTGGCAAGAACTTTCCACTCCTTCCCTCACTATGACAGGTGATTATGCCTGTCTGAAAGCAGTATTGTGTCCTCAATCTGTACAAGAGGAATTCCCTGTTAATTCCGGCTACCATGCAATCTACAGACAGCCTGGAAAAAGCAATATTAATGCCTCTTAGCTTTTGGTTTATTTCTTATAAAGATGACTCCTTTTACAGTCACCTTTAATAGCCTTTTTCACCTGCTTCTACACATAGGTGACTGAAACTGTATCTATTATTGTGGTAATATGGAGAGGATCTCATTGGCCTCTTCCAAAAATAACATTAAGCCTTTCCCCTCTTAAAAAGGAATTTCTCATTGCACACCATCGCCTTTCTCAATCCTTTAGAGACCTCTGGAACCGACTGGCAAACCCAGATATTCCTTCTCAATTACACTTAGTCACTTATGCTTTGTGTTAGCAGCAGGTTTTTGTCATTAGCCTTTTAGTGAATGACATTGCTGTTCACATTACTAGAGTTCATTAAATTTCTGATATTCAATTTATTTAAGATTATACTGTATCCAGATCTGTCTGTCCCAATATCTTTCAGCTTTATCAGCTAATTTTCATTTCTGCACTCAAACATTCTGTGCCAAGGTAATTAGAGAAAAGTTAAATAGCAATAACCCCAAGACTGAGTCTCTAAGAGTCTAATATTAACTCCCACAGTGTATTTTATCAGCTTCATCCAGGAATATTAGAACAGGTGAACTGCATGAGACCAGAATTACCCTTTTACCTAATTGCTTAGGGAAAGCATATGATTTTAGTGTTGAATAGCCCATGAAAGATTTTTTTTTAATTATTCCATAAATTCAAGTATTTTTTAACTCCAAAACCATTTTTTGCATTAACAATATTCTACAGCTATAAAGTTCACAGTTTAATTATGTGGTGGGTGAACTCCATTTTCTTTTGAACCTAACATCCTCTAACTTCATTTGATGCTAGTAAACTTTTCAATATTAAAGGAAGTTAATGAGCATCCCTTTCTACTTTTGATTTTATAAAACACAATCATATTCCTTTTCTTGAAGGTGGAAAGATCTACTGCATTTATTCATCCATTTTTTGTTTCCTTACATACTTTAATATTACTGCATTTATCACAATCTTTTTTAAACTTTGCAATAATTGTTAAATTAATGAAAATACTATAATAAACTGTTGTTGTCTAAAAAAAAATCACTTACCCCATGGAGAAATGGCAGTAATTTAACCTGAAATGACCTTGCTTTTGTTTACCATGCTGCCTTTTACTGTTTTTTCCTATTTACCTGAGCACTTTAGATTGTTCTTCAGTTCTTAAACACTTTTGAATTCTACTAAGGTCAGATTAATGAGCATCAAATTACTTTAATTACTTTCTCTTTTTATCTAATAGAAGTGCAGTATCTGTTGTTCTCCAGGGATGAAAGCAACCTTATTATTTCATTATTTTGGAACACTCAATAATGGGTGCCCAAAGCTGAAGTCATTAAGCTTACCTAGGTTTGTTTCCAAGAGTTATTTCCTTTTTATATATTCAAACTCCTGAATTGTCCTCATTTTGCTTTCATGTTCTATGTCTTCCTCCTAATGTAAAACTGAATCAGGGGATTCATTTTTATATGGAGACATACTTTTTGAATTTATTTTTCCATTCCTTTAACAGCTTCTGAGCTCAATGTTTTGGAGCTCTCAATTGATCTTTACTAGTGTAAAGCTTCCTAGGTAACATTTTCTTTGCTGATGAGTTCTTTTTTTTCAGTTCTTTCAGATTTACTTCTAGCATACTTTTAACAAAAATATTATTCATTTAGTTAGGTTTAGACCTTTCCCTGCGTATTTATGTTTTTTACTCTGTTTATATTAATAATAATTCATTTTATCTTTGTACAAGCTGTTTAGGTGTCATTGGGAGGGGTCATTTTTTCAAAGCAGTGCCTTTCTACTAGCTTGCATCACCATGGATCTGGTGAGGCACCGGAACCAGCATGCTACCCCTATAGGCTGAACAGTGGGGAAAGTGATGTAGCAGACATCCAGGTGGCTGTGCACAGAGCTGTGCTCTGTCACAGCTGAGATGAAGGTGGATTTTAATAAGACAGGACAGGCTCAGCCAGGATGTCTCTGTTCTGTGTTCTCAGTACACAATGTTCCAAGGAGCTTATCAGCACAGCACTGTGCAAATCAGGCTGGAGCCTTCCTGAGCTTAATGGACCCAATTGCATGATAGAAGAGCAGAGGTCTAAATACTTTTCAGAGTCTGGTTGAGAATGGTTGGGTATATTAGAAGCTCCTGGCCATACCAGAAAACAGATGCATATATAAAATTCTTTTGTGATATCCCTATCCTTCTGTTTCTTGTGATCTTACCCAGCAGAGATATTAGTGAGTTTTACTCACTAAAACTAAACAATTTCTCCCTGAATATCTATCTTCGAGCTTAAAAAATGAAACTTTATGCTTCTAATATTCACTCATATTCATTTGTGCAACCAAGCATCTTGAAAGCACTGTTCAGCAGAGAGAAGTGACTCTGCAGTGTTTGCTCACCTGAACTATGCCATGAAAATTGTCCATGAAAGTGAAATGGACACAGTAGCAAACCAGGATTATTTTTATGTAACGATATTTGCACAGAAAAGTCACAATACGCTAACTAAACTACTTCATTACTTCCTGTTTTATTCTTTTACAGACAATTTGAAACTACCAAAGACTGTGATAGAATTCCTCTTGAATAAATGAAAGGTGTGATTAATTTGGATATATTTTCATTATAAAAAGTGTCTTTACAACATCATTAACATTTCATTTCTCCCGCAGGCTCTGTATAGGCTGAATAAGAATCGAAAACATACCACTGGCTGTAAAAATTGAACATTTCTCACTCAGCAGCAGGAGAAATGGGAATGTGATTTATATGAAAACAACAACTGCATTATAAATTATTTTATGTGGTATGTTCTGGGGTTTATGCATAAAAATTTGCAAAACAAGCAGTTCTGAAAACAGTAAAGTAATTTGAGGCTTTTTCAAGTACTTTTTCACGAAGACTGTTTGCATCAATTATGTTTGCATTCTAAGATCATACTTCACCTTTTCGTTTCATAGTAAGTCCCCTGTCTGACTAGTTCCCTGACTGATGTGTGAGGTTTTGATCATAATGGAGTGAATAGTATATAGCCATGTTGGTACTGGAGAAGGCGTACCAGAATAAATAAAAGCAAACGCAAATTTTAAGATACGTGAAAGAATATCAAGAAGTACAGTCCCATTTAAACATTTCGGTTTCCTGAGAAGACAAATTTTCTTTAAAAATCAGAATTAATTGAAATCAAATCATATGGAACAAAACCCAGACCAAAATAACACCCTAGCAAAATCTATCATCTGAGGCAAGGAGGAAACCTCCTGATTCTTTTACAGGGAATTCTTTATCATAAATTTGTAGAAAAGAAGAAGGCAGGAAAAAGCCCCAAAGTCACAACTTCTAGCAAATGAAAACAAAACTTTCATATGAAAATATACTTCATGACCCAGATGTGGATAAAGAGAGGTGGTTTAAAGAAAATTTGCTTTTCTCCAGTGTATATTAAGGAACTCAGACTTCTCAGGAGAATAAGGGAAAAACAGGAAGGAAAGGACCTGAAAAAGTCCTGAGGACTTTCCACAGCACACTCTCTTTGCACATTTCATATCTCCTAATTTCTCCTAGAGATTTTTGTGAGGTAGCATTACTCAATACTGCCTATTCTTGACACCAGGGACCGACTTCTAGAGCTATTTCACAGTGCATCCATATTTGAAAAAATCTAAATACATTGGGTAATTTAGAGAAATGTAAATCCACTGGCCATACTTACTAATTGTTTATCAGTCTTACACTTCAGGAAAAGTCTAGGACCCTTGTAAGCTCTAAACAGACACAAGCCATACTCTCAGTATAATCCATGAAGATGGCTTGCTTACTCAAAGCAGAGCTATTTTCATTTCAAATACTCTGGATGGCTGTGTCCCCTTGACAGAAGAGATATCAGACATCATTGCTCATGAGGAAGGCCTGTCACATCTCTGCTACAGTACCCAGTCTGCTAGATTTAGTTCTGTTAAATCTTGTCAAAGTCCTGCGTGTATCCACAGATAATTCAATCAAATACTGTATTTGTTTCATTTTGAGGTTACAGCTTTAGTTGATGGGTTCATTCTAAACTAACTTCAGACAACTAGGGAAGTTTCTGAGTTCACCCATCATCAAAAAAGAAAAAGGCACATTTTTCTTCCTGAATATGATTTGAACCGCTACTACTTTTTTTTTTTTTTTTTTTTTTTTTTTTTTTTTTTTTTGGCATCAGTATTTTCATTCTTGTGTATGTTTTGATGACAGATATATATGTGTTTTTGTTTGAACTGAAAATTTGATTGTCCAACAATTTTGCTTTTACTAATATACATTTGGATTTTTTCCCCAAATATTATTCTTCAAAGCTCCAATAGATGTCACTATCAAAATATAAAAGAGAGCTAGTTGTGCAATGCAGTCAAAGAGAAACAGCAGGGAAGCCTCACTTGTTGGACTGCTTCAAATCCCAACATGAGAGCACAACTCATTAAGTTAGACATTGAAGAGAACAGCTGCCAGCCACAGAGTGGATGTCTTTTCATTCTTTAAACCCTCATCATTAGATCAAAAATATCTAATAGTTTCACTGAACATGAAAGTAACACTGAACCTACTGGGTGTTTGGGCTAATATGCAGTTTCCTGTTAGGTTTTTTGCTCTCTGCCCATTCAACTTCAAAAAAAACGACCTATCTTTTCTTTAGCCCACTTTGCACATTACTGTGCTGTGTTTTACAAATGCTCGTTTTTCCTGCTGGTTTGGATCACATCTGGAGTAAGTCTGCTGTGAAGCTTTACTACTGCTTTTGGAATGACATGTCAAAACATGACAGCACTGCTTGAAATGGATAAGTAAAGCTTGTAAGTAAAATGATTTCAGAACTATTTGCCCATGCTACAGAAATCTAAGCTTTTGTAGTGACCAAGAAGATACTTTGTTCTTTTATCTAACCCTTAAGTCTTTGGGGGAAAAAAAAAACCAAACAACAAAACACATGCTTTCTGTATGAATATTGGAATCTTTCCCTGTTCTGAACAATCTCTTTACTGCTTGAAAGAGGAGGCAAACTCTATGCCTCTACTATATGATGATGAGATGGGTCTACTAGCTGTCCTGCCTTGGAAAACTAGCTGCTTTAAAAATTAAAACACATTATTTATTTATTTTTAAATAAATAAAAAATATGTACCCCCTTATTCTTGGGAACACACCTGGGAAGGGGAGGCTTTCCATCTTTAAAAAGCCGTGTGGCTTTTTCTACAAATCTCTGCAAGCTTGTGCGGTGAATGTCACTTTGAACAAGTAGTGAAGTATTTTCACTAGTGCAAGTTTGTCAAGTTTGTCCTTGCATCAGGACCCATCCCCACACTAAAACATACCACAAGATGTCAGTGCAAACAACTCCCATATTGGTGGCTCCACATGATTTGCTTGTGAACCTTGTTCCAGTTTGAAGTCATTTTGAGCAACAAATATGCCCCAAAAGTTTCTAGTCTATTTACAAGCAAATAGCTGAAGGATGACAGAGAAGAATTGTACAATTTGTTGCAGGATGACCTGTCCAGCCTAGATCCCTACAGTTTGTGTGGGAAGCCTTCTTGCTTTGTCTAGAACTGCAGACCTGTGCATTAATTCGAAGATGCAGACACCTGAACAGTTCTGCTAAAGAGAAGTCTGTGGCTACAGTCTAGAGAACCTTTGTGTTAGAATACAAATGTCTTTGTAAAAAAATTATGCCTGAAGCTACAGAATTTACAATATGCTACTGCACTTACCTTTTAAACCATGTTTTAAAACAATTTGGCTGAGCCACAGTTTAATGAGCTTAGGATGTGAGGGAATTCAATGAGACAAAAAGAAAAAACCAAACACAAAGGTCAGCACAGCTACCCAATTTATGTCAGCCAAAGATCAGGCTCTTTTTAGTGAAATGCTGTAGGAATAAGACCAAGCTACTGCTTCTCTCTCAGCTACCTATTTTCATATTTTTTTTATTCCAAGACCAGCTTTGACTTGGGATGATGGGAACCTCCAAAAGGTATAAGCATTGGGGCATGCTGGAGACTGCGAAGTATGAGTGCACACTCTACAGGTTGCAAGGTTTCTTCCCATCAGAAATGACATGACCTGAGTACAGATAATCTAAAATTAGCTCTTAGGGAACACAGCAACTGCCTTTTCCATTTGCTTTTTACCTGCTGTTTCTTGTGAGGAGGAGTTATTCTTTCATCTCTTATTAATCTTCTCCGATGCGCTACTGACAGCAGGAAATTTATCTGTGAGACTCTCTTCATGTTAGACTCAGTTCATTAGAGAAAAGTAGACTCCAGGTATTCACACATGGTGTCTAAGCAGTTTACTTGAGTGACCACCTCCAGAGATTTTGTAAAATGGGAAGACAGAAAGCAGGCTCAAACTGTACAGCACTCCTCTTGACTCTTAAAACAATCTTCCATAGGTAACACATTCATAGGGATGGTACTAAGGTCTTCAGCCTAGCTGGCTTTCCCCATTTGTGTGCCTCCCCTGTAAGAGGAGTAAGAAAGGCACTGAGATCCAGGTGAAGCAAAGCCAAAAGCAGCATTCCCCAGTAGCAACTGTCATAGCACAGAAAATCATTAACAGGATTTTAATAATCAGATTTTCTCAAACATATGGAGTACAGAATTTTACCTAGCTGTAGCAGTGAAGGGCCTTGAGGGGAAGCTTTATGAGGAGGGGCTGAGGTCACTTGGGTCTGCTCAGCCTGGAGGAGAGGAGACTGAGGGAAGACCCCACTGCAGTTACAACTTCCTTCTGAGGGGAAGAGGAGGGGCAGAGACTGATCTCTTCTGTCTGGTGACCAGTGACAGAACCCAAGGGAATGGCCTGAAGCTTTGTCAGGGAAGGTTTCGTTTGAATAGAAGAAAAAGTTTCTTCACCCAGAAGGTGAAGAACAGCCTCCCCAGGGAAGTGGTCACAGCACCAGCCTGACAGAGCTCCAGAAGCATTTGAACAATACCCTTGGGCAAATAGTGTGACTTTGCAGTGCCATGAGCTGGCTCTCATGATCCTTGTGGATCCCTTCCAGTTGAGCATGTTTTGTGGGTCTATGATTCCATACTTGCTATAGAAATAAAGAAAATAAAATGTCAAGTTCACAGTTATCACAACCGTAAACGGCTGAAAATTTTAGCAGGACTTTTAATGCATAGTTAGAAAAATTAACATATCTTCTCCAGACAAGCAAATAAGAAACAGAAACCATGAAAGAAAAATATTTTTCAACATAATTTTAGCTCACTTCTCCTAAGAAGCTGTTTCCTAAATGAACCAAATGTAAAAAACAAAGCCATGTAGTGTTATTATTTTGCACCTTTTTAACCTTACTGTCTGCTGAACATATAGTCAGTAAAAGCATGGAGGTTATGACTGCAGGTACCTAGAAATTACTGCAGTAACTAAAGATCAGTTACCTTCTGGAAAACACAAATCTTCATCTACATATCCCATTCTGTCAGAGTTCAGACATAAATCTCTACATCTTATAAACCAAATGCGTATCTGCTAACCAGACAAGCTCAAGGACTCAGGCGCTATTAATTCTGTTTCCCTGAGATCTCCTCAACAGGAAAATGGACCTTATAGTTGAATATTTTCCACAGAGTATATTTAGACTACATAACTACATTTTCCGTAAGTTCCAGAATTTCTTCCAGAAAAAACAAAAACATCCCAGTGCACGTTTTTTGGCAAATTTGACTGAGCTCAGACTGCAACAGAACCTAAAAAGCTGAATTGCTTTTACACATATTAATAGTATATTGATTAATATTTTATAACCCTTTTTAACACTTATCAGTCATCACTACTGTTTCCCTTTAAAATCTGACTAGAAGACATCTCTGATAGTTTCTTCAACGTACTTACAAAAATTAACTTCATAGCTACTACTTTGTGTTACACTGCCTATAACTTTACTGTTTGTGAAATACTATCTAGAAATATTACCTGAACTTTTGTTGATTCTGAAAATTCAACAGAAGGAAAATTATTAAAATACTGGACTTGAGCATCCACTAAGCAAAAGTGGTTTTTGATGCTGATTCACAATCATTGTAGACAACCCTCTATATTCATCCTGCTAGAAGAAATTATTACTGTAGAAAATGTACTAAACTACCCTCTTTAGTGGATGCCTTTATCACAGCTACAAAGTCTAGTGGACCTTGCTTAATTTCATTATCTTGCATGCAAGTGCAATAGAATCTGACAGGACCACGAAGACTTGTGAATACATATCAAGTCCTCAAATGCACCAGCATACCCTTTCATCCTTGTTATTCAAATATTGTTAGAAAAATCCCTGATATGTAGGAGAAGACCCATTTGCTTTGCACTTACCCAAGGCACAGTGTAACAGAGAAATTCCTAAAGAGGAAAAGCCCAAAGAAAGCTTAACAACAACAACCATGACCACAAACAGGCCACAGGAACACTTTGTGGACCATCTCCTCTGCCATATCTGTTCTTATTAAATTTCTATTTTGAATGACAGCAGCTTTGAGCTGTTCACTTCTGTGCCTGACAGGCTTGTAATTGTGATAGGCTTGTAACTGTCCCCGTGCTAGGGCACACCCCCCTGGCCACCCCAGCAGAGACTGCTATAATCGGTGCTCCTTTCTTGCTCTGCAAGTTTTGCTGCCCAAGTCCATCTATGGTTCCCTGCCTGGAAATGCTGAAGAACAAGACTGCTCACCTCACCTTGATTAGGCTGCTTGACACGGTACAATGCCCATCTCTGCCAATGCTCAGATGTCTCTCAGCCATACTCAGAGAGGAGTTATTTTGCATGTAGCTGCATGTCATCATTAAGAGCTGGTAAATTCCTCGGGAAAAATACCACAGGTTTCCATGAAGAGGTGCAAGGAGGAAGCCATTAGTGGAATACACCAAGTTTTCATAATCTTATAATACCCAGGATTATGTTAATTAAATTCCAACTCTACCACCGGGCTTTCTTGCGAGGAGAAAACCTGAGGAAAACAATACTGAAGAATAATTCTTCTCCTGTAGCACTAATCATTGATAATTATTCTTCATTAATAAGGCCATTTGCACACATACTACAGTCCAATTATCAGGCATAACTAACCAAACAAAACATAGGCATGAGACACTCATGGATTTACTCATGAATAATAGGAATATTGTTAACAAAGAAAAAAATGTATTCAAGTATATATCTTACTATTGGCCATGAAGTCATGAAGACATTTTTTTTTACAGCTATATTTCAGATAGAATAATTAAGATATAAACTAAAACCAAAGGTGATCCAGTCTTCAATGACAGACTTTGTTCTCAGAATCTCAGAAATTTGCCTTTAATTGCCATTAATTTCTTTTACCAATCCCTGATCATCAAGCTTCCCTCTGTTAGACATCACTGTGAAATCTAGTTTGTGGTCATAGATAGAAAACTGGGAATACTTGAGGTTTTACAAAAGTAAGTACATTGGTACATACTGACAGTGCTGCAGTATATAACACTTTATCTTCCCTCAAAGTTTTGGTTTTTTGTGGGTTTTTTTTTCACTGTGATTAAAAGAAGAGCAAAAATAAAATCTTTGCCTTCAGAATGATTAAAGGTAGTGAGTCAGCCATGAGTCATGAGCAGAGAGAAGGTAAAGGGCTGTTGGATCTGAAATCACAAATGCTGCTACGTGAGGCAAAAGAATAATGCCATTATCTTCAAATAATAGGCTCATGACCTCAATGCAGACAGACAGGAGCAAAAGACATGATCACACTCAGTAAGTTAATAAGCTATTCTTTGATCTAAAAATTGTAGTTCAATTGTCTTACCATATTTTTTTTTTCTGGCAAACATCTATAATTGTAATTTATGTGCTGATAAGTACTGACATTCAAGGTTTGTGTAAAAAATGTAACTACCAGTAAACACCATACATTCCATAGTGTTTAAAATGTTCCATGATTTTCTTTATTAATTTAATCTCTTTTTAATCAAACGTTGCTATTACTGGGCTGTCTGTCTCTTCCACATTAAAATCAGCAGGTTAGAAAATGATCCACAAAAACTGTAGTGGTACATCCTGGAACAAAGAGACAGCGACAGCTAAAGCATGGTGCTGAAGGGAAAAGAAGTAACTACAAGGAATTAATAACAAGGAAGCAGGAGAGGGAGTAGAAACTGGGAAAAGGACAGTGCCATGTTACTGGAATGCAAATAGAAAATGAATCATTAGAGGAAACTAGGCAAATGCAAGTGAAATAAATATAACAGTAACAATGTATGAGCAGTGTATTGTGTTTTTGGAATATTAAAAGGTATCAGCCTGTTGACTGATAGGAACAGTAAAGAAAGTAGGCACCTTTAAGCAAGTATTGGCTCTCATCAAATAAATAATAAAAATAAAAAATTATTAAGTAAAAAAAATAAAGTAAAATATTTGTGGATATGAAATATACCACTATGTACCTCCACACATAACAAACCTAAGGCAAGAAAGGAGAGGATATTTTACAAAGATGAATAAGCACTGGTGAGAGAAAGAGAAAAATGGGGAGAAAGAATAAAGGAGGAAGCAGTAAAAATATAGCAAGGGGTGGGGTGGAGAGAATTCATTTTGTATCGCTTTTCTGTGCCAAACTATAAACACAAGGACACTCAGCAGTTCATTCTTACTCAATGTTTCCACATCTTTCTGCTGTTTTCCATAGGTGGGGCAAAAAAGACAAAGAATGGAGCCAAGCTTTCCATTGGCCTTGATATTAATATGGAAGTGCCTCTCCAGCATGTGAGACATCTTATTTTTGCTTTATGTTGAGGTTTGTACCTGAGTTTCAAATGCGGCATTTTAATACTTGTTTTATCTATAGAAGGAGAATATCCTGAAGTCCACAATACACCTCTTGTTTGCTTTGCCCTATCTGCTGGGGCTGGAAGACAACAGGGCACATGGTGGTGAGGTCTGTGTGTGCTGAGAGTGACTGAGGGTCAAGGCCCCTCAGAGAGCCGGCTTCTGGCCTGCTTTGTTTGAATTCCAAACTGAATTGCTGGTCACACACCAGCAGGGAACCAGGAAATCCAGCAAAACTCTGCCTCATAGGCACTGTGTATGCCAGTGCCAGAAACAGAGGTTCTTTGGAAAAAGGGTCGACCAAAAATAGTTTTTTCCCATTAGGCATTAGCAATCCCAAGTGCTTACAAACCATGAGTCAAGCCTCATGTAATCACTAGGGTGTTTTAAAAAAGAAAATGTTTTAAAATATTAACAATTAAAATCTTGTTTGCCTTTTAGATTTTGAACTTTCTATAGGTCTTGTTTTCAGCAAACAAAAATATTTCTTTATTCACACAATTTCAGGAGCCAGAATTTTAAGAAAAACTTTAACTATAGGCCCCATAGGTTACATAACAAGCAATGCTCTGAGTATTCTCTTAGAATTACTATTGTTCTTGATGAACTACATTGATATTTTTGTCAAAAATTAAAGAGCAAATAAGAAAAAATCCAAACAATTCTTACCTTTAGTGCCATACAGTTCAGTAGTTTCTTATCACACCACATAAATTCCTGAAAACTTAAAGACATTTGGCTGTAAAAAGCCTTAAAATATCTGATCAACTACATCCTTTAGGTAATGGTTTAAGTAATGATGTCCTTAATCCCACAAATTTGAGAGAAAACTGAAGACAACAAAGACAAGAGAAAGTGCCCAGAGTCCTTTACATCTAGTAAGTGTAGGTTACAGCTTTGTCAGCATTTATCCAACAAAGTGCTCTGATTTTATTATACCAGAAAGGATACTATGTTAGCCACTCTCAGGAATAAGGAATAGTGCAACTCTGTTACTTTTAACCAATGCACATCTCTAGAGCTAGAGTTGCAGTAAATATTGCATCATTTTTGTTTTCATACAGGGAATGCTCTGCCCTGATCCTGAGGTCAGGAAGTTTTTCGGTGACTTGAATGGTGCAGGGTCAGGTCTCAAGTGACAGAGGATTCAGCTGCTTACTTCTGGGTTTTCAGAAACTTGATATTGCTGTGTACATAGTCCAGGAAAGGCCATGTGTAGGGATGTAACATTACAACAGCTGGTAGGAGCAGGGGAATTGCTTTTTAACAGTCTTGATGATAAAAAGTTCTGTTTATCCACATTTTTCTCCTAAGGTGTATCACTGGGGAGTTTAATAACAAACAAGACCAAAAGGAAGTCTTATGCAATAGTGCAAATTACAAATGTTATTTACAAAGTTTCACCCTTGGACATGTGAGGCTAGGCTGTTAGTCTCTGGAATATTTTTCTTTCTAGAGACTTAAAAGAGTGGCTTACCAAAAGTAAGATAGTTACTCACATAATATCTATTAGTTCTGAATCAATATTTTTGTTCACTGCTGTCCTCACATCATTCACCTTACTTCACTTGATCCCATGCGGTTGTTCAGACCACACAACACGGTCAAATTCCAATGAAATAAGTAATGGAATATTACAAAACTGAGGGGAGAAGGCTGGCTTATCAAAATATCATGCTAGCAATAAGCATTGTTTGTAGTTTGCATTAACTTAAATGAGTTAACTGCATGATATATATTAACTTCACATAATTGATTTCAGTGGCCAACTAGTCTCCAAAATCTCCTGATTACTCCCACCCAGACAGCTTTGGGATGATTATTTCACTCTTTTCAGTGGATATAAAGACAGCATAAACTAGATCCAGAAGTGGCGTTAGGTGCCAAAAATACGAAATAATTTATATTTTAAAAGATTTGTGACAAGCAAGTTGAAAGGGATATAGTTACACATAGCTACTGAAAGAATGGTGCAAAGGTGTTCCTAAGAGCTTGTCCCTGAAACTCTCTTCTCCAAGAATGGCAAATCCTAGCTTTCACTTTGTAGCCAAAGGATTGCTTATACATACCCAGGTGATGCTGTTGTAAAGCACGTAAGTCTTGGACACCCACCATGAGTCTATCCAAGCCTTCAGCCAAAGGAGCTGTTCTCAGACCCTACTGATCAGCATGCAATGGAAGAATGTTGCTCCTCTCCTGCACCTTGCCTTCAAACAACCTATACATAATGGCAAGTCCCTGGAAGCAGGAAATTGGGATTGAAAAATCCTTGGAAAAGTGGAAACTTGTTTGGCCTCTGCTTTAAAGATTAGGTTGTCCTCATCAGACATATTTTATACTTGCCCATGAAATCACATTCATTTCCTCTTGTAAATATATGACATTCATTAGAACAGCCTCAAAATTAATTTAATTTTACTTAATTCTTCATTATTGTCACTTGAAAACTGCCAGTTTTCAAATGCAGAAAATGTTGGATTTTTTTCCTGTTCCTGTCTCTTTAAAGGATGTATTTTGATAAGGAAACTGACTTTCAATATGATTCTTCACTATGTCATATTAAACTGACAATGTCACAATTACAAATTTGGAGAATATGGGTGCAGTAACTCACAGGGCCACATAAGAAGTTTGTACTTCTGGAATCGGATTCTGTTATTTTTTTAAAAGATATATTAAGTAACCTATCATTAAGGTTCCTTGCAAACCAAGAATTTAGATGATTCTATTTTACAATTGAGATGATACTATCACTAGACATTGCAACAATTTTATATAAATGACATTACTGGGTTTCTGAAAATTTATTGGAAACATCCCGTTCCATAGACAGTGGCATCTGTTACAGCTAGAGACTGAAAATCTGAGTTAATTAAAAGTAGGCTGTCTAAACCTGAGATGTCTGTTAGATTGCCATTAACATCTTAAAGGAAAATGAAATGGGTAAAAAAATAGAACAAAACCTCATTTTTAAATCCAGGTATTATTACTAGTTTGAAGCATCTAAGACAGACTCCATTTTTTAGCTACTTGACTTTAAGCACTTCTAAAAGGCTTGGAGCCAAAAAAAAATTTGGATGAGTGTGAGGAAAGAAAAACAACCTAGATCCAGTATTTTTGCCAGTCCTGCTGTTTGGAGACTCCCTCTACCATTTGTATTTAATTTTCCTATCTTAGTACACACCATCTTTCCAACAGCTTCTGAAAGACAAGACGTGCATCTCCCCTGACATCACCCAGCAGGAAATCTCCAGAGATTAAACGCTCGGCCCTCCAAATATTTTGTCACATGAGTGCCAGTGGGATACCCACGTGTAAATCCTGGTTTGATCACTACCTAAAGTTGGCAACACAGGTGTATTCCGTAAATAACTCAGCCTAAACTGCATGTCTGCATTACACAACACATACATCAGCCAATTTTATTGAAGATGTTTCAACTCATACTAGGCCGAGTTATTTTATCATGCTGTTTTTAATCATTTTCTTGCCTCAACTACTCATCCTCATGTAACTGTATGTTATGAACACTGAATTGGGCATGACATGGAGATTCTGGTGTAATTCAATCATTACAGAAAAAATGACATTCACATATGTTTATGTTTAGCCTCAATAAGAAGACAGTCAATCACTTTATACCAGGTTACAACAGAAATGATTTTAATTATTCCTCTTGTGCAAAATACTTTTCACATATTATTACTAACAAAATCACTGCAAAAATGAAATTAGCTTTACATAGTTTCTAAAAATTTGGAATCCTATGAATGTAAAAATCTATGCTGTGAATGAATATTTGATTTAAATTGGAAAGAAATTAAATATTTCTTGAAAATCGAACTAAAATGGATATACCCCCTTAGGAATCTTTCAAACCTTCATACAAAAATCACAAATCTCTTGTATCATAAGTGAACTGGTTGCAATTCAGCATGATTCATGGTTGATTAATTCCAAGGAACTTAGAAGGTTATTCTAAAGTGCTGTTTCCGTATTTAAGGTGATGTTAGATCGGCTCTTTCAGTGGTGTTTATCTTTGAATGAAGTGATCCGCTTCATAATTTGGATTCCCCAGAATGCAGCACAGAGGGAAAACAAGACCTACAACACAGAATTTACAATGAGAATGAGAAACATTGTATGAGGTTGGTTTGTTTTTGGTTTTTTTTAGTTCTTTTGATCTGTAAACATAATGAATGGATGAAAACAGAGATCTTGAGAAAAAAAAAAAAAAACACCAAGAATTCTAGGCATACTGATAAATTCACATTAGAAAAATTTGGGGTTTTTTTTCTATTACTCTTTATCGCAGACATTCCTGTTGAATTTTGACAAATGATCTGAAGAATGCTGACACTGTAAGTTGCATGATAGGGTAAGAATAACCTTAAACAGGATCTATAGCAAAAGAAGTGTTCTAACTGCAATACAATGCATGAGTACTTATCCCAAGACTGCTGTTTAGGATGAGATATAAGGTAGATTGAAAACAACTTAAAAGTGCAATACTGTTTATCTTGCCCTTAGTTCTTTGCAACTCTTTCTTTATTATTTGGTGAATTTATTGTCAGATCTAATAAATTTTTTTTCAAAAGTTTATTTGCTGAAAACTGCATTAGGATGATTAGGAAAGATTTCAGAGTATAGTCTAAATTAAGTAATAGTTCTTTCTAGAACCCACAATGGAGCAAGATAAAATGTGCATGCACACGTGCGCATGTGATATATTATATTTAAAATTTTCTGAAAGAAACATTTGTCTTTCACATAGAAAAAATTCTCTAACTTGAAAAACCACAAAATTAAGGGAGTTGTTATTGGTTACTGAAGTAAGCAAATTTTTTTTCTGTGAGTGAAACAATTTCTTTATACTGAAAGATATTTTAATAATGTTAATTTTTGCTTGTTAAAACAAAAAGAAAATTTTGACAAGAAACTTTTGAGTCAGGTTGTAATAATTCTTTTTTCAGGTCAATCTGCAATCTAAAGGTGCTGACTAGGAGAGCTCTAATTTTAACATTAACATAATTTAGCATTTAATAATGCATGGCTAAAAGGTCTACATCTGTCTTTATCTACACAGTCACTCACTGAAGCACATGGGATCAGAATGTCCAACATCAATAATAAATTACAATAATACCCAAAAGGTACTAATTTTTCACTCAGTGAAGGCTGTGTCTGCTCTGATTTCTCTCAGAATCTTTTTGGGAGAGATACAGGCTTCATGCAATGTATATGTTAGGTGTATGCTATGCATGCTTAGTAGCACAAGATGAAAATAGCCCAACGTAGGAGTAAGTAAAATTCAAACAAGATTAAATTAAACTTCCCCAATTCTCCTTTAATTTTTATGAATTTCAATTATTTTCATTGAAGGCTTTAATTCTACTTGAGCAGGGGTTGGCTGCCTACACTGTTTAAAACCTCTGATGATGCTGTTGGCACTGTACTTATGGTCCTGTTTGTAGGAAAGACTCAAAGTTCTCACCAAAAGATTTTTTTAAGAGTTTTAGACTTCAGATATGAAAGATTTAACGTCTTTTTATTTTCTTGCATTATCACAAACACCTTTTAAAGCTGTATAACTCTATTTTTACTGCTATGGAAAAGGAAGTTTTCTAAGCAGTACTGCAGTCATAGACCACATGTTTTGTGAGATTTTTCTATGCTGAGATGCTCTGCAGAAGAAATCTAACTACAAATAACTATCTGTATTTCTGATCTGGCTGTTATGCAACTGAGATGAGTGTAAATCGTGTTATACATAAAACGATGACTTACATACAACATGGTCTTACTGTGGAAAAATTCTTTGTCGTGCTATCTCTAGAAACAGAACTTATCCACTTGTCATAATTAGTACTTCTTTGACACATTAATAAACTTCTTTCATTCCTCACCTCAGAAAGATCACTCCTATTCCTGGAAGATGCATTAAATATAGAACTATTTCATTTTCAGAGAAGCACATTTAAGCACATTTAATGACTGAGGTGCAGGGCATTGGTAGGGGATTAATGACTGTTGGGAGATGATGATGATCACCTGAAGAAGCACAGCCATGGGCCATTAAGCCCCAGGAAATGTCCTCAACTAAAGATGGTTATTGCTATTATAGCCTGAAAATGAACAAAATATCTCAGGTGAATTTCTCTTTTTTTAAATGAAGTGATGCAGTTTCTTCTTTCTTAATTAAATTTTTTACTGTGAATTTCCTAAAGCATGCAATCAACCCTTGTGGGGGAGTATTTGGAACTGCAGTTATTACATCCAGAATGGAAAATCACATACTGCATACTGTGTATCTGCAAAACTAGTTTGGCTTCACAATTCTATAAAAGTATTGATTCACTGCCTATCAATGTCAGGACTGCAAGTACTTGATGGAAATAACGCATTCAGGAAATAACAATGCTGCAAGGTTCTGGGAGGTGGAGGGGCTAAGAAAAACCCTAACATCAGGATAAAATATTAAGGGGCCACATCCCTGCTTGCATGACAGCAATTCTGACTGTCTGTACTACTGTAATGATGACCTGCCCTGAACAGAGCCAGCTATATGGGGCTACCAAGCAGAAACTTGCTGTGTAGGTTGGAGTTCAGTTTCTTTTGATTGCTGCTACATATTTTGGAGTTACAAGGCTTGACCCACTTGAATGAATGGTGCAATCAGGTGATGTCAGGAATGGAAAGCTGAGACAATACGTGCCAGAACCCTGAGCAGACAATAGTGTGGGCAGCAGGAAGCAGCAAAAGAACATTCCACGAGGCAAGCTGAACTATAGTTGACCAGTATTTTTCTAATGCCCTTGGGAAAACATATTTCCTGAATCCTATGCACAGATATTTTGTATTTTCTACTCAACGCTCTCACATGCTAAGGCAGTAGGTTTTTTTCTTTGTTGTTTGATTTTGGGTTATTTCACTTTTTAAATTATTTTCACAGAAATTCTCATTCCTTCTTATATTAGTGTTCAAACCAACTAATATGTTTCCTTTGATAAAAATATTCACATATTGTTTCATAATTCAGCTGGTTTTGAAATAAAAAGAGAGAATTTAGTATTATACCTTTTTCTTTTTTATGCTGCACAAAGTTTCCCCACCAACAACATGACATAAGAACAATAGTTTCACTTCTGTCTTAAAATGAAAAATTCCTGTCGACAGTAGTCATATATGGTAGCCTAAAAGCAGGATTTTTCACAACCCTATATTCAGCCAAGTTAAATGCAAACTTTTTCCACCCTAATATAAACACTTGTTACATTTACCTGTTCAAGTAACTACAGATTAATTATAGGCTGTCCTTTAGACTGCTGGAATAGCACAAATATTTACATTACCTCCTTCCATATAGTCTATTTCCATACAGGCCCTATTCTCTCCCTGAATTGCAGAAATGCAAATAACATTATTCACAAGAACAAAGATGGCTTAACTAATGGATTGACTGCAGGTCTGAGTCTGCTCTTCACAGGAAATTCCCACTGGAGCAATCGAATTTTATTAGGCTGTAAAGTACTTTAAAATCATTAGCTAAATTCAGGCACCCACTTCTGCATGATTAGCTTTGTTGCTGAACACTAATGTTGTTTTCTGCCATTTTCTCTTTTGTAATGTCTTTGTATATCTGAGATGCCTAGACATGATGTCTTTCTTTCCTCCTGCAGATTTCATCTGGATAGAATTAGAAGGCTTTAGACATTGGTCTAAAAATGTAGACAAATGTCCAAAGATAGTTCTGCTTTAAGGAGGGGGAAGAGTCTTGAACCACACCACCTCAGATCCTTTCCAACCTAAATCATTCAATGATTCTCTGACACTTCTCAGATTCTGCCCAGACAGGTTCACTCCAAATTTTGCTACAGAGACAATCTGCAACTGTTATTCACAGCTTCTGGGGTACAACATCATATGAACACCTCTGCGCTGGGTAATGTATTCTTAGTTCCTGAGAGGGCTCAGGAAGATCAGCATATCCACACACTTCACTAAGTTTTCTGTTCACATCATAAAGTGGACCTGGTACCGGCAGATATGATAAACAATTGGTCCTCTCAATGGGATGCAGAGCATTTTAACTGATACTACAAAGTGATGTTAAAGCATTTTAACTGATACTACAAAACAAACATGATTAAGGTTCTTTTTATGTTTTTTATATACAAATTTGGACACGGCTTCTTCACAGGTATGAGACATAACTTCATACCATCAATAGTAAGGATGGTGTTATTTTTAGACTTTGCCTGAGAAGGCTGTTTCTGGGTAATGTCACTGTCCTTTCCAACTAAAGATGGAGCTCATAAACTGACACAAAGGCTGAAAAATTGCTAATATTAATAACAAAATGATTGACTAAACTACTCCAGACTTCACAAGTACACAAATGATGCATTTTTCACCAATACCATTTTTTCCCCCATTTCTCTATAGATGAGTGTTACAGGTGCTGAAATAGACAGAGGAGATAAAAAATTCATGTCTCTTAAGTGGGGGAAGAGGTTTACTATTGCTGGAAGTCAGGATTTGGATAAAAAATGCATGGATCTTCACTCTCAGTACAATGTTTGGAGACGAGCAGTCTGAGGCTAGTAAAGAAATGCCATAACATTAGCAGCAAATCCAGAAATCACTAATCTTGTACAGTGCACAGACCAAGAAGACTGCACTTTAAAAAAAGTTGCAATAATAATAGATGGAAAGAGAAGCTAGAAAACAGGAAGGTTCTTCCTCTCTGATGACGCCCTTATACTTGGAGATATATGCAGAAGAAAGCGGGAAGCCAATTTTTCTTTTTTTTTCGTGAAGGAACTGTGGATACAAGGGAACAGGGACAGCTACAGTAATAGTGGCTTCACAGCTTTTGTTCAAGATTTCTGTGAAAGTAGCAGACATTTGGAAATTCTCCATAAGGGTTCATGACAGACCTTCAGACTACTGGTGCAGCAGGTCTCACAGATCCAGCATGGCCCTGACCCTAAAACAAGGTGCTTATCTGATGTCCCTGCTCACTGCAGGGAAGGTGGAACCAGACTGTCTCTGGAGGTCCCTTCCAAGCCTAACTATTCAATGACTCTATGATTAAGACTCTGTTGGCACACACAGGATTTAGCCAAGTATCTTCGACACCCTCAAAGCATATTGATGGTTCACTCACAGTGGTTTCTTCTTTTATGATATATCTCATTGGTTTTATACTTCACTATTAACAAATAATGAGAAAACAATAGGGAAGAGATATATTCACCTCATTTTTATTCTGTTAAATGTTTTAAACATTCCTTCTTTTATTAAAATATCGTCTGAGACTCTAAAGCTAGATAATGCATGAAAACATAGGCTGCAAAAGCCCAAACACCTTAAAAGGCTTATATTACCTACCCAGGAAAGACAAAGAAATATCTGGACAAAGAATATCTATTTCTCAGTTGCTTTCACAGCTGGACACATCCCCAGTATGAAATCAAGTGCACTGCAGAGATGCATGAGCTAGCAAGCACATAAGCTGCTAAATCTCAGCACAGCACCAGCTTGACTCTGTCTTTCCTGGCATTGCACACAAGCTAGTAAGTCACATTCCTCAGTTAAATACATGAGGATTTTTACACAGGCAGTGCTATTGCAGTTATATTTAGACCTAAAATGGCTTATGTGCAAGCAGCATGTTATCTGGCATCTTGTCCTTCACTCGGGAGAAGCCAGTCCACTGCCTCTCAAATCACTTGTGTAGATAAATGTATCCTATTGAACTGTTACCTACGAAATACCTTCTCTCTTGAGTCACAGAATAATTCACAACCTAAGCACCAGGATTAGGAAGATTTTACCTCATTTCCCAAAAGACAAAAATAGTTACTGAAGTAGGAAGCTTTCCTGTCAGTCATATGAATAGGAATTCCTAAATATGTTAGTAATTATTAAATCTTCACCTTGTGATGAGCTAATTCAAGCTCGAGACAGTATCACCATCATACTTATTAACATGTATATAAACCCTCTATCTCCTTAGTATAAAATTTGTCTTATATTATTTTATTGAAACATCTGAGAATACTTCCCACCGCGTTACCTAATTCCATTTATAAATCTCTAGATCATCCTAAAACTTTTATCTATTTCCAGATGACCTCAAAGTAAAACTATATTAAAGAGAAAAATCCTTTTTATCATTTAAAAGCATGTAGAAACAACTTCTGAACCAAGCCCGTTTTATAGTTTGCAATTAATTTCAAAAAAAAATTAGTGTTTATAATATATCTGTCATCATCTGAGCTTAAAATTTCATAAAACCTGTGAACAAAATTTAGAATTTACAACTCGCAATGCTAGAGCACAACAATATTTTAGAGTTTCTTTCAAACTGCTTGAGTTTCATTTCTGACAAAACAGTTCTGAAAAACAAGTTCAAAGATGTTGATCTTTGATCAAAGAGTTTCAGAAGACCTTAATTCTGAATGCCACCTTTTGTATCTTAAATGTTATGAATTTTTTTCAGCCTCAATTTAACCCCAAATTTGAGAAACAAGAGCCATGGAAATTTTCTCAATTAGGATATGATAAATCAACAATTAAAAATAAAGCTTTCAGAAAAGTTAACAAAACTGATGGTAAAACAAAATTAAGAACTTAGTCAACGGGAAAACATTAAACCAGTTTAATCTGTTGCAGGCAAACTGGTCAAATTAGATTGAGAGGGTTATACAGAATCATTCATTGCAGAAATGAAATATTTGAGGTAGTAGTGTCTCAGTTTGGCTAAAGTTGTTTAGTTTATTATCTTAAAAATTTAAACAGGAGTTGTGCTCATTGAGATGAAGCATCTCATTTACTTTTACACCTAACAGCAGCTGTAGCATAATTGCATAGACCCCACTGCACCACTTCTAGCTCAAACACAACTTGGAGGGTTAAACAGACATCTGCAAAGACGCATTTCACTTCACAAGGTATTATTTAATATATATGTAAAGAAGAGTTTAATCCTCCTTATTAAACAAAAATGAAGCTCATTTTACTTTAACTGATAGATTACTGCACAGATCTTATATTTTATCAAATTTACATTGTTCTCTTAGGCTAAAAGAATTCAATGCTTTTAAATTTAGTATTCTAAGTGAGAAAGGTTGTACATATGTACAAGAGTTAAGGGTATGTTTTCCTATGTTTAGGTACCATGATGCTTAATCCCGCTTTCAGGACAGTGTTACTTAAAAGATGGGACAAATTAATTTAAAGGACCAATGCAGAAAGGAGCTCTCCTTTATGTCTTCATCCTTGCTTGAAAATACAGGAAAATTACAGCTACAGGGAAAAAAAAAGTTTGACCATGGAAGAAAAATTGTTGAACATAACATTTCAGAATTTGGACATAATAGTAACTGACTGTGTAATATTTTCCAAAGAGGCATCTACAAACAAATTTCAATCTCTCCAATCCTTTGATTTTTATTTCAATTTAATACAACACTATACTGAAGCAATTTAGTGTCCAATCTCTCTTCCATTAGCAGGTGTAAAATATTCTTTGTTTCTATATGGATGCCTTCATTTCAGAGTGTAGCTGTAGTGCATAACCACCCTGGCAGGTGGTGAAGCGAACCAATAGTGCTCTGTCAGCCTGAAGAGCTCTGACAAAGGTGCTGCAAAATGATCTCCCCTCACTGGTATACTAAATATCCTCTTGAGAGAAGGCTGACTAGCCATGAGCTCCAAAATGGAAATTTTTCCATTGTATGTGAGGAAAAATATTAAAAAAGTAATCCCAGCCTTTCAGTATAGCCCACAGACATTAGATCACTGATGGGAAAAACTTTGCTGCAGATGTTGAAAAGACGTGATGGGGAAAAGCTGGCTGCTGTGACTAATGGCAAACGTGAATGAACAGATTAAGAATGTGCAGAGAGGGATAAAACAATTGAGTGACAAGCAGAAGGGATTTCCAATACAGTGAACAAACACCAGGAAAGTATTCAAGACAGACAGGGGAAGATCAAGGCTAAAAGTCATTCTAGATGAAGATTGCTCTTAAAGCCAACAAGTCGTAAGGAGTAATTAATCCTTTAATTGAAAAATGGAGAACACAGAAGGCTGTTCTCAGCATTAAAAAAATCAAACCAAATGAACCAATTTCTGAATGAAGGAAATGGGTCAATATTCACTGACACCATAAAGGAAAAAGCTTGCCATGAAGGAAGATGGATGTTCATGTTAAAGATGGAACACAGCCATCCTGCTGGCCAGCAACCTTTGGAGGCCAAAGGCAGTAAACTGTGACTAGTTTTAAGTTTTTAAGTTCAAGGAGAAGAAAAATATGTTGAGGTTGATCCAGCCCTCTGTCCATTGCTTTACATGGAAAAGTAGATGTCCTGGCTGTTGGTGTCTCTCTTCCCTACTCTCAAGACTCTTCCGTGGTGTGGTTTGTTGCTTCTATTCTCGCCTGGGGAAACTTCCATTTATTTCAAAACCTCATCATCTTTCAATTATATAAAAGAAGGTTTTATTGACATTAACCACAGATGCATTCAAATGAGCTAAATCATTCATATTCCCACTTATTATGTCAAGCCAATATAATTTTATTGTCTAATTAGGTTAGAGAAAAAAAAAACTTGATGGAAGTAATCTGTGTGACTTTTTACTAGGAAAATGGGGGGACTACAGTCCAAGTGAAACTTCTGTATGGAAGGTGCAGAACTGAGCTGGAAAAGAAACACCCAGAAAGGAAAAATCAAAGATTATTTCACAAAATGAAGGAGAAATGAGAGTTTTGATGAAAAAGCAGGCACTTATAACATTTCTAAAATATAAAAACAAACAAAAATTAAATTTCCCTCTTTTCCTGGGAAATGTGAAATTCATAATAGTTTTTTAAAAATTTGGAGATGTTTAAGAAAACATGCAGTTGAGTAGAGATGGGAATTACTAGAGAGAAACCAAATACATAAATACCCTGCGAGGAATAATCATTAAGGAGGAGTACACCAGAAAAAAAAACTGGAGTTAAAGTAGATCACAAACAAAACATGTCTCAAACTAACAGTGCTGATACAAAAAGATGTCAGTATCAATGTGAAAGATATTAACAGATGCATTTCTATAGAACTATTATATAACATATATATGTTATTATGTTATATTATACTTTATATATGAATTACATAAAATAAGCATTTAATGTACTGATCCAGCCTACTGAAAGGTGGCAAAGTCTTTAAGGAAAACATAGATAAGCTCAATATAGTCATGAACCAGACTACAAGAATTACAGAGAGGTTAGGAAAATGGATGTGTAGGAAAGTTTGAAGCAATTCTGCTGTGCATTCTTGAAAAAACAAACACACAAAAATACTCAGGAGGGGAGTAAGATCAATCTTTTGACATGTAAAAGACTAATATGAAAAGAGAAGATGATAAGCTAGTGCTTAGGGTAATGGAAACACAAACAAAGCCTTTCTAACTAAAATTTTCATTAGATAATGGATGGTTTAAGGATGGTATAGCATTGGAATCTGCTATTTAGGGAAGTTGGTCTGTAAATAGTTAGATAGGCATGTGTCTATCGTGTAGCTGTACTTGATCTTTCTCCAGTGCAGGATCTCTGCCAGTCTAGTATTTCTATTTATTCGCAATGAATACAAAAGCTCACTCCACCTCTAAGTAACTTTTCCTCAGATCTACTTTTCCAACAGTGTTAATAAAGATATGTCTGCTCAGCACAGGGAGCAACCATGACTTAGCAACTATTTTTTTGCAATAACCAACCTTGTGCAAGACCACCAATTTCAGGCTCAGATGTGGTTGTCACCTTAGTAAAAGTATGAAAGTATGAAAAGTATGATGCTCCTTTCTCCCCCCATCCCAGTTTCTGGCATTGAATGTGGCTGAACCTGCTTCCCATCAGAGAAGTCATAGGACCATTACATTCAGAGATTAGTTTGCATTGCCTCTTCGGACAAGAGCTGCAAAGGCTGATGGCAGAAGCATGAGCTAATTCGCTCCTGTTCTACACTCAGCATACTTTACAGTAAAGCCACGGGACTGCAGGGTAAAAATCATTTGCCTTAAGACTGAAAGAGAAATCAAGTAGTTATGGTAAAAGCCTGGAATGCTGGGCTATTCAATCTGCATACTTTGCCATAGATTATGCAGCACAGAGCAAGACATTTAGTCTTTGTAGTTTCTTAGCTGCAATAACCCCATGTCTCTGTTCCCCCCAAAAAGTGTTACTTTTCAATCTCAGTTTTCCTAAAATCCAAGCTAGTTTCATTTACTACAGTAATTTCTGAGAAGACAAAGACAATTCAAAAAGATTCAGCCTTCTGAGGTATTTTTTCTGACAACACTCATATCAATAATTATGAATCCTTTTTTGTTTTTCTAATCTCAACAATAATGTACTTGGATAAATACAACAGACATCCTTAAAAATCAGATAATTGTATGCATTTCTTATGTCGTTCCAGCTATTGAGCAATCTTAGTTCCATAAATCATGGCACTGACTACATGAAGAGCTAAAAATGGTGTGAGAATTTGTTTCCGTCTCATGATTATATTGGTTTTAAAAAGTCACAAATCACAGTGATACTAACAACGGCAGAATGTTGGAAAAAATACCAATCCAGGCTTCAGTTTTATAGCAACACATACCTTTCTAATTCTAAGTTTTTGGGTTGGGTTTTTGTTTTGGGGTTTCTCCCCCCCAACTAAACCCTGCATTAAAAAAACATGTTGTGCCCTGAATATGCTTGTCTTAAAAAGGCCATTTGGTATTGTTGTATTTGTATGTCAAAGGGAGGACTGAAGTCTCAACAATTGTTAACCTCTCCCATGGTGAGCTAATAGAAGGTCAGAGACCCACATGTGGCTTGCAGCCTGGGGAATTTCTCTCAGTGTTCTGCCAGGGATGGGACTGCCTGAATGATTTCTCTCATAAGTTTTAAGCCATAAACTGCATCCTACTTGGCTTGCTGTGCCAAAACTGGACCCAAGGGTATCCAGAGTCTTTGCTGATGGGAAAAAATGAGTGCTTCCTATGGAAGCCACAGATGTTTTCCTGAGAGAGAGAGAGACAAAGAGAGCACAAGTGCCCTACTTTCCATTTCTGACTACCTGTTCTGGCAGCAGTTCCAAGAAAGGGGAAGGATAGAGGCAGGCATCCAGCTGCTTTCAATAAACCTTGGCAGCACAGGTAGTGAATGCCTAAACACTAAAAGTGTTCAAAACCAATTTTTTTTTCTGGATTTCAAACTATGAAAAGGTGAAAGCATGTACTAGTGCTCCACACTATCCCATTTTGAGCAGAAGTTTAGTTATCAGGATAATTACCCTAGATATGAAAGCAGAAAATTTTGACTGTTGAAAAGATATCACGCATAGAAGTGGACACCTGTATGAGTATAAATATATACATACACAGATATTCAAGAGGATATATAAAATGTGTATATCCTATGCCTTTTCTAGAAAGATTTGTTTCTTCCATCAGACAGTAGGCTGACTGTCACAATATGAATTTGATTTTGCATTGTGGGGCCATAGTTACCCCCAGTGTAACTCTGAAATCAAACATTTATGCAAAGTTATATTTTAATTTATTTGACCCAGAATTGTATTTAGATCAGCTGCCTCAGAAATTTCATTGTAGTTAAATTATATTAGGATGAGGGTTATGATACCGTTTAGTAATTATGCATACCTGCCATTTTTTTGCCTACACATACTAATGTCCAAAGATCTTTTCACAGATACACTTGATCAAAAGTCTGTGTTTCTGTTCAGGTTACATAGCTGGTTTGAAAGCTTTATACTGCCATTGTTCAACACTTTTCTCCACTTCTACCTTTTGAAGTATTATGTAAGTATTTCTTAAATGGGATTAATTAGTCCAGTTAAAACACAATAAATGAATGTAAGTAGAAACTGAATAGCAGATAGCTACAGCTGATAAGTAAACAGCAGGACAGCACATACATAAAATTGCAAATCCCCTGAATTTAATGGTTATTCATTTCTCAATTAATCAGCAGAAGCACTCAGAGTTAAGTTAAGCTCACCAGTTTATTTGCTTATTTTAGGGACAACTCTGTCTGTCTCATTCGTAGTTGCACCTGTTTGCTACCTGCAGTCAGTGCCTGCCCCTCGTGTTACAGCCTTTTTTCCTATGAAATGGAAAAACATCTGTCTGTCAACAAGGGAAATAGGCAGATGAATATTGGATGTCTGGAAAATCTTTGGGAAAGCGCTTTGGGAAAGAGTAGCTCTATAAAAGTGCTACTTTTCCCAACAGACAATCAAAAGGGCATTCTCTCCACTACACATCTGAAAGATGTTCACTTCAAGACACATCAGGCTGCTTGAACAGCCCCTGATCACTCTTCCTTAGAGCAATCCCCCTCCACCTCATTGCTCATCAAGACCTTTCACTTACATTCAATCCCTCCAACTCTTTGGGGTGTACCCTACCTAGACACCAGACACCTTTTTCTACATCAGCTGAGGGATCAAAATAAATTGCAGAGTTCTTGCTCTAAAAGACAAGCTGCTCTCCTAGCAGAGAGAGCAATAGCTTTGGCATGACAGTTTCCACAAAGGTTGAGTGTCTGAGCGCTTCTTCAAACCAGAGAAGCTTTAAGCTGGTGAAGCCAAGTCTAACAGGGAAGACAAAATATTCCTAAAGCATAAGGATAAGAAGTCAGTTAGTTCTCTTGGTGGTGATCTCATAGCTTAGCCATGTAGGCTTCTGCTCCCCTCTTAGAGATAGAAACCCTCAGCAAGATGGACCATATATGAATCCTTCTAGGTAAGAACAAGAGGAAGAAAGTGGTTTCACTGGACCAAGCCATGAGAAGTCAGCAAGCCTAAGCTTTTAAGAATGTTATGAATTCAGAAAAAGAACTACAGTATCCAAGCCACACCTTGCCTAAAACTCTTCAAACAGGGAAAGGTGTTGTGGGAATTTTGCTGCCTGTATTATACACTAGAGTTTGATTCTACCATGTCTCACTCCTTTGTAACTCATGTATTGCACTTCCAAATGCATCAGTGCCTCACTTTTCTGCTTTCTTGTCCCATTATTTTTAAAATAAAAATTAATACTCTAGCAGCTATAAAGTAAGCAATCCTTCCTTTTTTCTCCAAACTAATTGACAGAAGTCTTCAAAAACATCAGGTGTCTGCCCAAGATAAAGCGTTGTCTAGTGACAATAAGAATCAATCCCTATAGGTAGTTACCTATTTAAATGTAAGAATGAAACCATTTTTAATTGTTCATTAAGAATCAAAGAGGTTTTTCCGATGACTAATTAATCTAGGTAATAGTATGCTTATCTCTAGTTTTAGTTTAATTATTTGAAATACTTTGCTGTGCTAGCACTTTTAATTTTTACTCTTAAACTCATTCATAATGGATCCTTTCACATTTACTGAATTTATCCCCTTTTTTTACATCCTTCAAGCTCTCTCAGGATAGAATCTTTTTGCAGTTACATATTAGCCATATCATTCTTTCAGCAGTACTATAAAAACACACTGCTTTTTTCTATTTTGTGTAAGCCTGCAGACTTAAATACTGAATCATACAGAAATCTGGAAAAGGAGTGTATCATTATAATCATTAGAGCAAGAGAATGAAAGGAAACAGGATTACAAAAGTGTAGACACAGTTCTGACAAATTCATACATATATATGGGATATAAGAACTAATTTTACAACCCTTACTCACAAAATAATCTCACAGAAGTCTATAAGAGGACACACATTAAAAATACAGCATTAAGCGTGAAAACTTGAAAGAAATTCACTGGGTTTTTTCAGCAATGAGAGCAAAT
This sequence comes from Chamaea fasciata, assembly GCF_029207755.1. Lineage (NCBI taxonomy): Eukaryota > Metazoa > Chordata > Aves > Passeriformes > Sylviidae > Chamaea > Chamaea fasciata. The sequence continues at coordinate 124,663,169 of NW_027094086.1, read as the reverse complement.
ATTGCATCATAAAAAATGATGTTCTAATGAGTAAAATATCTGAGCAACAAGATAATCTTATAGAATAATTGTAGGCACATCTGCAGTGATGACAGATAATAGAATCTGAGGAGAGGCTATTAGAGACAGCTTGGAATATGGCATTGAGTCTTATGATTGTTAAAGAAAATACTTTCAGATACCACAAGATTAGTCTAAGGAATTTACTACTGATATCATAACGACACCATCAGAAAACAGCTCCTTAATTTTTGAATAAAGGAGAAGTTAATTGTTTAAAAAGGTTACTTAAAAGCACCTCCACCTCCTGCTAACTGGAGAAAAAGAAATGAACGAGCTACCAATAGATTCAACAAAGCTTATTGCAGTCTACAGTTTTATGTAAATGCATTTAAGAACAGGGAGAAAAGTGAAGAAGAACCAAACAAGTCTGAACACAGACACTGTATTTTTGAATAGACAACCCGGAGTTTTTCATTAAGTAAACCTGCGCAATTATCTAATTTAGATGCATAGGTTTGTTCTATCTGTAACTAGCAGCTTTCCACGGGACTCTCTCACAGGGCTGATTCTAATGCACAGATGAGGAACTGGATCAATTTGCTTTACTGTGCTCATCAGGCTATGAGCCATGCTAAAATGCTGAGCAACTGGAGCATGAGGAGTGACTCCTTAATGTTCTCTTCTTCCACACAGGGTGACCTGGACCTAGCACCTTCCAAAAGGACGCAACAATGGTAAAGGCCACTTTCTGATGGTATTTGGTTTCCAAAACAGGCCTTGAATGGGCTTCTTGTTAAGTTGTTCTCCCACACACATTCATAACAACAACATGTAATAATTGAAAAGCTGAAAATTTACTCTTCATAGTTTTGTAATTTTGTCCAGTGGTTTGTCACTTTTATGAATTCCAGGTCTGTTGATTCCTATGTGAATTTATATTCAATACTGAAATATAATTGTCTGGAAAATGTGAGATAGAAAGAAGTAGCATTTATTTAGGTATCTTTAATATAACTGACCAATTTTTGAGTAAAAAGACATATGCAAAACCAATTAGACCTATATTAATGATTTTATCTCCATAACACCTTAGTCTCTTTATGAAGCACTGTACTGGAACATAATTTAAAAAACAAATCAAATAATAGTTCCATTCTGATGGTGTAAATCCTTAACCAGGGAATTGTGCAGAATGTGTGGTTCATTGAAAAAATAAATAAAATTTGTAGTATGACACATATATCTGGAATTAGGAAATAATGGTAAAGACATATATCTGTCACTATTCTGTCAAAATGCACTGAGACTCATGTGGGATTGATACAACTGAAGCCTATATACTGAGATGAGGAGAGGAAAAACTTAGCAACCTAAAAGTTCTAACTCTGGATTTGTGTATGCTTTCTTGGGTGTTTTAGCATAGAAAAAAACCAACCAAAAAACAAAAAAAACCCAGTTCAAAATTATTTATCTCCATAAAAAGCTTTACTAAGTTTATGTTACAAAAAATAATTCCGTTCAATACATTTCATCCCTTCTGCTATACAAAAATCTCAGGCAATAGATTTGTTAATCAAAATTAATTGGCTGTTTCTGTATGGATTCTGCTTTTCCTGCAGATCACATCTTATTTCAAATCTTTGATGTGCCTGCATCATACTATTAACTCAATTTTACCTTTGTTAAACACATCTAACCTTGTATGAAGCCATCCTATTGTATTCCAGACATGTACCCTGTAAAAACCTGACAACTTTTGGGAAGGCAGTGCCTGAGACACGTCCAAGAACAGCCTCTCCTCTCTTGAGTCCAGTTGAACTCATCTGATCCATCAAGTCTAATACAACACTTTTTATATACTGGCCACAGGGCAAAACTACATACAGGTTTAACAGTATCCAAATATGCTGATTCTCCAGCTGATATAATAAATATTTAATTCTCTTGGAAAAACTGGCTGCTCATGGCTTAGAGAGACCCACCCCTTTTTTGGTAAAAATACCTGTTTGAATGACTGGCGAAAAAAAAAGTGGTTGAGTATAGACCTATATCCAGCTGGTAGACAGTCACAAGTGGTGTTCCTCAGGGCTCATTTTTAGGGTCAATTTCGTTCCATATCTTTATCTGGGTGAGGGAATCAAGTGTACCCTTTGTCACTTAGCAGATGATACCAAGATCAAAGGCAATGTTTGATCTGTTTGAAGGCAGGAAGACTCTGCAGAAGGATCTGGACATGCTTGATTGATGGGATGAGACCAACTGTATGAGGTGAATCTTCAAGAAAGCAATGTTCCAGATACTGCCTCTGAGTCACAACAACTCCAGGAAGCACTACAGGCTGAGGGCAGAGTACCTGAAAAGTTGCCCAGTGGAAAAGGACCTGGGTGTGTTGCTCAGCAGCTGGATGAACATGAGCTGTCAGTGTGTCCAGGTAGTCAAGAAGGCCAATGGCATCCTGGTATGTATCAGCAGCAGTGTGGCCAGCAGAACCAGGGAAGTGATTGTCCCTCTCAGCACTGGTGAGGCCTCACCTTGAATCCTGTGTCCAGTTTTGGGCTCCTCTCTACATGAAAGAGACTGAGGTGCTGGAGTTAGTCCAGAGAAGGGCAAGAGAGCTGGTAAAGGGTCTGGAGCCTAAGTCCTAAGAGGAGCAGCTGAGGAAGCTGGCATTGTTTTGGTCTGGAGGAAGAAGAGGCTCAGGGGAAACCCTATCACTCTCTACAGCTGAAAGGAGGATGTAGTAAGGCATGGGATCAATCTCTTCTCCCAAGAAAGAAGCAATAAGACAAGAGGAAATGGCCTCAAGTTGTGCCAGAGGAGGTTTAGATTGGATACTAGGAAAAATGTCTTCAGCAAAAGGGTTGTCAAGCACCAGAACAGCCTGCCCAGGAAAGTGGTGGAGTCACCATCTATGGAGGTATTTAAAAGATATGCAGATGTGATGCTTACAGATGGGGCTTAGTGTTGCACTTAGCAGTGCTGCATTAACAGTTGGCCTCCATGACATTGGACATTTTTTCCAACCTAACTGATTCTATGATTTTATGGACTGAGACTAAATTCCTATTTCTCAAAAAACAGCAAGCTGGCAAACCACTCTACCAGTGCTCCATCAAATATACCTCTGAATTCAAGGAATGTTAGGTTGCCATTCAGAGGAAAGAGAAGATCTGAAATCTGCCATTGCCAGGACCAACATATGGTGAAAGAAGCACTACTCAGAAAGAATCAACTCTTGTCTCAAATGACAAGCAGCTCAAGGAAGCTTATTTACTCATATTGAGCCAGTAATATCTTCTTAAAGAGATAACAAAAAACTAACAGGTCAGATACATCTGCATGTTGGTATAAAACCCTTGTTAAGCTTACCAAAGTTAAAAAGATAGGCTCTTGGGACACATGACAAACATATAAAGCCCACTTGCCTCTTCCCTAGAACAGCAGTAGAACTACCATAGTTCTTCTAAGGAAAATGCTCCTCAAACACTAATGGTTATGACTTCCTTCATGGTTCTCTCTTTTTATTTTTTTCTTTTCATTGTTGCACTTGACATCTTGCTCTTGCACCAAAAATTGCACCATCAACAGCCTTAAAATAAACAATAATCTCCTGCTGGTTTTAGTTCTTCCCTCTTCAACCACTTTACCTTGTCATTCAGTCTCTGTTGGTATTTGTGTACTAATGCCTGGCCTGGCATTCCACCTGTTGTAGGAACTACCTGCGTGTACGTATCCTTTATGAGACTCTTACCCCTCAAATACTCAGTTCCCATCTTGGACAGCTCACATTGGACCAAATCTGTGAATATGTGGATGGTGATAACACACCAGGATGAATCATGGGGCAAAAAGGTCAGAAAGAATTTTAGCCAATGAAAACAGTACTAAGGATTTATATACTTGTATCATTAAACTGCTTTATAAGCAATAGTTGTTTTTAAATAGGAAAAAACAACGCTTTTACTTTATATTGGTATGCCATTGAAACCCTGGCAGAAAACTGTGACTAAAAACTCAGATTGTATCAAAAGATCAAAAACCAAACCAAAATAAAATCTTGGATAGAGGAGTTTGCAGGTAGCATGTAGTTTTCTCTAACTAGGGCATTAAAGGACAAATAGAAGCATTACGTGTCCCCTGTATGCGAAGGAAACATGATCGATCAGTTTGGAACTTGGATGGTTATCCTTCTCAGTTACTGCAGTGATGTAAACCTTATATACACACATACCACTAGAAATCCATTACCTATATCAATTCCACAATAAAAAGCATAAATGTACAGGAGTTTCATGCGATAAGGGTATTGGAAACATGACTGGAAGAACTTCTTGAAACAAGTTTGGTTCCTACAGTGATACGAAAACACACAAATATTTTGTCCAGAAAAGCCTACAGAACACAACAGAAGCTGAAGTATTTCCTCAAGTGCTGTGCTAAGCTTCAGTCTGTAATAAAATCACAAAATCTACAACACCTATATACAACAGAAAGATCAGGGAAGTCACGGTGACACTCAAAGAAGTACACATACAATGGGATTACAGTTCCTAAAATTCATGGGTGTATAAAGCAGCTTTTCTCTTTATGTTTTTGCTGTAATCTAATAACATACTGCAAAATAGAAATATATTTTCCATATCAGAGTTTCTGAAGTGACTAATGTAGCCTAGAGTGTGCCTTGGAATTTTCTAGAAAGAATATATTCTAAATTACACAGCGTTGTAGTTAACTTTTTTCTTTTTTTTTTTTTTTATTTGTATAAACAAATTACTCCTTGGAACATTTGTGTAGTTTCCGTAACTAAATGTGTGGCCTAGCAATCTGTTGCAAAAGATTTATTGTGCATATTTTTTCATGGAATGCTTAGCTGAAGCAGCACTCATATTAACGAATGCTGAAAAAAAAAGGAAAGAAAACATATATGTTGATAACATTTCCCTTAAAGGTTTTCTGCATAGATAGAATAACAGTGTGGCACGGAACTACAAATAAAACTGAAATACAAACAAATGAATTGACATAAACAAGTAAAATGTATCAAGGAAAATGAAATGCATGTAGTAAACTTCAGCTATAAATCCTAAATTTTGTAACTTAGAAGAAAAAAATAAAACCCCAACGTATCTTTAAACCAGAAAAGTGGCGTGGAGGTTTATCAATATTAACCATCTGAGTGGCCAGTTCAAACTGGCCACTCAGGTATTTGTTCCTTTCATGCAAGAACTCAGTAGTGCAGTTCAAACAGATAGTGGATCAGGTTGAAAAAATATTCTTTAAGAAATCAGGTATGTTTTCATAAAACTCCTGAAGATGCTTTCTTCCTGAGAAAATCAGTGCACTTGGGAAATACGTCTCATTGAGATGATTAAGCCCCTTTGAAGTTCTTTTCTGTGACAAAGCAATCTTGCCAGGTTGGTATGCTAAGAAATGGACATAGAGACATGTTGCAAAAATTAATCCCTTTTGCACATAATCACTAAAATAACAGTAACTTAAGTAATCAACTCCTGTAGGTTGGCACCAGGAGCTTGTTTTCATTTTTGTTTGCTGTTGCAACATCTCTTTAACAAGTATAGAGAGTAATCTTATTCAAAGCCTTCATGTAATTTAGGGTTGATCTTTTGTTTTCTTACTAAGAATTTGGTTTTGGCTTTCTTGCAAGTTAAAGATTATGAATTTGGACATGAAACATCACCAGTTAGATCTTTTTGATAATTTGCAATATATATACACACTGAAATTTGTTGTCTGAAAATCTCAAGTTTTAAACAATTAGCTGTCTTTTATTTCCTGATGGTTAATATTTATAAAATACCTAGAAGTTCTTTCTCCATCTGTTATAACTATAAACATATTTTTAACTTTGTAAAATTGGTATAAATAACATGAAATCATAAAAAGTAATCTTTTCTACTCATTCCTCAAGGAATAAGTGGCTACCAATATGCATGACTCCAGAGAATGAAGCACCAATAGTAAAAATCCAAATGACTAATTTTAGTGTCTTTAAATGTTGTCTGTTAATTTTTTTTAACATTTATTTCTAATCTTAGTAACTAACAGTGTTAATGGAATTTTTTAGACCAAATTTATCCCTTTGGTTTTCTGCTCGGTTGTTATTTAAGTGATATTATCAGTCCTGTCCGAATGATTAATAATTTATGTTAAACACAAACAAAATGACCACTTTGGTAATCTAAACTTTAGACCTCAGTTCAGTATTTCCAAACTGTCCCTCTGACCTGTTAGCTTGTCTGCATTGCCACCTGGAGGGCCTCTCAGCAAAGTCAGGTTGAATTCCTCGGGTGAGATTCGGTGTCAAGACTCCAGGACTTAAAGCAGCCTTTCCTGCCGCAGGAGGAGACCCCACTGCAGCTTCCCACTGCCCCCCACAAGAGGCAGCCCTGGAAAGTGCCGAGACAGCCTGGAAAATGTCTAGAAGCCTAACCAGGTGTTTGGTAATTAAAGCAAACAGGAGATAGCCTTCCCTAACTTCCCCTTCCCTCCACACTCTCTTTTACATTAGCACACATACTAACGATTAAATTAGTTGTGTTAATCATGAAGGTCTGACACTGGCTTAGTTAGAAACCACTTATGAGAAGCTGAGGAGATGAGACTACAGCTCTTTGAAAGCCAAAAGCAAAATGAAGAAATTTAAATTCTCCAGTTCAGCTGCACTATCTAAAATAGTGGCAAATAATTAGGAAAAAAAAGTCAGTCAAAACTTGGACCATTTTTAAAAAAGACAAACCAAAAAATCCCCTACTGATTAAATATAGAGCAAACGATACCCACAAGTCATCATATTTGGGAAGAAAAATAAGATTATGCTACTTTGAATGACTGTGAAGAAAAGTCTTTTATAACAACCAAAGATAGAAAACTGTTTTTAAAATAATGGAAACACAGTACATTTGTAGAAAGTATCAATAATATCTGATAGCAAGAAAAAATCCTGTTTTCCCCAAAATGACATATTTGCAAGAGCAAAAGTTTTCAGAAAAAAAATTTAAACCTTTTCCATATGTCCCCTAAAGACACATAATATTCCAGGCTAATTTTGGTTGCAAGTCTAGCTGGTCAAGCAGATACTTGTTAGTCAGAGCAGATCAGATCAGAATCTTCCCACAGATCCAAGTCATTGTGTATTCATGAAATGAGCAGATGCTACCTGACACACAGAGAAGACACTGCTGCACCAGGAAAGAAAGGCTGCTTTTGCAGATGTGGGATCAGTATGAGTCCAGAAGATAACTCCAGCTAGTGGTTGCATTATTTCTTCAAATGCAAGGAATTGTAATGAAATAGATTCAAACCTTACCCTATACACAATGGGTGAGTGTGAACTAGATAAAACACGAAGGAAAATCTTGAAAAGTCAGAACAGTAGGTTTTGGCAGAAAACACCATCTGTTATGGGTATGAAAATAATATCATAGGTACAGCTGTGTGTCTCACAAGAATAGCCTAAGGAGATAGAAATGCAAGTGGAAACAGAAAAAGAGAGAAACAAAAAAGTCATTTTAATAAAAATAAAGCTGAACTTTCAGGAACTAGAGAAATCACATGGAATTACTGACAGAGCGTTATTACAGAAGTTACTTCTGCAAGAGGGCAGTGTTTTGACTGCCTGTCACAGCACCTGGGCATGAGGAACCTTTCTTTGGCCAGGTACAACACCTTCTGCTGCTCTTATTCAGAGTGGAAGACCTCAGTTCCTGACCTTACCTCTTTTCTAAAGCTATCTAGAGATGGATGCTATTACTGAGTTGCATCTTAGTGCCTGGATTGGAGATCTCTTGCAGTAACTGAGTGAAAGCACTGGTTAGAAGAAATTGCTGCTAAGCTCCTTGTATTTCTACTGTATTTAAGGAAAAGAGAATTAATCTGGATGTAAATATTTATATCAAATAGAAATCCTAACATAAGCATACCATTTCATTATCCCAAAGCCTCACATTGACGGATGTGAATGAAATCTTTATAAAATATTCGGTAGACTTAAATGCCTATGACTAGAATATAAAACATGAAGGATGAAAAATAAGAAAACATTCATGCTCTGACAGAAAAACATAGGACTCTGACATAGAGGTGGGCAGGGTAGACACAGCACACAATAAAGCATATAGTCTCCGAAACAGTAAGAGCTTACTTTAGCATGCTTTAGCATGCCAAAACTACTAATCTGGTTTAGTGTTATGCTGGATACTGCTTTCTTATTTATTTCTTCTACAGATTTCTACACAGGAAATTAAAGTCTGTACTTACTATATGGCTGTTACTTAACTGTAACTGTTAGGCTTCAGTTAAAGTCTCTTTCTTTAGCAAAAGCGTGCTAAAATATAACAAATCAATAAGCTGGTTGAAACATGTCATGAAGGATTGATGTGGAAGCCAAAGATTGCTTCCTACTGATGGGAGAAGCCTTTCTGTAAATTACGTGTTTCTTTTAAATAAATGCCAAATCTATGAAAAAAATGAAATTCTTAAAAAACCCAAAAAAACCACAGCAAAGAATATGCAGTGTATATAACGGGACAGAGAATTAGTGAAGGGACAATCCCTCAGGCCAACTTACGTGCTAGATATAAAAAGAAAACAATGTGGGGAAGAAGAGAAAAGAAAAAGAGTAGAGCCAGGAAAAGGAAAAGCAGAGATTTAGAAGAGAGGCTACAGGAGATAGTGTTTGATGAACATCATACATAAACAAACAAAAAAAAAAAAAAAGGAGGAAAATTAAGGGAAGAAAAAAATCAACAATAATAGAAAAGAAAATTCAAAAAAGGAAGGGACAAGTATGAAAAAAATATTTGCAATTACTCATTCTAAAGTTGTGCAACAGAAGGTAAAAAAATCTCCATGTACTCCCTTTACATAGTGCATATGCCTTTCCTTTGCAACCTTTGCAGGCGAAAAGGCTTGCTGGTATTTCATGAAGTCCAGGTGTACAGAGTGGCTACACTGTCACCCAGTGGCAGACTCTGCCATCATTAGTGCTGTTCTGCTGGAGAGGACAAGGGTCATCACAACACCCTCTAACCTGGGCATTTCTGCAAGAGCACCAAACCATTTGGCTGTCATTTCATAAAGAAAAATTCATTTGACAGAAAAAGGGTTAAATTTAATACAGCTGGACAGCTGAGCAGCTGCTTTCATGATTTAAATAAAAATAAGCTGAAATCCTTGCTGTCAGCTCAATGATATATGACTTGTAATGGGATGTTTCCAACCTTTTCTTCCATATGGTCGCCTACGTTAGGTAATACACACAGCCTGCAGTGCAACCAGCTTCTCAGAAAACATCTGGGTCCCATTCCTGCTCTCTTAGCTTCAGTGTTGCCTCCCACAAACACAGATGATTCATAGGACAACATCCCTTTGGTTAAGGATCAAATTAGGACATTTCATTGATAATTTTATCATGCAACCCAACTGGAGTTATGGGAAAATGGAACTAATTCAAACAAGAATTTCTACACACATATTTCCACCCTCCTATCTTCAGTTGATAAAGTTAAGATTTCAGAAACAGATTTTAATGACTGCTTAGGAAAAAAAGAAAAGAAGAAAAAACTAGCCTATCTCCTGGGAGGAATGCATTTCCGCTTGATTTCATCCACTCTCTTGCCCAGTTTTAGAGTATTTCCCCCTTTAAAAATGTGTTTGCTGACAGGAAAATCATAACATTATACTTATTTCTAGAAGCTGAAATCAAAGCCAATTATTTCTTCTATTGATAAGAGATTAGGATCTGCTTCAAGTAAATTTTTTCATGTTGAAAAAATATAATGGAATAAAGAGGAAATGGACAATCTGCCCTGGAACACATGTGGTGACACAGGCTGGCTGCCTGGGGTTCTGCAAAGGAAAGATGAAGTTAGCAAGTATCAGCCAATCATTTCCTTGCTATAGGTCCCCAAATATTAATTCAGTAGGCCTTTGCTGTTCCATTACTTCAGTTTTTGTGGTCATGCTTTCGAACAAGAAGAACTGACAATGCCAGAATTTATGCATCAATTCACTGATTTGCACAGCTGGTTGCCCATAGCAATTGGTGGTTTTGTGTGAATGCCTCTCAATCATCTTTTCCAGCACACTTTAAAATCACCATGAGTTGCTTTGGTGTGATGCACCATATGTACCAAAACAACAACTGATCTATTGCACTTTCTGTCCACTCAGTTTTTTAAAATTGTACTTTTTCCTCCCTCACAATTTTCGTGAATGACAGAAAGTGGATTAGGGACAGAATTTAATCAGTTAACCATTATTAAATAATAAGACAGTAGCTTGCAAATGCATCTATATATAATTTGATATTAAAGCGTAACTGCGTTAATTCAGATAAGTCAAAACAATATAAGGATACCAACTGAATAACATAAGAACCCATCAGAATGACTCTATGCTTTTCTCTGTAGCACATGTATACTTTGCTATGTGCAAACATAAAATTTAAAATGCTGAAAAAAGGATCAGATTCCTGTCCACTCTATGTCCCAAGTATAAAATAAGATAAAGCATAAACCAGCAATAGTCTCCCAGGGACAGACGCATACAAACACACTCCTAAACTATTTTTCCAAGAATCATGCAGGGTAGTGCTGGGCCACCACCATGGCAATCTGCTCACACCACAGATTCACTGGGTCATGATCCTGCCCATAAGGGGACAGAGATAGGCTACTCTAGGGCAGAATGAATCTGGCTTTCAAGACTTTCTAAAGCATGCCAGGCTTGTCAGTGTGGGTCCCAGGGCAGATCAGAGTCAGTGCTATCAAAGACTTACAGCTGCCCTACTTCCAGCTGCCAGTTCTGTGATGTAAGCACATCACATACAGCACACACTCTCACCCAATGTGTTACCAGAATTTACTGAAAGAAAAAATCAAGGGTCACCTTTGTTTCAGAAATTCTGTATTTATTTTTGTGCAAAGATCTGCTGGTGCTTTTGTTTTACTGACAGTTAGAAATCGCTGAAAAGCTAAAATTGTGATTAGCTCTGCTATAAAATCTGTCTAACACAATAGCATGTTCTAGAATGACTGAAAAAAATACGTAACAGGACAGACACAAGGCTAGCTAGAAATATGTTGGGTTTACTACTAACTTACTTGAGTAATTTTTTCTCTCATTGAGTCATGATTTTTCTGTCAATTGAAACAATGTTCTGTTGACTTGCTGGGAAACAAACTCAAATTTAACAGCTTATACTCAGCAGCTCAACAAACTGGTATCAAAAGTCATTGACAGCTGAGCTGGGGATTGCTCTGCCTGGAGAAGAGAATACTCTGGGAAGACTTCCAGTACCTAAAAGGGGGCCCACAAGAAAGCTGGAGAGGCCACAAAGCTTTTACAAAGCCATGTACAGATTGGGCAAGGGGTAATGGCTTTAAACTGAAAGAGAGTAGGTTGAGATTAGATATGAAGAAGAAATTCTTTACTATGAGAGTGGGGAGGCACTGGAACAGGTTTTCAGTTAAGGGTTTCACCAAGAAGGGGTGGATGCCTCATCCCTAGCAGTGTTCAAGACCAGGTTGGATGGGGCTCTGAGTAATCCAACCTAGTGGAAGGTATCCTGCCCATGGCAGGAGGGTTGGAATGAGAGAATCCCTAGAGTCCTTTCCAACATAAACATTTCTACGACTCCTTGATACATATTAGACCATTTAAGTCAAACAGGAATGATAGGAATGCTTTTCAGAAGTAAGATGAAGTGCAACAGAATTTTCCACGTTATACAGACTGCTGTAAATAGCAGATTTCATGGAAATCTTTAATTTTTCAGTTTTGCAGGAAGGTATTTCATGTTTTCTCTAACAGGTCATTCACTACTGGAGACAAAATGCAATTTAAATCACTTTTCCTCTATGTGATATAAATTTTTACTCATTTTGGATATATTTCACTTCATAGTAAAATGCAACACAGTAGAAAAATTTAAAAATAATACAAAGCTTAATTTGAGTGTTCATTGCCAAATTTTAGCACTAAGATCAAATATGCATCATCTACGCCAGAAGTGATTTATGTGGAATGCTATAATGCACAGAGGAATTCTGCTCAGTGAATGTTTTCTTCTGTGCACTAAATGACTAAACTTCTGTGCACCTTATCTGCAGATTGAAAGTGATGGAAATAGAGAGCAGAGTGATCATACCACTAGTAGTGGAAACACCAAGAAAGAAAGCCATCAGCTACCAGTGCATGTGAGAATATCCTTGGATAAGGCACACATGCTCATTTCTTTGCTGCTGACACTCAGAACTGCAAATACTATACAATTCCATAGAAAGAAGGTGGCTGAATTGAGGCAAAGAGGTTTCGGTTGAGGAGAAAACAAGATCACAGAAATAGTACACCTTCCTTGTTTTGTTTGCTTTGGTTTGTTGTTTTTTTTTTTGTTTGTTTTTCTTTCTTACTCATAATTAGTTTTGAGAGACTTTGAAAAGGTGTGGAGGACAAGGACAATACATGAAGACAATGTATACTAAATACCAGCTACCTGCTGAATACTGAAGAAGTTACACTAAACCACAATACATTTGTGGCCAAATTCTCAGCTTCCTTAAACCTGCCTCAATGACTGAAGGGCTTAATGGTTAGCCTCTTTCAATTTCATCTCACTTGTACTTTATGAATCTGAGTAAAATAATACAAACCTAATGTTTCAATAAGTTCTGAATTCAGAGCTTGATACCTGCAGATATTGGTATGTCATTTTTGCTGCCAAAGCTAAAACCATAAAAGGATTAAAAACTGCATTCAATTCTAAATAGAAAAAAAAATGCTATCATAAATTTTCACATAAGACTCTACAACATGTAAAAATGGGGTTAATTCTAATCAGGTGGCATACTTAGGTTTTAGTTTTCCTTTCTTGTGACTGCTTCATTCCCTCATTTCATTTTTTCCTTCCCCAGACATCATTTTGATGGTGTTACTCTTAAGAATCAGCCATGACAGAAGCACAGAAAACAAACAAGCAAAAAAAGCAGAATGAGTCAACATAAACAATGACAACAGAATTATGAATTTATCTAAGAACGATTTCCAGTAGAAAGTCAAGCCAGTAGAATTGTGTGTAGACCACAACAGCATGCATTCAAGGAACTGAATGTGTATGAAACAAAAAGTACATCAGGGTGATGTATTTTCTTTTCACAAGGCGGGGTATCCAACCCATCATATATACAGAACTTTTCTAAAAATTTCTAAGACTATTTAGCTAAGAATTATCAATACTATAACTATGACCTACCTAAAGCATGGAGCAGAAGGCCTTTCCATGAAGAAAAATACGTATTTGAAGGATTTTTGGAAGACCATTTAACTCAAAAAGGAATCATAGGCATGCCTTTCTCAAAAATACACATACATCTGCAATTCTTTAAGATTCAGCTAAATGTGCATAAGCATTTACAAAACCATAAGCAGATGACAGATTTAGAGTATAAGAGAGTAACCAGAAGGACCAGCAAACTAGAAAAAATTCCATTTTACTCCTGTGAAAAATAGTATGTTTTGATGGGTGAAATCCCGAGGTGACTTGTGTCCCTACTCCTACCCTCTCCTTAATGAGACAGCTCAATGAGGTAACACAGGAAGCTGCAGCTTCTGAACAATATTCTCAATATCGTGTTATTGTGTACTGGGGTAAGCAATTAAAGTGAAAAAATGTAAAGAAATTCTTCTAGTAAAATGAGTTCCAGCAATTTTTCTTCATCTGCTTAACAGACACTCTGAGGCAAGAGATTTCAGCAGGAAGAGTTACCTAATCTAAAACATTCAATTCCTGCCTGAACTGATTATCAGGATATTCCCAGGTCATATCCCCTCATTTCTATTTCTTGAGATAAAAATAAATTTTTGAGAACATTTTTTTAGGACAAAGAGGTATTAGGGTGATTTTTCTTGTCCCTAACAGAGTTCTCAGACTGAATATATGTATTTTTCACCACTTAAGAATTTCAGAAAGAACCACAACTCACTATTAACCTTTGGACTTCCTATACAGCCCTGAAAAGCAATTCCTGAAATATCCAGGGCCACAGCAATATCATTCTGCTATACACTGCTCTCACAGTTATATATGCAGTCACTATAGTTCAAGACATGCTGGCCATGTTCCCTTTTCTAAAGGAAAAGCTTCATTAACAGAGTGGAGGTTTTGAAGATGGCCTTGAGTTGTTTATCATTAGCCTGTGATTCAAGGAAATGTTCACTTATGTTTGCTTTTGTTGGTGAAACACAGAAGGTTTGAAAATCCTCTGAAAAAATCAGGCTAAAGTTCAGTAACCTGTTCCATTAATTCCACCATGAAAGCCTAAATACAGAATAGGATATTGAATTTCATCATCTTCTTTTTCTCTCTACATAGATATTTTCTTCCAGGACTCATTCAGCACATAGTATCATAGGCAAGACCCAGAATATTTGAATGATTTTTTTTTCCTTATCAGGCTTAGTAATAATCACAATTCTTACTTTAAAGAAAATGATAACAACAAAAATTATCATAGAATAACATTGAATAATAAGAGTAAACTATGTACCCAGAATTGAAGTTAATTATAAAAGGAAAGAGAACGTGTCCTGAAGCCTAGGAGTTCATAACATTGCTGGGTGGGGACCAGGATGGTTACAGGAGGGAAAAAAGCCTGGAGTGTGGGAGATAATGCATGTCCAAGGACCTGCAAGGGTGGATAAAAGTTTCAACAGGAAGGTCAGAAAGAAACAGTTGGCAAATAGGGGTGGAATAGCATTCTTGAAGAAGGCTAATGGCAGAGACCTGGGTTTGAACTAAGGCTAGCTTGGGGAATTTTGTTAATCAAGTTGGAAGTTAGAAGCATAGTACTGCCAAGAATACGATGCTTCAGTGATACAAAGTGAACTTTAAGAATACATAAAGTCATTGGACTAAACACTTCCCTGATGTCTGGGAGAATTTAAAAAATTGTAAGGTCTGGGCATAAACAAGCAAAAAAACTTGTAAAGCTTATTTTGACTTTTCAGGTACTCAAGGTCTAACCTTTGCAGGCAAAGACAAGTGCACCTTCAGATACTCTGCCTGAGATGTGCAGGCTCCATGAAGTACACACAGTGTTTCAAAATTACCAAAACCCCCAGTTCATAAATACAGGCAAATGGAGGAACGATCCACCTAAGACACTTAATAGGAGGCTTAGGCCTCTCTCTCAAAGACGTAGGAGTGAAGGACATTCTTTTCTACCCTTCAACATTTTCACCTCTTCTTTGGATCTGAGTGCCTGGAAACGTTATTCATTTTAAAGTAAAAACTGGAGGAGAGTCTTGCACCTTCTGATGTTCAGTATGACCACTGAACCACAGAGAGAAGAAGTACAGATTTTTGGCTTGATCACTCAGTTTAGCCCTCACAACTGAGTTCAATTTCTTCACAGGATGTTGAAAACGTTGGTACAAAATTGAGAGCATCAAGCAAAAGTCCAAGAATGCAAGCATCCCCAAAAGGTACCTTGACCCTCTCCTTACCACTGGAGGCCCTAATTATAAAAGTATGGGCAAAATCAAACAGCAGAAAAGCATGGTGACCTTGAATCTTCCTTTCAAGTCCCAGACAGATTTGAGAAGGGCATTGCAGCTGCTACCCTTTTGCTAAGTGTCATGGGTTAAACCACTGACACTTGTAGTAGCTAGGCTCACTTCACTGATACACCTGAGAAATGGGCAGAGTTGATGCTGACCGTATTAGGAGAGCTGTAAATCAATTCACTTATGATGATCCTTGATGCAGTGTTTAGGTAACTGTGGTCTAAACCTCACCATATTAGTATATCCCAGCAGAATAAGTGAGAAATAACATGTCTGAGACTGTGTGCAGCCTGACCAGCAGAGCTGTACCTGAACTTGTCTGGTCTGTACTTTGATGCTGAAAACCTAGTGGCTTTGGCCGTCTCCCCAACTGGCTACCACAGAGCTTTAGGGACAAATTTTTCTGCAGCATCAAGTGTAGTGAAGGGCAGAGGGAAAAAGGGAGAATTTTGGTATGACTCAGAAACTGGATGTAGTTGCATGAAAGGTAGTCATGTAGGTATCTATCCCTATTGAACTTTGAAATTATTACTAGTGATAGTTTGCACATTAATGAATCTGAATAACCTTAGACATCTGGTAAAAGTATCTTGTGGAAAGAAAGCACATGAGGGATCTTCTTTTAAGTGAAAAACAGTCATTTAGAAAGTAGTACTGCTTATAAGGATTACTCCAGCATCCAAAACTTACCATATATGCATGCTCCTCTGGATACAAGCTACACTGATTTATTTCAAATACACTTAAATGAAAATTTTCCAGGAAACAAACTCAGCAAAATGCATACTGAAAATAAATTTCAAGAAAACAATGAATGAACTTGTAATGGAAAGGAAATATTTAAATTAACTTTTATTTTGCATATGAATCAAAAACTGTATGTTTTAAAAAGTCTAACTGGATGAAGAGTAACTATTAAATTTTAAATGCTATTAATTGCCCTTGGGTAATTATGAGGTAGGTAGCATATCTTATTTTTAAATGCAAAATGTATTGTAGAATGGTATAGTTTGCATTCAATATACTAATATTAAAAATAATATAAACTGTATGACTGCAGCATGGTGGAATTTGGCTCAGAATTTAAAAGAGAAACTCTTTCCATAAGACACAGTAAAGAATATCATATTTAAATAAGTTTAAGATGTTTTCAGTCTATTCTGTTTTACTCAAGACGAGGTTTTCTTCTTCAAAACAGCATAAAAAGAATTATATTTAAATAAGTTTAAGATGTTATCCGGTCTATTCTTTTTTTCCTTAAAAAACATAATTCATCTGTCAATGAAGACAATTAAATTGTTTCTCAAAGTTCCCTTCCACAAGTATAATGAAAATACCATTCCTATATAACCTATCAAAAGAAAGGAAAAAATCTCACATTCTATTATGACAGACAGACAAAATTGCCTTTAAAAATAAAATTAAAAGGAGAAAGCAATATGATAGCTTCACAGGTTTTGCTGACCATCAATAAATGTCAAATGAAATACAGTTTTTAAATCAGCCATTTTGAGACATATAGCAGAATGACTCAGCAGAGCAATACCTTTACAATTTAAAAAAAACCACAAAGAACACCTGCCATTAGCACCCTCCTCCACTCTCTCGCCCACACAATATTTTTCTATAGCTTCTTTTTAAATATATAATCATGATTTGAGAGAGCAGTGTATTTTGTTACTCTGACCAGAGTGAAAACGTAATTATCATTCTGTTTCATATTTTCTTGAAAAACAAAAAAAGGCACATACACAAAAAAAAAAAAAAAGAAAAAAAAGAAAAAAAAAAGCAGACAAAAAAAAGACAAAATATCCCCAAACACAAAACTGATTAGGTTAAATAATACCAAGATGAAAATTTCTGACATACAGGATGTCTGTAGTGTCAGTCACCTTCAGGGTGATCACTACAGTTCACATACCTTAAGGTAATATCATGATACATTTAGACTACAGCAATAAAGCAGTCTTTTAGAGCACAGGGGTGCTTCTAAGGAGAGAGAAAAAAAAATAAAGAAAAGGGAAAGATTTCTAAAGTTCACTGGTTATATCTGGTTCCACTGAATGCAGAATATTTGAACCTGCAGAGAACCCAGTCATCCATCATTGCTGCAAGCCCCAGCAACATGGTCTCAACAGGACATCAACATCATCTCCAGCTCATTCACCACCATCTACTTTTTTAAACACTTTGCATATCCACAAAGCGTCCCTAATCATCTAACATGCACAATGAGTTTGTCCTTTATTCTCCATCTACTTGCAAAGTACATTTGCTATGCAGCACTTTCATCTTCAGATGCACAACACAATTTGAGATAACCTAAATCTGCAAAAGTTCCCAAGATTTTTTTACATTCAGCATAAAGAGAATTTGTAATATTTCTTTCTCTTCAAACCTCTGAATTGGAAGAAAAGTTGTTCCCACAGGAAAAGATACTTGGGCACATCTTCTCTTAAAGTTCAGAAAAGGAAAACAAAAAAATTTCTTAAGCAGAAAAACTAGGACATCTTGAAGGTAATGCTCTTTTCAGTCAATTAAATCCAAATCCTACAAAACTGTTTGACAATATGCAAGCCTTGTGTGTGCATGCCTTTTACTTATGGACTTGGAGGAGTGTGGCGGGGGGACACAAACCAGCCAATTACTTATATGTTTCACCTAGGAAATGGAGTCAAGCTAGAGGGAAATTTGAACTCTATGATGGTTGCATGCTGGTCTAAACAGTGTTGGCAAGGGTTGGGGTTTTTTTAAATGTCATGCTAATAAAGTGATTTAGGTGTTCTATCAATACTGTTTGACTTGACAGTACCGCAATTCAGTGACTAGGGACAATCCTGTTGATTCTGAATAACTGTTGATGTAGAATGACCATGTACAGATGCTCTTGAGATTTATACAGCAGACTAGGTTTGAATGCATTAAAATGCAGAAATTCTCCCTGCAGAAGAAATGAAAGGAGTTTCTGAGGGAAGTTAGAGTGTCTGTAGCTCGTAATTTGAGAAAGAGTATGTTTGCCCCACCTTCAGATTAAGGGACGATTTATGGGCATCTTTGTAAACCTGAATGAACAAGGAAAATCAGATTATATTAAAAAACTCACTGTCCCAGCAGAGGTATGGAACTTTCTGCTGCACTGCTAGAACTCGGGTCATTTGGAAGTAGTTTGATAGACTGAATGATATATTAGAAAGAAACATGGATTTATTTCATGCTCCTGCAGTGCTGAAACAGCGAATGGTTTTGTTAAGTAGGTGATTTTTCTACTTTAAAAGCCCAGTTTCATACCAAAAAAAGACCCATTTATGAACTCAGTTATACAGTCACAGATTCATTTCCTGTCTTTATATTTCCAGTTTGCTTTCAAAGTTATTCCCTTCTTCAGTTTGCCTTTTAAAGGAATAAACTGCTATTGAAATTGTGGGGGCAGAAAAAAAAAATCACATTTCCTCCAATGCACTTGTGAATTTCATTATATGTAAAAAGCAGTTTTTAGTTGCAGAAGCCAATATTGCTCAGAGGAAGTTGAGTGGAGGGGCAGCTGGAGGTGAATGGCTGGTCTATACTTTCTGTGACCTGTCAAGCTGAAGCACACGCATGTGTAGGCCACTGACAACAGAATGAACCTAAAAAAGGTGGAAAATTCTTCTGGTGTCAAGGGAAAAGCCTTGGAGGATTAGTTGAAAACACTTGCAACAAATTGCTGAAGTCATTTGAGTTCAATTTATGTCTTGTTGTGTTGCAAAGTGTGACAAAAATTTCCTACACTCCGTATCTTTAATTTCCTTTTTCTTCCCCTGAAAACAAGCATCGATAGCGATGTGAGGGAAAAGCAACAAAATGAAAGGGACTGTGGTTTTTTCCAAATGTAGAAAAGTGTTTTTAGACACTAAGGGAAAAAACCTCCCCAACATCAAACAAACACCCTATTAGCAGAATGCTAAACCTCAAAAATATTAAATTTCCAAACATTCCACTGGTAAAAAATTTACTTCTAAAGTATCTGATGTTAGATTAACTTATATCAGAAAGCAAAGTGATAGTGTGCTACTTTTCCAGTATTTCTGTCACTTTTTTTTAACTTAATGAATAAGCTAGCAACATTGCCTTTTATGCCATTAAATTTGAAAGAGTAGCATAAATTTATGATTTTTAATTCAGTGTGGTTTTTAATGAACTTTTTTGGGGGGGTGTATTTTTTAAATTACTGCCACAAGACCATTTGCCAAATTTTCCATTTGCTTCTTTTCTCCTATTTTTCTTTTTCTTCTGTGTGACAAAAGGACCCCTAAAATAGTTTGACAACCTCCAATTTGCAAAGGTTACATACTATCTTGCAGATGAAATTTCACCATGTGACAAGTTCTGTGGCACTAAATTGTAAACAAAAACTAAACCCCACACAACTAAAAATTTAAAATCAATCTATTTCCTCCTCTGTACCATTGTATGTCTGTGGATAGTTCTACCTGAAATGATAATACAGATTCTTCTGTGGTTAAGCTATCTGCATTAACAGACTGCCTTTCTATAGCCTTCAAAGCCATTTCTGAAATGCTTCATAACATATAACATGAAAAAGATATTCTCAAAAATATATGTAAATAAGAGCTCTGCAAATTTTGAATTTGAAATGTGTATTTTCATAAATTAATAAAAATGTTGCTTGCAGAGCAAGTACAGAAACAAGCAGATAAGAAGCTTTCCTTAACAATATATCTATTTTCACAATGCATTTATATTTTCAGCAGTGTTAGTTACACTGTGACAAACTTAATCCACACGTACTGATTCAGTAAATAGTATTTGTGGAATAATTGGACCATTCCTTCCTTGATTAATTATAACTGGGTTATTAATGCTCAACTGTACATCTGCATATTTTATGAAAGGTTTTTCCACTCAGAATAAATGCTCAGGTGCTGAGAAAACTGATGGGGTGGAACAAAGGCTACTTCTGGTAAGCATCAGCATTTTGGAAAAATTTAGGCTTGTTTCATTAAGTAGGATGAAATAGTAATAAGAGATGGAGATGTCCATGGTTATGCCAACTTAACCACTTGTTTGTTGACAAATACACAGAGTAGCAGAGCTAGGCTTAGGGAACTGCTTCATAATGCCTTTAGTGATGTGCAAAAGATGCTAAGTGAAAATAGGACCTGATTCTAGCCTCAGAGAATACGCAAATATGAGACCTATACACATAAGAAAATAAAAAGAGTGGATAAAAACCTTGAAAATAAGCCCAGAAATGTCAGGTAATGGAGCAGCAATATGTTTTTGCAGATCTCTGAGTACCAGAGTTTTGGCTTAGCTCCCAGCTTCAGAAGTTGGATCAAGCTAATCTTCATTTTGCCAAAGCTGATGGAAGCTCTAAAAATGTAAATCTGAGCTAGAGCATAAAAAGTGAAAGAATATTTCTTGCCTTATACAATTTTTCAAAGCACATAAATTTTAAAATTAAATACCGGAACTCTGCAAGGATTGGACTATACAAAAGTCATAATAAGTTACCAAAATTAATGGAAATTAAGCAGTAAGCTTTTTCAGGATTATAATGTGATGCAAGTGTTGAGCAGAGTGATGACAGGTCTTCTGCTCCTATAGATATGTGTATTTCATAATTTGTGCTCAATGGTTGCACTAAGTTAAGCTATTTAAAGAAATCAACAAATTTGTAGATTTTCACCAAACAACATGATTTGTCAATCTACCCCAGCATTAATCATTTAACAAATCTCCTTAATAAATTTTGATTTATATGAAAAAAGTATTAAAATATTATGAGTCATTATCACTTAAAAACTAGAGAAAATTGATATTTATATACACCCTAAACCTTGTGATTAAAAAAAAATATTAGAAGACTTGGAGTTGAAATACAAATTGATGGCTTACACTTAGATGTAGAATTCAGGTGCAACACCTGGGCTGAAGCACAATGGCATTATTGGGCAAGTTTGACCCTTTTGTAACTTTTTGGATCAAGTTAGAAAAATGCTAAGCAATAAAGTAAGTCATACACAGCTATTTGTTCAGGAAGCGTACATGTGAAGTAAGTATGCTTCATAGTAGTGGTGTGAACGTCACAGCTAATTCATATAAGGTATATCTACATTGTCTTATGAAGTGACAAGTTATATAAGAACAGCTGATACTTCATGTTAATGGTAATATCCATTAACTATGTCTAAGTTGATAACCCAAATTCCACCAAGACAGCTGTTCTGCTATACAGCACCCCTGAAACACATGAAATTACTTGGTTTGAACAAAAAGAGTAACTTCCAGAATGTATCCATGCAAATACTGTTTACTGGTACAATTCATTTCAACTACCCTAATGCCTAACCTGTTCCAACCCCTTGCCAATGCATTGTATTGTAACTACTGCTTAGTTTCCAAATAGTGGCATTTTTTTTTTTTTTGGTTGAACTTTTTTCCTTCTGTCTTACCTACATCCTGGACTGTGGAAAACAGACTCTTTCCAGCATGATGAAATGGTGAAACTCAACAGAAACCTAGCTATTACTGCAAGACGAACAATAATAACATAAGGTGGTGCTGTTAAGTCAGTGTACTGACTTTACGTAATTATTCTTATTATATGAGTCAGTAATTTTTAGACGTGGGCTCAGCTGTACTGTTGTTCTGGGGTTTTTTTCCATAAGGAACATCAGCCTCACATGATTCTTACCTTTCTCCTTTTTCACTTGCTTTCTCTGGGAATATCCAGCTAAAGGATAGAATCCTAGCTCACTCAAAATGTAAACCAAACCCCTCAACTTGCTTTACATAGCCTTTAAAGGAGCATAAGAAACTGAGTTCCTCATCTCCTGATTGCAAGAAGGGACAAACCTGGAGACTGAACATATGAGAATGTGAGGTGGATGACAAGGGAAAAGTAGTAAATGAACTCTGTTCTCAGTATATATTCCAAATTTTGACTAGGAAGAACCTAAGGTGCAAGGATGTTTACCGCAGTGTTTTATTTGAGATCATAAATCAAAACTAAAACTCCTGATTTATTCATCCCCACTTCCTGTGCTTTGGTTCACATTGCAGCTCTGAAGTGCTAGAATTGGATTCCTTTGGGGTGAAACACAACTGGAAGATGCCTTCTGGCAGCTCTCCTGATGCTCTCCAGCTGCTGCTGGGCATTCAGGCTGAAGAACAGCCCCAGTAAAACATGCTCAGTGCAGACTGAGGTACCTGGAACCAACCATTTCTCTCTAGAGATCAGCTTCCATTGTGCTGTGCAACTTTTCGGTGGAGCCAGAGCTTTTGGTGGATCCACAGGACTCAAGAGAGAACCAGAAAGGCCCAACAGTTGTATTGACACCTCAAAACAAGTAAGAAATATCGCTTTCTGAAGCAAGGGTACACAAGAGCTAGGAAAACTTACTGGTTTTGAAATGCAACAAAATCAAACACTTCTTAAAAAGTGGAAGAAAGCATGAGAAGTGATGAAGCTTCTCAGAAAAGATTTTTTGTGGATTTGTTTGGCAGGTTGGGGTTTTTTTAGTTTTTTATTCCAATATTTTTGACAAAAAAAAGAAACCTGCAAGCATGGAGTAAAAAGAATAAAGAATGACATATGTTCTAGGAAATGCTTAGGACGTAAAACTACCTAGAAGTGGGATGTTGCTGACACATACTGGCAAAAAATTCAGTCATGAAATGGGAAGATTACCAAGAGAATTTCTTCTGTGTTACCTCATTCTTCCACAAAAGATAAATACTTGGTGGTGAAAGCATAGTTAATACCCTATTTTCTTTTAGTGTTCAATAAAACACAAGAATAATAAAAAATACTGATAACACTGCATTTCTACAGCAGAAAAAATGGCAAACTAGCTTTGCTCACCTAAAAAAAAATCACAAAAAGCTGCAAACATTTTTAACCATAGTAATTTAATTTAAATGTTAATATCTTGCTCAAGACTTGAAAAAGAAAGAAATAAAAAGAGCATTTATAACATTAAATCAAATTACATTAAGAAATATGAAATAATATGCAACTAAAAATGTTAATGTCTCTATGAAAACCCAGATATAATCACTTTGAGCATTTTATAAATATTTCCTGTAAGTACTTGAGGTGTCTTAAAATGCAACTTAAAAAATATGGAATCAACTTTAACGTACATCACAAGTGTATTTAAATACACTGTGCAGTTACTTTGCTACGTGAATAATGAATATAACAAGTCGGATAAGTTATGGGTGATTCATGCTTGTTGTTTTGTAAGTTTACATGAAAAATTATGGCAAACCATGCAGAAGAAATCCTGAACAAGGAGTGGTGAACATCTGTGGTGTTTCCTCTCTGAGAAAAAGAAAAGTTCATATCCCACCCAGGGAGAAGAAATGATCCTGATAAAGAATGTAAGTGATCTTGTTTGACCTGTGACACAACACTAGTGCTGACCTCTGTGCCTAACCACAATGCATGTTTTTTGTTATAAAAGGGAGCAAGTGTGCATTGCTAAAAAGGAATGCAAGGAGTATGAATGATG
The DNA here is from genome assembly GCF_029207755.1 of Chamaea fasciata. Classification (NCBI taxonomy): domain Eukaryota; kingdom Metazoa; phylum Chordata; class Aves; order Passeriformes; family Sylviidae; genus Chamaea; species Chamaea fasciata. Next base: position 124,639,065 of record NW_027094086.1, on the reverse strand, counting down.
CTGAAAGTCAGAATGAACTATTGATTGTGGAAGTGAAAGTATGTTTGTTCAGGTAGGTATGAAAGGCTAAATGGAGGAGGAAATGGAAGAAATGCAAGAAGAAAATTAAATAAATCTACTCATAACCAAGCCTAGAAACAAACTCTAGAAACAAATCAAAGAATATGCCATTTCCTTGAGTCTCCACAGACCAATACTGTGCTTAAAAACATATTAGAACTTCTAATTATAAGCTTTAAAGCAAGAAATAATTCTAGTATTGTCCCATAAGATTAAAAAAGTACCAAAATGTTAATCTATTTGGGAATATTGTTCATCAGCATTCTATATCATTAATCTAAATCTTCAAATTATAAATTTAGGATTCTTAACTCATCACATGGAAACCATGATTAATCGTTCTCATCCAGAAACCATACACCCCATCATTTTTTCTTCAGAAAAAGCAAACACTGTTATTTTCCAATATCTGGATGTGTAAATATTTCTAATATCGGGATAAATATAACACACTGTTACTGAAAAATGAGCACATGAGAGATTTTAACTGTCAGACTTCCCATGTGGCAACACTAAAGTAAAATAAAATACAATTGGCTGTTTACTGACAATGTCTGCTATCTCCAGTTCAGGAAACAGCCCACTTAACATCCAGTCCTTATAAACATATTGTCTCTGTAGGTCTTTTGTTACATATGATCAACACAACAGATGAAAAGTTGAAGTCAAAGTTAATCCATGTAATCTCAAAGCACAAATCAGTGCATTTCTTTTCACACTCAAGAACAAGGATAATTTATTATGGAAAATCTGGAAGGAAAGGATTTTATTAAAGGAATTCACTGCAGCTGAAAATTTGGCCTTTAATTATAAAAGTGAATAATAGAAAAATTAGAAAATGCTACAATAAATTTAATTCTACTGCAGCTATTTCTTTTGGAACACTCTAACTTAATCCTGAAATATAAGCACAAAAGATTAACACTGCCAGGTCTGATGTACAAATCTTGGTAATATGTGAAGGAATTGGACAAAGAGAGCCTAACCTGTCAGCAGTCAACGTGCAGTACATTTTTAGCAACAGTAAGAATATGTTTGATGGAGATAGATGACTCAAAAGACAGGAAATATAACATGGAATTTTACATCCCTAGGTCTCAAGTTCAAGGGCAGGACCCACAGTACAATGCCTAAACTTTAGGCACCTGCTACAAAATTGTAATCCAGATTCCACTCACTCTACATAGACATTTAGATACCTTAAAAATGTACATAGAAAATAAACATTTTTAAAATTACATCCAAGAGGATTAGGACAACAAACAGAGAACCCAAATGAGCACTCACAGAAAAATACCTTTTCTCCACAGAGAAAAGCACTCCAATTTATAGCGCAATTGAAGACTACTGGATCTAACTGATCATTTATAGTACAAGTCCCTCTTCAGGGTGAGGTTTTCAAGCCTAAATTGAGGCATCCAAAATAATGGGTGCCTCAAAGACCTGAAAAAACTCCCTTTTTTAAAAAATGTAGGCAGAGAGGCAAATGCTGATATTTGCAATGGCCTCTTACCACATTGCACCCCCTTCCAAAACTAATTTATTATAAAGTAATTCAAGAAGTTGTTCAGGATGATTACATCAGTTTTCTCCTTAGTCCAAAGGATTTTACATCCACATCCATTGTTTTGCATGCTCCAACTGCCATACTAAAATTCTATACTGAAAAAGGGAAAACACTGTTCCACTTCTGTTGAAATTATACCCAAGAACACAATAAAAGTCTTAAGAACTGAGAGAAATGTCAACAAAAAAAGGCAAGCATGATTCTACAGACCACTGACTTGAGATCTCTAAATTCTAATCCATGCTTTTATTGCTTTTTATGCAACTTCAACATGAAACTTTGGATAAAAAGGACAGTCAGCAGGTAAAATAATAGAATCTGGAATGGTTTGGCTTGGAAGGGACCTTAGAGATCATCTAGTTCCAATTCCACTGCCAGGGGACAAGGACATCTTCCACTAGATCAGGCTGCTTAAAGTGCCATCCAACCTGACCTTGAACACTTCCAAGGATTGGGAAAGTCTGCTGATTTAGCTACTGGTCAGGAAGGTATAAAATGTCATGGCACTTGCAGGTCCAACCTCCTTTCAAGATGCAGCAGCTGTTTAGTTCTAGCTGTGAGAACCAAGTAGCCGAAGTCTGGGTAATTTTAGTTTAAGGAAGCACTTTTAATGACAATCTTAAGTTTGAGTGCTTCAAATAGTCTCTCCTGAGGTTGTAAATCCTTCAGCTACCAGATTAGTCTAGCTATAAATCAGCATATCTGGAGCTGCTGCCAGTTGATGAAACATTGGCAATACATTGCATGAACATACTTGTATTTGCAGAAGATATTCATCAGCTGGCATATCTTCTTCCCAAACATGGTCTAAGCAGTGAACAAATGAATAGCATTTGGAATAATGGAAAGCAGTGGAATAAAGGAATACATTCATCTGGCCAAAAATGAGGCATACTGGCCAACTTAACAATGTTTATTAAACTTCATTTATTTCAGTATCATCATCCAGTAGGTAGTCCCACCATAAATATGCACACACTAAAGGGAAGGCATATAAATACTTCTGTTGTATTTGATGAATTTCCTTACAGCTTTGCTCATTAAATTAATTTAACTACTATGGGTTTATGCTGTATTAAAACATGGAATTATATCAATGCCACCTGTAAGACATCAGAAATTCTAGTCAGTAGACTGGTTTCAGAAAAAAAAAACAGTTTAAGGAATATAATTTAAATCTTTAGCTTTTGCAGGTACTCATAATTGAGGGCATAATATTTCATCAGCAATTACAAATGAGTATTATTAAATTCAAATGGATGGCTGATTTGTGAGCACATCTGAACTCTCAGATGTCCAAGTGACATCAGTTCTCCCCTCACAACACATATCCCACTTTCTTTTTCTATCCACGAATCATTAAGCAAGCACAAAAATACAGGACCAAATTTTCAGAAGTCAGCATGTGGTAATATGACTTTTTTGAATCAGAGACAGTCTACAGACTACATTGTTTTTCATAGTCCCAAAACAGGTCCTAATAAAGCATTGTATCATTTTAATTGAATCTAAAATAAAGAAAAGGCTTCATAAGACCTTCTTTCCCAACAAATAGAAAATTTCTATCTCATTCTCTTAGTAATAGCAGTGGCCCACTTCTTAGAATTAATCAGTGTTCTTGCTCTGCTAATGAGTGTATTATTAGTAGCAGTGCCAGAGACTTGAAGGATTTCTTCTGATTTTATGAATTTCATCATCATTCAAACTTCAGTATAAAGCAACATGTCTTTTTACATCATATTTTATAGAACATTAATTTTTCTGCCCTGGGGACTTGCACAGACACCTCAGCCTCATCTCCAACAACTGCAATCAAAACTCTTGACATGTCCTGAGGTTGAATCCATTAAAGTGTAAAGGCTCTGACATTTTTGAGCATTCTCTTTATGTTACATTGACAAATGGAGGGGTTTTGTATTTCATTGGTTAAGAAGGAGTCAGGTTTTAGTTATTTGAACTTAGGGTAGCTTCATTCATGGATCAAAAAAGACCTCTTGGGGCTTCCAAAGTCTTAATTATTTTAGAGCTACAAGGCATGATTTGGTAGAGATTTGGGTAATGGGAAACATATTCTTCTGGGATCACTGCACTTTGGGGAGCTTTCCAGCTGTGAAACAGGCTCTCGAACTTAAAAGCTCTCCAAAGCTCTACCTGGCCTCAGGCCCAAATTTCCCTGTAACAAAAGTTGACTCACAGAACTAGTGTAATATATGCAACCAAAAAACTGCAACATTAAAGAACTGGTAAGATTTATGATAACACTAAAAGTTGTTAAAGTGTTTTTAACAGGTCAGCTTTTCACATTTAGAAGCAGAATTTCGTTTTTATATAATCACCACATATCTAATTCCACAAGCAAAAGTGACAGCTATTTTATCATCCAAGATATCTAAGGAGGTTTGCACATGACAGTATTAACTTATTAAAATAAAGTGAATGTTCCATTTGACATCATTCAAAATGATAAACATCTCTTTTTACTTTAGAACTGGTTTTCTGGAAAACTACTTATATGATGATGTCTCATTTATTAGTTAATGTAGGCACAAATAAATAATAAATCCATTGAAATGTCTGTGTGTCTAACATTAATTACCCTGCACCATTTAAACAAAATGTATCACTTTCAAGGCATATTTATCAACAAAATACATATAAGGCAGGTTACTATTAACCCCATTAATAGTAATTTTACGTTGTATGTACAAGCAATGGTAGATAAGAGCTGTCTACACAGTTTAGGATCTGAATATAGTGTGATCTTCATTCACAGTTATATGTATCATAAAATTTTCTACTGCCATCAGTACAAAAAATAGTAACATGAATACTACAATAAGAAACCTGAAAACTAGTAACTTTCAACAGTAAATTAAGAAATCTAAAATATGGAATTTTATAGACTCAAGTCTATACAAAAGTGTACAGAAAACCTTAGGTTCCAGAACAGACGTTCAGCATAAAGTTCAGTTTGCACTCCAGTATGATGGTTTCTTATACAGGTCAAACTGAAAACATCTTCTCAACATGAGGACACTTATAAAAAAGTGAAGGAATTATGTATGTCATTAAAGAAAGCCATTAAGCTTGAGGAAATGACACATGCACAGAAATCACACACAGCAACCACTGAAATTCCCTACCATATCAAAACATCAGAAAAGCATTCCATGAGAAAAACCCTTCCTCTGCTGAAGTGTAGGGAAAAACTCTTTCATGTTTATGGGCTCCATTTGAAGTCTGGAACCCACAAATCTCCTGTATTTGAGAAAAAAGACTGTAGATCAAGTATCTTTTGGAGTCTCTATGGTCTCTCCCCTACTCCTGACCCTAAAAATCTTGTATATCCTGTGTTCTACTCTGCAATAATGACACTTTTTAAAAAGCTTCTGAAGGGGAATTATTATTACAGCTTCAATTCTATACCATAAGTCACTTTGAATAATATGCCTAAGCACACATTATTGCTTCATTCTGTCCTGATCCCTGTTTATGTATTTATGTCTCTTCTTTATATTACAATTTCTTCACATTTCTGAGAGAGCACTCCAATTGTCTAACTGAAGAGTAACACAAACACTGTCACCTTTCTGGTATACATGATAATGCTGGCCATCTGGAGACCCATCTGGAACAGAGAAATGCAGAGGAGTAGAAGACAGAGGCAAGCTCAGCCCAGGTGAAACCTGGTCTGTCCTAAGCCAGAAAAAAAATTCTCTTAGCCAGAAAAAGTCTCTTTGTTTGATCAGCTCTCTGCAAAGAGCATGGTACTTTGAGACTGTGATTCACCAAAAACAGCATTTAGGGAAGAGACAGGTTTGCCAACATAGGCACAAATTGAGATGTGAGCCATTTCTTTGTGAAACAATAGGGTAACAGTCAAAATAACAAGTGTTCCTGGAGTTAAGAGCATTATGGAGCCTTAGAGGCAGCCATGGGCTCCCAGCTCCACTGACTGGGGACATGGGCAGGGAGATCTCAGATAGTCACGTGTATGATTCACTGTGCAAGCCACGTCTTGCTGGGTTCACTAGTTTATGCTCTTTCCTGAGCAAAATCTGGTAGCCTGCTCTTGGATAAAAACTCTGTAGAAAAAATATAATCATGTTTGTCAAATGCCAAGACTGGGCTAATAATACAAGTTGCAGTCATCAATTTCAACATCTCTGTATTTATGTAGGATGTGCATCTACAGCTTAGGTAAGTTGCCATGGATAACTCAAAGCAGATGGTCACAATAATTAATTGGCAATAAAACAAAAATCTCAAAACAGTAATGTGTGGCTGTCTAATAAAGTTTTAAGTGGATGACTCTTTTTTTTATTAATTTTTATTTTACTCAAGCATACTTTTAGACACTAGGAATGAAGGAATTCGGAATTTCTTTTCAGAAGGGAGACAAGTTCAGAATAAATCTGAGAGTCGTTGACAAGTATAACAGAGAGCTTGAAAGAAAAAGCACTTCAAAGTGATTTTCTTTGGGGCATTATCCTTATATAGTAGCACTGGCTGATGCATTTGTATAGACTGAATGAAAGACCACACTGAACACACAATGTATGTAAAATGAGAAAAAAGTATTTGCATCTTTGAAATGAATTTACCTGAAAAGAAACCATTCAGGTTTCCTTTTGTTCTGTTCATTTCTTGAGATTATTATGAAGGAAATACTTAGTAAAATCAAAAAGGTTGTTTATCTCAGTATCCACAACAGTGGCCAAAAGCAAATACCTAAGAAAAAATGCTAGTACTGGGCAAGCATGCAGTAATATCTTTCCAGAACACCCTCCCAGTCTCCAGTGATTTCCAATTCACAAAATTAAGGGCAAGATTTATCTGAAAGAAGATTACACACAATGCCTATTGGTAGAGGTAACAGCTTTTACTCAATACATCAGCTAAATGATATTCATTCAGTAAAAACTAGTATGTTAATAAAACTGTTATTTCAGTGGTTGCACTGCTTGAAGCCTCAGATGTCTCTGGTGCATACCCCCAAGCCACAGGGCATGTTTTATATCTTCACTTAGAGCCTCCTGAAAGGCTCACTGCCTGCAGGGTAGGTGGGTCTGATAAGGACCCTCAGAGCTGCCCATAGACAGCACAGATGCAGCTTCTGTCAGGGCTCACAGTGACAATCAGAATGACTCTGAAGCTGGTTTTCACACAGGATGGACTTGCCTGTAACATGGACAAAGGGCCTGTTAAAATGCACTCAAGCCTCGCCAAAACATCCATAGCTAAGTGCTAGGAGTGAGACTGTGCACACACACAGGTTTCCTGCAGCCTGCCACTAAGCCAGCAGCAAAGCTGGAAGCTTGAGCAGAGCATTTGCCCCTCTTGCTCTTCAAAGACACAGATGCTTTTGAGCCCTTATTCCCTCCTATCTGTGGAGTTATCCTAAATATTATGAAGCGGTTGGTAATGAGCTTGTCAAGCTCTTCAGACCCTACTTCCCAATGCCTTGAAAATATGTGTTTTAAGAATTTCCAAGGAATTAAGCTAGAAATAGAATTCCACAACCTAACAGATTTTGCCCTGAATGAGACATGGCAGAGCTGCTGGAGAGGCACTGTTCACATTGACCTGTCATAGTTGGTGCAAGGGAAGAGTACAACCTGTGCTGCTAGGCAGTGCTTCTGACCCTCCAGCAACAGAGGATCACCAACAGAAGATGTTCAGGAAAGAGAAAATTAACAAACTGCCTTTTTTGGTGAAAGCAGATAAACCCATATACTTGTTTAGGCAATGAATGGTTGTAGTTACGCAATGAGTGTCTTGACTCAGTTACTCCTTTCTACTAAAGGAGTTCCTGTGACTTACCACTCAAATGTTCAAAAGTTGAAAAGGGTTAGGCAGATTGTGTCAGCGTGCCCATGAATTTATTCATTAACAAGTCACTACAATGTAATAGAGTAACTGAGAGAATGGAAATAAAAACCAAAAACCAACAAACCAACCAATCCACTCTTAAAATTTAAAAAAAAAAAAAAGTCAGAGAGAGCAAGAGACTGCTGTCTCCTCCATGAATAAGCTGTATTTGCAAAAGGTACACTGCCTTGATATCATGTTGTATAGATACATATTTCAAACTGTATAAAAACCATACCATGATTAGAACGAGGCTTAGATCAGTGCCTACAACTTTTTCCATGGAGAAAAATCTCGATCTAATACCCAGAGTTACCACTAGGACCCAAATGAGGTTTAACCTTTGGCCACAAGCATCAGCATCAAACCAGAAGAGGACTACTGGCTTTATGTTCACAATCTGGCAGATGTTATCAGACAACAGTACTCCCTCACCTTGAATGACAGTTGCTTTAAAATTTCTCTTGAGTTTTGTTTCAGTAGTTATAGGTAGGAGACACAAGATCAGGTTCCACCTTCTGAAGGATTTCCTCCCAGGAATCATACAGATCTCCTGCTTCCTGATGCTCAGCTGTGCTCTATGACTGCTCCCACTAGAAACAGTAGTAATTAAATTATTTTACCTTATCCACAACACCCAATGCAATGTAATTCTAGGTAAGAAGTCTCCATAATTTAGATACTTGAAATCAGTTTTTTACCAAGAACATGTGGACAGCAAATTACAGTATTCTGACAAAAATATTTTTCTGTGCTATTCATCGTTTGGTACAGCTCAAGCCCTCAAAACAACACATATACAGACTCATACACCTACCTCCTCTCAGACATAAGAATATTTTCATTTAAATCATGTTTATTGGTGGTTATCTTGGGCATATGAATGCTTCCCTTTTTATAAAAAGTGTACACTTTTTATAGTCAAAACTGCAAATCATCTTCCACACTTAAGTAAGTCATCACTCATCAGTTACATGTCATAGTAAAATTCTATCTCTGTTCTTTCTCAGGGTAATTATTTGAGAAGTATCTGCAACAGGGAGCAGCTATGTATCTGAACAACCTGGCTCATGTTTGGTGGATCAGATTTGGTTTTCATTTAAAGACTTTCTTTTTTAGTCTGTAATGTTACATAAATAAACATTAAAAGCTTTAAAAAAGCCAGAACAGTTCCAGTAAGTGATCAAAGCTGTGGTTATTTAGGTTCCCCTTTCTTACAGGACGGTTACAACCACATTACAAATGGTTTTCATTCTTTTGTTTTCCCCCATTACAGTTGGATAGCACTCTCCAAGTCATTAGGGTGTGAATGACCTCTGCCCCAGCAGCCATGGCAGAACAGGTTAGTCTCTGCCCATTAATCATCTCAACACCTTTCAGCCATTGTGATCTACTTACTAAGGTGATGCTGCATACAGACTTTCCATTTTCTTTTTTCTCTTTCTGCTCCCCCATGATTTCCCATTTGTCACCTAGACACCTAGGAACTGTAATTACCTTATTTTGACGACTCTATGAGACAACTTTAGGTCTGTTAACTGAAAGAATTATTAAAATTTGGGTAAGGAACCATGCTGGATTTTCAGCGTAATGGTTAAAGCATACCAGTGACAAGCAAGCCTAAATCATAGACTCAAATGTGTAAGTGTGCTGAGATGAAACTGTCAAATGAAGAAAAACTTTGTGGCATTATGAAAACGAATGACCACAAGAACATCATAATAAACAAACAGCAATGTGCTTATTACAGATCTTTGAAATTGATTGTGCCTTCATTCCTTCTGATAAGCAAGCTGAGACATGCAGTCATAAACATGTTCAAATAACAGTGACTTGAGTGAGACTTGCAGAACCCAATCCTCCGGGAATTACTCATGTACATAATGTTAATAACGTATGTAAACTTTTGCAGCACCAGAACCACAATTTGTACATTATGCACATCACATCATAAATTGTGTTATGCAAGCACTATTTCCAGTATTTGCACATCTTATTTTCTGTCAGCCTGTTAACATATATTTTTGCCGGTATCTAATACAGACACTATTAAAAGAAAAAAGACAGACATTCACTTGCAATGAAGCATAGGCAAAGGCTCCTAGGACTCTGCTGGGCTGCAATTTCCTTGGTTCAGTATGGAAAATCTGGCTGGGTTAAAAAAAATTTCATTTGGACTTCAGCCTGAGGAGGTTTGGCAAAATTCCTGGTTTATAGAATTTCTACTGCCTGCTGCTTGTCTTCCAGGTAGTGCAATGCTTCAGAATCCTAAAGACTTCTGCTTTAGTAATTATTTTTACAGACTTCTTGATAATGCCAATTAATTGATTCTCATATGATATAGTTCCTACTGCTTATATAATGTCATTCACAATTAAGTTCAAAATCACATGTTAATAGAGCTGCTTTGAATAATATTTGATTTAGTCTACTCTATATGTTTAACTTATAGATAATGCTAAAAATAATAATGAAAAAATACCTGCCAATGTTTGGAACATATGAAAATCTCCTACCTCTTCTCAAGGAGAGTAGAAAAATATTCACTGTGATACCAAATCTTCATAAAAGTCTGCAGTTCCATTTTAAGTCAATTTTACTTGACAATATGTGACAAGTCCAAGCTAATATTATTGAAGATCATATCCAACATCTCGGCTGCTTAATAATTTGTTATATTGAGTATGAGGTTTTCTGTGAGCAACTGGCAAAATCCATAGTATGAATTGTGGTAATAATGCAAAAATGTAACCATGATGACGTTTTGTTCAGGGAAAAAAAAATTAAGCCCTACTTGGCTTGTCCTTTAAACGTTTTAACTACAGTATGATTTCAAGAGACAGAAAGTATAAAAACTGTAAGAAGGAATGACCCCCCGTACTTGGTTCTTACTTTCAGGAGTAATGCAACGAGAATATCAAAACATAATTTGACAACTGAGGTCCAGTGAGCATGAAATATTACATTTAGATATTGGAAGGGTTAGGATAGGAAGAAAGACTCAGAAAGAAATAAAACTAAACTTCAGCAGTGAAATTTTCAATGAACTTAAATAACTGCTTGTATGTTTTAAAGGAAAACTTATCTAAGATGAAAAGGAATTAAGGAGTGTTCATAATACGTTAAAAAACCAAATATAAAAGAGGTAAGTCCTAAAAAGAATGTCATCACACCAACACAGCAAAACAACAAAACTATCATTATAAAGAAAGAATAATAAGTTGCCCCAAATTTTGAATTTTTCCTGATTCCAAAGACAAGGCAGAATGAACTTTAAATACTTGAAACATGCTGTAACAAAAGGTCAAACAAACTATTAATAAACAGAGATATATGTATGACAATATTCTCACAAATACATGCGTAAAGCATAAAAACTAACATAATTGTATAAAAAAAACCCGAATAAAAATATATCCACATTAGACAGGACAAGAGATAGCAGGCATGATTCAGGCTTAGTAATTTTTTCTAATTGCAAGAACAATTAAATACTGAAATATACTGCCTGGGGGATGACCACTGTTCAAAGTGTCTGTAATAGATTAGAAATCCATCTGCCAGAAAGGCTGTTAAGAAGTGTTATTGACCCTGACTGGTGAAGGGAGAAGGATAAGAGGCTTTTAACGTGTAATTATTTCAGCTGTACAGTTCAGTGTCCATTGTCACTAACTCTCTCAGTTTTGAGTGGTATTCTGTGTCCTTCAGTGCACAACACATCATGTCACTTTCTATGAACCTGTGGCTCTCCATCATATTTGTCTCATTATTTATTTATATCAAGGGTGAAACTGGACCATCTCCTCAGTATCTGATAGCATTGTTGCTATGTTAGAGAAAGAACTGGGCAGAGGAAGAGAGAAGGACACGGTTTACTACAGTCAGGGTCTGAAGAGAATTTCAGATGGGAGAGAAAACAATGAGGGAGTTGAGTTTCTGTATTTTGTATGAGGGTAAAGAAGACACAAATGCTTGGGAAATGCGTTCTTTGATGTAATATCACTGCTCACCAAAGGACTGTGCACCTTGTTCACTCAGCAGTGATCTCCTTTTCAAATACCTGACCAAAGGCTTTATTAAAAGTTGGATTTCTGCTAGAATGTCAAGGATTTTAAAATTACTATTTTCCTGAAGTAAATGCAGTTTTCAAAAAATTGTCACTAAATAGAGAGCTTACCCACAAGGGTAAAGGCCATGAGCAGCCTGAGAAAACTCAAGTACATTAGCTTAGGCCCCAAAGTGACATAGCACCGACTATGCCACGTTACAACATTCCACCAAGACAACAAGCCTCACAACTTGTTGTGCTTCATGTACCTGAACATTTTTCTTAGTTTTTAATACTTTTCAGAAAAAAAAAAAAAAGAAGTAAAGCTGATTGCTAGGTAAAAGAATTTTAAACAGCAGCAATATTTAGCTGATGGTTTTTGGTCTGTGGGGGCTCTTAGTAAAAGGCAAGTAATTAATGAGAGACAAAATATCTCACTTTTATATATATATATATATATATATATATATATATATATATATATATATATATATATATATATATATATATAATGTAATTCCATTTTTTATAATGTTTCTTATTTTGCTCACTGTTTGCAATGAAGTTCAGATATCCTTGAATACTTAAGAGCGTTCCTGGCTAAAATAGCATCCCATTTCTTCATTAATGCAGATAACAGTGCAAGACTAGAGGGTAATCCCAAAGTTCCTTGCATTTCCCTTATCTTACCTTTCATCTGCTGTGCACAGTGGTGGTCCTAGTGCATTTTAGCCAAGGAAGAGAGCCAAGGCTGAAACTGCCAAGTCCCCCTGTGCTAAAACTACTAAACAGCCTAAACTGTCTAGCCCTGGAGCAGCAGGGCCCTGGAAACCAGCAGAATTTCTTGTCTTGCCTCACCTTCCCTTACTCTGAGCTCTCTGAGGGTTATGGAAAACATCTCAAGACAATCAGCCACATAAAGATTTTGGAATGCAGTCATGGAATCATTACTGTCACTATTTCCTAAACCATGTGCAGCTTGACAACACTCTTATAATATCTATAACTACATTTAAGTATGTGCAAACTCATAAAAGTTTCTTTAACATGGCTGTCATTGTTGACTTCAGGAAAAGACTTCATAACCTAAAAGACCCTTCCAAGAACAACGTCACAGTTTCTTACTCCATAATGAAAGTTTCTTATATGTTACACATGCATTTGAAAGCTGAAGTACTTTATATATCTATATTCACCTGTGTACCTACCATAAAATTTTCTGTAAACATGCTGGCATGTGAAAATTCACATTTCTGTCTGAAAAGTAGGCTGTTTGGATACAAAAGAAAAAGACAGTAGCAAGTTTTTATGTTTCTCTAAGTTATTTACTATTTCTCCCTATTCTTTGAAAAGTCTTTCAGATAGAAATCTTATCTAGTCCTTACCCAAAATCAGTGATGCATTTTTGCTCATGAACAATAGCTAAATCTGTCATGCTTGCAAGTTTGGCTGTATTACTATGACAATGAGACAATAATTTCCTAAAGAAATCAGGCTACTTTTTTTGTTTTTTTCTGAACAAGTGAGTAATTTCCATTTTCTTTTTAAGTGTGATCCCTGATCACTGATTGAAAACCAGCACCTTTCATAGAACACAGATTAGTGTACTACCAGCAGGTACTACTGGGTATTAACCATGCCATTCTTGACCACAAACCTATAAAATCAAAACAGTCAAGTTTCAGGGAAAGCTGATATTTAGAGTCCAAATAAAAAGAACACTGCAGTCCTCTAAATCCAGGCTGACAGAGCTACCTTAGTTGTGTGCTGGTATAAAAATAATTATCAGATACTACACAGAAGAATTCAAATGAAATCTAACACCACATCTTAAACTGTTAAAGTAATGATTTCTATACAAAATTCTGCTTAAACATTTGTGAAGTTTTTGTTTTTACAACATGATTCTCATGAGAAGTTCAAAGCTGAACCTAAATTTTGTCATCAACTACATTTTTTATTGTTTTGTTTTGCATGCCATATTAGCTTCAGTTGATGGTAAGCAGTCTAGCACTTTTTCCTTTGTGTTCCCATGAAAACAGTGCACTAGAAGCTGCATCAGTGAAGCAGAGGTCCATTGTGAAACCTGGTAATGAAAACATGCAGGAACTGCATAACTTGATATTTCTCATTGCTACATTGAGCTAACACATGTTCCTCAGCTGTGGATTCCCTATAATTCAATATATTTGTAAAGGGACTTTTTAAAATGAACAGTTTGCAAATTTGACTGGGGAGCAGGGGGGAGTAATCAACTATTTTTAAAATACTATCAATTACAATGCACCAAGTAGAACTTCAGGGCTTTCTTTTTCTTTTCTTTTCTTCTTTTCTTTTTTTTTTTCTTGTCTTCTTTTTTTTCTTTTCCTTCTTTTTTTAAAATTTTATTTTATTTTTTTGTTGGAAGGTTATTCAGATTTTGCATCTGTGAAGTGTAAAGGGCATTCCCTAGTAGAAAAGTATGCTATTATGTGTTGCCATTCCTGGCCAAACCATTCTCAGTTCTGTTAGTTTTTATGTCCCATCAATAAACCCAAGCACATGGTTCAGTCTATACTTCTGTGCACCTGTCACCAGGTTGGCAAAAGACAACTAAGGGTGTATTAGAGACTCTCAGTATTTAAGTACTCTGTTTACTAGGATGCTTTTAAGAAGCCAGCCTAGTATATAAAGGTTGAACTTAATTCCTGACTACATTTATTAATTATCCTGTATTTGCTGAACATACTGCTGCTGATGGCTACAGCACACAGCAATGCTACAGGAATAACAAGGGAATTTAGAATCTAGAAGTATGTATCAAAATGGCCAAATCAAAAATGCAATAAAGTTTTGCTATATAAGAATATTCCCTCTTCAACAGCTCAATACAAGAACAATATATCCATAACAATAAAAATAATGGTGTTGGATGATGGAGTAAGCACTTGGTGGGTATTCATTAAAAAAGGAGTGATGTCTAGCAAATTATGGATTAGACAGGAGCAGAAACAAGAAAACCCCCAAACACAAGACAAAATAGAACAGCCAAATCTGCACATAAATTATTCAATATTAGTTTCCTGGAGGACAAAAAAGGACACAACAGCTGGTGATTTCAGGCTCACTTTGAGCAATTCTTTTTTTCTTTTTTTTTTTTTTGCATTTTTAAACAAAAGAGGTCAGGATGTTCCTTTTGCAAAACGCTGAACACATATTTAAAGCTAAGTGACTATTTTTCAAGGATTTGGCTTTCTCAAACATAATATTGGGAAAAAAAAAACATTTTAGTGCCAAAGAATATATCAAAAATATCAGTGCATCTCTAAATGCTAGCAATTTGTGACCCCGCCTCTGTTACTGTATTTTTGATAAGCAAAACCAAACTCAAAATATTTCAGAAGAAAGTCTAGAGGCAAGAAAAAGGATGAATGGTGATCTGGCTTATCATCATGAAGTCAAATACTAAGTAATTTTTTAATGTGTTTCCTACCGTATATTGTATGTTATATTGCATACTGTAATAATATATAGAATGCTTGTGCATGTGTATTAATTCATGTGTTCAATAAAAATATGTGCATTTTCTTTTTGTTTATATACACATGAACATATAGATATTAATCCCATTTCTAAATTAATGTCTGAGTCCTCTTTTTTTCTCCATTTATCTCTCTTAAAAATGGACCAAAGAGGAATTTCATGACAAATAACATTCTTTCATATTCACTTCAGTGGGGAGTAAATAGCCATGAATGACCTTCTTGTCTTTACCTTTGATTTTTAAAATTTTTCTTGGCACTTTAACAAATGGTTTACCACACTTCGACTGAAAGGGAAGAAGATGTCAGTGACTTGATGGATGTTTTTTACTATAATTGTGAGTGGAAATAATACATTTAGCACCGTGTAGTCTCCTTACTTTCTTTATACTACTCCTGAATACTGAATAAGTAAAATATATTGCTGAGAATACAGATTTCAACCAGAAATAGTTAACAGTAAGATTAAAAAGGTTTTGAAAAGACATTTAGCATTTTCCTTGAAAAGTTTATAATGAAGCAAATCTGACAAGATTTTGTTCCTAAATCTGTATTGGAGTTAGCTCTTAGGCTTGGATACAAAAATGTGTCAGTTTCCTGATAATGTTAGGGAATACATGTTATGCTGCAACATTCAATAACTTCATAGTGATGACAACATGAAACAGTTATTGACTGAAAGGGCTATCTATAAAAAAGTGTCATTAAGCTTGCATGCACTAAATCATATTTTTAAAAAATTAAGTTTACAATAATGACATAATCTAATGGTTAAAAGACATATTTTGGGAGTGGGAAAGAGGGGGCTCGAATTTTTTGTGGAAGGACCCTCTGGTAGTGGGAAGAATTTCCTTTGTTTTAGATCCAAGCTTCATTTAATATTTAATCCATTGTTTTTTTCCCAAATCCTTTTGCAACTAGCACATGCTAATGGGAGATGACAGACTGACTTACATAAGTCACTTGGGGCCAGTTCCAAAATAAACTTTGATGCCTTAAATTAGATGACACTAAAACAAACCATACTCAACAATCCCTCTGAGATGTCTGTGTTGTTTTTTTTTCCTTTTTGACCTGAAACCACATCCGCCATTATGCCTTTTGGCATTGATGCATTTGAAATTTCTCCTCTTTCTATAAGGTAGCTAATTACAATAAAATAAATACAGGACTTCTCTGAAAGTGATATTTTACTAGAGTAAAAGATTAAGCCTTCCAGTATTAGTATGTAAAGAACACAAAGACACCTGATAGAATGAGAAAATTCACAAGTGAAAGTTTACCCACATTTCTTTGCCACAGAAGTGTTACATTCTCTGCTCCCTTCCCTGCTTTTCTTACCAAAAAAGTCTTCACACAAGTTCATTCTCCCATTTTGTCCCTTGTTTAGTCAGTTTTATCTGTGCAAGTCAAGCACAGGCAGGTAAGAGTAATAGCAAACCACCATGGTGACCACCAGTGACACGTAGTTGACAAAGACAGTATGAGGTATTGGTACATCTAAATTCTAAGAAAGTAACTCCTATGATGTCCTTTCATGTTTGCCTTCTGCTCCCAGTTCATTGATGTTCTTTCATGTTTACTTTCTGCTCCCAGTTCACTGGACCTAATACAAGGCTGCAACACATTCCAAGTGCACTATTAAGCCATTCTAATAGAGACTGGCACTTTCAAAGAAGGCCCCATTTCTAGAGGTAAAATACCCCAACTTACCCATTTTTCCTGCAATATTGACAAAGTAAGATAGGCACACAGCTACACTCATCACAGGTTTACATTCGGAAACACACCTTCCTTACCACCCTTTGCATTCTGCTGCTTGTGGAAAGTGAAAGGATTACCTTAGCTTGCCCTGCAGTGCGGTCCACTTTCTCCTTTCAACTCTACTCACAAGCACTGTGACTTTATTGCTAATTTCCTGTTGAACTATAAATATTATATTTTGGAACTTTTTGACACTTTTTTCTTTTCTTGTTTCCTTTTCTGGTCTGTTCCAGAGCTCCCCATCCTTTCATATTTGTCTCCTCATTGTGGCTAGCCTTAAAAATATTTTTGAAAGTAGCTCCTTTTATCCAAAAGGGTGTGGGCTTTTTTCCCCTAAATATACACTCTCCACTGACCTTCCCCTCTTTTCTGTCCTTACAGCTGGGTTTAAAAAAGTTTGGCAAACCCTTCTGCTGCATTCAGTGGATGAATTCTTTCAAAGCAAGCACACTGCAGGAGTGCTATCATGGCAATTCTCAGATGAGAATATGCAAATTCCTTAATTCTCTTATTCTACCTTTTTCAGATAGACAGTCTGTTTTGATTTTCCCAATTGGACACAGACAGTGTGCTTTCAGATTACAGAAATATTTTACAAATGCTCCCACAACAACACAAACATTTTTACTTTTAATATGTAGGATGTCCTAACCACAATAGTGTAAAAAATTTACAATTAATTTTTATTTGGTAAATTGATTTACTTACACGAAGCTTTGAATTTCCAATCTGTAAAACAAATGATGGAATAGGAATTGAGAGAAAAAATATTTTTCTCCACTTTGATCAGGAGAGAAAGACACCAGACCTTTGTCTCCATGGCCTCACTGTAACTTTAGTTCAACGGGATTCCAAGGAAAATGGGAAGACTTATTAATCCCCCAAGGCCTGTAAACTGGCTATTTTTCCCTTTTCCCCCTGCCTCTCTTGTAGGCAAGGTTCTTAATTTTGTACAATTCTCTCAAGAGCTGAGGCAGTGGAATTTTAGGCTTCATCTTAATAAAAGAATTCTTTCCCCTTGGGTACGCAGCAGTGAGAAGAGGTATAAGAGAGTTAAAATACAAAATTAATAGAACCATTTCACATCTTTTTTGATTGTTATCTAGTTCAGGTGACTGGAGAACACTGACAGTTAATTAAATAACATGGCACTAATACAGGAATAAGTGCATTTCTGATATCAAGGTGCATACTATCTCACTAATGAGATTTTATTTTAAAATGACCATATACTTGAATACTGCCAAAGGATATTGAAAAGATTTATTTATTCACCTAATGAACCATAACATAGAGGAATATAAAGTAGTATATTACTCTGTGGAGCTCCTATGAGTTCCACATCCCTGTCTAATTTTTAGTTCTATACCAAATGGTAATTAATTCTGGTCATTTACTTTGACAGCTTTCTGTCAAACTGCCAGGTGTAATCTGCAAAATACACAGAAAAGCTGCAACACTGAGATTCATGCCACTTTACATGTAAAAAATTAAAGTAAATAACTGAAAATCTATTTGATTTATGACTGAAAATGCAAAAATAGAGGGTGCTTTATTTACCCATGGACTTATGCCTAGATTAAACTGAGTTGGACACATAAAAGGCAGTGGTTTCATTAGGCAGATCCAAAAAAATGCAATGATTCAAGAGGCTCAAGTTCAGTGGATATCATTCTGTGCTAGAAGTTAGCTGTACACATAAAACTGCAAGCACATTTCTTTACCAAAAGTAGCAAAATTCTTATTTGGCATTCTTATTTAACTGGTTAATGCTTAGTCATTGGCCATCAATTACACAACTTTCAATATAAAAGTTGCTTTTCTTAGTGTGTCAGTAGCTATCAATTACACCTCAAAGGAACTTGCAGAGTGTCTATATACTTCATCATGACATTTCACTTAAAAAACCCCAACTCAGTAAGTGTATACGGCTGCATTATTTCCTCTTCAGAAAATCTGGTCTAATTTATATGATCATAATCCAACTCCCTGCTCAAATCTTCCATCAGATGGCTCCATGAGGAAGCTTGAATTTGTCTCAGTGGCTATGTAAATTTTTTTAGTCTGGAAACACTGATATAACACCTCTGCTTGCGGCCATGATTCTGAGCATGAAAGGTCTGTGCCCCTGGGCTGTTACCTTTTCTGTCCTCCCAACATAAATTCAGCCATATTATTCTCTCTGAGCTGCTAGTTTCCATTTCTAGTCTTGTACAGTGATTCACAGGTTTAATTATAACAATGTCCTCTAATACTATTTGAAGGATTCCCCGATGACTTCCAGGACAAACTATACTCCGTAATTGCTTTCAGGGTTTCTCCCTGTCAGCCACCACAACACATCTGCTGCATGGCCCAGGACAGGGCCCTCAGAGAGGTCACATTAATGATGTATCTTTGGCTGAAAATTGCCTACTAGCAGTACTAACAGTGCCTATTAACCTGCAATTCAGCAATTCATTTAGGGTAGCCTTGTAATTTTGCTATTTCACCAAAGTCAGCTTCTGCAGCTGAAATCAGGATACCAGTTTCAGTAAGTGAAGGGTTACAAGCAAGCCTTAATCTGCCTTTTTTTCTTATGAGCTTATAACCCATAATGCAAAACAAGCGCTCACAGATAAGAGAAACAATTGTGAGGGATGCTTGTACCATGCCGCCTTGAGCTAGCAGCCATCTAAAGGGTTTTTTTTGGCCAACACTAACACACTGGCTCCTGTCTTTCAGAAGCCCTCAAATAAGCACATCCTGAGAGAGGATTTCAGGGAGACATTAGTAAATAAGAACTTAAGAAATCAGCTACACAAATCAGAGGAGCAACAGGATAAACATTTAAACCATCAGGCATAGGCTCAAGATTGACCCTCCCAATGAAACAGAGGTGATGGGGACAACTCCACGCAGTCAGGAGCATGATGGAGAGTGGGAATTTGCATGGAAGATCTGAGGATTAAGAAAGAGATTTGAACTCACTAGGATTGGAGTTGGTGAAAGTTAAAGAAAAATGTGGGATGATCACAAGTTATCCGTCAGGCATTATAATTTAGCATTTTCTTCCCTTTGAAGAAAAAAAAAAATTGGAATCTTTTTTTATCTGGATTGGGGACTTGGGTTTATAGGACCACAAGTATGAAGCGCTCATCAAGCTAATGAAAAGAGCATTTTTTCCCCCTCTCACATTCTCCCTTTCATCTTCTGAAAAATAAGCTTATCAACACAGCAAAAAATTACTACTAAATTTTATACACTTTCCAGCTGAAAATACCTGCTTATATGTGTGATTACAACCATCTTTGTCTTAATACATTATTTCTGTGGGGGTTATTTGATTATGACACTTCTTAGTCCATATCCACTAAAGTTGGTTATACACAGTATATGTAAACATGATAAATATATTTCATGAGGCAGGGAGGTTTCCTGATAGTAAAGCATAAAGGAGAAATGGCCATACATACTAACGAAATTCTTAATATAAAAAATTATTTCCCTGGATATTACACTCCATTCATCTGAAACAACTGGGAGTTATCCAGAACTAGTCATGGTGTTTAAGCACCCTGCAGCCTTTAAATTTATTTAAATTTAGTTTTTGTCTCAGCCTGGAAATAATAGAGGATAGGGGAACTTCACTTTCAGAGCTCTTGTCTGACTTGGCCCACTTAATCCCTTAATTGGATATTGAATTTCCTAAGTATAAAACCAGAAACTGTACATGCTTCTCAAAGAAACACATGGAAAAAACTTTGCGTGTGTGTAGAATTGATAAAAATCAGGGGACTTAACTGTAGAAAATAATTTCTAAGTACAAAAAAAGCATTCACAAAGAGTTTTGCTCATTTTTTTAGCAGAAAACAGAATCCAGAAATACTTATTTTATGTTAACACAGATGACACAGCTGACAACATTTAATGATTTTCCCAATATTTATTTCAAAGTAGTGTTTTACAGCTTGAAATGAACACCAGTGCTGGCAGGTGTCAAGACTCAACAGCAATTTACTTTCAGAGTAGCGATGCAAATTACACACTTGAATTTTACAAAGAAAAGAACAGCAGGAAAATGTGTAGTGACAGTAGTATGACGTTTGTAGGAAGTGCAACAGCTTAGCTTCCTGATATATGTGGTTTACCCACCAAAACAAAACTTTTGTGACTAGCACTGACTGCAGAGTGTATTTAAATTTAGCTCCAGGATTCAACATTGTATTTACTTAAAAACTCAGTGTGTTCCAGAGCCTAAATATTTTGCTCTGGTTCAGCATTTCTCTACATTCTGTTCACTAAATTGAACACTTAATAGGAAATCTTCCAATCACAGCACAGGTTCACTCACTCCAAAATGATAAAACAGAAATCATTTAAAAACAGATAACTCCCTTAGTTATTTTTATATCAATGTTGAGAGAAAGTTAAAGCCTCATTTAAGAGCAAAAACTAGTAGAAAAGTTAGAAGCCTGTACCATTATATCAATATTAATAGTATTTTAATAAAAAAGAAGAAATATTTGAACTATTTATTTGAAAAGCAATTATACATATACTTGCTATGAAAGAGTAGCAAGTCTCTACAAGTTACTTGAAATTTGTAAAAACATACTACTAACGCTAAACAAAAAATAGAAACCACAGACATAGCAAGATTAAAATCCTGTGGCAACCAGGGACGATCTAAAACTGAATTCAGACATATAAAATCTTCTTCATAGGCTGACAGAATTTTTAGCATTTCAGACCAGTAAGGTAAAGGCTCAGGTTAGTAGAAAGGGAAATACAGACTACAATCCGGCAAAGATTTAAAACACATGCTTAACTTCATGCACCTAAATAGTCCCATTAATGTGAAGTTAAGCATGTGTGCATGTTTTTGTAGGATCATTCTCAAGTGATATCCCTTTGATGAATGTTTCTTCCTGTGTTAGCGGGGACTGGTGTTTGATCAGACCAGCAGGGGGTTAAGCGCCCTTTATCTTTCTGTTCTCCACTTAGAGGACCCTACACTGTTGGTGAGTGTGAGGATGAGGATGAGAGGCAACATCCAGCCCTGAAGATATACAGATTTTGGTTATTTTAAGAGGAACCTCTAACACAGCTGAAACTGGAGGTCCGATAGTAGGATCTGTATCCTGTGAGTTCCTGAGCTGCTTCAGGTTGCAAAAAAAAATCCTGACAAAATGTTCTAGATTTTTTTTTCATAAATTACATCTAGCGATTAATATGAAAGTAGCTCTGCTGATCTCCTGATTTATCTTGTTGTGCTAAGAATACACCAATCATTTTATTTCTTAGCCACCTTTACTGCAATAGGAGGCCGATTTGTTTATATACTCATACCATTTTTTTTGCAGTTTGGATTTTAATTTAATCAACAGTGATTCCAAAATAGCTGTGTAATATATCACATTGAACAACAGGGAGCCTAAGCTGACGTCTAATTATACATGGCTGACTTGAGGTTTCTTTGTTCACCACAGTAAGACCAGTACAGCCATCTGCATGACAATAGCCAACAGAGAAAAAAACCAAACCAAGGAGCAAGGAACCGGTTTCCCTTGACAGTGTAACTTCCAGCTGCTTAAGGCCCTTTGATATGGTAATTCTAGAGCCTCCTCGTTACCAGAGTAATAATAACTAATAAATGCATTAGAATGTGGGCATTCTTGGGTGCATTTTCCACTCAGTTAAATCAACACAAAGAAAGATTCTGTCAGTTGCCCAAATAGTGACTAATTTGGCAATATGCAGGAACGGATCCTCCAAGTTGCAATTCTCATTTTAGAAGCAGTTAAGGAGGTTGCATTTTTTCCCATCATTTATTGAAAATATACTTTATTACACTTTTTCCAAGCAGAAGTTTATAACTGCATAAAACTACTGCATTATTGACTGCCCTAGAAAGACACATAGCTCAACTGTATATGCCACAAGGAGGTAACCACTAACACTTCCTAAAATGAAGAAGAATTCAAAATATATTAAGTATATCAGGATAGAAAACAGAAGAAAACATAACAAAAAGAAAAAAAGAATTCACCCTAGATCTTTTGGTCAAGAAAACAAATTGAGCATTATTAATGGCTGTAAACAGCCAGTGACTGAGTGAAAATCTTGTCAAAAGCTAAACTTACCTAGAATACAAAGCTGAAAATCTTTTCTATAAAAGCTGTTTTTATATTCCATATATTGTTTCAACTAAAAGTATATTCAGATATATTTAATTAAGGAATTGCATTAAAACTAACAACTGAATCATTATGCATCACTTAAGACGTAGCATCCCTGAATTATGGTTTGGGATTGCCATGCATTTTCCTAATTTTAGAGGTAACTACCCTTCCAGTTTTTATTATCACCCTTTAATTTCCATCTTTTCTTCCTGATGTTATGGTGACTAAAAAATATGTGACTAGAAAATAGTAGCCTTTCATATTTCAACCCCCTGACTTCCCCTGGGGGAATGGATTACTGCATCATAATACTGGTATCTTTTAGTTAATGCTGTGGGCTTCATTCAACTTCAAAGCAAAGATATTAAAGGCTCGTTTTCCACTACAAGGCAGGTGTATTTTTATTAGCTCTTTCTCAAAATTGCTATGACTTCACTTGTGGATACCCCGCCAACAGCCATTATTGAAAGCTGGGCTATAATTGCTACAGAACATGCAACGTCTGAAGCACTAAACCAGTGTTACTACAGTCCTCCAACGATTGACTGAAACCAAGTGTTACATCATTAAAGCTGAATTACAACACACCCATGGCGTGTTTTCCATGTGTGCTATTTTAAACAATAGTAGAGAAAAACCTGGCTATAAATTCACAGATCCCCAATTTGTTCAAAATCCATGAACAATGAGGGTTGTCTGACAGGATCTGTTGGCTCTATTTTAGTCAGAAATGTCATGCACCATAATTAAATGTCTGTTTGGTTTTTATTGGAGATGGAAATGCTAGCTTTAGTTATAAATTTAAACAACCTGTCACAAGGGGAGACTCCATATTTATATAGTTTAGGAAAGTTTAGCAGTTGTAATTACTCCAGGAAAGACAAATAAACTAATGGAAACTTCTTTTTTAATTGGCTTTGCATCAGAAAAAAAAATAAGCTAATGGGATTATGGTATAGCTTTCATCTGGTTTGAACAGCATTCTTTGTTTCAGTAGACAGTTGGTGCACTAGTACTTTCTAATGCTTAATTTTCATGCAGAAATTAATTGAAGAGTACAGTGATCACAGCCTCTAGGTTAGGAGAAGATGCCACTGAGAAGTGGCAACAAAATACAATCAGTATTCCAGAAAAAATGTTTAGTTCAATTCTGCACTGTTCACCCTGATGTTGCCCAAGTGGAAATATTTTGCCATCACCGTGGTATGCAGAGACTATTATAGTTTAAGCAAATCCTTCAATTTTTCTACTCAGCTTCAGAAATTTTACAGTGCCCAGATTCCAGTGGAAAATATTTGATCACTCATATGCTTGGATAGAAATTTGTCACCTGGAATAGAAATCAGGATAAAGCTGCCAGCATCCTTATGCAGACAGGCTCTGCAAATATATACTAGGCATGATCTCTGCCAAATAACTTGTGTCTGGCCAATACCGCCTTTCAAATAGTCTGTGAATGCCAGTTGCCAATAAAGATTCATTATACCACGTATAGTTAAATATTATTTTAGCTTTGGCATCTACAGTTTTAAACTTACACAGTAGCAATTCATTTGCTCTCCACATACTACCTGTCTGAAAGTTTCTGTGCAGTAGCCAATCACAATATTCACACTTCTCACTAGCACCTAAACAATATATGTCTTTTACTTAAAATAGATCAGTCAGATGTAAATATTTCCAAGTTATGTTTTTCACTCACACACAAAGTATGCACTGTAGCTATTTTAAATAGCAATATCAAATGCAAAACTTCATAGTAGATCTTATAATTATCTAAGACTTTCCCCATTGCACTGCTTTTCAAGAAGGTAATAATTACTTGTTGGTTCTATAAGGCACTTAAATGTACGTCAGTGTGAAATGTCTTCTACTCCTGAAAATGCATGTATATATTAAATGAAAAAAAATTAAAGCAAAAAAAAAAATTAGCAATCATAGTGAAAAAAATCATAGTGAAACTTTAGAGCCATTCCCTCAGGTGCAGTAGATCATCCAGAATAATCCCAAATCATGCAGAGTGTTAACGTTTTTAAAAAAATGAAAATATTTTCAAAGGGAGTGTTTACCACTTTCACCATAAATACTTGAGTATACATCCTCATTCTCTCTCTTTTAGAAAAACCCAGCAACTCAGATTATCTCACTTCAGGATGCTACTTACTTTTTCAAAATGGCACCAAACTTTCTGTTATGAGACTTCTCAAGCATTTGTGTTGATTTGATTTCAACTTTTATTTTGCCCATTTTCACCTATTAGAACTGCATGAGAACATTTCAGTGAATACATATTAACTTTTGATTCCTAGAAACAAGTGACAGCAATACCATTTATAATAATAATAATAATCTTTTTTCCATAACATTTTTTATTTACCTGATAAACCATGTTGCTTTCTCTTTTCCTTCCTTTCATTGTACTACATCCCTTTATATAACTTCATCACTCTATTTTTCTTCACCTCTTCCCTTCCTAGAGTCTTCCAGTGTCCTTATGTCTCACTAGCTCTTCAGTTATTTGAAGTTCTCTCCTGAAATCCTTCTTTCTTGTTGTTCATATATTACTTCAGATTTTCTATGGATTTAATTACTTCCTTCTTTCTGGAAATGTTTTTGTATACTAAGGTTTATTTCAGAGGGCCCTTTTCCATATGAAGAGAGCTAATAAAGTTTTGTACAGATTAAAAGGAAGAATCTATATGTTTTAGGATGCACAAGACAGGACAGTTAATGGCAAATATCTAAATCCTACTCAGCACTCTCTTTAATTCTTCTGGCTATTGATATGCCATAAACATTGTTTACTGATTTCTCAACACTACAATCCATTTCTGCTCTTGCAGAAGAACAGTGGTGACTGAACAATCACTATGTCACAGATGAATCCTCTCTGACAATAGTAAAGTCTGTGGTTCGAGAGAACTCTATGCCGCATACCAGGGAACATGTTTGGTCCCAGTTTCCAGAAAATTTAACTTTCATGTATTCAAAAAACAAACAAAAAGAAGTTTCACCATCAGGAAAAAAAGCACAAATCTATTCTTCTGTTGTGTATCAGAACACGTTAATTAAATATATTTCTATAATTTTTGCTTTTATTCAAAAAGAACTATTTGTAGATCTTTTATAGAGTTTATTTTAAGCCATTATAAAGGGCTCAGTAACATCAAGTTTTTATGCCATCTTATATAGATAAGATACACCATTCTTGTGCAAGCTTTTTTCCTTGTTCTATGCTTCTCTAGATATTATTAATCCTAGCACAAATTCTATCATCTCTATGCAGATCCCACTCTTCAAGTCTCATCCCCCTCATCCTACCATAGAAATTCCATCTTTCCCAATATTGTTGTGTGTTTGAATCTTAGACTAGGTTAAATATATTTCAAATTATTTATCTCCTCTATTTTCAAATAAATCTTCTCTCCTTTTCCCGTAATTCTAGATATCAACAATATTTATATGTCATCTTCAAATCCTGCCTGTCTTGAGACTCCCCATATCCACATCCACAGATTCTTTTCTAACACACCAGAGATAATCAGTCTAATTCATTCATGGCTCTAATTTTCTCATCCAGGCCCTTGTCTTCTCATATCTCCAATGCAGCAATCCTCTCTGCCAAAACTTTTACACCTCACTGATGTCCACCCACAGCGCTACTGAAATAAATGGGTCTTACATGGTCCCTTTGGAGAAGTCATTACTTTTTATGTATATTTCCATTTCAAAAGTAAGACTGTTTTCAACATTTGAAGGCTCGTTTCAGCACATCTCTCTTCTCTGAGCTACTTCTGGTATATTTCATTACGAACATGCTCAATTTTTAGACAAATGCTTTCTGATTGGTCGTAATATTTGTCTATTGATCTAAAATTAATCTATTTTCACCTGCCGCCCTTCATCTCATGTTTTCATTGTACATAGCTGGAAACAGGACCATTGCTTTCTTGTGGGACTTGACAGAAACTTGTATAATGATTAGAATGCCTGGATGCCTTTATTAACTGGATATTCAGTTAATAAAGGAAATATTTATTCTTAAGTAGCACATTGCAAGCGGAGACTGTAGCGATGAAGTGCTTTTCTACTTGCAGATCAGCCTCTCATTAACACATTTAAATCCTGATTTACTACTGTAGAGTCAATGGACAGCACGATGCTTCAGGACCTCCTTCGTACAGCAAAGATCAAAACCACACAAATGTTTTAAACGAGATTCCTAAAGCACTAAATAAACAATTGAAATGTACTTTCCTTGCTAAATATAATGAATCAGAAGAAATAAAAAAAAAAATCGCATTTGGAAAGCATTTTTAAACCACATTGGTCAGAAGAACATCTTGGAGGTCTTTCTCTTTGCATGTAATAACACATGTAAGGTAAATCTAACTGTTTTCCCTTCTGGAAAAATTTGTTCACACTGACAACTCCACTTTTTTTTTTTTTTTCAATTATCTTATAAGGCAAAGTAAATAAAACCATGAAAGCAAGTCACTAAACCACGAATTTCATCTATTAACAAGGTGATCTATTCTTCTGGTCAGCAACATACTTCAAAGAGCATATTCAACCAGAATTTTTCAATTTTTAGCTCCTATTAAAATAAAACAATGAGGCGTTTCATGTGTTTCAAGTAATGCTAAGTGTTATTTTTAAATTAAGCAGTAAGAAAATGCTGGAGCTCCAGAGAGCTGGCATTACTTAAAGATTACTGTACATGAATAGCTACACATGCATAATTATATAATTGCACTTGATGGCAGCAATAGCACATAGAGAAGACTATTATTACTATAAAATCTGCAGTAATCCCATGAGGAAAAATATCCTCCAGAAGTATGAAAAGGTGGCTCTTGGTACAGAATGTATTTTAGTTTTTCCTTTCAGTATGATAATTACCATGAAAGAAAGGATCAAAGGCAAATGGCACAGCTGGCAGCTTGAGAATAATTTAAGAGGTGTACTGGCAATAGCTTTTTGGTTTCAGTGAGATGGACTGCATTAGCTGTAATAGGGAAATGATGCTGGAGAACAGTCATACAGCATTCTTGCCTGGCATTAATACAACATTAGCTGAACCTGCAATTTTGACAACTTCATAAAAATTTCAAAGAAGAAAACTTCTGCTAATGAATATTAACAATAGCAATGTCTCATCTGCAATTCAGGACAGAAAATCCAACACAATATTCAGGCTTAAATCACAGATTCAGCAACTCATGACCAATGAGGAAATAAGGTCAGCATGTGCCTTTGTATCTGACCATGATTCCATGACCTTGTCATCAAACTGCAAAGAGATAATCTGCTTGCAAGGACTGGTCTAAAGACTTTAGAAATCAGGGCATCTGGGCTGGAAAGATCATTAATAATTGCAGACAATGCCATCCAAACCCAAGGTTCTTCTCTCATTTCCCACTCTCCTTGCAAAATATGAGTTCTACAGTATTGTAGGGGTGGGTTCATATAAGCAACTTCTAATAATTCAGATCCTTAACGAATGAAGTAATAACAGGGTTTGGGAGAATGTACTGATGCTCCCTGTTTTCCATCTCAACCCTCTCTCCCATACCATTCCAGGTACCCTTTGGACCACATGTGTCCTTCATGGACTGGAGAGGGTGTGTGCCTGCCATCCCTCACACCATTTCCTTTCCACTATTCTTTTAATCTGTCCATTTGATGATACACTTGATAGGCATACATTTTCACATCCTTCTCCCAAAGGACCACACTTTGGGCTAAAGGCACAACACCTACAACACCTGTTTTTTTGAGTTTTCCTTCAAACAGGTAGACATTCAGCAGAATTTTCAAGTTTATCAACCCTAGCTTGTTTCTTAGCAATTTAGCTAACAACACAGTTATCCTTTAACAACAGTTTTCCAAAGATTATTTACATTCCAAAGACTCTGTCTAAGCCAAGAGGCCAACATTTGTCCACACATGTACAGTTCTGAAAAGCAGGATCTCCGCTGCCAAATCTATCATGGGTTCTCTGAAATTAGTAGCATATATGCCCAAATATGCTTCTGTGTAGAGTTTATTATTATGGATTATTGCACAAAGCAAAATACAATAATGAAGATCATGCAATTTAGTCTCCAAAAAGATCAAAATAAAACAGTAGAGGATTCAAAGTAGTTAGTTGGGCAGATTTGGACTGTCTAGGAAAAATGGACCAATTTTGCCTGCATGCTGCTTTCACAGCTATTATTTTTTTTTTACTTTTGCAATCTGATGCTTTTGATTTTTATTTGATACTAATAAGTTATGAAAGTCAGAGAGCCTGCAAAACCAAAAAAAATAAACCTGGATCCACTAAAGAACCTGTTTCTTCCTTCTTAACTCTCCACTAGTCAGGAGTTCACTGGAATGAGCAGATTTGATTCATTTAGTGGATTGAGACTTTTTATAAGAACTTGGCAGAAATTCGTGATTATTTAGAAGGTGATAAATAGTCCAATAAGAGATCTGAAAACATCATACTATGATTGCACCAATTTATATAAAAATAAAGGCTATATAACAATATTGGTTCTATTACTATTCTTAATCAGAGTACTCTAGAATTCTTTATCTGTTTCAAGTGAGCTACCCTTGAGTAATGTAAAATGGCCCAAAAAAAATCAGTGTGAAAAAGCCGACCTGAATCCAAGGCGCTAATGTTCTACCAATACCCAGAACTGTGTTAAAACTAGACAGTGTTTTCTTTTTCAAATATCCAGTTTCCCTCTGTTAATGAAAAGCTTCTTACTTTCAACAGCAAGATCCTCAGATAGCTACTTAGACAAAACACTCACTTAACTCTCTCTGCTCGTAGAAGTAGAGATGGGACAACTAAAAAAAAAAATTTTTTTCTTGAAATGTGTTATTTCAAGATTAATGAACTCACAGCAAGTTGAAGATTTTTTACTTTTAAACCAAGCAGTTTGAGTGAGATGCTTTTGTTTCAGGCAATAATTTGTTCTGCTATTTGACTCTTATTTTATAACAGTGGGGTTATAACAAAACAAAGTGAAATAAAAGTGTATCAACCCAGGTAGGACAAAACATTCTAACTACCCACCTCTAACCTCCCACCTGTTTGTGTTTGGCCTAACATTTTGTAAAATAAGTGATTTCCAATTTTCATAGACCTTGAAATATTTTATAGGTTTTCTTTTATTTGGTTTGGTTAGAGAACTAGAAAAAGGTTTCCCTAATCCTCTCCATTTTCCTTTACTATCTTTTCATTTCCCACACATAGAGAAAAAAAAAAAAAAAAAAAAAGAAAAAAAAAACAGAGGAAATAAAAGGGAAGGAGTAAGGAGTTCGGTATCCTTTTATTTAGAAGTCTCAACATTTTTCAGTGCTTGTTAAAGCATATGCCATTTTTTTAAATTGAACCGTACATTTTAGACTGCTCCCCAGAAGGCAAGGCAAATTCTAGCAAGTTGCTTCTAGCAAGAAGCCCTTCTCAGTTGTTGGTATGTTGGTAACACATTTTAGGTCCAATTCACAAGTCTGACAGCTGAATTCCTGCTTTTTACATGTTTTATGGTCTGAGGATGCAGTTCAGTAAGCCTCAGACAACCCCAGGAACTAATTACCATCCATGCACATAGTATGGAAAGCTGCATTTGGAATGGGTTCACTTTAGGAAAACACTTTCATTAGAAGCAAAGATAGCCCCAAAATATATTAGAATTATACTCCTGAACACTTCCCATCCTGTTCTAGAATGTTCTCAGCTGAAAATGACAAAGAACTTTAAAAAATACATATATATACCCCCCCCCCCAATTGACTTTTCTAAGTAAGGCAACTGTTTCACTAATAGGTTTCACTTCTAAGCCTGGAAAAAAAATTGACCAGGAATTCAGCCATGATGATGGCAACTCTATTCACTGCTTACACAGCAAGCAGAAGTGGGACAGGCCTTTTTATGCATGTGCAAGGACAGGTACCTTCCCTAAAATGTTATAAACTAACTAGGTTGGTCTCAAAAGAAAGTGGAAACTGCTATGAAGCTAAAACAATGCAGTTAATGCCCAGACTCTGCCTCTTCGCATCCTGCTTCACTACCACTTTTAGCCATTTCCTAGTATCTGACCATTCTTTGTAGGCAAACCACATGAAGCCAAAAAGAGAAGAAATTACTAGATTTAGAGAGTTATAGTCATATGCAATTGTGTAATGAATTCAGGTAACAGCTAAGGACAAAATACAGCTTCCCTTTCTCCATAAAACAAAATATAGAATGTTCAAACTGAAACCAGGCATCTTCAACTGTATTAGCTTCCAATCAGCAAAATAAACAACCTATTCAAACATTTCATGGTTTCCACATGAAGATAAACCAAACAAATTTTGTCAGGACAGATGTGATCACTCCCAGACTCTATAGGGGGTTGTTGTATTATTTTGCCTTGGTTCCAAGTGATAACTAAAGCTTTGCACTTACTCTTTTCTCATAACACCTATTTCTAGCTTCTAAACATACAAAGTGTTTTGTATGTTCTGCATTTGGTAATCAGTTGTTAAACACAGCATTTGCTAATCTTCTTTCATCAGGCAATTTTTATTTGGCATTGGCAAAAGGAAATTTTAAAACATTCTCTTTGTGCTGTGTAATATCCAAACATAAAATCAAATATAGCATTGTTGCTTTTTCTACTTTCCCTTATTCCCTGACTCTAAACATCATAGAAAACAGAACTTGTAGAGGGGAATGCTATAACAAGGCAGTAATAAAGGAAATAAATCACAGCACAGATAATGGCTTGATTTTATCGTACTGATCTACTGCCCACTTTAGACAAAAGGCACTGGCTGGTTAGAATTTAGCATGCAATTGCCCAGATGTCATGAACTAGTTTTCAGTCTCTGTAGTTATTTCAGGTGCTGCTAGTAGGAAAACAGAGGCTCAACTTGTACTGTGCTTTTCTTTCTTTGTTGTTCACAAGAAGCTCCTGAAAAAAACCCTAACTGAACAAAAGATAGCATTTATGATTTTTAAAAAGTAATAAAACATATTATAGAACATTTTGAATTAATTTCTGCTTTCCTACAAATGTACTGAGTTAGATTTCCAATGGGCTAAATTACAGTCCAAATCTGTGTGTTCTACACAGACATTATGTTGCAGAAATGTTAAATATTCATAGCTGCCATGTTCTGCTCACTGTTACAGAAGTGGGAAGGGACATTTATGGGAAGAATAGTCTTATACCGTTTCCCTTGCAAGATGGAAATATTGAGCAACCCTGGACTGCATGCATTTTTAATATTTGGGTTTCTCTATTTAACCTGTACCAGACAGAAATGTCCAAAATATTTTAAATTCTAGGTTGGTTGGTTGTAGTCACCTTGTATGTGCCAAAGGCAGATGTTTTCCACGTAAGAAACAGCTTGTTTCATTAAAGCTTTCATCTCTTAAAAGTTAATTCAATTGCTCAGCCTATCATGTTTGAAGATAAAATTCAAACTAAGTCATCTGTATTTGTGGCCTTGGGAACACAGATACCAGTCTTCTCTCTTTAGGATAATTCCCACTTGCCGGTTACAATAGCTTTGGAGGTAATCTGTCTAGTTTTGCAAAGTACTTTACCAATTCTGCATATCAGGCTGTGCTGACAAGGGTGAGCTCGATGGGCTAAAGACAGCCCAGAGAACACACACATACTGGCAATGCACAGTGATGCTGGAAGGCTCCCCACCCAGGGGTGTCCTTCATGGCTGGGAGATACCTTCAGCATTCCTCAGACTGCATCTTCTGCTTCTCCCCACACAGCCTGTGTGGAAGGGGAATCTCCACAAGTAAGTCAATGTCTTTTATTCAGGACACACAACCTGCCCGTCTTAGCCTGCCTTTGACTCGTAGACATTGTAATGTACTTTACATGACATATTTAAATCAACTTTGTATGTAAAATTTATTAGAGTGTAAAGTGATCAATAAGCAACGGCTCTGTCAAGAGTAGGAAACTTGAGTCTTCCACGTGTGTGGAAAAACTGGGTATGAAACAAAATTATGCATTTGTGCATTAACAAAGAAACCCCAAAAAACCAAACCAAAACAAAAAACCAACAACAACAAAGCAAACAAACAAAAAAAGTCACACACAAAAAAAACCAGCAACAACAAAAAAAACCACAAACCACAAACCCAAACCAAAAAAAAAACCCAACTCAAAGCCCCCCTTCCCAAAAAAAAAAAAAAAACCCACAAAAAAACCCCAACACAAAACCACAAAAACCCAAAACCCTCTAGCACTGCAACTACAGTTACACAGACAAACATCTACCCATGTGGAATATGTCAGTTGTCACTAGGGACTAATATAGGTGAAGTGATTTGCTAGTACGAGATATCTATCATGATCCATGTGTTATTATGATGTAGAAAAGAATGCAGTTTGACAGGGTTTGTAGCATTACTGGCTTAGAGAAAAATTGTGCTTTGACGTACAAACCAAATCAGATCAGTAACAAGATGTGTGAAAAAGAAGAGCTGCACTTTTGCAGACACCCTCAGATATACAACAGAACATTAATAATCTCATTGGAATGGCTGTTACCTTTAAAATGGAAACACTGCATACAGCTACATGTCAATCACTGACTGCTATGGCATAAGAAGGGTTAGGAAATAAACTTTATGAGTGCAAGTGTTGACAGAAGAAAACACAAAATTTCAGTCAGTACATGTGAACACGTATTTTCTATGTTCAGAGCACTACCTTTGCTTTATCTTTGACTACATGCTTCTGATTTCTATTAAGTATGACTACCTCCTTGTCTTGTTAAACAATTAAAGTGACAAAAGTAATAGCAGATGCTTCTTTCATAGGTAAAACTACAGCAAGCGGACCATAGCTTGCATTCGATTACAGCTGCTCTATACAGCCTAGTAATTGCAAGGTAATTGAAAAGATCCTGATAATAAACTGCCAGTTTACTTTTTTTCAGACAAAATAAATATACAACCCAACTCAGGCTTCATTTTAACAATACTTTAGATGGTTTCCAACTTGTCTTGATTTTTGTTTTATTTTATGATTGTAAATAAACCCTGGAAAATTCCTTCCCCGATTTTACCACCTGAAACTGCAGCTGTTGGCTGACACTATCAAAGCCTCGCAATTCCGAACTCACGTGCAAATCTCATCAAGTGCAGACACTTCTAATTGATTCCAGAAGTTTTTCTTTTGCTAAGATCAGCGGGCAGAAGAAGAATAATGAGCAGCTTTTAAGCAGAGGGGGAAGGGTGTTGAGCTCAGGGAGTGGAGATTTTAAAAGCTCCAGCTCAACTGCTCTGCCAGAAATGCAGAGCAATTTTACGGTCAATTGGCCAGAGCATCTGGAACTATACATCACAGTCCTTAGTTGATGGTGGTGAAGCCAACTCTCAAACTGGCTAAGTCTAAAATCAGTAATGACTCTGCTGTCACACCTAAGTGGAAACTAACTTAATCTACTGCCAGATTTTACTGTGACTTTTTCTAAGGGACATTATTCCCCTTAGGGCAGTTGTCAAGAATATTGGAAGTCCAGTCCCTGGGATACACTGCATGGTATAGAAAACTTTTCTGAATGAAGCTAATATAGAAAAAAAAAAAAAGATTACAACACGTGTTTGTTTAATTCCATGTGTGTTGACAAGGCTTTTTATCATAGGCAGCAGAGTTTCCTTCCATCCCCAGTTTAATTTCTGAA
Source organism: Chamaea fasciata (assembly GCF_029207755.1). Classification (NCBI taxonomy): domain Eukaryota; kingdom Metazoa; phylum Chordata; class Aves; order Passeriformes; family Sylviidae; genus Chamaea; species Chamaea fasciata. The sequence goes on along the minus strand of NW_027094086.1, from coordinate 124,604,367 downwards.
ATATATTTGAAATACACCAGCCAATCTAGTTAGGGGACAGAGACTGCATAAATGCTGAGGTCATAAATCATAGCACAAGGCATGGAGCTTTCACCTTAATGGAAACCAAATATGGGATATGCGGCTCTTTGAAATGTGGCACAGATGATCTTAATGAGGGACCAAGAAAAAATGCTTGAAAGAGCAGAAAACTATTGCTGATGTGGAAATAAGTTCTTATGAGTAAGTGTTTGTTTTATGTCTGTACTCATAAGTTAGTATTCCAACACTGGTAAATTATACTAAGAAACAAGTGAGGTAACAGCAACTCTTTGTATGATGAAAGGAGAAATAAGTAGTGTGATAATATATCACATTAAGAGGGGCTTCTGTGGAACACAGGATACAGTGTTAATCAGTTCTTTAATAAAGAGACATTTCATATTTTATCCAGACCAATTAGATCCTATGCCATATGAAACACCAGAATTGCATCAAAGATCAGAGAAGCAGCCCATTTGGTACAGAATACTATCTCCAAATTTTTTGGAACAGCTGCATTTACCAAGCTTAGATACTCTGGAGGAGTAAATAAGCAATTTGACCACAATAAAGCTCATTTCTACCTTCATTAATTAAGGACTGAATTACACCCTGCAGCACAAGATTCTGTACATCTTCCAAAGATGGTTATACTTCTAACATACCACATGCTCACATAAAACAGAAAAGAAAACAACTTATTAATTTAAAACATCACAAATGTATAAAACCTCCCTCTTTCTCTCTTTTCCACCATGAAAGTTGCCCTAGATTTTTTGTCCTTCCTACCTGTAAATTAACACATGCCAGCCAACGTGGCATACCCAGGCAGCTCATTAAGTTGCAAAGCAGACATCAAGATGAAAAGATTTACTCTCAGATACAATGCCTTAGCTGCAACAAAGGTAAAAGACAAACACATCAAGACAGACATTTATTTTCTCCTCCCTGTTCTTCACTCCTAGCCTCTTAGTTTAAGAGTCTGAGTTGCAGCTACTATAAGAGTTGGTAAAAATATTTAAAACACGAGTTCCAACAACATGTCAATGGCTCTCATTTCTACTTGCTCCTCATTAGTACTACTGTCAAATAACAGCCAGTGTTTGACCAAATTCAGGTCATGGAATATGCTGGCTGATGCCAAACCAGAGCAGTTGGATGGAAACACTTTAAAGAGGTGGACCATCATCACAGATTTATTTTTACATATCGTGCCTGCTGAACAGTCACATAACTGAACACACAAGCAATGTTTTCTGCTACCTCCAGGTGGTTAGGAGGCCCCAGTCCCAGTCTGACAGAAAATGATTTGGCTTTAGTAAGACACACAATCATCACATTACGCAGGCATGAAGTAATCAGCCTAAAGAAAGCTAACTAGTATAGGATGTGGCAGCACAGATTCTCAAAAGAAACACACCAGCTCTTCAAACCAGTCAAATATATTCTCTGCCACTGAGGTTTTCACTGACCTCCACCCAAGAAATAACTTTCTTAAGATAAAAATTTCCTCATATATCACCACTTTTTTCTTAAATAAACAGATAAAACATAAAAGGTCAAACATAGAAACAACAACCAAAAAGTTCACTCCCTCCCCCCTCCACATTCACCTAATCATCCATATGAAATACATACAGGAAAAGGAACAGAAAATGCATGCTGAGGAATGTATACTGTTCCACCTCCTGTGGTTACTTTTGTAGTGATGATAGCTTCAAATTATTTCCTCAGAGAAGAAAAAGACACTGGGAGAGAACCCCATGAGTATATCAAAGAATGAATTCAAATACAATAGCAGGGAAGACAATATATTTAAATGATCAGAAAAATAACAATTTTCTTAAGGAACCAAATCTGGTAACACACAACTTCAAAGTATCGATGAAGCCAATGCTGTTTTTACTTCATCGCAGAAAACAACATATTAAGATTACAGCTTCAGCAAAAGCAGAGGTCTTTCTTTCTTTTTTTTTTCTTTCTTATATACCTATAACACCATTTTGCTTCCTCCTTCCCTGAGCCTTAGCATTAAGAAACTTTCTTGCTCCACAGCAAGTTGCATCACTTACCTGGAAAAAATCTTTGCCTGGCTAAGTCAGCCCAGCTACCAAAGCCAGTTAGCAGGGCAGCAAGGAGGGGAAGAGGATGGAACCAGAGGGCAGGACTGCTCCTTCTGCTCAGATTGCCATTTCAGATGCTTTTTCCAAGCCCACTTGAGCAAATCTAATGGCAAAGTGGGAAAGGCTTTCTCCTTGTTTCCTCTGTTCTCCTCCCTTCTCTCACTGACACCCTAGTTTTCTCTCATTTCTTCATTTTCCATTTAGTTTCCCCCCAGAAGACATTTTTCCAATGCAGTAATTCGGATAATTGTCAAAGATTCTTATGAGCCAAACACAGTAATTTTCAGTTTAAAGCACCTATTTTTGGTAGTTAGAATACTCCTCAAATAGCACTGGATATGTTTTTTAGAAATCTTATCTACTGGTTCTAAAGCAGTCTTGAGAAACAGGAACATATGAAATACAGTAGCAGAAAATCCCCCACACATATTGAAAATAGTAACATACTTTTTCACTAATGATTGGACATGCTGCTGGTAATATCAGTCTCACACTTATCACCTGCAATGTGCACCATTAACTTAAGAATTCTGAGAAAGAATTGTTTGTTAAATCTTTGAAACACTTCCTCATCCTTAAGTAATTATGACCTTGAAGGCATAATTTATAGAAGAAGTCAACACAAACTCTTTCACATGATGTTGTGCTTCCATTCTTGAACACTAGATTACTAAAGAATTGTTAATTTGGCAATGCATGAGGATGAAGATGTAAAGGGAACATTTTTGAGTATATTACAGGTTATGATTACTAGAAATAATAGATTAAAAAGATCAAAGTCAGGTAAATCTAGTTGTATATTAATGAGGGGATATTTACATGAGGAAAGCAAAATTATTAAATAAATGTTTTAATTTACACCTCTTAAAATTTGTAAGAGAACATGAAAGTGAAACATAGCAATGGAACTTTAAAATCAAGCAGATTACCTATGTTAATATATTATGAAGGATAAACATCTTGGAATGATGAACAGAAACATTTTTTAGGATAAATTTTACACCTAACTTCGGGGGAAACCATCTGTTTATGTATTTATTATTTCTGGTACTGCTGTTTCAAAATGATCACGTCAGTATTGAGGTAAAACATTAATGTCTGAAGACTCTTCAACATGAAGTGACAAATCTCCAGCAATCTCTCAGATTCTTTTTTTTTTAACATAAATTCCATTAGACCCACAAGAACATGCCTACCAGTATAATGCATTGGGAGCAAAAGTGGATCATTTATTTTAAAAGTGGGTCATTTATTTTAAAATGGGAACGAACTCTGAAGTTCATTACAAATTTTAAGACTACAAAAAAGGAAAATATTTTTTATTGTGAAGATGGTGAAGCACCGGTACAAACTGTCCAGTGAGGTGGTAGTTGCCTCATCCCTGGAAAGTTTCAAGAGGTCAGGTTGACCAGGGCTCAGAGAAACCTGATGTAGTTGAAGATGTCTCTGCTAATTGCAGGGGATTGGACTAGAGGATCTTTATACTTCATACCCAAACCATTATATTATTCTATGATTCTATGATCAAAAACTATTAATATCATGAAATTGTTGATTTGTGATAAAGTGTCAAATGTGGAAATATTGGCATCACTCAGAAACATTATCTATTCTGGTCTGCCCAAGAGAAGATTATTTGAAAGGCACCTATTTTTTCAGTATTTTCAAAGAAAAATTGTGAGCAAGGTAGTCCTGTCTCTTACTAAAAATGGAATACATAGTCAGTGTCAAACCAAGGACTAAAAAAAACCAACAAAGAACGGTATTATGAAGGATAAAAGAATTTTTAAAAGGAAGAAAGTATATGAAAGTACAGTAGAGAAGAACTCAAGATTACAATAAAGTATTTCTTTTAATGACAGAAACCTGTAAAGAACAGAGCAAGAACCACTCCATTTTATTCTCTTCTTCATGAAAGAAAAGGAAGCTATAAAATTCCCTATAAACAATAGGAATAATAATCTAATCTTTTTCTTCTACTCATTTTTTAGTAAAAGACACTTTATATAAGAATAAAGAAGTCATAAGGACAGGTACTGAGGTGCATAATATGACATAATTCTCCCAGAGTTCACTTAGAATCCCCAAATAATTCAAATCTGAAAGCTATGTCTCAAGGGCAAGATAAATAGTTCCAAAATTTTAGAATTTGTTACTTCAAGCCCTTCTACTGTATTAGGCTACCCACGAAATTTTACAAACATTTTCCAAATTATATTTAAGTAAACCTCTTAAAATACCTGCTGAATTCTTGCAGACTTCTATCAAAGGAATTAAAAAACCATTGGATTAATACGCCAAAGCTTTGACAACGTAACAAGCAGGAGGGGGGAAATTAAAAAATTCACAATTAGTGGTATTTATCTACTTTTAAATATTGTCTAATAACTATTGTTTTCCAACCCAGGCCAAAAAAAAAAAAAAAAAAAAAAAAAAAAAAAAAAAACCCCAACAACCTCACAAAAAAAAAAAAAAAGAAAAACAAACAACAAAAAAAACCCCAAAGAAACCAACAAGAAAAACCAAAAAAACCCCCCAAACAAACAAACAAACAAAAAACCCCTAAAAAACTCCCAGACCCACAGCAGCGTAAATTTTTTAAACATTTTTTCTACTTCTTTTTCCATTAGAAAAGCAGAAAAAGTAAAACCACTACCAGAAACTTCCAACTGGGAAAGATGGTATAAATTTTGCATATGTTTGAAGTCAAAGGAACCATTTTGACCTTGTTTAAGCCTCAGTTCCTACTGTTTTATTTGATTTTTTGTTTTCTGATTTTAAGCCAAAGAGTAACTTTCTGATGAGGTTCTACTAATCCAGCCACCCATTCATAACCTTGTTGGTTATGAATAACCATTATTTTCTGGTAACCAAAAATACAGGTAGCTTGGTAACGTTGTTCAGATAAGAATATTAACAGTGATATTGTTATTTTATTTTGATAATATATATGAGAGATATGAAACACCAACTGTACTGAAAAGGAAAATAATAAAAAGCAGAAGACATGAACAGAATAAAAGCAAATGCTAAGAACACAAAACTAACCACAGCCAATCAGACCATAGGTCTATTTAGTCCTCTATCCACTCCTTGTCAAAGGTTAAAAGTCTTTTTCTGAGGCACAGGATCAATACAGAGCAAAATATTTTATATTTAAGTTTTCCAGCCTTCAAGAATTTTCAGATTTCTCCCTTAAAAGGAGGATTAAAGAATTCAAATTCAGCAATGCATTACTATTATTCACTTCAAAGCATGTGGCCACAAGTAATTTTTTTTTGCAAGAAGTGGTTAATGCACTCTTTCATGACCTTTTTTCCAAGGAAAACAGGCATTTCAGAAGCAAACATGAATAACTGTCATACAAAATAATTATAAATAGTGAAAAATAATGAGATAAGAAAAAATAATACTCTATTCAAATAGCATAATAAAAAAAAGAAAACAAAATGTAAATGTTTAGTGAGTTTTCTTGTAAAAAGATAAAAAAATCTAGAATAACAAACATAGACATTTTAAAATAAATGTCTTACCTCATATGCATAGCCCAAGAAGGAAACCTGACTCCTGAAGTAGCCACATTTGTAAACACCTATGAAGACTAAACAGCGGATGATTTCCAAAATTCCTGCTTTGGACCTAGAAAAGGGAATCAATTCAGATTAACCTCCAATCTTTTCTTCTTTTGTAAGTTCAGTGATAAAGAGAAAACAGAATTAGTTTGTGATGTCCTGCACTTACACCAAATCATCTTTCTTAAACTTATAGTTAAGTTTTTACGGTATATACCTTAGATGGCCTTACAACCATAAATTTGCTGGTGGTGGGAATACCCATACTTGCAAAACATAATTGAACTAACACAAACTGAGCTGTATATTTAGTTACTGTCCTTCGATCTCAAAAATTACCACAACAAAATTCTGAAAACTGCTATATAAGTAGTTCAGAATCTTTTCAGTGGCCTACTTAGGAAAACCTTTACTAATTACTCTTTAATAACTCCCTAGCTTATTCACATGTCTGGCATGTTGACAGATTTTCACCTATCCTGAATTAAACTGTTCACTCCTTAAAAGTGAAAGTCATTCCTTTCTGAAAATATAATGACCAGCAGGTGCAAAGCAGTACTGGCACCTCAGTCTCAAAGGAAACTTCTATTCCACGTTTCTTCTCTGTCAGGGCAAATAACTTCTTTGTAAGAAACTGCGGATGCTACTTACTCTTTATGGCCACAGTGCCCATATGGACTACTTCATAATGTATCTCACTGGCCTGGTGAATTCAAGATCCAATTTCATTTCAAGCCATACTGATTAAGTTCAGTCTCAAGTCCGCACCATCTTCCACACGATTTTGAGCCTACTCTGAGCTACACTGTGTGCTCTTCACATACCATCACTGTACCTGGCTGTGATGGTGTGCTACACAGGGCACACAAAGTCTGACCCTGAACAGACTCAGACAGCTGGCAGGCCCCACTCACCTGCCACTGTCTCAAACCCAGACCAAATAAATGCAAGCACAGAAGAAGACATGACAAACCCATCCTAAAACTTTTCTGCAAGGGACAATACAGATGAAGTCACTACTTGCTATGGGAACAACCCTGGATTTAGGTGTTGGCTAGTCATGTGTTATTTCCTAGTCAACAGACAGCCACGTGTGGGTCTGGGTAATCATATTTCTCTATCAATATTATTTCTGAAATTTACATACAGTTATAAATAATCCACAATGAAAGAATAAAAAAATCCACATATTTTGTCTTACTTGTTCTCCATAAGTAGTCCAAAAGATACCAGAGACAGAATGATAAAGCCAATTCTCAGGAGAACTGTTCCTTGTGATAGCATCTGTTAAAAGGCAGACAAAAAATTCATTTAGAGTAATTTTTTGGAGAGAAATGATGTTTTTATGGAACAGTAGCTTCAACTTACTCACTGAGTGAAGCTAGTGTCCCCTTTTAAAGTAATTTGCTACTTTAAATTTTAGAAAAAAAAAATCTGCTACAGATAGCACTCATACCTGGAGTAACCATGTTCACAGTTGTTTCCTGAATGCTGTATTTCCAAACTAATGTTTAATGTTATCACCTTCTGTCCTATGTGTTTTTTCCCCAAAATTATTTGATTTCCTTTTGACTCTACTCAAGAGGGAAGAAACTTATTTCTAGATAAAAATCCCAGCAGCCCTGTTCTTTAACTTTCATATTATGTTACCAGGTATTTACAATAGCTATCTTTGAATCCCAATGGATTCAAAAGCCAATGTACTCATGAGGATAACAACCCACATTACATAATTATATTTAAGAAGAAACAAAATTAATGTTTTTCCTTCATGACAACTTGACACTTGGTTCCCAAGTCAGAAAAACTTTTTAGCTCATATCATTAACTTCAATCAGACTTAAAACACTTTTAAACATTAACATGTGCATGAGTACTTGGATGAATTGCAGCATGAGGACTTCTGTCCTTAAAATTTACATCAAAATGACATAAGCAAAATTCAGAAAAACAGAAATTATTTTGATTGTAAAGTTTGAATTTTTAAAATTTATTAAATATTTATTTTGTATTCTAAACAACTGCCTCTGAAAATCAAATATTTAATCTGTTTTCTTTTTCCCTCCCTGATTTTGTATCAAATATTACTTTTGAAAATCTTTTGGTTTATTAAAACAAAAAAACTCCAAACAAATGAAAAACAACAACAAAAAAAACCCACAAAAAACCACAACAAAACAAAACAAAAGTAGTGGATCTGACTGAGTTATAGAAATCCTTTCTTGCTTCAGCAGTAAAAGAGTTTATGAACAGCATCTTGCGCTTCATTTTCAGGCATTGGAAAAATAGAACTCCACAAATGTCTGTCCTGATTTCAATAAATCTCATTCAGTGACATCCCCAACTTCCTTCGGTCACGGCCCCAACCCCTCAAAGAGATCTAAGGTAAGTATCTGTGAGCATGGGAGGCCACAGGAGGATATTCTCAAGTTTCACAGCTGTGTGAACTTAGAGTGCCCACGTTTGCAAAACACATCAAAACACACACTCAGTCTGGGCAGGTTTCTGTTGTTTTACTGAAGCATCACAAACACCTACTTAGATATCCTCAACAGTTACTGAACAAAGAAAACTCAATCCCAGCAATGAGCAACCTAAACAGCAGCCTCACCAGTTTACAAGCCAGAGCACAATTCTCACAAATGACACCTGTCAAGGCACTCTGTTGCACAGATTTGTACCAGGTGAGACTCAAACTTACTACTCCATTTCCACATCACCAATCTGTTCCATTCCTCCTTATGATGAACTTTTCATTGTTAGCAATAGGAGAAATTTGTTTTAAAGTGACAGAACATTTGGACAGAGCTTTTTTGTAAAAATCAGGCATGGACTCTATTTGAATTTAAATGAGAAGTTTTTTTAACTGCTCATCTAGTCATACTGAGTTCAGCTTCCACTTCAGCTTCCTGTACAAACTGGGTCATACAAAAATTCAAGAAGTGAGCAAAGAAAAATATGATTTGGCACAGGCACAAGGGAACTCACTCATAAATTTCCTAGAAATGCTTTGATAGGCTTTTCAATGATTGTTACTTGTCTAAGAAAGGAGTTTTTCAGGAACAAAGACTGAAATTCAAGACTTTACTCCTTAAAGAATGTCTTCACTTTTAAGTTGAAAAATTACACCTTTTTTAAAATCTACTCATTCTTGCTAGGTGGGTCTGATTTTTTCTTTGTTTCCACTGTGATGCACCAGGGTCTTGCAGACTGCCTTAGACAATGGTAGAGCACAATTCTGAGAAGCAATGTTTTGTATCTTCTTAGGCAGGAAAGAGAACTAAACATCAAATCCAGATTTCCATCAAGCCATGGAATTGCTACATTACAGTATATGGCTAAAATCACACTTTGTGGAAGGAAAATGAATGAAACAGCAATGGTTTTCATACAAGAGCTAATACTTGTCTTCAGGAAAGATTCAACAGCATATGCTATGAACGAGCAAGGGCATCCCTAGTTTCCAGTTTTTAAGAGCTGCATGATTTTAAACTTTTCTGCCTTTCCAGTGTTCCCAAGCTGTCTAGCTTGTCCCAGGCATCTGGGTTTCCTTGTGACTCCAGCTGCAGAAAACTGATACTAGCAGATAAAATAATGCTGATTCATTCTACCTGCCTTTAAGTTTACTGAAGTGTCTTAAAACCTGTTATTAACCTAAGCGTTTGCTGAAATGCATGGAAAGAGAACACTGGGAATGTGGGAATAACCTAAGAACTTTGGGAATTCCATTTACTGCCATTAGCTAGACTTCAAGCCTAAAGACTAAATTCAGTACTGCATTAAGAGTTGGATTTGAGTGGATTATGGAAACACTTCCCAAAAGCAGACAATTTCAGGTAATATTTTAATTATGGGTTTTACCGTAACTTCTATCATGGAATTTTTTATTATCTTAAAGATATATTTTATTTACATTATTAGAATAGGAAAAAGAATTTAAATTATCCCCCACATTTATTTACCACCGAAGAATAAAGCACAGACAAAGAACTTGAAAGGAAATTAGTAAATTTCAGATGAGTTTTAAACATGGAGTTCCAGAAAAAAAAAATGGGAATAAAAATACATTTTTATATCTATTTGTAAATAAGAACTGAAGCAACCTTATAATTTTTTAAAAAATCAAACTCAAATCTAAACAAGCCTTTATCTTTAAATGGTTAAAATGCTATATGAGGTTCTTTGGCATAATAACTACCTGAGACAGGTGTGATCATATTTTACAGACTTATGTTTTCAGCCAATTTCCATTGCTCTTCAGACACACTCCTACTTGAACGATACTGTTTTGAACACTAGCTATTTATAAAACTCCTTATAGTCAATACTTGCTGTGGCCCAGAATGTGAAGGACTGGAGGACTCTAAAGCACAACCTGCACAATATGCAGAAAATTTCTAATTGGCACTATCATCAGATTCATGCAAAAGCATGGGACCGTAATGCTGTCCTGGATTGAAGTATATTCTATCACCATCTTCATGAACTGTTGAAACCAGGTGAGGCAGTGCTCCCTGCCTCCCCCACTTTGAATTATCTTCTGTTAATGGGCCCATCAGCACCTTTGCCATATGACTCATAGATAACCCCCTCCTGGACTACCTCCTGTTAATGGGCCCATTAGGTCTTATCACATGACTCACCATCCCATTGTGAGATGCTCCGCTCAGAGGGACCAACCAAGCATTCCAGCCTGGATATAAGCTGAGATTCTGAACACCAGAGCAACGCTTACCTACTGGACTCCCAGAGGACAAGAGCTACTGCTGGATCTTCAGACCCATTATTTCTACAGGATCACCGCTTCAACAGAACCACTCTGCTTGGACTGCTACCACCATAGGGTGTCAGGTTGTATTCTGTCTTTGTCAGTGTTCGTGTACTACTGCATTTATTTATTTCTTTTAATTTTTTCCCTATAAAATTATAATTCTGACTTACGATCTCCCACTGGTTTGATTTCAAACTAGTACAAATGCCTAAGTGTGGCAACTTTCCACTTCCCAAAACATCAGCTTTCAGAGTGCTGAAAGGTGAGGCAGAAAGCCTTACTGGGAATCATGGAGTAGAAGGTGCAGGTGAAGTTACCTTTCACTGTAGGTGCATGCACGACATCTACACACAACAAAAAATTTCCCTTATTTGTACTGCTAGCCAAGGGTTACCAAGAAATTTCAGTGAAATACACCATGATGTCATTGGGAATAATAGTTTTTATAAAGTCAGCCATATAGCATAATTTTTACCACTGTTAGTTTGCTTCCCTAAGTTTCTCTTACAGCTCCAGTGGTAGAGTAATAAGCTGCCTTGATTCTTTTATTTGCTTTCAAACATGTATCACCCTATGAAGTGAATGCTGGCAGCTGAGGCATCCATTTTCTATGCATTACTCTACCAAAATCAACAAAATAGTCAGTGGGTTATATCACTAAACTAACATCATATATTAAATCTATGCACTGCAAGCAGCAGTGCAAAAACAATGTGCTTTTTACACCTTCATTAGTGTTAGCATCCTTCTTCCACTTAAACATAGTCTGCATGGATGTATATATAAAATAAATGAGTATTTATATACTGGAGTATTTGTATAAACAAAGAAGCATGTGGGACCCCAGCAGGTTCCCCAATTACAAGTCAGCCACAACTTTGCAATGTGGTTATTGGCTGCAATCACACAGAAAAAAAAAAAAAAAAAAGAAAAAAAAAAAAAGAAAAAAAAAAAAGAAGTCTGCTGGATTTTTATTTCATTTAAAGCTTTAAAAATATCTTTGAGCCTTAAAAAATGGGGAGGGGGGCGGGGGGAAGGTAACTATAGAATTTAGTAAGAAGTTTACACAGCTTTTTAATTGACAGAATACCATAGCATTATTATTTAATGGCTTTTTAGTAATCAGAAAAAAAGTCATTTAAACAAAGGAAATGTTATTCCAAATCTGTATTCAGATGAGCATTGAAATATTCAAAATTGACTTTTATATTGCAAAGAACCAGGTTTTTTATTCCTTTGGAAGAATAACATGAATGCATTTTGTCATTCTGATTTATGCAGTGGTTCAAAAGAACTTCTAGGAATGATATCAGCACATTTCATAAGTTAATCAGTTGCCCCGTTGTCATACATCAGATGATCAGATACATTCAAATTAGGAATACTAATATGATGCTATGAATTTTCTATTTTTAGGTGTCTTTGGCTGTATGAATTTATTTTAACTTAGAATTCCTAGAAAAAAAAAGTTACTTCTTAGCAATTTTATGTACACTGTACTTTGTGATGCCCTACTGAATGGATATATTGTGTTCTCAACCTTCAAGAGAACTATCCTACTAATTTTCATGTAACTGAAACTGCTCACATATTCATATAATTATAAGCACAATAAATGTTATAGTATCTCTTAACAATAAAAAAAGACACTGCAAAATGTATTTAAGGTGCACTTCACGTTGATTTATATGATACCTGAAGTTCTGGAGCTATGAGACTTTTGCTTTGAATGTACTGCAGTTTTACACTCCTAGCACTCTCTCTGGGACTGATCCAAATCCCATTTCTTCAAGGAGCTTTGGATCAGATCTAGATGTGCAGAGCTCAGAAAGCAATTTTTATTTGCTGGATGTAGTGCAGACCACTATATAGAAAACAAACACTGTATGCTCTCTCCTGTGGAAAATATATATTTGTTCTTTCCTGTTTTGCTCTTTTCATAAGTTAAATGTAGGTCATTCAGACAGAAGGTATATGGTTGCTCTTTATGGATAGAGAAATTTAACACTTCTACAGGGCGTGAGACCAAACACTGAGCAACTGTAATCACTTGAGAAATGTAATAGCTGTGTGCTGTGTCTTATGGCTGTTATGAAATGGAACTTATACCTAAAGATGAGGAAAACAGTTAGTTTTCTCCATTTATGGAGCTATGCCACAGTTATGACATAATTCATAGCCAGACAGAACGTTCCAGTTGTATCCATAGACATTTCATAACTCAGTGTAGTGGAAAACTGATATTGAAGGAAGATTTTTGCCAAGTAAAGTTATTCATACACAAGCTTCCTTCTCATGACAGCTTCCCCACTTTACTGCAGAGCAATGCTGGAACTCTGCCTTGGGACCAGCACTTTCTACACCCACGCTGAAGGTTTATGTCCTAAGATGAGGTGCTTCCAGGCCCCTGTGCTCTCCTTCTCGTCCTTACTACCTTATTACCCTGAAGTTTTGTGCAGAGAATTTTCTAGTTGCTTTTCTTCAATAAGTTCATAAATGGTGCATCTTCAGGATGTTTCCTCCATGACTGAAATTATTTAGTGATTATCTGGGATTTGGATGCATTTTTCGACTTTCTTTATTACCGATTCTTAAAAAGCTACAGTTACCAGCAGACAAAATAATGTGGATCATCCATTTTTCCTTCCAGGACCAGAAAAAGGCCGAAAGAAAAAAGAATAAAACAGAAAAAAAATCAGGCTCTTCAATTCTGGCTGCTGAAAGCAACAGCATAAAAATAAAACAAACTCTACAGCAGAATGAAACAAATGAAAAAACCTCAGAGTTTGATTCTTATGAAAATGTAGGAATCTAGAAGTATATCTGGAAAATCTTGCAGAGGTTTTTCTCTAATATAGGAACATTGACAATCACGTGCAGTGTTTGACTTGTATATTTTGGAGGTATTTATTCATACCTTTAGCTTAATTTCCTGTCCCTTTAATAGACTAAGCCTCAGATTTAGTAATCTCCTAATTCCCCACAACTGCAGTGTGACCCTTTACAGAGGTAAACACAGTACGTAGACTAACTCCATACTAATCCAAGAAGTATGCCTGAGGTAGCTTTTATATTATACCAGGAATGCTGTGTACTGCAGTGTCCAATGAAGTGGGCAGGGGACAGTGACCACTGTTGGCCAAGGGTTGGAGATTGCCACGTGAGCATGCCAGGACAAGGCTGAAGAACCCAAGGGACCCTCTGCATGTTTGCTGCCTGCCTACGGCAACATGGGTGACACAAACGCAGTAGGAACACTGCTGTTTAACTAGGGGGGTCTTAGAAATGGTTTAGGAAGAAGATCAAAGAGCATTTTATCAAACAGAGTTTTGTGGTGTTTCCAGAGGTCTTAGACTTATTTTATGGGAATATTATATGCATTAAATCCTGCTTCATAACTATGAAATTTTATCTATAGTACAGAAGGGATAGTTATAAAGACAGGAAGGAAAAAAAAAAGGAGTTTAGAAGGATGTGACACCTTGGAAGCAGTTAATGTATTGTTTGTTTTAGGTGGACATGGCCTTGTAGTTCACCTTCGCAGGCTGACAGGTATCCATAGAGGAACCAGTCACCATGGAGATCCCATCAGGCAAACTCGTGGTGATAGATACATGCCTCTCCTTGCTGTGCTTCTATCAGTGCTGTTATATGTTAGAGATGGCAAGAAAGATTTACCCTGACTTTGTATTCCTCTAACTCTGAACTCACGCTGACACCAACCTATCCATCTGCAAGCACTGGAAGACCACTGCAATATTCCTTCTAAAGCCTGGGCATCTAATGGTATGACCAGCCTTAACATCTTAAAACTCCATAGTTTCAAGCCTCATGAGGTTCTAAAAACTGAAGCAGACACATATGACTTCTAGGAAAATTATTTATATTAAGTAAATAATTGGTATGGTTATTAAAAACTGTATCAAATGCATATTTAATAGCATGGAATTTTATATTTAGCCATTTATGCTAATTCCTTTTACAGAATCTAGTTATTATTTTAATAGTTCAAATAAGATATGAGTTGGCTGTAGAGCCGCTGCCCAATCCATTAATATTGAAACATGTTGTGTGTCATTGCTGTTAGCAAGAGATGTTATTTCATTAAGGAAGGAATTACTTACAGTCATAGAAGCAAGAAGTTCGGTGTATAAGTCCACTATAACAGCAAAATGTACAAGTGCATAGCAGTTAAGATAAGCTGGTACATATGGATTGAAGGGAACTTCTTTTCCAGTGATCTGTATGAAGCAAAACAGTTACTTGCCTTCAAGAGTGACCTGCTCCAGCCTGTTGCTCCTTAATATTCTTTACACTTACAAACACAAAAGGGGAGACAGATAATTGAAGAAAGATAATATACTGTCAAACTTATGTACTACCTAGTCTGAAATAGAGTTTAACTTTTGTGTGTTTGTGCATGTCCACAGCTGAAAAAAAGAGAAATTACTGTACTCCATAAAAAAAAAATTTGAAAATCTCTTCAGGAAATGAATAATGGAAAAATAACTTTAAAAACACACTCTTTCCTTCAAACAAAAAGAAAAAAACCCCACAGCTAAAACATTCATTTCCTTCAGTTTCTTTTCCCAATTCATCTTCCCCCATGCTTTATGACTGCTAATTTGCTAATTTAAAATAGCATGTGTAGAGTTTTTAACATTGATCCAGTAGCGTTAAGAGGTCCAAGTAAATTACACACAACTGAAAGCCTGTGCATGTTCTATTTACCACTGGGATTTCCTCAGGAAGGCCAAGTCTAGGTTTGCCTGGTCCCCAGCCTGGCCCTTTGAATATGACAGAAAGCTTATTGCAGAATCCAGGTGTGGCCCAAAACGTGTTCCAAATATGAGCCAAGGGACGTAACTGGAAAAAAAAGAGTAAGTAATTTTTCATTATTCACAAAATAAAGATTAATAAAACATTGTATTTTAATAATTTTTAGTTTTTAAATAACTGATTTTTCAAACTCTGTGAAGAGAATAAATTAGATCTAGATGAAGACAGTTCAGAAAACCTGGCTGAAATAGGCAAAAGCAATATGAAGCCCTTGGTTAATTTGGTGAGGATTACAATGACTTCTGCTCAGAGGAAAATCTGTTTTTCCATCTGTGTCTCCTGTAATCACTCCTGAGTATTTAGTGGTACTTTGTATAGCTATATTTATGTGGTATGATTTGGTTACTGTGACCTTCAAATGACATACTCTCAATAACTAAATTACTTAGTATCTGACTGAAATGGATATAATTGCACATCCTCCGACCTTCCAGCCCTGGCAGTAAAATTTCTCATTCTTTGAGAATCCTCCTTGGATGAACAGTCATGAAAAGCAAATATGGACTCCACTGCTTCTCATGTTTTTGCAGAGATTTTTTACCTAGCTTAACTGAAACCTGGACCAATAAATCACACTAAGTTGTTTTTTTGTTCTGTTGTTTTTTCTTTTTATTATATACTTTTATCTATACTTCACTATGTATTGCACTGCAAAACACATCTCATTCAGTCCAACACCTTATGTACCACTGTTCTAATTGTTAATTTTACTGTTATATATTTTCATGATTACCGCAAGCTCTGCATATGCTCAATGTAGTGAGTAGAAATGCCTGTCTCATAACGAAATACTGAAGAAATTGTAGGTAACATAATTGACTGGTCAGAAATGCAAGGATGGCCTCAACTGTGCCTAAGAAAGGAGTTTCTTTTGAATATGACTGACTGTTGAAGGTATCAGAATCAGTGATACAAACTATAGCACCTGGAGCATGATGGGATCAAATGAATTTACTGGATGTGTTAAGCCATATACAACTTTTGCATCTTCCGCCTCAAATGTTCCTGATGGAAGAAGAAAACAAAAGAATGACAAACCATCAAATTCAAAAGTGTACATATTTTTGCCACACTGACTAAACATGACAGAGAACACCTTCTGTTACTTACCAAATATCCTGTCCCAGATAATGAGTGTGCCACCATAATTTTTGTCAATGCAGTAAGGATTTCTACCTAAAATAAAAATCAATTATGAGACAAGTAATGGGATAAAGAAGAATTCTAGGAACTGAATTATGAAGGAAAATCATCATTTGCATCACTTTAAAATCTAAAAATAACTTTAAAAGATAGCTAACCCACCACTGCTCACAGTTCTCTAAATATTTATTTTTTTCCTTAATAGCCTTATTGCTCTCTCTCTATTCAGATTCAAAAATACAAATTCAATGTCTCATGCCCAATATTTCTGTGAAACTGGGAGAGTAAAACCAGGTCAAAATATATTTATAAAAGACAAACTAAAAAGCAAACAAAAGTGATGCCACCAGTTTATACCTAAGAAAATATATGCTAAATACATATGTGTGTAGTCATCTCATTAATGTCTGTCAGGTGTCTCTATCCTCTGTGTCATACGTCTGATCCTGCACTATTAATTTCAGTGTGAGGAAAACTGATCTTTCTATGTTTTCTAGGGAATGTATTTGTATATAAGCAGTCCTCTCAAAGTCATGAGTGAAGAAACATTGGTTACACATCCCTAAGAACGTGGAGGTAGTTTGGAGCAACTGTACAGACCCTGATCAGCTCCATAATGATTCAGCTTAATTCCAGTCAGGATGAGAGCATTAACTCAGATTTACAGCTGAGCAAATAAGAGCAGAGTGTCTCCCTGAGGATTACCAGTAGTTGTGCAAATTTTAAGGACTAGACACTTACAGTATCACCACTGGATACAGTGATTGTGAGGATACAGGAAACATTAGTAACATTCTCGTTACTTGTAATTCCATTTGAGTCTGTTTCAAATTGTTCTTCCATTCTCCTAATTTTTTTTTAAACTTACTGTCTCTGCACACTGAATGAGCTAAGGACATCTATGAAATCCAGTTCTGTTTCTCAGATATGTTCATGACATTTTTCAGTATGCAGTGAAGTTATTAATACATTTTACATATACAATACAGTCTTGAAGGCCTCTGAATATTGATTAAAAAATCAAGCATCATGCACTTCTGTGAAGAGAGATTTACCAATAATTCAAACAGCTGAAATCAAATTCCACTAAAATATTTTAAAATTCTTCTAAAAACTAGCCATGTTTTTCATATATACGGTGCTTGAACTTGAGTGCAAAAGTGTGTTTGTTGATGATACAGTAGTCAGCGAAGGTTGAGATATTTTTCTATCACTCTCCATACTTAAAAACATTGAATTCTTTTTGCTCAAAGTCATCAAATTATTTCATTTTATCCAGACTTAATTTCTGCTCAACAGTTAAACATAAAAATGTTCAAATTAAACATAAGCTCTGAATATATTTTTTTTTAAAACTCTGACATTTCTAACTGAACAGGGACTACTTCTGAATTTGACATTAAAATTAAAATCTTTCTGTAAAACTGATTTTACGGTACAGTTTTACTATATTACAATTACTACACAAATTGTGACCCTGAGGAAAAAAAAGGATTAAGAGGTTCCACTTCCATCTTACCATGATGAACTCTGTGATGACTGGGAGTATTAAGTATCCATTCCAGAGGCCCAAGTTTGGTGATAACCTTAAAAAATGTAAAAACTTGAAAATACTGTATAAGATCAAGAAGAAGTAGGGAAATGAAAAGGAGGAAAAGCTAAAGAGAGGATGTTTATCTTCTGGAGAACTACATAAGAAGCCAGACATGCAATATGTTTTTTCTGAACCATTTCACTGTATAACAGAAAAAAAATTCATTAAAAAAATTAAAATACAAGTTATAAATTAAATTTCCTTTTGATCCAGAAGCTAATTTCTTCTGACCTAGAATGAATTTTTCCTTACTGTTTTTATCATTATTCCATGAGAATCCTTGAGAGAATTGGCAATCATGAACTGGTAAGATGGAATCACAGGGAAGTGACTGTCCCAGTGGACTAAGCACTGGTGTGGCTGCACGTTGAGTACTGTGTTCAGTTTTGGGTCTCTCATTTCAAGAAAGGACATTGAGGGGCTGGAGCATGTCCAGAGAAGAGCAGTGGAGCTGGTGAAGGGTCTAGAAAACATGTCATGTAAGGAGCAACTGAGAGAACTGGGATCGTTTAGCCTGGAGAAAAGGAGGCTTGGAAGGACTTCACTGCTCTCTACCTGCCCTGGTTGTAGTGAGGTGTAGGTCAATTTCTTCTGCCATGTCCCAAATAAAAGGACAAGAGGAAATGACTTTAAGTTGTGTCAGAGGCCGTTCACATTGGATATGAGAAAAAAAATTCACTGAAAGAGTGTTTAGGCATTGGAATATGTTGCCCAAGGAGGTGGTGGAGTCACCATCACTGGAGAAGTTCCAGAGGCATCTGGATGTGGCACTTGGGGGATATGGCTTAGGGGTGATTCTGGTGGTGCTGGCTTCATGGTTGGACTAGCTGATCTTGAAGGTCACTTACAACCCTAATGATTCTGTGATTCCATACAAATTGTTTCACTCATTTTTCTTATCCATATCCAGCGACACTGCTTTGGATTCTGCGCAACTCTATGATCCCAGTCATGCAAACACTTTATGTTGGCAAATATCTGGCTTTGACACAGAAACAAGTACTCCTTCCCCCTTCAGTACATTTGACTGCTTGTTTCTTCTATCAGTAACCTTCTTTCACCCAAGCACAAATGCATTAACACAACAAACCTGACTGGGGAACTGATGCAAATCAAAACTGCTTTTGTTTTGTTTTTCTAAGTTAGTTTTACTGGATCAGTTCCTGATTTTGGTCCAGCATATGGTCACAACTACACTGTCGTGAGTGGGAGGCATGAAATGACAGTAGATCAGCATAAATTCATCATGGAGCCACAATGAAAGGCAATGACTCAACAGTGCAGAAAGGTAGCCTTGATCATTTTAGTACCAAGCCAAAAATGACAGAAAGTATCAATTGCCAAAAGCCCATTCTGGTGTTTCCAGCTTTGTCAGAAAATGCTGATGAATTAAGTTTGTGTCAGCAGGGTTTCTGCTAAATTAGGTACTCCCACCTACTAAGGAATCAGAGAAAAGACTGCACTGACTTAAACTTTGGTGCTTTGGTTAGCTCAACAGAAGTGTGTGGACACCTGAAGGCACAGCAACCATTCTTTAATCCCAAACACAAATCCATGTCACAAATTGATGCAATCACTCAATGACCAAAAAGGACATCTACTCACAATATATTCTGAAACGGCATCTATTCACAATGTCTGATTATGGCCATAATGTCTTGCTGTTAAAAGGGAGCAGTAGGCATTAACACAACTAAATAAAAATGCTTAGACCTTAAGAAACAAATCCAAAAAACTAGAATTCTTTTCCTGTTAGAGAATTTAATCAGTTAATACTCATGCTGCCAAAATGGGTGATCTGTAATATAATAATAGAGACAATAACGGCAAAAAACCCCCAACATTTAGAGGAGCAGTTATTACTCATGAGATCAGGTCCATTCATCTAAAAAGGATTCTCATTCCTTTAAGGTTTACAGAACGAAGTCCTGAAATATGGTACTTCCATGTATCTTTAATTTACAGTTCTGCAAGTGCAAGTAGATTTAGATTCAAAAGCAGACTTAGGATATTCCTCAGATGTATTTAAATTGCTATTAATCAGGCAAATACAATAAAAGGAAAAGAATACTTTTTTTTCCCTATTTTTTCTCTTCAATAACAGCAAAAAGAACATCTACTTAATTGGTTAAGCAGAGAATTCCCGTAATTGAAGGACTACAGAAATACAAAAATTCTTCACATACAGAGAACTAATATTTGGACCATTTTTCCCAAAATCCTGTTCACACTTGACAGGAAAAACAGAATCCTGAGACAAGTCTTGTTTTGTTTCATTTAACTCTGAAGCCAAGGACAACATAAACAGTATCAGCTCTTCCTCAAAATAAGTTCAAGTCTTAAAAGACCACCTAAAGGTAAGAAACAATCCATCATTCATGCTAGTTCCATTTCCTGCCTTTCTCAAGCAGAACATGCCACTGTTAAAAGATATGTGAGATGTGACCATTAAATTAATCTGAGACAAATGCTTTGAATTGAACTGCAGCCCAGCACCTGAGAGAGCACTGATTTATCTAATGGACCACAACTAACTTTGATCCAGTTGGTTTTAATGTATTTTCGGCTCAGCATTTTTACAGCTTTTGTAAAAATAAACCAAGTAGATACTAGGAGAGCAGGGAATCAGTAAGGATTAGCAATCTCCACCTTTACCCTTCAGGTGGATTATAACAAAATGCCCTCAGAATGAATGCCTTCAGGTCTCAATATCCAGCTGGTTGAACTAAAATTTTAAAATTAAAATTCATCCTTTTGAAAATCTACATAGTACATCCTCATGCTAAAGTAGAACTTTTTGTCTTGGGACTCTCTAAGGACCTCAGGGTAAAACTGTATATAAATTTATATGCAAAATTTTAAATAAATTTTTCTGACTAATAGTAGTGAAAGTATTCTCTTTGGATAATGAAACCGCTTCATCCTTTAAAACAGTATTTGATTGATGACATATAAAAATCTACTGAAATATCTTCTCTAAGGCATAATCAGTGATTGACACCCAAGCCTACTTTGATTCATCATTCACTCAGGGTCACCTCCGCTGCAAAGACATTTTAGCCCCACTCTGATGAAAATATCATCTGAGACAACAATTATAACCACATGACTTTAAAGCTCAGAGGGGGTGCAGAACTCTGTACCTGATGAAGTAAAAATCTAGTGTGTTGACATTAGCAATCCATAAATCAATGCTTTATCTAAAACACATCAAAATTTTTTTTCCACCAGATAGTCAAAATAGTACAGGGTGCTATTTCTAGAAACTTCCTTTGCCATCAGTAACTTTACGTGTAGATATTTAGCTCATTCCTAAAAAAAACCCATAGAAAACTGTTGTCAGAGGAAAACTTTTGGTGCCAAATTTTTTTTAAATGCATAAATGCCATAAATATATATATAATATTTATATAGATATAGATGTAGATATAGATATAATTATTATAGAAATATAATTTCTACCCAAAAACCAGAAATATAGCACCACTGAAAAGCTGAATTTTGAAGGCTCTTGCAGTACTTACATGGCAAACAACATAGCTCTTTTATTTAAATTTGCTGAATTTTTCTATATTCTGCCATCTTACCCAGGGCAAAACTCCTAGAAGCAGATTTTTCACCAAAGTAAATTGGATAGGATAGTAAGACAATTTTTGCCAGACAAGATTCTGACATGGTCATGTCAAGCTGACAGGGACTTACTGTGGTCATACTGAAAGAAATTAATTTCGTAAGAACTGTCTCATAACAAAATTTAATGTGGTGTAGCAACAGCCCTACTTCAAAAGAATATCCAGAGAGAAGAAAGGCAGTGGAAGGCATTATACCTACCTATCTACCTTTCATCTGTCAGTCTATCCTCATTTCTGTGTCTTTATTATGTCCAGACATTTTCCTTGGAGAATGGCAATTTCAAAGAAGCTCACAATCATTCTCTGTAGCAGTAACGTAGCTTACACTGCAGTTTCAACCAGTCACCAAAGCACACACCACTAAGTTTCAGCCATTCAGACAGGAAAAGATTTTTCAGCTTTCAATGTCATTGTACTCAAATTGGTTTCTTAGAGTAAGAGCTTTCACGATGTCCACATATCAGAAAAAAACAAAAACAAACTAAACTTTTAAAGAACACCAAATAAATGTGATAAGAAGATCAGCTTAGTTTTTGATACTTGTAATTAGGATTTTTATTTAAAAAAAATCTGCTACTCTAATTTTTGTATGTGACCTTTTTATTGGAAAGTATTTTAAAAAGTAAAAAAAAACCAATAGTTGAAATGTTATTGTTCAATAACACTACCATCAGTACTTCATATTACCCAAAAGAAAAAAAGTCTGTGAACATAAAATACTTTATTCTATATATTATCATCTTAAAGTGATTTGGGAAATTCAGAAAAATACCTACTGATCCCCTAAAAGTTGAAATACCCCAACTGTTGTCCAACAATAACCTTATCTGTATTTTGATCAATATGACTGGGGGTGTAAATTTGTGTTTGTTTCCTGATACAGACACTTAGTGTTCTAAATCAACTCCTGTCTCCAGTTTTTCCTTTCTCAACACTTCATGTGCACCTAAACTTCCATGCCAGTGACCCATAGATGAACTGCAACATTCCAACAAAACTCTTTTCCTGTTTCCTTTAATTTTTAACATCCTATTGCCACAAAAATAATTTTTCACTTGTCAAAATCCTTACAAATGGACTCAATAAACTACCTGCAAATCAAATATGTAGGCATCTCATCTATATAGGTTATAAAAGTTTTATCCACAAAACATGTTTTCTTCTTTCTTTTCTTTAAAAAGCCAATATATTTCCTCTGATATACTTGAGTATCACTAAAGAATAAAGCAGAATTACTGACAATAATTGAAGCAACTCCAAAAGCAGTGTAATAAATAAGGTATGCTTAGAAATACTTTTCACACATTACTGGAATTGAAATCTTCAAATATAATGAGAAATGAAAAAATGGGGGTTATTCTACAACAGTCACTCTTATATAAAGATGTTTCCTTTGTGACAGCAATCCCTTGCCTAAAGGGAAAGAACATTATGCAATATCTCTTGTGGCATGTAAGCACCTCCGTTTGCGGTCTCAGAGTTTGTCAGCACCAAGGGAAATCTTTATTGCCTGATACCTGCACCACTTCAATGTAGTTCTTGTTTAAGTAATGAGAAAAAATCGTGACATGAAATCCAAGGGAAACTTTACATCTTGTGTAACAACTCCTCCTGTCACCACTACCGCATGAATCTTTACTTAGCTCTGTTTCAACGTCAGTATTGGGAAGGAATGTCAGCTGAGTAAAGCAGGCAACCTTACACTAAAACCATTCACATATAAAAAAATCCTGGGTTGATTTTTTTTTCTTTCGAGCATAAGGAAAGTTGTTTGTAGCACAGCATTACTTTCAATATCATAGTATTACTGATCTGGAGGACAGGAGAGGGTAAATTCATCCCTGGAGCATCACGAAGGAGTGCTCTGAACTTAACTTTGGACTTTCTGTTAGACTAGTTGGTAGGAAAACACATATTACAAGTCATTTCCTCATCAAAATCAAGGTAAGATTCTTATTCCTGGTATATAAATCTATATTTCAGACAGTCTGGTGGGGAAATTTTAAAATATGACCTTAATTACATTCCCCAGTAGAGCTGCTGTGTTAATTCAGGACAACACCCCCATATATTTATACAGATGGCTCTAGTGATCAGATTTGCCATGTAAAATCTCTACAGGGAAGCTGAGGAAAGGCAGAACTCCTAGGATATGTGCTCGTCTGCCAGTTTCACACTTTGAAATCCTTGGCAAACTTGGATTTATACGCCGCCAACTGTTTTCCTATCTGATTAGGCAGTTTTCTACTCCAGTAAGCATGTAAAATGGATATAGCTGAATTTCCACACTGAGGAGTGAAAAAACAATATTTATAGTTTAGAAATAAAACAAGTGAGAGGAATCAGGCCTGTTGGGATCGTAAATAGTTTCACAGAGGGTGAATTTCTGATAAATCTGGATTGTAGGGATGGGAGTGAAAGCCCAGTTTTAATGGACAGTCTGGTTCAGGGCATATTTATATATAAACACGCAGACTTAAGAAATGTGTCTACAATAAATTATCTTGAAGGCAGGCTGTTGTCAATTTTCCTTGTTTTACACCTCAACTAGGAGGTAAGGTTTGAATCAAACTGGCATCTTACATGAATATTTAAGTTAACTGTTTCAGCAAGTGGATGCAACCTATTTGTTTTCTTTATAGGTCAAATTAAGCCTTGTGGGAAAGGTGAGCACATATAAGAAATTTCAATCAATTTTTCCACCATAATGAAAAATCTTACAGTAACTGATTGGCTTAATTGCAGCATTACAAATAGCAGAGCATGGAGCAAGTCACACTTTCAGTCATATATCATGTTAAGCATTTTAAACAAACTCCAGGAGAAAAATTGCTATACTATTTCAGTATTTTTCAGCAGCCTGACAAACACATTCTGGCAATTGCAGGAAAAAACCCCAAAAGTCATAAATCAGTATGCCAGTCCTGAAATAAACTAAAATATAGCCAAGTGAGGCTCTTCATCTTCCCTTTTAAACAGACCAAAAAATAGTCAGCAGCCTATACTTTGTGATTTTAACAAAAAAGGGTCTGTCAAATTTTCTGTTGGCTTTGAAGCTATAATAATAATAATTAATAATAAATAATATAATTAATAATATAATAATAAAGAATTATAATATAATAGTAATAATATATAATATAATTAATTATAATAAATACATAATTTAAGTAGATTCTCAATGAATACAAGTTATGAGAAAAACTCAAAAGCATTACATGTAATAAGATGGGAAAAGAGGGTTTCTTTTTTACAAAGAACAGTATCTTTAACATTATCAATGTGGTATGCTCCCATTATTACATTAAATTTATTTGGTAAATGAGTTGTTTGGATTCTTTTTCCAGGATGCAGAATGTACTGAACATGTTACATCTTTAAGCAGCTCTCTTCACTTTTATCTTGATAATTCTCCAGGGACATAATAGACAGAAGTGATCTAAACAAAAATTTTTAAGTATAATCTTTAGTTTTAGGGTTTCTGCAGGCAAATTAGCAATAGTCAGGCCCACTGCTGCTGAAGTAAACATTTCACAGCTGTCGCTTGCAAGAAACCTTTGGTGCAAGAAACAGAAGCCAACACTCATACTCAAGGACTTAACTATTAGGATCCAAATTTAAGTCACTGATTATGTTCTTGTCCCATAAACTTTTTATTTATGGCCTCACTAGTGACCCAGCTTCAACAGGGAAAGGGGAGGATTCTTCTGTCTAGATTGTTGCCCATCAAATGCAAACCACCAACACAACCCTATTATCGTGGAGCAGTCACTCTTGGATGAAAAAGATCATGGCTCCTGTGCTGCATGTTGAATTCAGAGCAATTGGGTGGAAAGCATAGTTAAAATAGGAGTTCACACACAGGTAAAATAGGAGGCTCATCCTGACACTACTAAAGCGCAGCACTGGCATTCTAAATCATCACTGAGCTTTTGGGTGCCAAGGAAGAAACTCCAAACTTCATCCCACTATGTTTTTGCAGATTATACTGTGTTCAAGTGCAGCCTACACTTGGCAGGACAGGAACAGTGTGCTCTCTTATGAATGTTTTATTTTCTCTCTCTTTTGTTATTCTTTTTATTTAAAACAAAAAGCAGAGTTATATGCCTTATATATCTAGAAAGACAATACTTTTCTCCCCTCATGGGGCAAGTGAAACATGGAAAACTGGAACATATTTTACAGTTATTGCAAGTATTTTTGTTTAATGATAGCATTGTCAGCTTTGCTCTTTTCTGTGTTCTGGCAAGTGCATTGATGACAAGACTTTGATCCTACAGGTTGGTCAGAAAATCTAATAAGCCCTTTTGGCAGACAGGCTGCATTGAAGCAGTGAGATCTCTTTGTTTCTTGGAATCATGCTTAAGTTTTAATGTCTGTATTGCATATATAGCCTATCTGGACCTACAAAGTCACTGTCTGCATTAAAGAAAGTACGTTTATCTTCCTGGTGTTTTTTGAATTTGTTCTCTTTCTCTCCAGAGTAAGCATGTGATTTGAGAGTTTGCAGCAGACAAATAATGATTTTATGAATGATAAAATCATCAGCTATCAGGAATGGGGCAAGAACCCTTTTTGTAAACCAAAGTTTGGGTTCTTTATGCAAATCAGCAAATAATTCTTGCCTTATTGTTTTTAAAATAATTTCCTGGATCTTCGTTACAGTGAGAAAGTATGCAATAGGCTGTCAGATGATGCCACCTGTTTCTAGGAATTCCAGGTAAACCATCATGTCATTGAATGTCCACTGACACAATCTCAAACATGAGACTAGGAGAATGGCTGCAATCACCTCTAATTACCTTCATACCTTTGATGACTTCTAGCAAAAGTCTTCTGAATGGTAAGTTTCTGATTCCTTGTAACCTGACAGGGACAGATGTGTGTGTTTCTAATTTGAAAGGGAACATCAGAGTTGTGTCTATTTTTGGCAAACTTGGTCAAATTAAAGGAAATAACTTCATTATTTCATTAAATGAAGCAATGTACTAGAATGAAGAAAAATAAAGGTTTTTGGCATATGGTATTTGAATTCAAAGTGATTTTCTAGAATCAAATTCTAGACATAGTGCAGTTTCACAATTCTACTCAATAGACTGGATTATTACTGATTTTACCTTTTACTGATGATACTTTTTAGATTAAGAAAAAATCAACACACTGCCCCCACCCCCCCCAAACAAACAAACACAAATTAAAATACGAGCAGCAAAACAAAAGCCAAACGTTTCTTATCCTTGCCAGAAAATCAGATCAGTCCATACTCTGTTTCCACTGTGATCCATGCAGTACCACCTGTATGTTATGATTTTGCAAACACTTTCATGTGTTAAATTTGACTCATATCTTATTGATCTTATAGGAAATATTCATAGTCCAGTAAACTAAGAATAAATATATGACTTTGTAAACCAGGTCCAGAGATATTTTACCTCCCAATAAAGCATCTCCTTTTTATCTGCAAACTATTCCGTATTTTCGCTCTTCCTTCAACTCCATAAATCAACCACAAGAATAAAACTATCTTCTTTCCAATACGAACACTAAAACATGTAACAGTCAAATAAGTTTTGTAATAGTCAAATAAGTTTTGTTAAAATGCTTTTTAAATTCAAAAATCTTATTTCTTGATCAAATTTACCTTTCAATTTTGAGAAATGGGTTTAAAAACTACTGCAAATACTTAAAATAGATGAAATAGACTTTGTAACATTTTTTTCAATCCTGAAATCCCTTTTTGCTTATTTAAATGAGACTACAGCACACAATGCAGAGAAAATAGGTCCAGGAAAACTGAGAAATTAAATTTGCAAAGAAATAGACCAATCTCAATTTTTAGGACCTGGAAATTAATAACTGAATATTTTATCTATTATTTCATGCTATTTCACTTATTTTTCTCAGTGTCCTAATTATTACTCTTTCACCATCCAACAGACTTTTGTCTCAAACAGCTTCTGCTTAAAAAGACAAATACGTCCTCTAGTGTTTCAAGAACAGCTTTTGCTATTGATATCATGGTAATCACAGGTGTACTCCTATTTAGAGGAACTTAAGTATACTCTTATGTATTTTCCTTAATTTTACCTGGTTCTTCAATCTGCTTGTTTAATTTCCTCATTGGAAAAGAAAGCCAAAATGAAACAGGTTTTTTCTGTATCTGGCCAAGTTCCTAGGTACGATCTGATGGATGCAAAAATTTAAGGACAGGGACACAAGAGCTCACCTGAACTCAGGAAGCCCAGACAGGCTGTGCAGGGCATGAAAGCATGAAGAGTTCCCAGTTTTTCTCTTTCAAAGCTTTTCATTAAAGAAAACTGAGCAGAAGCCAGAGGCAACAAAACACTTAGACAAAAACTTAGACCAGTACACACTCTGCGTGCATAAGTGAAAAAAATCCTTTTGACAAATAACATACACTTCCTCAGCAAATTTCAGTTTTACTAATGGGTGGTTTCTGATAAAAACTATTGTAGTTTTCCCCTATATCTGTAGCAATTTTATGCCTCTTCTTCCCATCTGCATGCGGTGCTGCTAAAATTATTCCCATTCGTCACCTGTTTTCACCCATGTTACTCCCGGTTAATAGTTGAGGGTCACCTTTTTCTGCTCCCAGAGCTGGATGAGGTAGAAAGACTTACACAAGGTGAAAGGAGATGCCTTAAAAAACCTGACTTCTGTGAGTATGGTAAAGGGCAGATCATATTCTTCCCTTAAATTAGAAAACTAAACAGAAACCAATACATGTCAAAGATCAAATAGGCAAGGAATAATCTGCTGCTGCAATTACTACCATCAGGGATTGGATCAGTTGATACTTTCTAAATACAGTTTGACATCTCATAAAAATTACAGCTAAACCAACAGAAACTAATTTCTGTTTTTTCACAGGTGTCTATCAGCTTATAAACACACCTAACTTATTGGTTGTAATAAATGCATAATGGAAGGATATAGTTTAATATAAGCCATAGACCTTCTGAATCACCTGCGAAAATAAACTGAAATGGAGTATTTCTGTCTGTCAGTAAGAGTCCTGAAACATTTTGTGGCTTTTGAAAAATTGGTTTTTTAGTGCCCTTTGACTGAAGTATTTTTTTTACTTCCCTTATGATCTAGATGAGAATGGTCTGTCTGGTCATGGAAGCATTTCTCCCAGACTATTTAGGAGCAGATCTGGGTCATTCAATTGACCTGAACACTACTGGATAGAACAAAAAATTATTTTTGTCTCGATTTATTGAGATCATAGAACCATGGAATCATTTAGATTGGAAAAGAATTTTAAGATTATCAAGTCCAATAGTTAACCCATCACTGTCAAATGTTTTCCTCAGAGGTTTTCTTGGGTTGATTTTTTTTTTCATTTTACATTCAAATAAATTATTAGGAGTTTATTTCAATGCTTTGGTGCTACTTAGAGATTTATTTCAAATCCTTGAAAAAAAAAATCCTGATACAATTTCAGATTGTCATGTACATGGTACAATATTCATAGAATCATTAAGGTTGGAAAAGACCTACAAGACCATCAATTCCTGTCTTTGACTAAACACCATCATATCACTAAACAATAGCACTACGTATCATGTCCAGTCATTGCTTGAACACTTCCAGGGATGGTGACTCCATTGTTTCCCTGGGAAGCCCATTCCAAAGCTTAACCACACTTTAATTAATAAATTTTTCATGATGTTCAATCTGAACCTCCTCTAGCACAGCTTGAGGCCATTTCCCCTGGTTCTGCACTGGTTGCCCCGGAGAAGAAAACAGGCCCCACATGGCTGCAGCTTCCTTTCAGGCAGCTGTAGAGAGTGATAAGGCCTCCCCAAGCCTCCTCTTCTCCAGGTTAAACACCCCCAGCTCCCTCAGTCACTCTTGTAAGACTTTTGCTCCAGAGCCTTCACCAGCCCCACTGTCCTTCTCTGGACACACTCCAGCACCCCAATGTCTTGTGGTGAGGGGCCCAGAACTGGACATAGGCTCCAAGGTGTGGCCTCATCAGCGCTGAGTACAGGGGGACAGTGCCCTGCTCCTGCTGGCCACACTGTTGCTGGTACAGGCCAGGATACCACTGGCCTTCCTGGTCACCTGGGCACACACTGGGTCATGTTCAGCTGCTGTCAATCAGCACCCCCAGGTCCCTCTCTGTCTGCCTTCTTTCCAGCCACACTTCCCCCAGCCTGTAGCCCTCAATGGGGTTGCTGTGATCAAAATGCAAGACCTGGCACTCGGCTTTGAATCTCGTATCTCTGGTCTTGGCCCATTGATCCAGGATGGAGTGAAAAGAAAATTAGTTGAACACAAATGCATGACATAAGACACAAAGTTGTATTTTCACTCTAGCATATACAGTTTTATTAATTTCAGGCTTGCCTTTCCTGTATCAATAGTCCATTCCAATAATAAACAATAGTAAAAGAATCCAGCACCAAAATAATAGTATAATTTTTATATAAGATTTATAGTGCTAAAAATGCTGTACTATTCTATATAAAATGACAAGAACTAATGCATACCAAGCATGTAGGAAATACAGAAGTTTAAATGAGGTAGAACGAATGTGTACTTTTGATCTTTATGATACTGTAGTCACAAGAATATATGAGTCACTTGAGTTAAAATAAAATAGACCATGTCTGATCTGCTGGTAGTAAAGCTGGACAAAAACTGACATAACAAATAATGAGACAGGTCAAAGTTATAACACAGGAAACATCTCTTAATATTATTTAAAACAACACTGGACACATGTAAAATTTAAGTATAGAAAAATATCAGGGATTGTATTTGGCTATAAACTTTTCCTCTAGGCTGAAACATGGCATAGAAAGTTTCAGCACAGCACAATCATTCTTATGTAATTACTGAATTAAATTTAAATTACTCTCAAAACAAAACATCTTCCTTCAGAAACTTTCATGTACTTAAATTTTTTCTATTATTAAATAGACCTTTTTTTCTTCTATAGCAATAAATTCTGCATGTGATTTTCTTCTCAGTCCTATGTAAAAAAAAAAATCAAAAAACCCACACCATCTATTAAAGAGATTCTTCCCCCCCCCCCCCCCGTATCTCTCTACATTTTATTTTTCTTAAAGAGAAAGATATGCAATCAAAAGTCGCCAAGTGACAATTTCCAAACATCTTTGACTAGTCAATATGGGGCCAAACTGTATCTCAGGAAACTGATACTCATGCAAAGCAATAGAAATCTGGGGAGGGAGGAAAATATCAATTGCTCCTTCATTTTAGAAGCAAACTATTACATTACTATAACATTACACTGGCAGAATGGAAATAATGAAGTGTATCTCCCCTAGTAATGACATGTAACAGCAGCCTCCATGGGCTCCCAGAGGACACCAGAGCTGCTGGGAGATGATAAATATCTGCTCTCAGAGCAAGGGCCAGCAGCACTTACTGAGACTGGATGCTGTTTGCTATAGAACCCCAGGCTACCGCCCTGAACAAACTCTGTATGTTAGTAAATTACAGAAACAGAGACTTGAAGAAAGAATTTTCATGTTAATATAATCTGCATAAGACAATTAGGATCATTAAAATTCAGAAAAGGATCATTAGGGAAAAAAAAAGAGCAGCAATAGTTTTAAAGAGTTAAATTCTAATAGTCATTGCAAAGAAAACCCAATATAATGGTGAAGCATCATATTAATTTCACTAAAAATACAGGGTAACATAAACCTGAATGGCTGATACCATTTCCCTTCCTTTCCTTACTTTTTTTTTCTGTCAATGCCTTGCCCATGAGAGCAGGAAATCCGCTAATACATGGTGTAACCCTATTTCTATTTTGACATAATTTTTGACCTTAGAGCATGACTTCAACATATTTCAGCCCATTTCAGCTGTGCTATAAAATCAACAATATCAACATAAAGAATAACTTCTCTTGTAAGCAAAGTTCTATGAGTGGATCAACTGGATTAATACAAAAGGTCCATTGTTTTTCTACCAGCACAATAATTTAATAGTAAGTAGTGCTTATCTTTTCATTGAGACTGAAATTCATTCTTGTTTAGACTAGTGTATAAACTTGGCACATTGCACATATGCTATGGAAATTCCTTTTAAGCCCTATGAAGGATTTAGCAATTTAGAGGGATGTAGGAAATTCATAAGCCTCTGAAATTCACTTTAGAAACTTTAGACGCACACTGTGGCACCAGTACTGAGATTCACTGAGTTACTGCTGCACAGCAGAATGCTAGAAACCTCTCATCCAAGGAAAAGATGGCTTCAAACAACAGAGAAGACATAGTAAAGTATATCATAATTTTTTTAGTGGCAAAGCACACTAGAACTAATTTGGAGAACCTAAAGCACGCTCAAAGAAACTTTGCTGACATGTGTCCTAGTGTTCATTTGGTACAGTTTGAAAGAGTGCCTGAATTTTTAAAAAATATTTTAAAAAGCTTAAACGTGTATTGCTTCAGTTTATGCCACTTCTGGTGATGCGCGTGACATTATACCTAAGCCTTCCCTATTTACGTGGTGGTTTAGATCATCAGACATTTGTTAATAATTTTAGAAATGTGTCCAACAGAAACAAAATGTCAAGAATCAAAATTTGCTATTGGTCCACTATAACTATCTTCTTTTATTTACAATTTTTAAATTGTTTTTTTTAAATGAAATGCACAGAAAAGATAAAAGAAAAATCTGCAATTTAAACAACATAAACACCCAGAACAGAAGATCAAGAAAATAAAATTCCCTTCCCAAAGAACTGTCCTATATATTGCATCTTGAACTTAGAGAGGAAAAGGCATCTGTCTGGGCAGAATAAACAAAGGAGTAAGATCATAGAAATAATTAGCCCACAGCCCAACTGGGGCTACTGAGAAATATGCTATTGACTTATAAAGTAGCTTTAAATACCTCTATTGTAACACAAGGAAGAAGGCAAAGGCCACTGATCTACCTGAGAAGTGTGGGAAACATCTTGCTAATTACAGTGTGTTATTAACTATATATGTAAGAAAACTAGATATGGTCTATGCATTCACAAAGCAGAAATGAAGTGGTGTAGTCATAAACAAATAGCCATCAGACAATCATAGACTATTTTCCATCTGAGAATTAGTTGCATTAAGAAAGAAACAGTATCTGAAGAATTTAGTTGCAACTCTAAATAATCTTTAAGAAGCACAGGCTTTTGGGTATTTTTCCCTAAAATATTTATCTTAGAAATGAAATCAGTTTCAGTATCTGCCAAAAATGTTTAATAAACTGCAAGATAGGAAAATACAATATTAAAATAGCAAAAAGTTTTGATTCCTTACAGTTACTTTTTTTTTCTAAATCTAATTGGGACCAACTGGCCTCATTGCTTCTTATAAACTTAGCAATATATATTCAGAAAAAGGAATAAAAATGAACAGATGTTTCTCCTTAAAGAAGTCAGACAAAGATTTTTCTTACACAATAAATCAGCTGCTAGTGGATTTCCAAGACACTGCTCCAGGCTAACTGTTTAGGTATGGCTTAAAAACCTGGTTTACCTCTGTATGTATCCAAAACTGGTAAAGTAGATTAAACTGTAAATGAACAGCAAACACTGAAGGGGGAATGAAAAGAGCCATGGGCAAGTTGAACATCTGAAAAATGAAAAAGAAAACATACATTAGATACATAATTCTAAACTCATGATGATATAATAAAGTACTCTCAGGAGCTCAAAGCACTGCACAATATACTTACTTCTTTTAATACATCCATAATGCAGACGTTATATAGCATAAATAGATAGCGATTATTATGTTGCTACTCAATGTGCTATAGCAAATGAGGCATGAATTGATCCAAAAGTGACTTCCCACAAGCCAAACTGAGCAAGTAGAAAATTCAACATCAGAATTCATAAATTCTGGTATTAGATGCTTATGCTGTGTACTATATGGAGCAGACAGCAACATAGCCTTGACATCAAGAGCTCCCATATAGGGAAGAATTATCACAGATTAAGCAAGGTGTGAATTTATAACACTATAGCTTTTCTATCCAAACTCCCTACATAAGCACCATTAGGGTAAGCTACTTGGCTTTCCAAGTTAATTATACTTCTCACCTTAACTTTCTCACGGCATCTCCCATAAAGTCCCAATGTATTGCTGAGTTCTAAAAACATGCTAACATGAAAAAAGTATCAGAAACCTGCTTACTTGGGAAATCCTGGTATCTTAGATACAGATGAAGTCCTAGGGATTTCACAATTAATTGCTTAACTGGCTGAGCAATAGAATAAAACTTCTAAGACCTTCGTATGTTAAAAGTCAGTCTGATTTCTTCAGAAAAAGGCTTATCTTTCTCTTTTCCCTTTTACCCGATATTATATCACCTGCATTTAAAAGTTAATACTTCTCTAAAATACAGAGATTTTTCCTAAACCAAATGGTAGCAGAAGTATCTTCAAAATTTTAAATCTCTTTAGAACTCAGGGAACATCTGTTTGGCCAGCAAGATCTCCCTGTGAAGCACAGGAAAATTAGAAAAAAACGATTTCCAAATTACTATTGTCCTTTTCACAAAAATCCAATCTTTTAACATCCAAGAAGGTAGTTCAATAGCCATGACAAACATCCTGGACCAGGAATTCCTTTAGTGTAGGTCTGCACATAGCATGAAAAAACATTATTCTCTCGGTTTTAGTCAAAAGGGCTGCCCAATAGATTAGAAGTCGCACTGAGGCTGTGAAACAACTGCATTTCCACCCAGTGATGTGACTGATGCTCTTAAGAAAGTCACCACAGACATATCTCACTGTGACAAATCAATGGAGGACTAGGATCTCGCAGTATCAGCTTAGCCTGCTGGCTTCAACACCAGACAATGTCTGAAACACTAGGATAAAACCCTGAAGCCATTGCAGTATCACCTGGTAGGGCTGGGACAGCTGGGATTTCAAAATCTACATTTAAATGCTTCATGGATTACAGCTGCCCTACAAATTACCTATGGGGTGTTTCTGTTTCTGTCTCGGAAGCTGCTTTCCAAAAAGTAAAAGAATTAAAAGGTAGTAGAGGGGGACTAAGTTTCTGTCTAATGGCATGATAACAGCAGGATTTTTTAAAAAAATGAACGGAGAGGAAATTGATTTAAAAAACCCCCAAAAAACCAAACCAGATGGTTTTCAGATTATTCATGGAAGTGGTTACAGGATTGAAAGCAGGGTTAAAAAATTATATGCCTTTCCCTTAATAGTATCAGAAGCAATTTGGTGGTATTTACAGATGACTCAAAGAGGAAAGAAGGATCATCTTCGTATTTATTTCCTACCTCACTTTTCACAAGAGTGCTAGGATTTCCCTGCTAAGTGGTGGGATGAAGGAAATTTTCCATAAATCTATAGGTAAATTTGAAACTGTCAAAGAGAATGCTTTACTTCTTGCAATGTAAGCTTTATTTTGCACAGGAAGGATTTTAAAGATTCTTTACAGAGGTGGAACTCATAAGGAAAAAAGAAAACTTCTCCCATACCAAGGCTTGACTTTTCCTATTTGTGGTTCTACTGAAACAAGAAGAGCAATCTCAGGAAAAAAAAAAAAATCATTAAGTAGTTCTTTACTGGAAATGACAATTCACCAAATCAAAAGATTTCATGGCCATGTACCAGCTTTAACAAATTTGTAGAGGAAAACTTTCCTGCCTCCAGAGTGGAATTTCTGGTCAAAACTGCAGGAACACTTTTATCACACTGACAGATCTTTTCTCACTTGTGGATTCAGCAGCAGAGATTGGGAAAGTGCTACAGTAGCTGATGGGAAAAGCACCCAGAGGGGGTGCAGAGGCATTTGCATCTGGGGCTGCTGCACTGCAGCTGTTTTCCCTCATGCCAAAGGCATTGCCCCTTTGGAAGGTCCATTGCCCACTCTCCTATGGGGGCATCTCTACCTTTCTCCCTCCCATTTGCAGGTAAAAGCTTATAACCACTTCCACTACAGAAAGGGAGTGCATTGAAACTCCTGAGGTTTAGCAGAAGCACTGAATGTCTGTGCTGGGTCTCGGGGGCCACCTGCCCATGTGGCTGCAGAGGGTCTGCAGAGCATGGGGGGGCAGCAGGACAGCTGCTGACAGCAAGTTCATGTGGGCAGGAACTCGTGTGAGGATCTAAAGGAGTTAAAGGCAAGGATAAAATTTTTAAAAAATCGAAAAAACCAATCCATTTTTTACAGCTGCCAGACCTGGCAGACTCTTCAGTAGACAAGAATTGACTGACTGTGCTGAAAACTGTGTTACCTATTCCCTTACCAGACTGGTATGTAGATGTTTCCACTGCTTTTACACCAAGGCTAAGTACAACACTTTATCTAAATGTACAGTCTAGAGCTATCAAATTATTAAGGATTTAATGTCTGCAATTAAATCTTACCCTTAGAGGAAAGTTGAGAATGGTACTCAAAGCATTAAATCATAGCTTTTCAAAGTATATGTGCAAAGCTCGCACAACTGCACTTTGATTATCTCGTCACTGATACATTCATTTACATAGCATTATCTTGCTTTAGCTTTCTGTTTTCTTCTTAAAAATTAATATACTTTTTTTTGACATCTTTTTTCCCACTAAATGGGCCTCAACAGTATCTCTCAGTCTTCACAGTAGATTAGCTTCTCCAGTGGAGAAACAGAAACATGGTGTATGCAAACAACATGAAGCACTAAACATTAGGTTCCAAAATCAGGAGTACATCTCACACCACTGATTGTCAAGCATTTTCTTCTATTCTCTTTCATTTCATATCTTTTCAATCATAGATTAATGTGCTGATTTATTTATCTTACAATGTTTAACTTAAAACACAACAGAGCTGGCTGCAGAACAGTCACATAATCCCACGCCATCCACTGTAAGTTTCTCACAGTCTGCACAAAATTGGATGTCAAACTCATTGAACAGTACAGTACACATTCAACAAGATTAGATCACTCTCAGAGATTAACTAAGGATTTCACTGAGTTTCAGCTTCAAGGCAGATCCATCCATGGCTCTGGACAAGACTGTCCGTCCAAAAAAACAGCAGTTCTGTAAGAATTAGCAATAATTGTGATTGTGCACAGTAAGGCATTGCAGAAAGAAAACTGGCGTATGTCTGAAAAATTCTGGAAGGAGGCAAAACAGTATTTACATTAACCATATGCTTTGGCTAATATCAAATATTTGGTGAAATAAACCTGGCACACAAACATACAATGTATTTCTAGATTCATTTTCCTTTGCACAAATCATGTGAATATTAAATACACATATAATATTTGACAAGTGATACCAGTGTGGTCCTGAGGATAGTCTTTGGAATCCAAGGTGGCCATACATCTTGGTCTTCCAAGTATTTTATGCTCTCTGAGGCATCATCCTCAAAATCATGCCAGCAGACAAAGTTCTCAAATGCACACCCATATGTAAACACGGGCTTTTTGTCTTTTTTGAATTATTGTTTTTGTTCAGCATTTGCACATATGGTCCCAATGGGTAAATGAGCAAAGGTTAAATCTTTAACACAGCAGTATTTTTGGAGGAAGCAGAGTTGTCATAGACAGACATCCCTTCTGCTATTCTTCATTACAGTAATTTAAATTCTAGGTAATCTTGCGAACATCAGATGATTATTTTCTTAATAAATAAACAACAAGAATTTACAAAGAAGACATCAAGAAAATGTTCCAAAAAACAGTACTGCTTCATGATTTTCAGAAGAAAATTTCCCTGGAACATAGCACTTAAACTAATTCAGTGTCATGCACTAAAACCAGCTACATACTAGAGACTAAGTCCATGATCAGTTACATAAGCATAAATCCACTTTACTGAAGTTAATGGAGTTACACTGGATTTGCATGGGTAAACATACTCTCTTGGCTTTGAGTCATTCGCTCACAGGCTGGATAGAGAGATTGCCAAAGGACTGTGGGTTTCCTTCACCACCCATATTATACCTCATTAGAGCACATATATAATGATAAAATTATATGTATTTATTTATATATGTAAATAAATTTAATATCCCCTTTGAACTCTAATTCTGAAAATTAAATTTTGAAGCTGAAGTTGAAGTTATTAATTTTGAAAAACACACAGCCAGACAAACTACAATCTGAAAAAAAAACAAGTCAAAAGATGACATGAGGGCTCAGCTTAGGAAATCAGCAGTTACCCTGGGTGCAGAACTAAACCCTAAATATTATGCTACACTTATGAATTCATTTGGAAATACACTTTTTGAAATCTGTATATAAATACTGAATATGAACACATGGAAATATACTTTTAAAAATCTGTATATAAATACTGCATATGTACATAGCTCACCATTTGAAATTAATTTTATCTGAAATAACACTAGGTAACATACTGCTCTTACCTACAAGGGTACTGATATGACATGAATGAGCAGAGACAAATAAATCCATTTGCATATCCAAAGCAAATTTTAATGCTGATTTCTCTCCTTGCTCCTTTTAGCTAGACAGACATATTCTGAAATAGTTGAATTATACACTGCTCTTTTGCCATACTAATGTATGAATAACTGAACGAAAATTATCCATTCTACTAAAAAAGTTACAAAAATACAAATGCAGAGTTATATCATTACCCTTCTTTAACATCTGTAGCTATTTTCATGTTTGCTGTACAACATTAGTGAATATATTTTAAAACACAATTATCAGATTCTTCAGTTTCATCTTTTGTGCCTTCAGTGTCAAACACCTTTTAAAAAATTATGTTTTTCTTTGAAGGGAAATACAGACAATGTTTTCACTTTTACTGAACATTGTAAATATTAACTTGTTTATTAAATCTTGGCCAACTTACCCAGGAGGTGTACTTCTGCAGCACAGATTGTCTCAAGGCTGTGAATAAGTTGTAGTCTTCTGAACTATGGTGTACCTGGTGTGCAGCCCACAGTATATTAACCTCTGCAAAACACAAAATTTCTAATGAGGTTTTTGCTAGAAAAGCAACATTTGTTTCCCATGGCCTTTTTTTCCTAACCTAGAAGCAACCAATCCTCCAATTTACACTTTGCTATTTTATATTAACATAAAATAATAAAACCCAGTGCTCAAAGCTGAGTTTGTGTAGGCAAGGTTACATGTCTGTCAATGCACACAAGTCAGTGTAAATTTCATGCTGAAGCAAGGCGAGGCTGTAGCACAAACTGAAATCATTGCTGGAAGAGCAGAAGGATAAGTGGGATCAGAATTAAACAGTCAGAAAGCCTCATCTGTGTTCTGGTAACATGAGTCAGTAGGAGCTCTGTCCGGGATTCAGAGGGACAAAAACTGAGGATGCTCTCACGCTTGCATTTGATATATTTGAAGACTCGAAGGAGACACAAAATGTTCAAAGAATTTTAGGTATCAAATTTAAACAAACAACTTATCTGGTGTCAGCTTTCATGCTTATATTTTTCTGGAATGCATGAATCTTCAACCCACTTGTGCCACAGACCACAATACACAGCCACTGCTGCCCCACTAGTGACAAATGGAAAAACAAACTGATCCTTGTTGGGAAGCATTGACCAAGCCAAAAGAGAGCAGTGGGTCTATTGTTACAGTTCAAAGAAAAAAATGCTGGAATAAGGGCAAAACCAGTGTCAGCCACATCCTCTGAAGGGATGACACCT
Source organism: Chamaea fasciata (assembly GCF_029207755.1). NCBI lineage: Eukaryota > Metazoa > Chordata > Aves > Passeriformes > Sylviidae > Chamaea > Chamaea fasciata. The sequence goes on along the minus strand of NW_027094086.1, from coordinate 124,565,021 downwards.
CTAATGCACTGAAATGAAGAATACTTCAAAATCCTGATTATATTCCAAGGCATTTTCTCACTCAAGTGCAGATCTGGGTAGCCTGTCTGCACTGTATCTGGCCAGTATGAAGTGGGATGCTAAAATAGAAATATTCATGGCCATCAGATAAATAGCTATAAGGATTACCATAATTACAGAAAAAAAAAAGGAAAAAGCACATGGTCAGTGCAGCCCAAATAATGCCTAGTTATCAAAACCCTTAATTTAAGGTCTCATGTATGTCAAGGGATGAAGTATACAGACCTGACTACAGAAATTAAAAGTTGACTGGCTGTCCGCCAGCTGCACACTCCCACTGCCACTGACCTTGTTTCACCAAAGCCATTAGAGAAGGGCTTTTGGCAGATATTAGAATCACATTCAGAAAACGATTTTATAATGGCTGTCTAAAGTCCTGCAATTATTTGCACCCAAGTTTACATCAAACAGATTAGGTCTTGTGATTAACATTTACTTCCAATGTAAAGTAAGGCAAAAAAAACCCTCTTAATGAATCTGAAAGTACCTTTACCATTTAGGGGACTAGATGGTCTTGTAGCAGGAGGTAACAGTCGTGTGCAATAGCAACTGCATGGATCACAGTGGAAACAGAGTATGGACTGATCTGACTGGATAATTTGGTAATTAACACCACAAAATAATTTTTAATTGCCTCAAAGGCCTTAAAAATACTTAAAATAGCTGAAATAAATCTGTAATTTCAACTATCAAAAAACATTTAACACTGAGTCTAAGAATTCTTCCTTCTTTAAATGCATTTGTTCCTGAAGGAACAAGTGTTCACTATATCAATAGTTAGTGATGTCTCTCAAAAAAAATCCCCCCAAAAAACCAACCCACCTCATCTCAATGCATCTCTACCTAATAAACACATCAGGAAATGAATTATCCAGGTGAGCTTCAGTATTTAATAATAATTTGTGTTTGAAATGTTTCTCAAGACCTCAACAGAAGCTAAATGACTGAAAAAAGCATCTGAAAAGGTGGAGGTTAAAGACCTGTCTCCTTAGTTGTTTTAAAAGCATTTACTTCCTATCACAAACTGTGTGTAACACAAGCCTCCACTCAATGAAGTACAGCTGTGCAAACAGGGTACAGTAACTGGATCTTTCTTCTTTCCCTCAGTCATTTTTCAGCATTATGAAAAGTTCAAGGAAGGGAATCTATGATGATTTTTACAGTCTACTTTCATTGTAGTTAAGGTCAAATGGTTTTCAAAATGAATTACTAAAAAGGCATTTTATTAGGATTCATTTTTCAGTTAAACTGCCTCTTACACTAACAAGTATATGGAATAAGGTAACCAAATATTGGTAAAATGTTAGTTATTCAGATGTGTGAGCCAGCTTAAATGATTGATCATTGAAAAATGCACCACAGGAATATTGGGGAGATAAGCAAACAATTCCTCCACAAGTAATTTAACTGCTATAGTGATTTCTGACTTCTGTTATGGGTAAGTAAATTAAATCCTGCTCCTTAATCCTATTGTTGATGACACCAATGGCACAGACTATGTTAAATTCCTTTGAGAAATAGGAAGACTCATCTGGAAAAAAAAATTGTATTGAAAATTAATCTGAAGAAACTGATAATCAAGAACTTTTTTTATTTGAAGCATAAGAATAACATGAATGGGTGAAATAGATCACCCCAAAACTGAGTCTGTAACCATTAGTAAATTAAAAATATTACAACCATAACTCTACAAAGACATCTCTCAAATCTAAGAAACAGACCAAGCATTCTTCATGGAATAAAGCCGACTGCTCACCAACTGCCCGCAAGAGAAATAAAATTGTATGTGTCTACAGAAGACTTGTGGTTTCACTTTTTCATTTCTAATGATGGTAATTTGAAAGAAAATGAGAAAAAATTATTTGAATGAGGATAAAATTATAAAAGACTCTCTCACACTAACTTGTTCATATGTATTATTACATAATGATCATTAAAGAAAGCAAGGCTGAGCCAATTCCAACACAGGTAAACAAAAAAAATCGCAGAAAACAGTCAGTATTACTGCATTTTATAAATTTATCAAATCCTACTGTGAAGCCACAGGAAAAAAGTAGGCGATGGAATTGGAGAAGCCACTGAGACAATGCTCTAATGGAATTTTTGACGTTTCATAACTCAAACATGATTATTAAAAACAATTTTAAAAATAGCTCAATACACTTATGCCCCTTATTTTTGATTGAAGAGAGTGAACTTCATGGAATCATAGGGTAATTCAGGAGAGAGAGAACCACCCAAGGTCTCCATTCCAACCTCCTGCTCACAGCAGGACCAGCTTTAAGTTCCTGACACTCAGTTGGGTCTCAGAAAACCTCTACATCTCCTGCTATTATGAGGAACTACATCTAAGTGAAGATAAAGGTAGCATTTCCTTTTCACGTAGTTGTGAGGAAAGTTATACAAGTTATAACCCAGCACAGCAAGGGCCTCCTTCCCTGTTGTGGCTTCCCCCAACTTCATGTTAATGGATGGAGACCTGATGAACTATTGTCTCCTGGGAAACAACAGGGCAACTGCATCTTGGTACTAGAGTTAATTCCTGTTGAATGTATTACTGATATTATCATTATCGTTATTATTATTATTATTATTATTATTACTATTATTATTATTATTATTATTACTACTACTATTATCATTACCACCATCTACTGAATCAATTAATAATTTCATCCATTACCCAACTTAAAGAATCATGTAAATCCCAACAGAGAACAAATGAGGCCATGTAGCTAGGTGACGAAGTAAAATTAGCACTACACAGAAACTGAGGAATGAAGGTTATGACTTCGCCCTCAGTTTTCATTCTAGTTCTTTAAATCTCTGCGATGCCATTTCAGAATCAGACGTGCACTTGCTAAAATCAGTGGGCTCCAAGCAGCTGAGAGATTTGTATCCTACAATTTTTTCCAAAAGAAAATGAAGATTTTTCATTTAAGCACTAGTTCAATGTATAAATTCTGTTATTAGAAGAAAGAAAATGAGAAGCTGAGGGAACTGGCCTGGAGAAGCACATGCTTTATTAGTAGCCTTGTTACAGCAATGAAGCACTGGCTAACGAGAAGCTGGAGCCATGCTTGTTTCAGCAATCCCACTTATCTTCTTTTCTGAATTTTCCAGAATAAAAAAAGATTATTGATGTTATTCTTCTTTTGTACTCCTTCCTTCCTTCCTTCCTTCCTTCCTTCCTTCCTTCCTTCCTTCCTTCCTTCCTTCCTTCCTTCCTTCCTTCCTTCCTTCCTTCCTTCCTTCCTTCCTTCCTTCCTTCCTTCCTTCCTTCCTTATTAATTCATAAAATGTAATGTTTCACACACTTTCAAAATCATATTGGTAAGGCAACCAATGATTTTACTTAGGCTTAATTCTTTGGTTTTAAATTAATTTTTCATTACTAATCAAGTTCCTTTCTACGAATCCCTAAAACAGATCCAAGGCCATAATTCACTACTTCTGAAGTATTTCTTTTTATTAGTAGGAAACATTCACTGTGCATGTAAGATTCCTCTTGAGAAAGTGTCAAAATGAGATTTTTGTTGTTGCTTATTTTGGTAATTTTAAGCAATTTCCATAGCCCAACACATTTTGATTAACAACAGGAGAAAACATGTATGCAAAAAAACCCTACAGTCATTTGAAGGAGTGATTTCAATGAAAACAGCCATTTTATGAAAACCTCAGAATCAGTGAAATGGTAAAGATTTGATGAATCTTGAGCAAATAAAGAAAAGATTAGAAAAGAACTTTTAATTAATATATGCACACAAGCTTTATAAGACCTGGATCTTAAGTAACATGGAAAAAAAATACAGATGATGAGTCATGTAAAGTTTCCATTCTCTCACAGTCAACACTGACTGTAACTAAGAGAATGGGTGAAAGTTTCCCTTCAGCACCTACTTAAATTTAATCAGAGCCTTCAGTTTTGCTACGCTGGCGATCTTTTAGAAGATGGCATGGTCCCAACTGACCCCAGCGTGCAATCTGTTGGTTCCTAAAGCAGGTGTAACCCACAGGGCTTCAGAGGCAGGTACTCTGTGCTGCATTCACCTACAAGCGATCAAAAAGGGATCATCTCCTGGGTCTACTTCTGTCTAGTCAGAATTAGTAGAAACTCCAGGATGACTGAGGAAAGAAAAACGGCCTGGTAGGTAGAAATGTCATTCACTCCTTTTTTACGCACTTCAATCCTACTTACAAAGATAAAAGAGAGGAAAACACACAGCATTTTAAAAAATTATCTGCTAGACTATTAACTTCTCTAATTCACAAAAAAACCCCAATTGCTTGATTACTCACTACCTTTCTGCTTTCTTCTAACTGATCTGTTCATAGAATCATAGAAACATAGAATATGCTGAGTTGGAAGTGACTCCACAAGGATTATCAAGTCTAACTCCTGGCCCAGCACAGGACAGAGCCAAGAATCACTCCATGTGTCTGAGAGCATTGCTGAAATGCTTCTTTGAACTCTGTCAGGCTGGTGCTGTGACCACTTTGCTGGGGAATCTGCTCCAGTGCCTGGCCACCCTCTGGGTGAAGAACCTTTCCCTACTATCCAACCTAAACCTTCCCTGATGCAGCTTCATGACTGGTCGCCAAAAAGAAGAGATCAATGTCTGCTTCTCCTCTTCCCCTCAGGAGGAAGTTGCAGCTGCAATGAAATCCCCCCTCAGTCTCCTCTTCTGCAGCCTGAACAGACCAAGCAGCATCAGCTTCTCCTAATATGGTTTCCCCTCAAGGTCCTTCACCATCTTTGTTGCCCTCCTTTGGACACTCTCTAAGAGTTTAATGGTTTTTTTTTATATTGTGGTACCCAAAACTATCCCTAGCACTTGAGGTGAGGCCGCCCCAGTGCAGTGCAGAGCAGAGCAGAGCAGGACAATCCCCGCCCCTTGCCTGGCTGTCAGTGCTGTGCCTGATGCCCCCCAGGACACAGGTGGCCCTCCTGGCTGCCAGGGCACTGCTGGCTCATGTTCAGCCTGAGAATTACCAGGACCCCAGGTCCCTTTCCTTGGCTCTGCTATCCAGCCTCTCGTTCCCCAGTCTGTCCGTACATCCAGGGTTGTTCTGGTCCAGGTATAGAATCCAGTACTTATCTTTGTTAAACTTCCTGTACCTGGTGATCGCCCAGACCTTTAATTTCAGAGACCCCAGAGGTCTCTCTGCAGGGTCTCTGCCTTCAAGGGAGTCAACAGCTCTCCACAATTTAGTGTATTATTGATGTTTTTTAAGAATTTGAATAAATTCCTTCTCATGCAGAGCTTTTTCACAGAATCTCATTCCCTGTTTGATGCTACACTTGCATTAGAGGAGAAACCCCCGAGATACAATACCACTTAAACTTTGCTACTGGAAATGACAATTACCAGATTTTTTAAAATAAAAGTTGGCTAAAAAACTGTATTTTGGGACCTATTTGGGATCCACCTTGCATAAAACCAGAAATATAACAGATTAGCTATCACCACAACAACAAGAAGCAGACATGAACTGTGCAACTCTCCTGTTCTGTTATGGCGTAGCCCCTCTTTTGTGACTCTTCTGAGCCAATTTTGCTTCATGTTTTTTGTTTTAGTGTTGTTCAGGCAGAGTTACAGGATAGGTGATGTGCCAAAGGGCTCTGCTTCCTGCTTATTAGAAATGTAATTCTTATAGGAAAAATTCTTTCCTTGGTTACGTTAGTGTTAGCACAGAGCTGTGCGGGTTTAATGAGAACAGGACTAGATCCAAGGAATTTATCTGGACGGCTCTGTTATATACCACACACTAAGAAGCATGTATACAGGGAAACGTACACTTTTTTTGTTTTGTTTGTTGGGTTTTTTTTTTAATAAATAACATTTTTCTTAAATTGTGGCCTAGGCTACAGTGAGTTTCAGCAGTTTTTATTCTCAAGATAATCACACTTGTAAATCAAAAGACTGGCCATAAGGAGATCTGAGTTCAAGTGGTGAACTAGACTTGATTTACTAAAGACCTTCAAATAATTTTCTTAACTTTTCCTCTTCTCATTTTTCTTGAGGAGCACCTATCTGTGCATGTACCTGACCCAGATCAGTTCTCAGCCTTTAGCAAGTAGGAGTTCCACCACTGTTTATTAGCCATTTTTCATCAAGTTGGTGTGTCAGGAGAAGAGGAACAACTCAGAAGCATCTTTTCAGCCTCAGTATTATCTAGTCCTCCTTGGTCATTTTGCAATGAAATCCATATTGTGCTAGCCAGGTAATGCCAGGATAGGCAATCATACCGCATGTCACAAAGCCAGTGTCAAAAGAAAATGATGCTACCAAGAGACACCCTATGTCGAAATAATCACAACCCAGCAGTTTAATTAGTACATTTCATTTTGTGTTCAGCATCTGACCCTTCTGTGATGTGAGATGTGCTCTTTCTGAGCTTTAGTCAGGATTATCTGTTTTTCAGCCTTCTTCTTATGTTACTCTATGTGGTCAGCAAACTATTTAGTGAGTGGGCTAACTGGTAATCAAGTAATACATGGTATACACTCCCATGATTTGTAAGCCAAAAACTGGAGCAACCTTCTACAAAACCTGCCTCCAGAATGTGTGCACAAGCCAAAACGTCCTGCTTGATCTGCTGCCATACCAGTTGAAAACACAAATCTGCTCCCACACAAAAAATCCACAATAAGATCTGCAAAACTTAAGATGCAGACTGGTCTGGGGAAACGTGGGAAGAATCAAGATAAGCCAAAATATTACTCATGCTGCCCAGAATAAACAACAGGCCAGATCCTATCCCCTTCTAGCAATAATCCAGGGGACTGTGAATTGTACTCAGATACCCTTCTGAATCTGTAAAATATTTAAGAGATCATGTGGTTAGGAAAGCAGAGGCTGGCCAGGTCAAACACAATGGTCCTCTCAACTCATACGTGCCTTATGTTATTTCCTGGCGTCCTCATAAGCATGGGACATCAATGGAAAGGCTAGAAAAAGCCACAGCATAGCCAAAGATTCAGGCTCTTCTAGTAGGAGCAGTTCTCTTGGAAACTAAGCTGCATGAAGTCAAACTTCATGCAGCATTGTTAAATCCATGTAAACCAGAATAATCTCAGTTATTACATTATGACAGTGTTAACCCATGGCCTGTGAGCTTTTCAGTTTCCAGGAACTGAAGAGTCTGTTTCCACATACACCATGAAAAGCCACAAAGGAATAAAGGTTATCAGGCAAGATTCAGAAATAAATAATAGTGACTCAATCTCTGACTTCACTCATACTTTTAAGAGAAAATGAACATGCATTCCCTTGTGTGAAAAGATACTGAGAAGATAAATTGTCCAAAGCAATTTTAGCATGCAATTGTTGGAATTGGATACTTCCACAAAGAAAAATAGAAAAAATTCAAAAAATGAAGAAAAATACATTAGAGATGAAATTTTAGTACTGTGTATATAAGTTAACTCTGAAAATAGTGGATGATTTGCCAAGTCTTTCAGTCCACAGTAGGTCTCTCACAAAAATTCTGCTACAACAACTTGCTTGACCAGCCTGTTTCTCACACCTTCCTGAAGCCAATTTTCAAGTGCTCTAGTTGCTTGGAGCAGCTCTGCAGCTGGTCAAAGCTTTGCTTCCCTGAGCTCTGGACAATCTCTGTAACAAAGATAGGAGTCTCTAGACCATCAGGAACCATGATGGTAGCAGTCTTGCACTTTCACTTGTCTTTTTCATATGTATATAAGGCTTGATTCAGGTATTCCATTTTCCAGTTTTTAAGGATTTCAAAACAGATTTTTTATGTGCAAAAGTGTTAGAACAGCTCTGATTTGTTTAGGAAAAATATATAAAATGGTGCCATGGCAGTTTCAAGGATAACCAGACCATACCATAAAATCCTCTTTATGAACCCAGTCCCAAACCCTGAAAAGCATTTCCCACAAATATTTGCCTCAAGTTTTTTCAAATACCCTTTCTTTAGTGAGAGCTCCTCCTGGTTATAGCAAGGTTTATCCATCTCACAGCCTCCTGAGTGGCACACCATATTTAAACTTCTGAAATTCATTGATGTAGAAACTTTTTGAAGCACTTCGCTCTTTCTGCACCTCTTTTACTACAAAGAGAATATGGCTCATTAACTTCACAACTCTAAATCATCATGTTGGCGAAGTTACGTTTATATATTAGAATAAATCTACAACAAATTTCTGTGTAACAAAGATCCCCAGCAGCTGGTTCAAAATGATTTCTATAGGTCTGTGCCACTTTATACAAGCTGCAGACTTGACTCAGGCTTCTCCCAGAATGGCCAATTACAGCACTGGCAGTCTTTATTTCTGAGCACTTGCCAACCTGTATATTATAACTTAGTGTTACCGAATACTGAGGTCAAACTGTGGTATAAACATGTGAAATGCAGCAACTGTGACAAAATTAGCACAGTATGCATTTGCCTGATGATAAAAAGAGAACTGAGACTAAATTAAATGAAATCTTAAAAGGAAAAAAAAGTTACTTCAAAAAACCTAAAAAACAATTTTTACTTCAATTCTTTCCATTTGTTTTTTTTTTTCTTTCCCCAGAAGAGTCTCAGCCACTGAAAAGTCAGCTTATGCAATTTGAGAACATATTCATCTTGGAGGATCTTAGAAGGAAATTGCTGAAATGAAATGGGAAAAAAAAAAAAAAAGAGAAGATAATTCTCCTTTTGTGGTTTTTTTTGTTTTTTTTTTTTTTTTTTTTTTGTGGGGGAGTGGGGGTGAGAGCTCTCCTTCTCCTGTATTCTGGGCTGTCTTTACAAAAGATTGATGTCTGGTGTCACTGTTCGGAAGTGCAAACTGTTCAGCTTCACTGCAATCTATGTCCTCATCCTCTTGCTCTGCAGGATACCACATACTTTGGCAGGCAATATTCTGAAGGGAAGCACTTTAATGGCAAGAATGGATACCAGTGAAACCTTTTCCCACAATGTTCAAAACTCTGAATGTGCATACGTTAAAGCAACATAAAGCTGGAGGTATTAGGAAGAAAACAATAACTGATGGTAACTCAGACCTAGTAATCTTACTTTTTTGCCCCTCAGAACAATAAATTCAAAAAATGGTAGGGAAATACACACACAAGGGTGAAAAAAAGAAAAAAAAAGAAAAAGAAAAAGATGAACTGGAATGATTTCAAGTCTTCCAACCTAAAAGCATAAACATAAACATGCATTTTCAAAGGAAATATCCATGGCCCCTTCATGTACCTTTTAGACTGAATTGCTGCATTCATTTATTTGGTTAGTCATTTTTTTCAAACTAGATATGTTAAGATAAGACTGATAAGTCAATTTATTCTGGTATAAAAGAGGAATTGGCTCTCCACTTTTCTCTTACAAAGTGTTTTAAAATTACTTAGTAAGCCAGGTTCCTGAATGATAGATTTGTGGAAATGCAGACTAGATTTCCAAAAAAATCTATAGAAATTTATGAAAATATTGGGAAAGCCTTGTGCTTATTAAAGAGTGGTAGTTCAATTGAATTTGGTAGCCATTCAATTCATTTATAGCATATGTGATGCGTGCTAAAAGGGACCTGCACTTCCACAAACTACATTTGGACTGGTGTTGTCAGTACTTATTTTATGCTCCAATTCCTAAGAGCATATAGTTGACCATAGATCCTCTGTGTCCATCAAGTAATTACCCATGGCTGCATCTGTTATGGATGCTCCGGACACTATTAAGCATGCTAAAACTTTAACAGCTTTTTTCATTTATCATTCTAACAAGAAGGATATAGAAGCTATTTAGACAGGTTAGATAAAGAGAACAGACCACAGTCAATTGTCAAAGCAGGCAGCCTCCATTTAAATGTGAGGAAGAAACGTGCAAGTTTGCCTCCATACTCCACCAAGTTGGGATCTACCTGGTAGAGTACACCCCTAAGTGTGTCAGCTGGGATTATCTAGAGGATGCCTCTAACACCAGAATGTTATCTTCAGGGTTTTGTCTCCCATCACTTCCCGTTCTGTCTCTTCAGCAGGGAACAGACATGAGCCTAAATTAAGACTATCAAATAGGTCTTAACATCGGAGCCATCCACAGGGATACTGGCAGTATGCTCGCATTTAGCCAAAAGGCATGAAATAGCCTTTAAGAAAGCCTTTTACATGGGCGCCCCTTGCTACTAGGGCTAACTCCTGAACTCCAAATATTAGAGGGGGAGTATCAGTATCAGTATCCAAATACGAGCCAGAGGAGTATATGACATTTCCTCTTTCCCCAAAATATTGATAAATGATTGCTAGTTGAAGACAGGTGAAACCACATGCAGTAGAGTTTCAGGTATGGAGTTCATTTCAATGTGTGCCTTAAGTTCTGCTTCTAAGTTTGGAGAGCTGGAGGTGCTCCTGCACTACCAGCAAGCACTGAAACAGATTGCAGGTCTGGGAGTGCAAAACAATGGCTGGCAACACCAGCAGCTAATAAATGAAGCCGGAGGTGCGGGGGAGCAGGAATACCAACAGACTCCTATGATGCTAATTCAGACTGATTTGTCAAAGAGCAGCTATAGCACTTGACCTGTAAAGGCACTCCTCCTACATGCTCACTGGGTTTGGCAGCCACATGTCTCCTCAAAGATGTTGTATTTTTGACTTTAAAGGCCAATAGCTAGTGGCTGGATAATTAGTACCAGAGCAAACAGAAAGGAAAGGATTTCAGAGACAGAAAATAGCAAGTATGGAAAGAAATTATTTTTAGCTGATTAATTGTGACATTTTTACACATCCCACTGTAAATTAATTCATTTTTTATCCTTTATCTCTTTGCTTTAAGCTACAGAACAAGCTAAGACTGAAAGCTCAATGCAGAAATTCAACTGCTGTACTTAGTACTTTCCAATCACACAAGTCAGCATTAAAGCTATGAAGTGCAGGATACTAGACTGCAGGCTTACCTCAACCCCTAAAGTTGTATATAGGAAACAGATCTGCCTAAGAAAAATAGGCTCCTCTACTCTATATAGTGTGATTATTATCTGGCAAGGGTAGCGTATTGCATTTTCATTATAAAAATAGAAGGGGTTTTTTTTGCTGCTTTGAGATCACTGGTTAAAATTCATTGCTAGACAAAATAACTGACCCAAAACGAGTGCGCTGTTGGCTTTTTTAGGCAGACTGAGCCAAACTCAACTATAGTCTACCAAAAAAGTCCTACTACTCCACAGCCAATCTCCATCTACTAATAGCAGGGGAGGAGAAGGAAACAGAGAATCTTTCTCTATATCTAAAAAGTGTTGATTTTTTTATGGAAAACATACTTGTAAGTACAAAGTTTTACAGTGTGTTAAGACATACTGAACAGTACACATTTATGTATAATTTCCTAGGATATTTTATATGCACTCCAGTACCCATTATCTCTATACCCAGCATAGGAGCTTTCAAACCTCATAAGTTAAAGGACTACCCTGTATTCATCTCACCACTAAATTAGTCTTTGACAAAAGACCCCAGCAACAGGTAAATTTTTTTTTCAACTTCCCAGTCAAGAGACACTCAGTGGCAGCAAAACAGTGGCCAGAGGGAAGCAGAGCACAGTTGTGCCAGTCAAAAATAAGAATATTCTTTAGCCAAAACTCCAGAGGAAGTGCTAGGAGCTTACACTAGGCAATCAGGACCTAGATAATCAAATCAGTATAGCAGGTAGGTTCCAATATCACAACATCTGAGACAGTGGCTACAGCACAGGAACCTTCTTTGTTTCACTTCCAGGCAGAGAAAAGCAGGGGAAAAGATGAATTAAAAAAAAAAAAAAAAAAAAAAAAAAAAAAAAAAAAAGGGGGAGGGGGCGGAGGAGACATTTTAGAAACACAAACAAACCTAACTTAGAGATAGTTGCTGAAATATATCAGAACAGTAAATTCACATAAGTTTATAAAGAACTTGAAGGCTATAAAGATAGACATGATCTTTCAGAAAAAGATCAAAACTTTAACTGATTGTTTAGATAATTTTAATCCCACTTCAATAACATTCCCAATCATTTAACCAGAGCCATAGAAAAGAAATATGTCTGATAAAGCAAGCAGGAATTGAAAGACATGGTCAGAATAGCAAATTTCTTTGTTCTTCAGTTTATAGAAAGAAAATTTTACTTCACAGGCCTCTTGTTTACTTCCTCTGCAACTAACCAAAAGAGAACTGTAGTTTAAGAGTACTAAATATTCTTCTTATTCCCCCACCAACATTACACGAAATACAGTATTGTCTTGATAAAATTTGGATATAGTAATAATAAATGTTTTGGCAGAATGTCAGTACAGATCATAAATAGTACAGGTGTCTGTTTCCAAATCTAAAAGCAAAACAAATATCTTCATTTTGCAACTGGCTAGGGTAATCATCACATAGATGTTCATCTAATTCTATTAAAATGGGCTTCTAATCATCCACATATTTCCTCTGAAATTAGACTACAAACCCCTAGATCAGGCGCACTTCTTCCTGTGCATTTATTGAGCATACAGAACCTACCAGCTCTGATCTCTTCTGAGACTTGGTGGATCTTCTCTGCCATAAGACCACATAAGGTCTGAATATTCAAAGCTATAAGGAAAGATTTATAAAGGTGTACAAGAGACAGATACATTTGTTTCTGGAATTAGATAGGGCTGGTGAAGTAGAGCTCAGTGGAAAAGCAGATGGTTGAGATTATGGTCAACCAGGCAAAAAAACTCAGGCAAGCTGGACCAGATGGCCTTTTTTCTGTTACTAATATTACTTATGTTCCTATTCAGCTGTAAGAAGTTACAAACAGTTTACCTGTTCAGATTTTTCTGACTCAAATTACATAAGATCAATGCTCTCACTTCATTGTCACATTAAAGCTTATCATGACACTGTCTGTAATTCTATTTAATAATTTACAATGCTGCCAATGCAGAGGACAAACTGGTAGGTGTAACTGAAGAAGTTTTGCCTTTAACAACACCAATTACATAGCAAACCATATATAAAAGGAAAGAAAAAAACCCAAGCAACTCCCCAAAAACTTAATCCAGAGGATTAAGTGCTACTAGATACAAAAAAAATCTAAAGTCAAATGATGTTTCCTGCATTAAAAGATGAAATTTTGAAGGAAAATTAATGGGTGCGACTAACCTGCAGTCACACAGATTGCATGACACATCAATTTACTATAGCACCAACCATGTCTAAATCTCTCCTTCATCTAACATGTGACACAGTTCGGAGGCAATAAATTTAAAATCAGAATGGTATTTCACAGGTGTAAGAAAAAAAGTAACATCTCTAAGATCCCAATTTCCATTAATTTATTTCAAAACTATATAAGCAATTTTTACATGTGGGCTACAGCTTATTTTGAACTTTGGACTAATATGCGTGTGGCTTTTCTGTGACAGCAGATCTAGATTACAGTTAGCAAAGAAAACTTTACCAGCTGTGGGGGTATACTCTGATGCTGTAAAGATCCTAATAATCTAGTGAAACAGTTAACTGAGTGAAAAGACTTACAGACTTCAGAGCAGTCCAGTCAACACCTATCTATACCTATTTTCCAAAAATAGTACTCTCCACTGCAATTTGTTATCACACTTAATATTATTGAGACAAAGAAAACTGTGCCTATCATACACTTTATAAAACTTTAGAAATCATTCTGAATTTATGTCTATTTACATTTTAAATATCATCTTGGTCAATTAAAGTCTAAGCTCTTCAAGCACTCCAGGTGCAGGCACATTGAGGCCACATGAAGAACTGCTAAATTCCAGTTCACATCGATCAGGAGTCTTAGAAGAAACCACAAAAATGTATAAATTACCCATACCTAATCTTTATATGCTTTCATTAAGCACGCATAGAACATGGTACATCCCACAACTACTGATATTCATATTTATTGATTGCTGCTTCATTTCCTTGTAATTATTCCAGAGGAATGCCGAAGGAAGAACTGGAAACTCAAAACATACTGTGGCTCCCAGTATAGATCATATTTCAGGAATAGCTTTAACAACATACTTCACAAATTTTCTTGATCCTGGTTCTACAGACATGCAAACATTTTCATTTACACATGGTGTGGGAGTTTGGCTAGTTTGTTTACCATTTATAGTGACAGCACATTTTCTTCTACATAATACTAGGCTGGCCTGTCAGTGGAATGACAGGTGAAGTGAGCACAGCTATTATTAGTGGAAAGGAGACCTTCCCAGTAGCACAGGAAAAAAACCCATGAGTGGTATTATTCAAATCAGGATGTGACTCTAAGTTTCTCAGAGTTACACCTCTCCCTGGAATGACACAAAAGGCAGGCAATACATGTTTTTTGACACATTTCAAAGTTTTTGGGTATCTGAATCCAAAGAATTTTCTTGTTCTAGTTTAAACATGTATGCACTGTTGTGGTAAGGTAGAATTTCAGAGATTGATCGCTGTCACCAGATTCCAGTATTCTCTCATTTCAAGGAAAGTCCAACAAGCAGCTGTATTTTAAGGGTGTCATTACCTTGGGACTTCCTCACATAGAAATGTGATTATTTGTGTGTTCAAGTGTTTTGTTCAATCAGAATCACAGAGATTTAAAGTTTCTGTCTTTGTTATGCACCATGTACAATATTGACAGCCTTTTTATAAGTATCTGAACCACTGAAACAACTTAGTATATATGCTATATATTTTCAGTACTTTATGCCAGCCTCATTCATTCAGAACAATAAAATAAGCATTAATGCAAAAATTTGAGATGAACGAACTTACTATGCAGCAAAATAGAGAGACAGATAGTTGTGGGTTTCTCCTGAAGGCCACAGCCATAATCCCTGTGTGATCATCTGGCTAAATATTTTGTTAGTGTACTGTATATACTGATGTTTATATAGTTACACATATTCTATTCTGCCTTTGCATAATTTAATGAAAATGTTTATTGTACATGACTTACTCTCCCCTGTTTCAATGCAGTGGAGAAGAGCAAAATGTTTGTACATCTTCAGTCTGAATATCAGCAGGACATTTAAAAATTGAATCATAAAAGCAAAGATAAAACCATCACACTCTATGCCAGCCACCACAGTCTCTTCTATGACTCTTCTATCATATTTTCAAGTGTATTAATATTCCAACTGACTCTTAGATCAAGACATGAACATGAACAAAATTGGAAACATAGAAAGCACATTTCTCAAGAATTCTCAAAACCACTAGATAAATAGCATGGTTACAACCTCCTGTTCACATTTAATTCAACTCTCTTTGTTTCCAGTAGAGAAATCAAGTGAAAACATGAAATCAGACCTCACAGGTCTGATTCCAGGAGCCTAACCAGGGACAAAGATATGTTTTAAAAAAAGAATCTGTGACTGATTTTGCTATGAGAATAGGTATTTTTTTGAGCAGTCTCTTTTCATTAAAGTTACTTAGAAACTTTCATTTTATTCCAGCTTAGTAATAAGAAGTTATTATTGTTTCTGTAAATATTTTTAATTAAAAAATGCAAAATCAGAAGGTGATCTGATTTACTATTATATTTAATATTTCTGTATTTTGCCTTATATTACTTCAGTAGTTTGGAGACAGTTTAAATACTCTTACCACAATTTGTTCTATCAAACTAGAGCAGATAAACAGCTTTTGAGACAGGGCTTAATCCTGCAAGGTGCTGAGACCTCAGCAGTATGTACATACTGTATACAGGCTGTCTTCTCTTGAGCTGCTGTCCTAGACTTGAGCAACAAGAGATAAAAAACCCCTGTGAAACACAGAAAACTTGCTAGAAAGATTTCACACCATTGGCGTCTAATGGATATTAGGAGCTTATGTATAAACTGCCAACCTCATGACCCAAGGAATATGTAGTTTATGACCTCAAGCACCACTAAATCCACAGGTGTGGGGGTCTTCTTGCATCTTGAAGAGGGAACCACAAATGACAACATTTGCACCACATTCTCAGATAAATCAGTATTATCACCAACTACAAATACCCAGAAGATGGTTCCTTTTCACTTTCAGAAACATACTATATTAATTTTGTATTTCTGGATAGAAAAATTTTGCTGATGGCAGAGTAATAAAAAAGTGATTTTCCTCAGAACTTTTTGTAATATGTCAAAATGCTGGAGGAAGTCTGGACAAGAAAGATTAACTTACTGACTAATCTTTGTACTTGAAACGATTAATAAGAGTATTGCTGAGAAATATATCTGCTCTGTTCTGAATTTTCTGTCTTTTATTTCCTCTAAAGTCTTTATCCAAAATCTGTATAGGTTAATCCTTTCATTATGATGTCTAATGTTTTGATTTCTGGGTGTCAACCATGTTTTTGGACTGGCCAAATTACAGCTTCAAGGCCTGTGGTAGCAATTCACCAGCTCCACCTTGTATATTGCTGCTGATGTTCCTAGACGTGGCTTTGCTGGACCTCAACATCCTCATGAGAAACTCTGGTTTATAATTGACCCCAAGTGATGCTTATGGCAGTCAAACCATGGTCAAAAAGCAGCACATTGTATTCATGACCATCTTTTACTGACTAATATAGCTGTTGACAAAGAACAAGAAATCTCCTCTGTGCTGTAAGTATTCATTTTATCACTTTGCATGTCAAGATGGATTTGATGCTTCTTCAGACCAGAAGATCAGTACACAATTACTTAAAATACAGAAGAGACAGTTGGCTATGTACAACACAGAGGAAGACTGCAATTTTGAGCTCTTAACACAACAGCTTGTTTGAAGGCAAAATGATACAAACATTAAAATCAAGAAATCTGAGCAACATACACTTAGGATGTTGTATTCATAATCATCCCATACTCTGTGTACTTCTGTATAAGTATGTAGCTATGTATTACCTAATGACATCCCCCTGCAGTATAGTCACACACTGCTTACAGGCAGAAGTGTGAAGACAGATCCTACTCATAGCCAATTTTACTAGGCCAATTTTCATCACAACTGAACTCTAAAACGTGAAAGGTGCATGTAGGGATTTGTCTGTGTCCACTATTTTGGATTAATGAATAAGCCCCAGAATACACTGCACATATGATGAAATCTCCAGCTGCAACCCAGAATAACCATTTATCATGGAGAAGATCTGCTGGGTTCTATTAGGAAATGGGTTTAGAAGTAAGGGAGTGAAGATGTCATAGGTCACAGCCAAGGGACAGCTGAGGAAGCCTGTTATGATTAAGGCAGCCTTACATAACTGCCATGAAGAGTTTTCAGCTCAAAATGCAACATCTGTTCAACCAGATCTACCACAGCAATTGTGAAGACAATGGCCAAAAACCAGGGGAAATGATACTATATTCTGTCATAAAAAGTACTTCCTACAAAGAGAATTTTATAGGACTTGACTGAGTGAAATGTTAAGGTCATAAGAGAGAAGTTTCAAGGGGCAAGCAGAAGTGATAGGGCAAATACTTTATAAATAAGCATCAGCTATGGATTTGCTATATCTGTCCTCAGCACTGCTGAAGGAGCCATGAAAGAAAGACGTCAGGGGATGTAACTTAAGAACAAATAAATTAATAATAGTAGACAGCACTTATAAACTGATTATCTGCATACATATATTTACAAGCTATACTGGTGACAAGCTGATCAACCACGTTTGCCCATGGA
This sequence comes from Chamaea fasciata, assembly GCF_029207755.1. Taxonomy (NCBI): domain Eukaryota; kingdom Metazoa; phylum Chordata; class Aves; order Passeriformes; family Sylviidae; genus Chamaea; species Chamaea fasciata. The sequence continues at coordinate 124,547,358 of NW_027094086.1, read as the reverse complement.
CAGCAGGATTAAGTAAAAAAGTACGTATTATCTTGCTGAATTATGAATCAGTCCAATAAACATTATTCTGCAGGATTATCCATATTTACTATAAATACTTAAAGCATACATAAGGGCATCAAATTTTTAATATTATATGTAAAAATGGACAGATTAAATCGTCATTCATCACTTTCAGAAAGTATCAATGCTTCTTCAATAAAAATGAAATTTCATAATAGACATGTTGTGACTTTGCCCTAGTTAGTAATTTTTAATTGAAATTCTGCTGTCATTTTCATGTGAAAGATAATATAATACAATGTATGTCAAAATTAAAGTTTAAAAAAAAATCTTTCATTTATTTCTTACAAAACTCTTGAAGGTTAGCTGGATGAGATCATTCAGAGATTTTCATAAAGGTAGCTGTAACATTACCTGTAGATCAAGATTTTCCATATCTCTGGATCTTGCTCTTAGGAAAAATTAAAAATATCTCTTTCCTTGATAGGATAGCGAATTAGTAAATTGGATCAGCTTAAGGAAAGGGCTGATGCACACCTGAGAAACAAAGCAGTCAGGGTGAGATGGCAGCTGGACTTAAAAGGAAAGAAAATGCCAGTGGGGAGGGTGTGGTGAATGGAGGAGAACAACGGTGTGGCAGAGAGTTTTGAGTGAGGCTTGAAATTGTTAGAAAAGTGAGGCAAGAACAAGAGACAGTTCCTCTGTTCCAGAAACTGAATGTAATCACCTGACTTCACACCAGGTCAATACTGATGGCATAGAATCATAGAAACATTTAGCCTGTAAAAGACCTTTAAGACTGAAAGGTAAATGTGTATTTAAGCCAAGGCAACACCAAAGATCATAGGACCTATGATCAAAGGGTCGGAGTGGGTTCAGGAGGATCTTTTAATTAGGCTAATGACAAAGACCACAGCTCACAGAGCATTCTAATGGAGAACTGATTCACTTTGCAGTTGTTCCTCACATAGAGCAAGAAGAGTTTCAATATTTTTCCTTATATGATTGAATCTCCTCTAACCTGAACACAACTTTCTGTCAAGTAACATCCTAGTCTGTTCTTCAATCAGCCTTAACATGATTAGAGACATCACTTTGCTATGCTTACACAGGGCATTCAACAGATGCTTTTATTGCTGCTTTGAAAGTGCCACTTCACGGCATTCTACTGGACCTGGTTTAGATTTTAGAGATCAAACTGATGTCCAGATTCTACTGATATATTTAAAGATGGAGGGAAAAAACAAATGGGACTTTGTTTTCTGCCTTCCCCTCAGATTTCTTTCTCAGAGACCATGACAACAAATTAATCCTTACGGAGGTGCAATCTTTCTCCTAGTGGCTGACAGCCAACCTTCACAGTTCTCAAAAAGGTGGCTGATGGCATCAGTTTCATTTTCACAATTAATTCTGATATTCGAATTTGAAAAAAAAAAAACCAACCTCCACTTAAAACATTGGGGTTTTTGTGTAAAAATTCTTTAGATTGGAATGTATATGTGGAAAAACTCTAAGGTTTAAAGGTCTTAAATCAGTCACTATTAAATTCTTTTGTTGCTAGGACTAGATTTTTTTTACGATAAGCAAAAATTAGAAGGAAACATATTCTTCTAAAATCGTCATCAAAATATTCTTATTGTTCAAAATTAAAATTCTGAATAGAGTTTTCCACAAGGCACAGGAATTGACTAAATTCATAGACAAAGGAAATAATAAGTATATATCTCCCTATTTCAAATTTTGCCTACATCCAAGAAATCTGATTCTCTGTTAACCACAGAAACAATTGTTATGAGTCAATAACAGATCTGCATTTAAAAAAGCACAGTCTTACTTTAGAGTTTCATACTACTCTCACACATCAGAAAATAAAGCATAGGTATCTTTATTTTTTAATAACTTTTTAATAATCCAAAAATTAAAAAAAAAAGTAATGGCATCAAAGTTTCACTGGCTTAATTAAGTTCAGTATTTACTAGAGGTTTGTAGAAGCAAAATTTGCTGTAAAAAACCCAAACTTACGTTAAACATTTCCAGTGTCTTCATCATCACAGAAATTACCTCCATAAGACTGAAATGCCATTGTGTATCCTGAACCCAAAATCAAGACCAACCAAAAGTGAGGAAACATGGTTCTTGCCACAATAATATTTTTTTAATAATAGCAAAGGATGGTGAACATATGGCTGTATTTCCAAATAAAATCCACTAGCAGGTGTTGGCCTGTGGTTTATGGGTGTTTTTGTAATTTTAAAATATAGCAAAACTGTTGCTGCTGCAGAAAAGATAAGCCATTTTTTTTCTCTGCAGAGGGCTTTTTCCAAAAACTTCTTCAAAGGGATTATTCCTAAGTGAGGCAAAATTTTCCTTTCAAATTTTTACACATCTTTAAATCATGAAAATTAGTTGGCGTTACCTTACCAGTAGAAACTTGCAAACTCGCACCACAGCAGATAATAAAAGACTAAAAATCCCACTAAAATTAAATTTAAAAAACATAATTAAAAATAAATAGATCAAATTTTTCAAGCTTTGATTTTTTTATCCAGCGTCACACAGTAGTTCTTTAGACATTTTAATCCATCCTTGGAGGCCAGTCCCTAATTTCCCAGCTGATTTCTACCAACCAGGAAAGGGCTGTCAAATACACAGACAGTACCAAATATTTTAGGATTTACATTCCTTTGGGTTTTTTACTTCCTGTTTATTGGGGCATACTGCAAAAGCATAATGAAGCGGTGAAGCTGATGTTTCAGCCCCCACACCACATGCTCGTACTGACCTAAGAAAGCCAAGCCTCTGTAGGATTCAGAAGTTTGACCCCTTTTCTGCAGGTAAGCATAGCCCATAATATTAATGGCTTTCAAACTCCTTGTCAGCACAAACCAGTTTCAGATTTCTAAAAGATAACAACCTGACTGAAACTAGTGAAGAGGAAAGCTGATGAAAAGGGAAATGCCTTTATTTTACCATCTTGTTCATGGCTATCACAGATACATTTAGTGTCAAACTCAGTACCTGGAGCTCAAATTACTTGAAATTTGTACCATTCACAGATTCCTGTTCACATCTGATCATTTTTGACACCCACAGGTGCAATGGCATTTATTTTGGCCAAGTTTATTGTATAGCCAATACTGTCCTTGTAAATTGTTTAGTTGCCTCTGGCAGTTTAACTGGGAAGAAAAAAAAAACACACACAACAAAAAACCACAACCCTACCACATGAAGTACAACAGTCAGTGAAATTGTATGAAATGAAAAAATCTGGAAAGTGAGCAATTGAAAGGAAGTGGCAGACAGGTTAATATAATACATTGCATTTCTTTAGGAGGCTACTAGGCAATTCAACTTATTTTGAAAAAGATGCTGTGTCCTCCCCAAATGGAGTCATTTGCTGTGAACACCGTTATATTAAACTACCAATGGTTTGAACTTTAGACGATGAACAAATTTCAGTCTGCATTTGATACATCAATCATATGTGCACCCACATTTTACAGTGTTCTCTTACAGATTGGCAACGTGAACACACAGGCAGAATGGTCCAATCAGTCTCCATATTGATCTGATCACTTTGGGAGAGGGATGATTTAAGCCCTCAGGATAGAATACTCCTGCTTGAGGGTTATTCTGTGCTTTCGTTGCACACATCTGAAAGACCTGTACTCAACACGTTAGATATCAATTCGCAGTAGTCAGGAATTTTTCCATTTTTTACAAAATAACTAATGTAAATTCATCAGTAGTTAATAGAAAGATTATTTTGTAGCTGTGGAGACCTCACCTGTAAAAATTTACCTATCTGTAAAAATTTATTCATCTTCAGAATTAGTAAGGTCATAAAGCTTTGCCTCTGTATTCCTCAGAGTACAAGTTGGCTAGATACTGATCCACGTCTTCTTTTTCTTGATTATATTTCTTTTTAATAACCAACATTGTTATATTTATATAAGCAAACCTTTCAATTAATGCCTCCTCTGCTCCTATTATTTCAAAATGCAGTAGGTCTTTGTGCGTTTATTGACTCATCACTGCCTGAGAATTTTTTCTTAGGGGTTCACAGTGAAAATTTCTGACTCTTCAACAATTCTTCAGCAAGCATTTTACTTATCTGTCAGCCTGCAGTTCTTCCTCCTGCAGGATGGAGTTTATCTTTGGCAAGAATATTTACTTGGCAGTATCAGTCTTGAAAAAGTGAAACTTGTTAGTTATTAACTCATGGTATTTTTGTGTAATTTTTCCATCCATAATTTTGGTGACTGTAAGATTGTTTAATCAGGCTCAGGTCATCCTGTATTAGGTGTTTATAAACTCAGACATTTATCTATTAAAATAAGTTAGAGAATACAAAAATTGAATGTTCAACTCTAGATACACCTTTTGATACACATTTGCACAGCTGATGTGAACATGAACTCACATTTAGACACTTTAAAGGCACTATGTTTTGTCAATTCACACAAAATCTATAAACAGGATTTCAGATACATCATGTTTGCAAATGTTGCCATAAGTATAATAACTCTCCACCATTCAACTAGAAATTATGAAAGGAAAAACTTATCTATGAAATACATTTACTGAATTTAGTTATGTCAATGAGAGATTAAACTTGTTACTTTTTATGCTGGTGATTTTAGCATACTTTGAAACATATAATAATTTTAGGTGAGTTATATTGTTTTGATTTTGGTCTTATTTTACTCCCTCCATAGTACAGAAATTCATTATTATGTTTAATGGAAGATAAAATCAAAACCTCCCATCTAATATTTCTTCACTACAGTGTTCACTACGAATGAGCTATGAACGATAAACTGAAAAAATAATCACATCCCAGCTGCAACATACAGATTATTTTTAAAGGAAGAAAAACTGGCTATATGTGCAAGACAATGTGGAGTACAGTCAGCCCTGATTACAAGCCAGCTGTGTGAGCTTGAGCGCTCCTTAACAGGGTTTAACTTCCTGGGTTAGGCTTAAACTTAGCATATTTTTTCTTTTTCCTCTCCTTTAAGAAAAAAGATGTGGCTTCAGGTAAAGAAAAAAAAGTTCTTATCAGGGTCAACTTAACACCTCTCTTCATCAAATACTAACTTTTTAACTTGCTCAACCATAATTCTTTTTATGGGTGAGTTTGCTAGTTACACATTCCAGATGTGAGGCAATAGGAAAACTGCAGTGCGGGGGTTGGCTTTGGGATTTCTGTGTCTGAAGCATTCTTTTCCCACTAGGAACTTTTCCCACATTTATAAAAATGAAATTGTGAATAATGAAAATAAAGTTTTTTAAAAAGACGTTCCTAAACAAAAGGGCCAACATTTTCAAATTATAAACAAGAATAAAGTCTTCTTATGATTCATCCATTAATTCTGGAAACTGGTCACCGCAGGTCACATCATCTATTTCAAAATTCAGAGGGAAATGCTGGCTGATGACTACTTTTATTAGAAATAATTTGTATCTTTGGAAATGCAGCCAGTAGGAATTTAGGATGCAATGGAGTTCAAAGTTGGTGTGGGTGTATGTTGTTGGGAAGTAAAGAATAGCAATCCAGGCTACTTTAACTTGCCAGATACAATTTCCTTTCTCAGCATTCTATGGGCTTGCCTAAAAAACTGGAAGAGTTTACTTTTTATTTGCAAAATTGGCAAAAGCTAGAATCAATCAAGCAGTATTATCAAAATTTTAAGTTTTGTGTAGGAAAAAAAGAGTGATATTGTCCTGGTGTTGTCTTTTCTAACCTCAATCAGATGCTTGCAGCCCACAAGAACTGTATATGTTATATGTACACAGGTAACATGAATGCGTGTGTATAAATATATATAGAGAGAGTGTGGATACATACACAAATAACATCTATGTAACCCAAAGTTAAGACCAAGATTTTCCAATGTGATCAGTCTCAAAATCCACACCTTGGCAAATAAATACATCCTGTTCCTGCAAAATACTGTGCTCCTGGGGCTTCTCTAGAAAGTACTTGGTGTGGCTGGAAACACCCTGAAAACAAGGGCTGGGCAGGCGCTGTCCTCCCCTAAGTCACAGATAATCCTCTGCACATGGAACAAAGCCTGAGTCTCTTTTTTTTCATTTCTTGCTGCAGCCTTTCCTCTAATCAGAAAACAAATAAACAGTTCATACCCCAGTTCAGTGGGAAGACAATTTGGAAGATGTGCTTTTCCAAATGACTACCTTAGGCAGTGGGAAAGCACTCTGAGCCCAATGCTGCCATTCCCAGGAGACCTTCGTTGTCCGCATAGACTGTCCTTCCAGAATCTTTCCACAGTGGTGGGAATTTTGGCCAAGTTCTCCAGCCCTGCTGTGAGGACACATGCAACTCCAGAGACCCCAGGAAAATGAAGGGAGCTGTACTTTTTAGTTTCCTTGCTCAGCAGGCTGTGCAGTACAAACTTCCTCTGCCAAAACACTAAAGGTGTTCAGAGGACTAGAACAAATATGCAGGATCTCAGTTGTGGAAGATTAAAACCAGTATGGATTAACAATTAAACACTTGGCCATTTTGCTAGAAGTACAAACAGGACAAACTGAAACTTCACGTTGCTTTGAAGAGAGGACACTTCCTTTGTGTGTCATCTGAATGGGCACCTGTAGCATCTGAGATGGCATAGGCCAGCTCTGCTGACCGATGTAAGGAAACTGTCAGCTTTCTTCTCAAATCTGAATGGCTCAAACCATTTTTTGCAAGATTTTCCTCTAGACTGACCCTCATTATGCCTTCTAAGGCATCACAACATTCTGTCTTGTCTCCAAAATCCACCAGTCAGCACCAAACAACCTTCATTATTTTTTAGACTCTATCAGAGGAGATATAAAAGCAAGCAGAGGCCTGAAACAGAAGACCTTTTCATTCTTACAAATGGCTATACCAGAGATCCTATCTTCCTAATGTCTCTGCTTTTGGACTACTCAGAAATAACAAATACCTGGTTGTAAAGGAAAGGTTTTTATTACGTTTCATGTAAATAATATTTTATGATGTATTGAGGTTTGGAAGAGTTATTGAGTACAAAATTGAAAGATAAGTGCAAAAGAATCCATGTGTCTTTCTAGGAAATCTGCATTTATTACATACAGAAAAAGCTTCACTTTTCTTTTCAACTTTAAATTAGAAACAAAGAGATAAAATATTTATTTTCCTTCTGAGTGTCTTTATATTATGAACTTTTTCAAACGGCTAGTAGATACACTGCTAACAAAAAACAGATATATTTTTTCTATCCTGCTGGGCCACTTGAAGTACATTTTATAAGTTTGCGATTAGGCTATCCTCTTATGTTGTGGAAATGAACATAGGAACAGCATTTTCTAGAAATCTAAAGTTAAATGCTTATTGTGCTTAAATGATTGAGTTTTTTCAGCTCAAATGATTATTTGAGAGTTCTTTAATACTTCACAAATACATTTTAAATGTGAGATAATTATGGCTACTTACACAACTTCTGAGCCTTATTTGAGTTTATTTTCTGCATTCCACTAAGTTTAACCTTGCATCAAGCAATTTAAATAAAAACATCCAGAAAACAAAGTACTTCTGCTCCATTGAGAGGTAAAGAAGGAAACAGTTTTAGAAAATGAAATGGTAACAGTGCTCCATTGAGAGGTAAAGAAGGAAACAGTTTTAGAAAATGAAATGGTAACAGTGAATGAGAGTTACTATTAGAACATCAGCAGAGCACCTGCAGGCCAGAGGCCATTCCTTACACTCTCAAAAGTTTCAGAACAAGTCAACATTCTGCCTCCTACAGAATTGTTTGCGTGTTGTGTTGACCCTGGCTGAATCTCAGGTGCCTCCCAAAGCCACTGTCACTCCCATCCTTAGCTGGATATGAAAAATAAAACAAAAGGCTTGTGGGTTGAGACAAGGACAGGGAGAGATCACTCACTGGTTAGTGTCATGGGTAAACCAGACTCAGCTTGGGCAAATTAGTTTCATTTTATTACTAACCAAAATGAGAGTAGGATAATGCGAAATAAAACCTACATCTTCTGTCACACCTATATTTCCCCTTCTTAAATCTGTTATTCCAGAGATGCTTCCTCTGTCACTGACTGGCTTGGCCTTGGCCAGCAGCGGGTTCATCTTGGAGCCAGCTGCCATTGGCTCTTTCAGACATGGGAGAAGCTTCTGGCAGCTTCCCACAGAAAACACCCCCGTAGTCACACCCCACACCCCTCCCTAGTTATCTAGCTCAAGCTGTCTTCTGGTGGTGTCATGTTCTGTTACTTTATTTCAGATTCACAGAGACTCCTAAAAAGTGTTGAACCAGTCTAGTACAGAGTGGTTTTAAGCGAAAAGTGACTTTAAGCCAGCACAGAAAATCAACTTTATTTTATATAGCTGTGATGTATTAGAAATCAGCTTGTCCCAAAGTTTTAATGAATGTAAAAAGTCAAACTTCTCTAAAACTGCTGACTCTGCAGCGGCATACTAAGTATGACAGAAAATGGAAATATACTGTCAGAGTTGCCGCTTATCAGTAGGTCTTTCATTCTGAATTCCTCTCTCTTCCCCTCTGTTAGAATACCACAGAATTAAAGCACCAGTGCCACATTTTTAATGGAGTAACAGAACAGTCACTGAAACATTTTTTTGACAGAAACCAAACAGCAAGGAAAAAACAAACAAACCACCCAACTGATCCCTTACTTTCACATGCAAAAAGGCCAAATAAGACCTAAAAAAATCCAGATGAAATTCTGGAAAACACTAAGCAACCACTGAAACTGTATCTCAGAAGAAATGGGAAACAGTAGAAAAACAGAAAGACTTTTGGGTATCTGGAAAACTCCCACCTTTCCCACAGCTCTTGACAGTCCCTACTTTCATTCCCTCTTCCTGCCAGCCCTATTGGCAGCTGCTTCTCTTTATTCAGCAGCTTTGGTTCAGATACAAACTTGTCCCTCTCAAAAGCCTCCCCAGTTTGCCTCCTCCAAAGCCCTGCAAGGAGGTGGTGATGCTTCAACTCTGCTAGTGGTACCTGAGGTTGGTACTTGCCAGTTGCAGCAATGGAAAGCTAGGAGCTCTCTCTGCATACCTGGTGATTTCCCTGGCAGTGCTCAATAAATAGTGTGTGTATTTCAAAAATAATGGAAATATGAGGATCTGCAGAGGGACAATGCATATCTACCAATTCCAGCTCCAGAGGGATTTTCCCCTTGTGCCACCCTTGCTGTGCTGGACTCTCCCCAAGTGGGAAGTCCTGCTTCAGTTTGCATCTGGAGGCACAGAAAGGAAATTTTTCCGTGGGATGGGGAGCAGAGCTCCAGGGAAAAGTCAGACCACACGGAAAAGCCCATCTGGTCATTTGCTCTAACCAAAGTGATAATCACGTGTCCCTCTTCGGCTGCTCTTCCCTTCTGTCCTCCTGTACACCCCCACACATGCGCTTGCTCACTCTGGCACTCCTGACAACTCTCAGCAGGGTAATTCAGCTCACTGGGTTAGTTTCTGGCTGGGATTGTAAAACAAGAGAAGTGGACTGTCGTCCTTGGCTCTATCATCTGTTTAGTTTTCCTTTTAACCCCTACTTTTCCCAGCATGGATAGAATTTGGACCCAGTTATAAAAATAGAGTCCTAAAAGCAGGGAGCACAGAAACAACTAAAAGTCAGGCATGGAGTTTACAGAGTGGTTTTTACCCTCAGCACATCCATAGGGAAAGGTGTGGGTGCCCAGAAGGCAGGCAGTGTTCTGAACTTGAGACAACTGAAAGTAAACATCAAACAAGCAGTTTTGAAATCCTATTGTATGCTTTATCATTTCCCTGCAATCCCAAGATCTCTGCCTTAGATGGGAAAGCAGGATCCCTCACGTGAAAGGCTGCTACTTAAAGGACTTAAGCCATCCTGCTGTATACAGATGACTGACCTGCTGTTCCCTGGTGTGATGGCAAGAGGTGCTGGTCACAGCGCAAACAGTTGAGTAGGTGTAGAGATCTCTGGACTGTAAATCTAATTCAGTCCCAGATAAGACTGTGAATCCAGACTGCCTCCAAAATGCAACTCAAGATTTTGTCATTGTAGAATGACAATGAAATCACAAATAATTTCAACCGTTTTGTACACTAAAAGACCAATCAAAAATAATAGAACCGTCTCTTGAAACTCATCACAGAACTGCAACCAAAGATCTTGTACAAAGGAAGACAGATTGTTTGAAAATCAAAAAAAAAACCAAACAAACAAACAACCAGTTTCAGAGATGTGTATATGCATATTCACAGTAAAGGTACCCTGCTCACTGGCATGCTTTGAATTACTGTCTTTTAATTTCTTGAAGACATACCTGTTTACAGTCTTGAGTGACCATTCTCAGTTCATTTATCATCTGTACAAAGTTTCAGACTGTTAAAAATCAACTTAGGCACCTATACTTCTTCCTTTGAATACTGGTATGGGTTTACTCATGGCCAAGTGCTCCTTACAAAGAAATCAAATATGAGGAATAGTAATACAGGTGTTCCTACAATACGTTGAGTCAGTGGAAGAGGGGATTTAAAAAAAAAAATCATATAGAATGGTTTGCCTCAGAAAGGACCTTAAAGATCACCTAAGTTCAAACCCCCCTGGACTCCTTCCACTAGACCAGGTTACTCACAGTCCCACCCAATCTGTCCTTGGACACTTCCAGGGCTAGGGCATCCATAGCTTCTCTGGACGACCTGTTCCAACCCCTCACAACCCTCACAGTAAAAAATTTCTTACTAATATCTAATCTAAACTCTCAGTCTGAAGCCATTTCCCATGTTGTCCTATCACTACATGTCCTTGGAAACAGCTCCTCTCCAGATTTCTTGTAGGCTCCTTTTAGGTACTGAAAGGCTGCAACAAGTCACTGCAGAGCCTTCTCTTCTCCAGACTGGACAATCCCAGTTCTTGCAGCTTATCTTTGTAGGAGAGGTACAACAGCCCTCTGATGAACTTCATGCCCCTCCTCTGGACTCACTCCAACAGGTCCATGTTTTTCTTGTACTGGGCCCAAGACTCCAGGTGGGGTCTCGCCAGAGGGAAGAGAATCCCTCTGGAGGGAGGAGCAGAATAACTCCCAGCACTCATTTGCTGATTCCCACTGTGGACAGTAAAGATGATAAGAGAAAAGGCATCTTCCTTTCACTACTGATACACATGTGGCATCAAAACGTGCAACACAAAAACAGTGCCTGCGCCTTTCACAGTTAGAAGTCACCTGACATTCTTTGTCACTGCAGACTTAAATCCCTCATTTTCACTGGCACCCATAAATTACTGCCTACTAAAAAAGCAACTTTGATCTAACCAGTATATATGTGCCCTCTCTTGACAGTAGCTTTTTACACATAAATTAAAATAGGAATCAGTACAACAGCAAAAACATCATCCATTAAATATTTCAAAATGCTTCTCAGTTTCCTAGGAGTACATTATTCGCTAATAAAGACAGGATATATATTGAAATTGGTTTTGTCTGTTAGAAGCGTGTTGTCTTTCAACAAATACTGAAATGAAAGATGTATTTAAATATACATAATTTTATTTTTACACTGACATTTGCAAAAGGCACTGTGAAGAGAAAATGTCCCCTTGAGAGGAAATATTTTATATAATTTGTGAAGTAATGAGATATTCTAGTTGTAAGGGCCATACAAAAACATTACATATGAATCACTGTACAGATCAAAATGGAATTTTGGTTGCTAATGGCTGAGAATTCAACTCAGTTCTCTGTCTCTTTTTCACACGTGCAGACATAGAAGATCCAGTACACACAACTGGAAATTATTTTAAACAAACATGGATATTTGGGCAACTTTTTCAAATACTGAGAAACAAAGAGTAGGCCAATTTTCGCAAGTAAAGAAGAAAAAGGAAATCTCTCATTTTACAATATAATATGAACAACTCTCTGAGATGCTTTAAGGAGGAGATTTCATACTGGAATTGCAATTTTAAAAAAATACCCACGATGAGCTGTTGAAAACTCATTAAAATCAATGCAGGTCAATAAAGAGTCATGTGCTTCTACTTTTAAACACAGTTAAAACCACACAAAGCAGCACAAAATCACCTTTTATAGCTGCTTAAAGTTGTTCTGGATCAGAAAATGCAATGCTTACTACACAAAATAATGAAAGCAGCTAATAAACCTTACAGAAAACGGTAAAGCACATGCAAACAATATGCTGAATAGCTGTTGATTTTCTGTCTGCTGAGTGACTTCAGATCTTGTCACCAGCACAGTCAATGGGGTACAAAATCCTATGGAATTTGCTGTGTGACACTGGCCAAGCAAAACAACCACTAGATCCTAGAACACTGGACATGTCACGTGCTGTCATCATAGATCAGGCTGCTGTTCTCACTCCCATGCCAGCAGAAAAGCCTGCTTTTTATATTAAATGCAGACTCTCACAAATCAGTTTTAATAAAAAATTACTTGTGTGCAACAGTATTTAAATCTCTAGCAATTACATTGATTAACTCAAGATGGTCTCTCTCCATTCAACTCTTAAGACTGGCTACCTAAAAGTTGGATAGAAAGCATATCAAAAGCCATTTCATTCTGCATCTGTTTTAGTTCCTTCTTCTAACATCACCACTTCAGTCACAAACAGTGACAACTCCAAAAAGCTTGTTGCCGAAACAATACTTGACATACCTGGTATTTTCTGAATACTTACTAAGTGAACATATATACTTGAAAGCTGCTAATGGGCCATGCCCATTTTTCACGCGACTTAAAGAGACAATGTATCTTGCAGAATCTCACACAATATATGCACTCATATGTGATATGTACAGCCTACAACATAAACTGGGAGCAACTGCATATAAAAATGGCATAAATAAGTCTATATATTTCCTAAATAAGTCTATGTATTTCAGACCCCAATGTCAAAGCGTCTAGACTGTTACTGTCAAAAGTGCCTTTGACTTTTTAAGGGATGTTGACAATCATTTGAGTGGTCCAGTTCTGTAAATTTCTTAAAAAGATTGTAGTTTATTTTGCACAATTTGCAATTCCATAGAAGGGTCACAGACACTGAGGAAGTAATAACACTGGGTTAATGGATTTTTCTGTTCAATGCTTTGCTTTGTTCCCCTTTAGCAGAAGGAAGTAATTTTTTTTTTCTTTTGGTCATTGCAATTACTGTGAATTGGAACACAACTCCTCCTAACCTGGCTTTAGGAACTGAACAGGTACGGTTCAGTATAATAAAACATGAGAACATGAGGACCTTCTACCCTTGTTGGGAACTGAAATACAGAAATATGATGTGATACATGGAACAGTTGTTACTAGCACACAATTTATTGATTACTCTCCCCATAACAGAAGAGGTCTGTAGCTGGATAAAATAAAGATCTTCCAGTATGGCAGCAACATACATGCCAATGTGTAGGACCTTGATTTTCTCCTAATTACTATTAGCTATTGTCGGTGCAGAGTTCATTAAGATCATGACATTTGGTATATTTCAAATTTAATTACAATTTTGAAATACCTGCCAAAAATACAAAATTGCTTCAAATACAGTAAAAGATGAAATTCTTAAAAGGTAAATTATTAGCTATCCCAGTATTAACATTATCCTAGTGAAATTACTGGGGTTATTTCCCATCTAAATTTTCCACAATTAAGTTCAAACACTAGAAAATGGATTTTTTTTTCATTTGATACAGATTTGAAAGCACAGGGGTGTCAGGGAATCTACACTGACACTTACAGGGTTATATTATTTGCAGATCTCTGTGAATTTTGCTGTAACATAGGAGGGTCAGGCCCGAATAATAAAATACCAACAATGAGTAGCATAAAAAATTCCATCTTTACTTGTGAAACAATTAAGTTATTTTCTTGAAATACTCTCACTTTAAAAATCACATTTCTCCGGTGGGTTAGGCTGTAAAAGATAGCATAAAAGAATATGACTGGCTTCTCTTTAATGCAGAGAATCTTCCTGACAATTTTTTCCTATTTTTCCCACTTTTTTCCATCCAATTTGAACTTATTTGACTACTTTTCAATTTGTTGTCTGGTATATAATCACAGTGCACAGCAATGCAGAACATCCATTGCTGACAATGACAACTCAGTCCTAAGGAGAACAACATAGTCTGATTTTGGTTAGGTCTAATTTGTTGCTAAAAATTTTTCAACATGTACAGTAAGAATTTTCTGAACTTACGAACAAAAGAGAATAGATTGTAACATAAGGAGATAAAGTCTGGGCAGCTTTACAGTGAAGGAACATTAAGCCCACCCACCACCAGTTGCTAGAGTTGTCCTCATTCATTCCCAGCTCACCTGCCAGGGTCATCCATTTTTCCGTCAATCAGATCCGGTTGGGTATTCCATTGGATAGCATTGCCTTAACCTCACAAATCTACAACATATCATAGCTTTTCTGTTTTCTGTGAGTACATTATGGACATGTATCAATTACAATTCAACTGCCCATTATGCTCTATTTTTCACTCCTTTCTCCTGGTCTTGATATAAACACAGAATATTAGCTCTTGCTGACAATTTTGGTATCTATAAAGGAACTCTCAGCAGCTTCTTTACGGGATTTTAATTTCTTTTTGATTAAGCCTGTGTGAATTTAAACTCTTAATCAAAACTCTTGCCAACATTTTAAGTAAATTGCAAAGCCAATCAAGACTTCCTCATTTGCTTTCATTATGTTTCACCTCATGTAAAGTTTCCACTTGGGGGAATGCTGAAAAGTTAAAACAGCAAATAAAGAAAGGAGAACTTGCCCTAGAAATACTGCAGCACATAAACTCTACCAACACACATTTTGGTCCTGTCCCAGCTCCAAGTACAAAAATGTAAGAGTCTCTCTCTTCAATTCAAATGGCTTTCAAGCTGGCCCTGCATACTTGTTTAAGTATTATACTTTCACTCCTCTGTCCTCCCTTTCTTCTTGCACAGGAAATATGAATTTCAGGGTAACACAACAAATTTCTGTTTATGTACAACGGCACACAGGGATTAAAGAAAAGCTTCAGGTAGAGCCTAGAATTAACGACTATGTCATCTCTAACACCTGCCGCAATGCAAACCCACTTAAATTGTACTGTAAGTTCAGTTAGCTCAAACGGCTGAAGTATTGTGATTTTTGGACCTAGAAGTGTCTATTCCATTTTCAGGGTCACCAGTACACAGCTGCCAAACACTAAGGTCTATGGCTTCAGCACTGATTGAGTAAGAGAGGATATGTATATTCCATAGACACATATATTGTTTGAACAGGTGCAAGTATAAACCACAAAGAAAGTTTCTCAATTTCATTCAATACTCTGAGATTGGCATGTCATCAGTATGCTCCAAGGAGGCTTCTTCAGTCAGCTTTGAGAAGGTCCTCTACTGCAAAGCACCTAACTCAAATGATTAACAGATGATAACAAGATTAAAATGGTCTCCTGTAGGTTGACAGGTAATACATTATATAAAGATCTTTTCATCACAGCACTGCAAATGTGTGGAAAGTCAAAGTGAGTCAAATATGTTTATACTGTAGCCACTCTATCTTTTTGCATTTTCTATTCTAATCACCACATTTAATTATTACTATTGTACTAAGAGAGAAAGAATAGAATTTTCTAGGCTGATTATATCAATGATATTTTACTCTTTTTCTTCTTGCTAAAGAATCGTTACGGATTTAAGATTTCATGCAGAAGGCCATGAGGAATCTAAAATTAAAACTGTTATTAGAAGCAGTTGAAAGCAGGCAGTGAACTGAAGCTGTGCCTTGCAATCTTGGCTATTGTTGTATTATTGCAGAGTCCCATAGGCAGCGCTCACATGTACAGTACAGAGACTTCACATCCTGGCTCTTTTGATTCTTTTGTCTGCCCTCCAACCTGCGCAGCCAGGAACTTTCACTTGAGAAAGATTTATGAAGCCTCCGCTAACAGGGTCAGCCCTGTTATATCACCAGAGGGCTTCTTCTTAAAAATAATAACATCTATCCACAGCTCAGCAGGGCAGTCTCTCTTGGTACTCGCTTTCCCTGTTTCTCTTAACAACTGGCGCACACAAAGCCCTTGGCTCTAGCAAGGACGGCCAGCAGTTCCCTTAGGCATGGTAGCCCCACTTCCTCCTGCCTGCCAGGCCTGTGTCAGCTGAGATAACCCACACCTCCAAAACCAACTTCAGGTTTATGGAGTCTTGACTCCTCTAGCTGGCGGTGCTATACCTTCTCATACTAGGAAAAGTTTGCAAATCTGCAAAATCCATAAAAAGTTTGCAAGGTGGACTAATAAAAGGATTTTAGAGGCTCTGATTCTACTCAATTACAGTGCAAGACCATTTATTCTTATGTGCCAGTCCCTAATATTTCATTATGTAGTCACCCTGACTGAAAAACTCCTGTCATTTCTAACAATTATGAGAGTTTTTTGCTACCATGTTAAAAGCTGCTTCCAAGGCTCCTATGCACTTACAGTGCAATTGGTTTGGCTATTCATTGCATATATCATTTGAAAGATAAAAAATGGCATTCTTTTTCCACTGCAGCTATCAAATATTAAAAATAGGTAAGGAAAAATTATTTTTACAGTCATTTTCTCCAAAGGAGTTAATGCTTAGAAGCTTGGACAAACCCTCAGATAATCTGTCCTTCTCTGTATATTTAATAAAACAAAAAGTTGAACTTTTTCCCAATCCTCCCCTCCTCCTTAAGAAAATGCTCTTAAATTTATTTCATTTATTAAGATTACATAAAGTGTTTCCTTCACAGTAAGCATTCCTAACAAGTTTAGTCCCCTGTGCTGGGAGGGGAAAAACTCTCTTCACTCCTTCAGCCAAGGGTTCCTGAGAGTTAATACTCCCACTCTTCTTCTTTGAGTGTCAAGGGATTTTTAACATCCGCAAAAGAGACAGGAACTTGGGTTTCTGCCTTAGGAAAAGAATGGATTTTTTTTTCACCACATAATAATCTGCTGTGCAATTACCAATAAGAAAGGAATAATCTCTACTATAAACTGAACAATGTGCAAGAAGCATTTATTGGTCATTTACTGCAAAAGGCATACGGAATTTAAATTAAATTTCAAAGTGAATACAGAAAGCAACAACACAAAGAAACCCTGAGTACTATACACCGAAAATTATTTAAATGATAAATAGAAGTCTGTAATATGACAGAGTACTGAGACATCACAGACTAAACTGTTCACTTTTTTAAAATACTGATGACTAGTAGATTGTATTCACTGTATCAAGTGCCATAAAATCTAAGTATAACATGTTCACATAAAAGAAGCATTAGTTACAGATCAGCTCTGTGTGGGAGCATTTCCTTTCACAAATCCAGCTGGAGGACAGGGCCTTTATTAAACTAAAGACTACTGCTTCCATAGTTTAATAAGACAGAAGGAATGAAGATTCTGTCCCTGCCATGTCCATTTACTCTGTACAGAAATGGGGGTTAACCTGTCTTAAATAAGAATGTGTGCTTTTTTTTTTTTTTTGGCTAGTGGGAGAGTAGATCAGTGAAGCAGAAGCAAATCCTTCACATGATGGACAATTTCAACAGTAAGGAAAGAAATCAAATTAACATTGACCCCGCACAAAAGCTGTTATTTTGCTCAGTGGACATTAATGGTTCTTTAATATTTCATAATAAACTCACCCTGAACACTGAGCAGTTGGAAAAGTCATTCAGAAATATATGCACATGTTGCTATCAAGCAAGAACCTGGCTTGCTGTACAAAACAGTATTTTCCTTTCTTCTAACCCATTTCACACATACAATAATGCTTTTAGAAACCACTAATTTCTGAATCAGCTTACAAAGAGATTATTAGCAATTATGTATCTGCCTTCATAAATTAAAACTATTCCCAAAAACATACTCATTATTCTGTGCAAAATAAATTTTGGAGGTTGCTTTAAGGTCTGTTCTCCTAATCCACAGTCAAACTTTTCCACAGGCAGTGAAACAGCAGCCAGCACAGGATGCTTCCAGAGAGGGCATACTTTCCTGCTCAATGCAATATAAGTCACCAAGTGTGAAGACTTTCCTAGGTGACCATAGGTTGCGTAGAATTACCCAAGCTAATTCACAATTAGCTGTTTTGCATACTGCAAACCAAGACAGCAAGATTTAACACAAACTAATCCTATTTTATCAGAGGCTTAGAGCTTGCAATAAGGTATTTTTCCATTCTTTTCAGAAACAAACTAACTAGGTAAAGGATGTCTCCATGAGCAGCCATTAGTTCCACAAGAGCCATTACAACAGAACACAGTTATTCTATAAGAGACAACATTTTTCCGACCCTCCTGGAAAGAAGTACTCTTTAGGTTCTTCCCTGAGAACATGAGAAAGTACTACCATTCTCCCTTAAATGCAACCTTTTTAAAAAAATGGCAGATATTGATGCTCAGGTCAAATATAGATCTATAAATATTCTTTTAATCCTCACAGTGACTCAGGATCACAGTCTGAGGTCAATCCAGTGAATTAGAAAATTTCATCATATTCTGGCTTATCTCAGTGTACTGCTTCATCTCAACTATTCACCAGTCCATGGCTTCCAAGATAGGATCTGAATATGTGATTGACAATTCACTTTGGGTTGGCAAATGGAAAATTATGGTTTAAGAGGTCTTCATACTGAGGATATCACCAACATAATTTAAAAAATGTTTCAAAATTAGACACAATTAAAAATATATTGAAAGTGGCATTAAAAAACTATAGCATGGATGTTACCAACAAAAATCTTTAGGCATTTTCTATGGCTATATTTTGATTGTGTGCAACTCAATAGGTGTAACATTTAATATCAGCTGAAGCTAATATATACACAGAAAATCACAGGGATGCTCTCAAAGTTTCAGGACATTGACTATTGGAAGTTGTCTGCCATTCAAAAGTTGTATGACTCAATTGTAACGATCTATTTTTAAGAAACAATATATTTTGTTACCCCAGTGGCCTCACCCTTCAGAGTGTTTAAAGGTTTTCATTTGACTCAAGTAAACATTTTATAATAGAAATTATTCCATATATTTATAATGTCACAAGCATGTAAAAATAGCCATCTATTAAATGTGCACAGGTTCAAAAACATTTTTTCCTGCAAAGATGACTTTTCCATACTTCCTCCACTATGGCTGGATGTAAAGTACATTTCAAGTCACAGGGCAGTGAGGGAAAGGCCCTCCCACCCAAGCCAGAGGGAAGTGCTAGAGTCTCAGCACATCCCCATAACATTTCCGTTGACCTTTCACACATGTAAACGAGGCTCCAACTCAAATGACACCCTAATCTCCCAAGCAACAGTCACAACCCTCCTCAGTCCTTACGTTGCAACAGTTCACAGTCCCTTGTCCACAGGCGTCAGGCAAACCAGAAACACCTTTCTGAGAAATTTTATTTTCTCCAGCACAAAGTTGGCTATGTTTGTACTATTTCCTCAGGTCTCCTAATTTTCAAATTTCCAAAATGCTTGGAACTCTGAACAATGGAAGTGTTTTTCACCTGACTCATAGAACTAGTGGAGAGTTACTCCACTGTGGCACTAGTGTAACCAGCTCTCAGATATTAATTGCAATCTTTGCCAACCCACTCACACACATACACACTTAGCTAAAACAGATATGGTTAAATATTAGCTTTGTGTAGCAGCTCCTCTCAAAATTATGCTATTTCCACAGACTTATATACCTTGACAATTAATTTTGATATCTTAAATTTTAAAATCTAGTATCTAGTACTTCTTATAGAATGATTACTTACTATTTTAAAATTAATATTATGATTGAACATTAAATAAATTATGGTAAACCAATTTTGAATTCTACACATGTTCTTTAAAAATGTCAGTGCCATCATCACATCCAAGACACTGAAAAACACCATTCACTGCAGTAATTACTCCCTGTGCTGTGCTAAGGAATTATACTTCCAGCAACTAAATGATGAGTTACTTCCAAGATATTATTTTTATTTATGCTTCTTATGTTATCTATAGTCAATAAGGAAGTGTAAAGTGAATTGCCCAGTCCTTCATTTCTTCAGCTTCTTAAAGATAAAAAAGTAATCTTATTTTGTGCACCCTACATGAAATTTAAACCATTGGAAGGCCTGCTCCTACAAAAATTATTGCTTCAGTCAACTAGAAAATTAAAGATTCACTTTTTAAATTAAAACAATGAAAAACCTCTCATCCAAAACCCTATACTCCTAAAAAGAATTAATCTTATTTAATAGGTTTTTTTTTTTTTCTATTGCCAGGACTGTCTCATCTAATTGGAAATCTGAAACTGTAAGAAAACTTTGGTTCTTTAATCCATCATATTTCCATAATGTAAATGAGGAACAGACTTCCTTTAGAAGACAGCTTTGCATTTTTACCACATGATCTGGAAAAAAATCTTTTCTCAGAACTTTAAAGCAAATATATTAGCATGTAATAAAATAATAGAATTAAATTTTGTTGCAGGTTTGTATTCAAAAGTTCTCAGAATCATAAATCCTTTATATATTATCTAAAAGCATAAACTGATACTTATTTCTCTTTAATATCTAGAAAAATATAAGCATTTAAACACAGACACCTTCTCTGAAAACAACAGATTTCACTTTTTAAGGTATAAGAATCTTTATGGGAAAAAATACAAGAACATGGAGGGTATTTTGAATCAAAAAATTTTCCCTATTTTGCTGCTAACTCCAATTCTGATCACAGTAGCAGTCTTGCAACTTACAGTAGCAGTGAAGCTGTAACGCTTCTACATATTACATCTGGAGACTTCCTGTAGCAACTCAGTTTTTAAATTAATTATATATGATAATATTCCTACTTTGAAATGGGTTCTCCTCATTGATCTCTCACCTTCAGTTTTTAAATATTCTTTCTTCTTATAGGGCATTTCAAAAGCGTTTTGCTTTATTTTGATGGTCATGCATTTGGGTTACAACACTGCAGGTAGGGGAACCAAACTGAGGAAAGACAGGTTTTTGAAAGAACCATGAGACTTTCCTTGTTCTTTATACAACCTTACAGCCATGACGTAATTTTTTATTTTATGTTCCTAATCCAGATATAATTTCATTAATCTTCTCTTATTATACAGTAAGTCAACCTGTTCAATCCTCAATGATTTAATAATATTATACCTCACATACACACAAAATCAAACATAGCTAGGTCAGCTGTACTACTATCAAAACAATCTGCTTTGAAAACATAGCCCTCACATTACTATTGTTATGAAATTTTACTATCCATGTCACACCACTAGATTTATTTGGCACTTGCAGTCATGACTTGTTCTTCCGGAGGAATTCCTCTATAATTGAGCATTAGTTATTGTACCATTAAAATGCAGCGTTTCCGTAAATTTTAAACAGATAACAGCACTTTCTAGCAAGTGTTTTTTTAGATACAAGTTTATTACCTAGTTACAGGGATGAAAAAAAAAATTGGCTAAAAAAGCTTTTCCTTTTCTAGTTAAAATAAAATAAATGAGGTTAACAGAAAACATCCTGCCATTGCTCCCGAAGGAATATTCCCCAACTACAAAATGAGTGAGGGCCATTTCTGTAAATGTAAGTACTTTTAAACCTAATGTAATAATAAACAGTTATACAGCATACATTTTCTAATGTGATCTTTTGTATATTTCTACTATAAGCATTGATACTTTATAAGTATTTTTATCTATTTCTTTCATTTGCGGGTTTGGGTTCAACCTTATTAACAATGGCAATGGTCCAATGACCTGGTAGAAATATGCAGTGGGCACAGATTGCTTCAGCTCCGGGGTTTACTCATATTTCAGATGAGGAGTGGGCCTGTGCAGTTGAACTATTATTTTTCCACAAAAATGCCAAGAGACTGGGATGAATAGGCTCCTTTCATTATGCTCTGAAGGAAGAGGAAGACTAAAAGGTTCATGGCAAATTGTGTCCTTGCATAAATGTCAGAACAAAGTAAGGCTCCGTGTAAAAACATTTTCTTTACAGTCTTGGCAAGTATTTCCCTCAGAAATCCTGAAGAATTAAGCTCATGATGTCAGACATACTTTAATGAGCATGAAGGATTAATATTTTGTATCTCCCTGATGATCTGCTCACCACTGTGGGAACCCAAAAAGGCGGAAGTAACCTTTTGGTTACTTTGACCTTCCCTTAAAGAAAGGTACGGAACTGTTATAACTCAGATCCTGAGTTCAGGATGCTGATTGATCAGAAAGACTAGCCCTTAGGCTTGTAATGTAAATAATACTGCTCGCTGAAATCTTATTTTCATCCCAATATACATGCCAAAAGCAGAACAAATCCCTCAAGATCATTAAGAGGACAGAGGATTTACTGGGATTTTACTTTGTAGACTAACTTAGTCAATATGGTAAAATTAGGCATAGAATTAACAATTTTAATTTGCATTGCAAATAGTATTCCTGTTTATATGAATATGTATGTATATATCAAGTATCAGATTGCAGTATTATAAATATTTTATACTAGACTGTAATCAGCATTACATCATGCCCTCTTTAACAAAATAACATTTAATGGGCATTGTGTTGTAAATGTAGTGCATCACCCTCTAGGATTGTAAAGAATTCATGGAGTTGCTCTCAGTTATGGATACAACAGTAATTTAGGAGAAAAAAAAAAATTTTTACTTTAAAATAAATACCAGTCTCAAAATAGCTTACTATTGTAAACTCTTCCGAAGTTTAACATAGTAGTCTATGATTTAAATTTCAAATCCTTAGAAGTATTGCAAACAAAATTGTATAAATAAGTAAACAAAATTAACAAAGGTGAATTGCCCTGAGAATAACATCAGGCCTACAACTAGAGTTGCTGTGGTTCAAGTATGGGAATGAAAAGCTACACTCTGGACTACACTCTTGCCCATTTGACGGTGCTAATATTTAGTATTCAAAGCTGCTGCCAATACAACATTTACCTGAGTCAAACTTAGGGCCCGCAACACGTTGGTTTCAATTAGCATTCCAAAGCTCTCTTTAGAACAAATCACACATACAGTGAATTTCTTCTTGAACTAGGTATCATTCCCTGCACTTGTATTTTACTTGTCATTACTCAGTAGTTAATCCTGTTTTCTGTTTCTTCTGGCACAGTTTATTTCTGACTTTACCTCTGTTGGGCTACTCCTGAACCACATGGCAAACACTTTCAGCAATGATACAGGTTATATAAACAATTTCTACCAAAGTCAGCAGGGGTCTAGTAACCCTTTGAAAGTTGGAAATAACTGTGCATTTCACTATTAAACCAGTACCTGCCACACTGAACTTTGCTATGTCAGTGTCTGACATAACATAGACACAACATGTACTTTTGGGGTTTTTTTTCTAAAATAAAAGTTTTACTAAGTCATTTTAAATTTGACTTTATTTTGGATATACTGCAAGCAAATTAATTCTGACAAAGTAATAAAGATTGGGCTAATGTTTGGATGTGAGACCGTTAAGGAAATCTGTGCTGCAAGAAGGAAATTTAACAGCTGCTTCTGGAGGAAGCATCTTTATCACTGAGTCAGAGAGGAACCAACTGCTTAGCGTAATTTTAAAGGCAACTCCTCTGTCACAGGCATCATCACTCCGTTGATGTGTAAAAACCATTTATAAATATTAGCAATCATCTGGAATTTTTCAAAAGAACAGGAAAGTTAATCTTGTTTCCTGACTGAGTTCTGTATTGCACAATTACATTCTGACTACCAAAGTTCCCCTGCAATTTCAGTTAATTACAGTATTATTCTTACTTCCTGTCCTAAAATTATTTGTGTAGTAACTATATCCTACTAGAGTGGAAGATGAAGTAAGCTCCATGAATTATTTTGATTAATATGTAAAATGTTGTGCCATCACCTCACAGAAAACCCCACTACATACTGGATATTATTCCCAACTAAAAAAAAAGTGTGAAACTTTTCAGCAATTACATTAATACTCAGTAGGACACCTCTCAAGGGATGCTTGTGTTACTTGACTAATATAAATCTATATATAACTAAAAAATATTAATTCAGCCTTCTATTGAACATAAGCAAATGAAAAAATCTTGCATCTCTCCAAAGAGGTAAAAAGTATACAAGAACAATACACATAGTGTACATAAAAGTATAGTCTTTTATTACTTGTTGTCATTGCCTTTTCCTTTATAGCAGTGTACAGAGAAATTTTACCAAATTCATCCACTAAAAACTACTATTGCCAGTTCTGAACATTGGAAAATCATTATGTATTCTTGGCAATCATAAACTTTAGAAGTGTAACTATTTGGGAAGCAACTAGAGTATTTTCAGCAGACCAAACAGGGCTGCCTAACTTTATGGAAAAAGTATATCTTAGCTATTACAGGATTTCTTAGTGTCTAATATAAAAAGAGGACTGTTATTCATTTTTGGTGCAAACTCTAATTTTTTAATTACAGCAAGCCTTCTAACAGCTTCTATATAGCACAGGGCTTTATCGCTGAACTTTGCCATGCAATAGCCATAAATCAGCCCATCATAAATTCCCTCACTCCTCCTAAACTCCTCCTGGCTCTGCATATATTCCTCTGTACTGCCTCAATGTCACATCCTACTGTTCCATCCAGCAATGCTTTCATATTCCACTTGCACAAACAGTATTTGCCTTTTTGAAAGTACCCCACTTGGCCTGCCCTGGGCTTCTCCTTCTAATTGTTGAGATATCCAAAATTTCTTAGTGCTTCCATCATTGTTACAACTTACAAAGAAACCATTTTTTGTAAGTTTTTTGAGTTGCAAAATAAACAACTTACAACTACTACAAAAATTACTGCATTCCAAGAAGCAGAAAAAAACCCAAAGAAAGTGTATCCTATAGGCACAAAATTAAAAGCCAAGGAAAATTATTCTCAGAATTATTTCAAAGCCAACACCACAAAAAATGCTTTTGAGAGAGGGGATGATATTGCAAGACTTGGAAACTCATGAAGACAAACCACCATGACACACTTGAGAAACTACTAGTGTGAGTAGCAAATCTGACAAAACAGATTGTCAGTTTGTTCTCCTATTTCTCCACCTGCAAAAGGAAACCACAGCTGCAAGTGGTGGCAGAGTCCAGAGTCCCTGCCTCCTCTGGGAATTGTGTTGCCATAGCTGCAGTGATAGGCTCGGATAGGCTTCCAAGTGCCACCTCGACCTTTAGCTGAAGGGTTTTTCCCAGAGGCTAGGAATTTGGTCTTTCTTCATGGGGAATAGCAGCTATCCTAGGAGCCGGGTTGAACTCCCAGGAACAGAATTAAGCCACTTCTATAGTCACTTTTTCCGCATGGTCACTCTCCATCTCTCTTTCTTGTTCTCTCTTCTGAACAGCTCCCCTTCTCTTGCTGTATGCAAAGACTCAGCAAGAATTGCATCTGGTGATACTTCCACACTCCCTCTGCATTTTTTAACATCTTTCCTCATCCTGAGCACATAATGCTTTCCAGCAATGTTTTGAGCATTACACAGAAACTGAGACAAGTTATTTCTACATCCCTGCAATGGCCAATCTTCAGGTCACGCTTCAGAGGCTATTTGTTCTCATACATGACTGAGAAGAAATTAGTAAGTCATTGAAGAAATCTGATGTAAATCCTGTGTCTTCGAAACAAGTTTTTGTGAAAGCTCTTTGTGTTTTCTAAGGAGGAAAAGGCTGAGCTCCTGTAAATATATGACTATTATATTTTCTAATGTTTATACCCTGGCAGAATGGGAACACAAAAATAAGTCTACCTAAGCACATAAATAAAAACCCTTTCAGGTGCTTGCATTTAAAATTGTAGGCAATTCCACCTAAGGGAATTTGCAGTGCTAGAACATGCTGCAACATATTGCAACACTGCCTGCCCAGGAGAAGAATAACCCTGTTTACAAGTTGGTGGGGGTTTTCTGGGGGGAAGGGTTTTTTTAGTTTATTTATTTTGGTGGGAGTTTTTGTTTGGGTTTGTTTGTTTGTTTGGGTTTGTTTGCTTGTTTAATTTGGGTTTTTAAAATTTCACTCTTGACATGCTTGTTTTGGAGCTCCTAAGGAGTGGGGAGTTGACATGAATGAGCTGATCACTTCCCATGCACTGAAGCAGCCTCCAGTCCTCCGGAGATCTTTAGCCCAAGGAAGTGAAGAAATATCTGGCCAGTAAATATTACGTGCTGGAAGGGGCCTCCTCTGCCTCACCACTGGTATGGTGGCAAGACCCTCTTATCCCTCATCAGCAGAGGAAAATCCCTTCCACATTAAGTACAATTATAGGCAAAAATTGGCTGCCAATTTCTGAAAATCTGTCACTTTAAGTTTTAAGGGAGGTGGTTTCCTTTTCAATTTTAAATATATCTCACCCATATGGGAATAATACAAAATCAAATCCAATATTTTTCCTACTGCCTAGCAGCTATGTTATTTACTTGACTTTAACAAGACGTTTCTTTCCTCTTCCCAAGTTTGAGAGCAAGCCCAGGCTGAGATGAGCTGTGCTGCTGTATGAGCAGTTGCTTCCAACTATTTAGTTGAAAAGAAGGAGATCTGTATCTTAGGTGGGAAAGGAGAGAGTGCAGGCAGGGGAAAGAGGGGGAAAGGTCAAGCTTTGAATTATTTATTGTCATGAATAGTAAGTTTGAAACTTGGGAATAAAAAATAGGAAACTTTCAGTGACTTGACACACCTCTATCCTACTGCTGGAAAATCGAGACAGTTCCATAAGCTGCATCTCCCCTGAACTAAAAACAATGCACAAAGGGTGCTAAGTTAGCCATGTAGCCGTAATGGCTATTAAAAAAAAAATCCCACTTGCATGCTGTGCAAATCTGCATGTTCAACCTACTTCAGTTCTTACGACATTCTATTGAAGGCAAAGCAAAGTTTTACTTTGAACTTTGGTTTTCCCCCCAAACTGTAGAAATAAAAATATAGCATGTTTATTATTTACAACTTCCTCCTCAGGAGACACAGGTAGAGAATTCATGCTTTCCAAAATGTAACCTTACACATCTGGCTAGCAAACATCTGGATATTTATCTTCACTCATCATTTCCTTCAGCAAGTCCAAAAACTGTCAGTTGTTTCAGCTGAGATTCAGCCCAAGGGAGTACAAAAAAAAGTTATATCCTTCTTTTGTCCTGGTTTTATAAACTGCTTTTTACCTTTTTCCCTGGGATATCAGTAAGTATAAAAATAAGCAGTCTGGATTCCTCTGACTGTGGTTTTTATACTGTAACTATGTACTTCTGTAGCCACAGGGAGCATACATATGCAATTGAAGTAATAATATAGTCGTATCTGCAATGCATGCAAAACATCTAACAGCTTTAAACAGGCTATATATATATATATATATATATATATATACACATATATATATAACATAAGTCCAGTATATACTCAAATCACAAGTAAGAATACAGACTGACTTGTGAATAATCTATATAGCAAAATTTATGCCAATTAAACTTCAATAGACAAAAAGCAGGAAATGTATGATTTACTAAAAAAAAAAAATTCACTTGTAGAATTACTGTAATGGAAGCACTGCCTTTGGACTGAATGTATCAACTTGAAGAACTCATCCCTGAGTTTGTCCCTTGCTCTGCCACTGTGCTAGGAAAGTCTTACTTTCTCGTGCTACCCTCCCCGTTTTACAGAAGGGAACAATGAAACTCATCTCCATTATGAAACATTTGCAGTTTAACTAGGAAAAAAAGCACCCTAAGGGACTCAATTATTATCACCAAAGATAGATATTGAACAAGGAAACTGAGAATAATTTCTGATCAAAGTTTGTTTATTCTTGCTGTTCAGTAATTTAAAGACATTGCTGTATTTAAGGTTTCCATATCTGTCCTGATATCCAGTCTGAAATTACTTTGCAAAAATTTTTCAGACAAGAAATGAAAAATTCAAACTGTGTAATGAGTTATTTTGAAGTTTTTTGTTTAGCTGAGGTTGCATGCACTTCTTCCCAATAATTTCTCTGAACCAGCTTCATGCTTTTCAACTTTTCAACAAGGTATGCTTAGCTCTGCCTGGTGAAGTTGAAGTGCTTTTACAAGAGGGGAAAATGTAATAAACATACCCATATTTAAAGACAAAAGAGCAAAAATTAATACTATGGCTTCTTAAAATTCCTTAAATTCTGTCATTTGGTATGAATTTATTTTATATGTGTACTGTGAGAACTTTGCATATTGTCAATTGTCCCATAGAAATGCCTCAAAACGTCCATGACTCAGATTAATTTTAACCACACAGTCCAAGAGAATCTGCTAAAGACATAACAAGCTTGCATACTTAATTCTACATTTCTACATAATATTTTTAGATGTATTTTTCAACTTTAAATCAACCAAACCCCCACATGTTTAAGTAGCAAAACAACATTTATAATAAAAAAAAGTCATGTTAGCATGAGTGGGTAAGAGACATCAGAAGAAGAGCAAAGCTGGAAGTAGTAGGAAAGACTTGAGCATTGGCTTTGACAGAGTCACTTATTCCTGCTTCACATGTATTCTACCCAACAAAAAAGTCAGGAAGAGTTCCTTTTTTATGTTGTTTGGTGATTTTTTTAATATCTTAATCTCCAGTTAGAAGTACATTGAATTAAAAGATAGTTTGGGGTGAAAAACTCCTTTTATTTTTAGTTCTCTAACACAGTATAGATTACTACATTTTTAAAAGCACAAGATTTTATTTTTATAACTACAAAATTTTAGGATCTCAGCATCTGTACTAAAATTTAAAATAAAGCATAAAAGCATGCAAAATATATGATGCACATATAAAGCATATATTTTCCTTGCACCACTGTGCTGTACAATCAATAAAATCCTACCCTTTTGTCTCAGTTTAACAGGCCAGTTTCCAGGTGATGGAGGCCATGAACACAACATCATTGATACCCAAAATGATTCCTTGTGCAAACATGTCACATGCCATAGTGTTATTACAGGCTGAGAGTCTGTACTTCCCTTTCCATTCTTAGCAATAGCTTTTCCCCTCCTGAACTCACAAAAATAAAATGGCAAGGTATGCTTAGAATGACAGTGATATTTATGATACTTGCTCATTAAATTGAAAGGAATTCTTCTAATTTTATAGAAGCTAAAAGTAGCATGGGAAAATGTCTCCTGTGTTTTACAAGGTCACATGCCCAGGTTGTACTGCAATGTCTGAAGCAATAGCCACACCATTTTACTGTGTGCAATGTCCTCATCAGAAAGGCTGAGAATGGCCACAGTATTTTAAAAAGGGAAGTTTTTAAGGGTTTCTGGAAAATTAATAACTAGATAGAATCAAGAATTCTCCTCCTGGACCCCACAAAATCTTGCACTTCCTCATGCATACGTACCATTACGATTTGACTAGTCAAAATTTTTGGTTTCCAGCAGCAGAAACAAATTTTCTGTTCCCATGCAGTCCTCAAAATAAGCAGCCCTGAGGCCATCATCCATCATCACTTGCTTAAATGCAAGTACTTTACAAAATCCTACCATAAAGACCATAAAACAGGTGAGTGACTCCTCTTTAGCATACCTGCCTTTCCTATAGCTCTATACATGTGAACATCATAGGTATCTGCTTGCAACACGATGTTTAAATTCTACTTAGCATCTCTTCATTTAGAATCATAAAGTAATTTTAATTTTAAAAGTATTGATGAATCTATTCAGGTTTGACACTCACTGATCCTTGAGAAAAATTAACTGAGAAATAGTGTAGGTTATTAAAAAAAGTTATACCAGAAAAGGATTCACTGATAATTTTAGGTACTAAAAAAAAAAAAAGAAAAAAGGAAAAAAAGGAAAAAAATGTGGTTGGCAATTTTTATTAAGTTACACCTTCTACCAGCATGCTATCAAGATAGAGTGTGATGAAGAAAAGATTGCCCTCCCTGCACTCAAAAAGCAGTTTTGGCAATTTAAATACTTTATTAAGGCAATAAAGATCCATTGAAGGAAACATACATGCAAAAGAGCATTGCCCAGATACAATATTGTTTTGTCTGCTCCAGACACGCTTTAAATGCTAATTGCCAATCTTGAAATGTAAAATAAAGTATTTTAAATGGTAACAGTCTCACTAGATTTTTTGCAAGCAAG
Organism: Chamaea fasciata; assembly: GCF_029207755.1. Taxonomy (NCBI): domain Eukaryota; kingdom Metazoa; phylum Chordata; class Aves; order Passeriformes; family Sylviidae; genus Chamaea; species Chamaea fasciata. The sequence continues at coordinate 124,517,244 of NW_027094086.1, read as the reverse complement.
GAAAACTATTACAGACACTGAGCTTCTGGAAACCTCAGTAATATCCTGAAAGGAACAGATTGCCTTTTGGGGCTTGGGATGGAATGCACTTCTATTCTGCATTAAAAAGGCATTCTAAATTTCTTATTGTCCTAGATCCTAATATTTTAGAAATGGGATGTTTTAGCCATGTCCTGCTGGGGAACAGAAATGTGATTCCAAGCCCTTCAGAGTGGCACATCTCCCCTGAAAGACAGATGTGTCTGTGTCCCCACTTCACATGCCCCAGTCAGACAATCACACATGTGCCACAGGAACCACCTTACCTTTCCCTGCAGGTAGACTGTCAAGAGGCTCCAAAGCTAAATTCTGCACAGTTTGAAAGGAGATTTCAGAAGAGCTCTCTGAAGTTGCATCTTCACAGTGCGTATTAGCTAAAGTGCAGTTTCAGAGCGGAAATGCAATGATAGCGTTCTGTCCATTTCTTTCTCCAGTCTTTCTCTACAGACTGATAGACAGAGCAATAACGACCAGGCGATTTTTATTAGCACAGTAGGAGAAAAACACTTCTTTTTGTAACAGAGAAAGCACAAGCATCTCAATGGGCTACCTGTTTTAACAATGCATTTCACTCCTCTAGGCCTCTGCTTCTACTTTAAAACTGTGACAAAAAATAGTTACCACTGCTGGCTGTTGGATGAATTATATGGAGTGTACTTTTACTCGAAATCTAATTCCTTACAATTACAGTTTCACATCACAGATTAGAAACAGTTGTTGTATTTGGTACCTTTTATTGCTGATTTCAACAGATTGGTAAAACATGGAGGTGACATAGTTCTCTAGCAAGACAATGTGTAGTGTTGCTGTATCATAAACTGAGGTGGCATTTCCAAAATCACCACAGTTGGTTTTGGTTTAAAATGAGCCTAGATTAAGTGATTTTTTGCAACTTCTTCAAGAAATAGATATTAACCTTTAGGTGAAGTAAATAGCATGACGTCAAATTAAGTCAAGGGAAACAGAAATATATATTCTCAAGTGGGTTTTCACTTAAACATGAAATACAAGTTTATAGCATAAGATAAATATTCAAAGTTTAAGACCAAAAAAAAAAAAAAAAAGGAAGAGAAGATAGACATAGATGGACTTCTTTCCTTGAATGAGTAGTTGAACGACCAAACATACAGTTCCCTCTCTTCAACTTATGAATTCACCTGATTGAAGGTGGTTCTGTAACATTTAGGAAGCCAAACAGTGTACAAGAGAATTATTTCAAACTTTTTTTCAGGCAAAACTTCAATAAGATCTTCAGTTGCAGAAGAACTGGCTTCTCTTCTACACTCACTAACTACAAAAATAATCACTTTAAAACCTGGGTAATTCACACTTTACTTTATGTTCTATAACACCTTAAAAAACGCAAGTGTTACGCACCATTTCATTGGTTCTCAGCAGCACACTTGAAAAAGTATGTCAAACGAACTGTTTCCTTGCACAGTGAATTGGACATTTTTGTACTCAAATCTCCACTCAGATGAAACAGATTATTTTTGCTGTGCTTAAAATTTGAACACAGCCTAGAGGGCAGCAATAGCCAAGGATACAAATGTGTGAAGACATGATTTTTTGAATAGCCAACCCGTGCTAATTTATAACAAACTATTTTCTCCCACTTCACCACATTTTCTGTTTTACTGAAAAAGCATGCTGCAAACTTGCTTTTTTACAAGCAGATCCAGAAGTTTTTCCCTAATCTGTGCACCCAGGAAAAACCCAGGCACCGCAGGTTGGAAAAAAGATGAAATTCTACACTCCAGTCACCCATACATCTAACAAATGCATACCTATCTATATAGAGAGACTCTAGAATACCAATATATTATGTAAATTCTCAAAGCAGGAAAATTCATAATACTTAAAAAAATTATTAATCTTTTACTGGCCACTTTCCCAACCATAAAATGACAAACAAGGAAAATGGAAGAATAGTTTCTTTTTCATTTTGTACTGGGGAGCTTGCCAGGTCTTTTCATGGTGGGAGCTGGAGAGAAGATGAATAATGCTGAGGAGATGGAATTACCACCTGAATTTTGGCATAAAAATTGTGTCACAATACTGTCAGCTCATGCTTTCATTACCGTGTCTTTAATGATATTTAAAAGATATATTGTCTCTGGAATCAGAAATATAAAAATAAAAAAGATTGCTTTTGTATTCATATCAAAATCTAATTTGTAACAGTCAGGCCTGTCTCTGCCAGCATCCTGTGAAAAAAAACCCCAAACAATTATCAGATATTTACAGAAAACCTACAAGAATCACAGCAAGCCTCGTGTTGTACTCAGACCATAGAGCTAAACTGCTCACCTATAGCAACAAGCCATGTCCTACCCCACTACATTGTATTCCCACTCCAGACCACATCCTATAGCAGCTAGAAAGAGCCAAAAATCCACAGCCAATCACTCTGTCTGACTCTCAACCTATTGGCAGATTTTTTACTACCATTATTCTTAATTATCTCTGACATTTAGAATACTTAGAAAACCAATTCACCTGTAAATGTCTTTAGGATGTTCAGAAATTAAAATTAAGCAAAAACTCTCTAGTGGATTCACATTTATTTCCATCTTCTGAGCTCTTCAGGTTACAGAGAATTTTCAGAAAGTCAATTATTATCTCATTTGTAAAGTAAAATAGGAAGAGGCTTCAGCTATTTGCATATGCCACAATAAAATTAACAGACTAAATGAGTCAACCTCACCTCATATCAGGACATAATTCTGGCCAGTATACAAGAAGTCGGTCTTTGAAACAACAGGAACTTCTTATGAACAATAACAACCTGAAAACAATACAAGCAGGCTCCTATAATTTTATGGGACCCTAGACATTGCGTATCAGGAAGCCTCATTGCAGCTGATGTAGTTTTCAGGTGAACTTTCTCAACAAAATGTACGTTTTAATATGAAAAGGAATGGCAACATCTTGATTTGCTAAGATTGATTTGGGTCTTCTACAAATTGAGTGCCCACTCGAAAAAATTAAAAGACACATAGTAAAGGAGCACGTCTTCTTGTGAAAACATAAGAGAATGGTAAAGGACAAGTTACAAAACCAAGCCTATAGAAATAACAAATTATGCAGTTCATTTACAGTCAACTCGAATGGCAATGAGTCAATCATCTGAACTATGTTCTTATTTTCAATTCATGTTGTTATGTCTGCAGGTATTAGACTAGAATCAATCAGAAGATGGAATAGAAAATATGACAACTAGCTATTGCTTTTGAAATTTTTGTGAGGCTAGTAAAGACAGCATTTTAATACCCTGCTCTCACAAGCCTGCTTAAAAAATAAGAGAAAACAACTAACAGAACAGCAAAAAAAAAGTTTTCTGTACAATTCACAAGAAGAGAATATTTTTCTCTTAATGACTGTGTATCAATTCCCTTTGCAATCAACACAAGCTGTGACAAGAAAAAGAGCAGAGCCTCATCCAGTCACTTGACAGTTCTCAACATTTTCTATCTGTCACTGGGGTGAAATTAAATTTGTTTCATTTTGGATAATCAATATGGTACTGAATTTCTAGTCAGGTAAACAATGAAATTTTCCCAGATTTTTTAAGCTTAAAAATACCACTACCACCCAACCCTCTCCCCCCTTGGCATGTAAAAGAGCATTGCAAGTTGCTGTATTTCTAGGGGAATACAGATTCTCCTGATAAGCAAACCTTGACAGAAAAGTCAGGCATCAAGTTATTATAATGAATCCCATAAATCCAAACCCCTTTAAATAAAAAAAAAAAAAAAATTCAATGTAGCATCAATTGCTAATATAAGTCTACACAAAAAGTACATGCTAATATCCTGAGTTCAGACAAGCACATTATAGAATGCAGACGAAAGGGGCACTTCAAAGGCAGGAATGGGTCAGATAAATAAAGATAGTACAATCACAGGATTTCAATACACCCTCCAAAAACTATCAGCAAACATAGATGGTGAAGAGACTTTGAGCCTTTGAGCTGTGTTTTCCTTGAACAAAGTTAAACTCATCTCCTTATGCAACAACAAATACAGTATTGCACTGGTGTCCAGTAACACCATTAGGATTATTATTACTATACAATACATACATAATTACCAGAAAGAACAGGATCGGGCTTTACTGTTGCACATTCCAGTTACTTTAATGGCATCAATCTTGAGACACTGCCTGTGCCAATTTATCCACTCTGGCTCCTTATAAAACAAAGAATTACCTGCCTGTGCATTACTGACTCAGAAAATTATGTGCTCTCTCTCAAGTCTCCACTTAATCCCATAGATTCCCAGCTAGAACATCTGGCTTATGTCCTTCTCCATGGCTAAGTTGATGCCTATGACTACCGAGTTGAATTGTTAAGAAAGAAATGCAACACAAACTTGTTTTTTAACATAGTTTATTTATTTCAGTGACCTTATGCACGCAGTCTCCATGCATGATATTTTTTTCAGGACTGAGTGGGTTGTGAACTGCAGCATGGTGCAGGAAAGAGCAGCCAAAAACTTCTGAACTCAGTTATGCTGCTGAAGGAACTGTAACAAAAGACGCTCACTGGGAGAAGAGGTAGAAGCAACGTAAGTCATGGCTAAGAGAAACATCCTTTTAAAAGAAGTTCTTTAAAACAGGAGTTGAAAAGTTCACAAAACTTCCAATTATTTGTAGTCTTAGAAGAAAAAAATTTCTCAACATCTTCAGCTGAGACATTTTGCCACAGTCTGAGGTATGGTCTTTTGACAGACAGTGCCGATGTTAGTTTTCAGGGTTTCTTTCTTTGTCCTCTGACCCTTCAGAAGCTGGCCTTGGCCAAAAGGTCAGTCCTGTGGGGTGGAAGAATCTGAGAAGCTTGTAGTCTATTGTTCTACAACATACCTGGTGTAGAAGGCTCATTTCTCACCCACTATAAATAAATTCAGAATTATTAAGAGACACACCATTAACTCAAAATTTTATGTAGCAGCTGGGGAATCTGCTGAGGATATACTCATCAGTTGAGGTCAATTTTATGACCTCAGATGTAACTCAAACCATCAGCTCATACTGGCTCGGCCTTTGGCTGACAGGGACCATGTCACGTATCCCGCAGGGCGGCTGGAAGCCACCAGCGGACAATGGGGTGAGCGGCTGACACCGGCCACCGGGGCCCAGGCAGAACAATGCAGCTGCTGCGGAGGTTGGCCCTGCTGAAGGAAACTCATTTCTCCCAGGTTGTCGGAGGGGAGGGACGCTGAAGCAATGGAAATTCCCCAGCAGTAAAGGGGAACAAAAGAAGAGGTGTTGGAAGCTGCTGTTAAGAAGAGACAGCTTCTTCCAGGGCCTGACAGAGGAGAAGAGATTTCCCCAGCTGACAGAAACACATTCCGTTCTGCATGATGCGATCCCCGGGGAAATGTAGAGTAAAAACTACTCCCTTACCGAGGACCAGAGCTTTAGAGCTCCCCAGTATTCCCCACCGGAGCACTGCATGGAGCACACAGCTGTTGCCAAGGGACCTGCTCAGGCCAGGGGTGCCCTGGGCCTGGCACAGCCCTCCACACCAGAGCTGGGCACAGGTGGACACCCGCAGCCAGGACCTGGGCTCTGCACCTGCACCTGTGTTTTGGCATGGACCTGGAATTCTCTAGATTTCCCCCCGTGATTAAAAGGTGTGGCTGCTGAAGAAATCAGTTTACAGAGCCTCCAAATTCCTTACTGCCATTGTTATTTGTCTGCAACAGGAGTATCCGTGAGGCCAGGGTGCAGGGAGGGTGTGCTGGGGCTCAGCGCTGCTCTGGGACCACCAAATCCCCCCTACTAGTAGGACTAACTCTACAAGGTCTCTGCACCTGGAGAGGAAACTTCAGGAGTAATCCATACATGCTAGATTAAAATACCTGGTAAAAAACATTCAAATCCACACATATCCTTCCCTGAAAAAGAATATTCAAAATAAAACCTGTGATTTTACAGCATACTCTAATAGTACAGACATAACGGGTGTTTTTACTGAAACAAAGGGAAAAGTTACATTTATAAATGATTTTAATTTCTAAATTATATAAATTTAAATAAATTATATTTATTTAATTTTATAAATTTATTAAAATACCATGAGAAAGAGCAGTGTCTAAGTAGACCCTTTGACTGCCATGGCTTTTGGATCAGACCCAGAAGAATGCTGGAATAAGTGGTGAAGCATTTTATTTTCTAACCTTTCAGTGGCTACTACAAACAATGGAAAATACAAGTACATACTTAGAATAACTCCATCCTTTGCAAAATGAGATCACACCTAAAAATACTTCCTTTTGTTGCTGTACAACTTCAGTTTAGGATAATAGCTATTACATGTATAGTGAAGAGGAAAAAAAATCTCCTCAATGCTGGAAAAAAATTTTATATTGCAAAGTAGGGTTTCTCCTACAGAAGAAACTTTAAAATCTGAAGTGATTCAAGACAATTTATAAAACAAGAGAATGAAAAATCTAGCTATTCATGGACAACATGAAATAAGGCAGCAAAAATGCCAGGGGATTGAGTTACCAAATTATTGCTTGCAGGCAGGAAAAGTTACATTATGATGATGATAATTCTTAGTATCAAAATTATATCAAGTTCTAAGAAACAACTGAAAAATGTATCTGAATTTTAGTTTTTCAGTTTGAAACAATTAGGGCTAGCCCACACAGCCTGAACTTCCTGGGATAAACATGTGGTCTTAATTTTTAACTTTGCTGTAGGATCCAAGCCTGAATCACCAGGCCCTGTCACTTTCTAGCACAAAGGTGTGTTTTGTCTGCTTGTACAAGCGACATCTCCAGTGCCCTTTCTTCTCTATTTGCAAAGATATTTTTCATGACTTTTTAAAATCATCTCCTTGAATTTCTTCAGCAACTTCCAGTGCAGCTTTCGCAGCTGTGTTGCCGTGCTGCAGATTTCATCACTGTTTGACCAGAGAAGTGTGTCTGTTAAACTAAAATCTCCAGTTAGAGTGATTTTCTACAATGTTTCATCAGTTCCCTGCTAAGTAGCACAGATCTAAGAATGAACAATATTTCTATAACCTGAAAGAGCAGATTAACATTTATTGAATAGCTCAGCACTGACCTTCTTAAGAGAAGAGCTGCATTTTCTTATAGTTTCTTAACTCCATTACATATAGAAATGTATTTTAGTTCTAAAACACGTATTGACATTAATTCCAAAGTATTCCATCAAAAACAAAAACAGAGAAGAGTAAATGCCAAGTTGTTGCAGGAACACAAATATATCCATTGCTTTAGAGAGTGCAGATGGCCCTGCTCCCTTCTCTGCCAGTGGGAATTTCACCACTGACTCCAGAGAAAGCATAGCCAAGCTAGTGATTTTCTAACACTTGAAGGCAATTATTTTTATTTTAAAACACAGGAATAGCCTCTTGCTCTGGTGCAGTTCTCTGCCTGAGGCTGTAGCCCTGCCAGCACTGTTAATGTCATTGTTTGTGAAGCGTATTCCCAGTCTCTGTACACCCACGCAGGGCTCCCAGCTCCCGGCCGTGATGTCCCCCTCGACACATTGTTCCAGCTCCCTCTGCTTCCTCACCTCCCGCCCCGTCCCCCCACCATTGTTATCCCTTGACACCCACCCTGCATTGTTCTCACACCCGCCTGCCATCCCCACCTGGGAGGGATCCTTCCTCTCTCCCACTCCTCGTAGCAACTTAGGCTCCTTTCTTACCTACTTCCATATATTCCACTGATCTACTGGCGGCAGAGCATTTTCCCTTTCTGAAAGCACATTACACACAGCAGCATTACTACATCCCACAGCTTCTGCCACCTGTGGGCACTGGGCTTTGAGAAGCCCAGTCTAAAGCCTCTTAAGGAACAAAATGATTTTTATTTCATTACTACAGACCCAGAACTAGGATTGATAGAAAGTGTTATTGCATTTTCAGATAGGGTATAAAAGGTCAGAGCTGATATTTGTTTTCACTAGAGAACTGAAATATGTAATGAGACAGATATATATGTACAGAAATGGCTCACATGATTTACACAGGCTCTATTATTTTGGTCACCTTGCTCTTTACTGCTCTCTAGTTTGTACATCCACCAGATTTTTTGAAATAATTATCTGTACTTTGCTGTATTTTTCATACAGGTATATAGGGATATTGAACCCAAATTTTTATGTACTTAGCATTTATTCCCTTATTTTTTCTTAGGATAATTCACTTTCTCTGTTGAACTGCTTTCAAACTGATACTCCTTCCTTTCACAAAATCATATTAATGTATTGAATATGATGTATTAACTGTTTCCCAAGCTTAAAGTTTGCCTTTGCTAACCCTTGGGAAGAAGAGCAGCTATATGTGCTTAGAGTAAATTAAGTATACAAACAAAAATGAATACCTCGTTTTATTAATAGATAACTAATGTATTTTGTATGTTCAAATACGAAAAACTTGTTAAGCCTTACCATGGCTCATGCGATGAAAGCAGTAGTATGCAAAGTCCACTCCCAGAAGCGTCAAATACCACGTCCTTGGAGAGTCCCAGGGCAGTTCAAAGAGTCTGTAGTTATTCCATACGTATATGTAACTAATTAACTCAATACTTCTGAATAAAACACTGAAATAGAGATCCAGAAATTTTTTATCAGTAATTCTGTCAGTTTTAATTTCAGAACCTTTCATATATTTGCAATTTACCAGCTGGAAGTCTTCATACAACACATAAAACCAGTCTCCAAGTTCTTCAACCCCTGTCAAGCAATACTACTATTAACTTCAGTGGAACCTTTGCTTAGTGTCCACAAGTTTTCTAAAACCAACTGCCACCCACTCACCACCCATGTTGTGGCATTAGGTATGCTCAAAGGCTGAAGGACTTCAGTGCTCTGCAGGCGTTATGGTGTTCCTGTTCTCCCAAAACTGGAAGAAACCCATACTTGCTAACTAGTAAGTCAGAAGTGATTGAAGTGTAGCAGCAATTATGCTGAAACACTAATGTATTACATTAAAATACCTTGACTGCTTCCGTTACAAGAAAGAACATGGAAGGGAACAGGACTTCTGGGAGCAGTGATATGTTTGATCTGCTCAGTGTATCACTTCACTTTAAAAGAGGATAAAGGCAGCAGGAGACAAAGATCAGTGCCTTTGAAAAGAAGGGAAAGGGCAGTTGGTAGAGAGAGATGGCAGGATTCCAAGAAAGGGAAAGAAAAAATCCTGAACTTGCAAAGGCAAGGAAAGCCACCACATAGCAGCTCTTACTGTTGCTGAGTCCCTGGATTACAGGGACAGAGTAGCTATCCCTGGCCTAACTCAGGCTCAGCACTGAGACCAGGAGGAGAAAGAAAGCAGCCCTGGAATGGGCAGGCCAAACCTAGTAGTAACTCTCCATAGCTGCCCAGATTAATACAAATTAGGTTTGCCATGGTCACCCTCCTCTCAACACCCTACCTCCTCATTTCACCAACTGGGGCCCGAGCTACCTCCAAACAAATTACTTTGATTTTGCTGGGTGAGTTTTTGGACGAATCAGGAAACATTTAACCTGGGTATGAATGGTGAGAGGCTGTAGGCACTGTGATGGCCCAGCTGACAATTGGCTTAACTAGCTGCAAAATGGTGCCACAGATGCAGATGGATGTATATTTAAACTGGCAATTTTTTAGAAGAAACTAGTCCACAGCAGGATTTGTAGCAGATTCCTCACATCTTCTCCTGCTACTCTCCTGTGCTGTGTTGCTGAAAACGTAGTGAAACGGTGATGAACTGAATTGCGTCAGCCTCTGAAAAGCAGCAAACAGAAAAAAGAGAAGTGGGGGAAAGATACTTATATAGAAAATTCACAAATATCCTTTTTATTATATATCGGTGAGTGAAATTCACCTCCATTTAGGGCCTAAGAATAACAAATAAGATAATCACACACACACACAAAAATGTAGTTCTCAGATGTTATACTGCTGCTATTTTGTAGGGGGAGGTGGAAGAGTTATCAGCAACACCTTGGTACAAAGTCCTGCAAGACTTTAAAAACCTATAAAATCTATTCATAGTTGAAGAAAGACTCTGCAGGGATACAAATTCAGGGACCTTCCAAATAACACTGTACTTGTAGACACTACTTAAATAGAAGTGGTAACAAACTGCACATACGTGTTACAGCCATGCAAAATCTCAGCCAAAGGACAGACCAACATCTCTCTTTCACTTCAGTCTCATCTAGAACTTCACCTTACTCTGAAATCATCTGAAAGATTCTCTGTGCATCTCTGTCCACATCTGCTCATTCTTGCCTCAGTACCACTTCTCAGAGGTATTTTTTTCAATACCCTCCCTTTTTTACCTATTTTTTTTCAGCTATATTATTTTTGATATAGTTGACAGCATGGCCAGAAAAATACTAGAATCTGCAAAACTAAAAAAGGACACATACTCCTTCCCCTTTAAAGACTTTTTTCACACATCTGGAAAACATCCCTGAAAACAGTCTGGCCATGCCCTGTCCTTTTGGGCAGCTGCACTGAAACAGAAGGGAAGCTCAGCAGACATAGCTGTTTCAGCTTGCAAGCCATCCCCTGTGCTGTAGCTGAATTCCATCTTTTTGCAAAGACATCCATTTAGAGTTTTTATACTCCTGGAATTAGCACCTCTTCCCATAAGTGTTTTGAATAAAGCTAGAAGAAAACACTTTGAGTTTCTGTGGTGCTAGTTTCACTATTAATGAAGAAAAAAACTAATCTGAAAATCCCAACCTCCCAGTAGGAGTCTGCAAGTATAATAGTATCACATCCACCATTTTATCCTGAGGGCTGAAGCACTACAAGTAGTAGTTGCTCAGGAAGAAAAGAACTAATGTTTTTTCCACAGCCAGGTGCACATCTTACCTACTACTCATTCCCAGCTTTCCTATAATCATACAAGTTTTTTTCTCAAATAAAACCAAGATATAACAAACCCCAAGAAATTTCATTTCATTTTAGCAGCTTGACCATGAAGAATTTCTCTTGACTAGTAAGGACAGGTGTATCTACCACTTCAAAAACAACTTGTCTATGCCAGAAGGTGAACCATACACACCTGGAACATGTTTAATTTTCATAAGAGCTGTGTTCTATAAATATTTTTAAAGAAGATTATATGTGTCCAAGCAGATTTTTGCAATTCACCTCATGAGGAATCTGTAGAGTTCAGTATAAATTCTCAGTCTATTTCACAACAGGTCAGAAGGGAGATGATATTATTCAAACACAAAGAAATGGGCATTTCTTAACATCTTTTCAATGACCAGGAAATTTAAAACACCTCTCGCAACACAGGGTATCAGTTATTATTAGGTAGTGTTTTCTTACTTTATTCTTCTGCTTTTATTAACATATAATGCCTTTGCCTACATCCAAAGATATGTGACTTGGAACATTTCCTCCATTTTTGATCAGCTTTCAGTATTTCACCCTTGAGTCCTTTTTTTTTTTTTTTTTTTCCCACAGGCTGAGGCCAAGGTGTAAACCTTCAGCTAACCCTACAACACATTTTTTATTTATGCAATTTGCAGTACATTCTTTCCTTCATGCTTGAATCACAACTCTACAGCACATAACATTAGCTGATTACTGTAATTAATTTAGAGTAATCCATCATATTACTATGCAGTGCTGGAGAAAGAAGCGTTGCTTAAGTATTTTTTTTTTTTAATTTACAGTGTGATAGGAAAGACCAGAGCTTGCATTCAGTTACAGTTCCTAAAGTTCACTTGGAGTTTTAAAGGTCTGTATTCCCCTTTTTTCCCCTCAAGTTCTTTCTTCACTTCTTGAAAACACTAAGAGAACTGAAGAAAATTTTTCTCCTCATTTAAATGTTGTAACCATAAATGTGACGGAAATGGACAGGTAAGGCTTTTGTCATCTAGCCCAATCCTCTGCATAAAGAGTAATAAATCCAAAAACAGACAAACTGTATAGTAAACGTCATTATATACATTACACACGTTTATCTTCTTCGATTTTGAACACTGCTGCTGAAAATTTTCTTATTATGTGCAAAGTGCACTTAGGCAACTGTTATGACCTTAAGTGTTCTTGTCTCCTTGTTTCTAAAGATTGTACATACTTTAATTAATGGCAATAATATTTGTTTTTAATAAACCATTTCCCCCTTCACCTTCCACTGGGTCAGATTATTACTTCCTCTAATTAAAAAAGTCCAAGAAGGAAATTCTGAAGGATGAACTCTCCATGTGAAAATGAAGATCTATTTATACTTATTCTAGACCCCTATGGGATAATGAAGGAGAGAAAAGGTGGAAGAAATTCAATTGGAAAACAAGGCAGCTGCCCATTTCAAAGAATACAATGCCTTGTTTTGCTTCCTCCAGCCATAGAGCCCAAAATCACATCTTTAGGAAACTTCTTCCATGGTGCCCAGGACAGTCACCAAAAATGAAGAGAGTCAGAGACAGAAGCTGTTGTCTCTTTTCCAAGCATGGATAAAGATCTGTGTACCAAAAGTGAATAGTCCAAGGAAACTGCCTCAGCTCTCACCACTATTGCAGTCACCACCTCACATCACACTGGGAACTGACCTGGTGCCCCTGAGCTAAAAACACAACCCTACAGCTGGACCTACAAAAGCTCTGCTCTCAAGGGCTGTAACAGACTTGCATCCTTGGAGGTCAGGCACAGAGGGAAGCATGTTAAGACACCCTGGTCACAAGGTTATATTATCATTAAAAATAGTGAGATATTACTAATACAGTTTCCCTGGGTTAAATAAATTCTGTTTTCCTTGCCTGACTCAAACCATATAAATGTAAAGTTTCAAAATGCTGAACAAAGGCAGTTTCTCAATAATTCGAAATTATTCAGACCATCTATGTAACAGCAGGATACATGAATAATTAAATGCTCTGTAAGGTTTTATTTCAGAATAGAAATCATAAGGATTTCCATTTCCAAGGATACATAGAGCTTTCTTTTCCAGATGAAAAACTGGCTCCAGCCACAATTGTAATAAACATTTTGATAACAAGTCAAGAGAAGAAGGGGGAAGGAGGTAGAGGAGCCTTGAGAAAAGATCCATTTGTAAAACAAAGAAAATCTGCTGCAACTGAAATCCCCTTTTATTTCCTGTACAGGTGCCAGGTCTTGAACAGACACCCAATTTATTACCTTGTCAGCTGACTTATTAGGGTTGACACAAATCGAGCTGAAATATGCCTGACACACTGCAGTCAAGGCTTTTTTCACGCTTTAGCACAAAGCCAAACTTTCCACAAGGTGGAGGGAAAGGGAGAGGGAGCTGTGGGAGTTCTATTCCCTGTTTTCTATCATCAAGATGAATATGATCTCCTCTCCCATTCTTAATATGCAAAACCAGTCATGAAATAACCCAAGGCTAAAAAATAATTCACCAAAATGATACAGCTGGGAAATTATTATCAGGCTCTGGAAAACCCTTGATTACAGGAAATAGCACCTACATTTTGAGAAAATGTTCCCACCAGACACAAAAGCTGAATCAAAGCCTCTCCTCTTCTTCAGTAAGGCTTTCTTCTCCAGCATTTTAGCCTAGACAATACAAACCTCCAGTTTTTCTCAGGACAAAAAAAATATCAAATTCCAAATGAAGTAAAAGGGAGGTGATTCAGGTATTCCTATTAGCTGTACTGTACGCAGTACTGCACAATATTTTGCCTGACAGAGCTGCCCTTTTATTTACCAAACCTACTGCTGTTGCACTTCACTTGTTATCCTCTAATTTATGATGCTAATATTAATTTACAGTAGTGGGTGGAATAAAATGTGAAAGAACAGGTGCTGGAAGAAAAATAGCAACAGTATTACACTTTTTTTATTATCAAGTTCTAGTCTTGCTACACAATTCAAGGCACTTGTTTATCTTTGCTCATAAATAAGTAAATTTTAATTGTATCAGTTAAAAATACAACAGAGATATTTTCACGAGAAGTTCCACTGCCTTCAGTGATCCACAGTAGTAACTCCTAATGCCCTAAGTTTATGCAAGGTCTTCAGACACTTTTAATTACATGGTATCTTTAAAAGAGTAAAAAGCCTAGTTTAAAACCTTCAGTATGACTGAGCTTCTGGCATTGTAGCTTACTCCTCTTCTTTTATGAGAATGGAAGTTGTCTTTCGTTATACCTATTTACACCTGCCCAGAACTGGGGACAGCAAATTCTATTCCAGTATCTTCCAGATACACCAGACTGGAATATTCTACAGTGTCATCTCTTACAATGCTCCTGATTTCTCAATATTTGTACAAATACCACAACATGAGTTTCATAAAAATGCTTGAGTAGGACCTTTTACCGCTGAGGGTCTGATTTTGATCTGTCCTACTTGGTTGTTCCACTGATATGAGCAAATCTGCATTATAATTTGTTAGGTTGGGAACAAGCCTATAATATTCTCAAAGGTCACATATAAACAAGTAATGAGAAAAGGGTATTCTATTCAACTCAGATTGTTCTAGATAGATTCAGAAAAACCAAAGGAAGTAGTAAGAGTTCCTATGGTCTAAAAAAATACAGTGAAACAGCTTCAGTGAAACATCATAGCACATCAAATGATGAAATAAGGAAAAATATTTACATGAGAATTTAGGTTGAACTCCTTTGGTCATTCTTCTGAATGTTGTAAAAGATAGTTTGTTTTTGTCCATGATACACAGTGGTGAAAGTCTATTCTTTTCAGATCTGTAACACTGGTTTACAGAATCATTAAGAGACATTTTTTCCCAATTTTCCTAGCTTCTTAAGTGTTGACCCGAGAAATTAGATTGGCCAGCTCTAAAAATGCTACCCCTGTGCTCCATCTAGTGGAGTGCTGATTTAAGATTCATTGTTTAGCAGAGATGTCCTTCAGTCAGAAGGGTACTCTCCACAGAAGCATTTTCTTAGAGTTGGTTTTTTTTAATGCGTGAAAAATGACACAATTTAGCTTAAAGAAAATAAAAAACACATGGAATAAGAAATCTGCACAGCATTTAATGGATTTGAGAAATCAGTATTATTTTGTGAGCAACAGAGACTACTGAACTTAATACCACATTCGATAAGGGCAAATTCAGTTTACAGTATGTACTTTTCAGAAGAACACAAGTATATTTGAAAATGTACCCTGACAACTTCTCTTTGCTTCTAAAAATATGGCAGGTGTAAAGCTGGGCTCTGACACTAAGAATGGGCAATCACCAAGCCACTTACTGGCCCCACCATGCAGAAAAAGACCATGATACAATACTAAGGATGTAGAAAAAATATGGATTCTCTGTAAGGTGTTACAACCTGAAAGAGTAACTGGATCCCTAACAGGTTTGTGTAAAATACAGCAATCTGTAGAACATTACAGTAGACAGCAACTACCAGTTGTTTCAATCAATTAGTTTGAGAATATCCAAGCTCTCCCAAATCCTTCCTTGTAATGCAAGGTAGCCGGTATGTCATTTCATTAGAAACTCCAGAGATTCAAATTCTGGCTCAGATGTTTCCTTAGTCATCACTAAGAAGTAGCACTGTCTCAGTGTTATTCCTGTGTTCTGCCAGCAGCCATGCCCACATGCGCTCTCCAGCCTGCTTCAAACAAATGGAACCAGAGTACCAAAATTCTACAGCTGAAACCTCTGAAGATAAGGCTGCTGATATGCCTGGAAAGGGTTCAGATGGTAAAAGGGGATTATGGAGGTAGTGATGAGCATGAGAGAGCAGGCAGGAAGCACTAGCATCTTTACTGGGCACAGCTGTATTTGGACTTACTGGAGGACAAGGCAAGATTTACACCAAAATTACAAAATTTTGTTGAAGTGATACAGGAAGAACATAATCACACAGGAGTAACGAATTTACTAACTTAGTCCCAGTTGGTTCATCAACTCAAACCAGATTAAAAAAAACCCAAACAAACAAACAAAAAAACCCAAAAAACCAAGAAACTAATTAGATTAAACAAAAAACATTCCATTAAGACAGTTACTGTCATGAGTTTAATTGAATTGATTTTGAAAATTCCCCTTCCAGAGTCAGACTTGCCTGCTGAAAATCCTATCAGATCTTGCTGCACAGCACTACCTCCTTACTGAAATTGTTTATCTTACTCTGCCTGCTTTACCTACAGAAGATTAGTGAGTTAATTCAAAACCTGTCCCTTTGACAGAGCCGTGAGGGCTGTGACCTTTGGCAAAATGTGGGAACCATCAACAGTGTGAAGATCAGAGAGTGAAGCCAGGAGGGTGCTCTTGTGAAATACGTAACTACCTAGTGCTACTTGAAGAGTGGGAGGAAAAGGTAGTTGAGTAGATTCTGTCTCTTCAGGTGTGTTTTTTATTAAAAGTTTTATTTTTTTTGGACATATCTATTGACAGCGCCTTAAACTGCCAAAACTAGCTGCTGCAGGTATGATCATGACTGCAGGTTCTGTAGAGACTGAACTTAAAGCCTGACAGCTCTTGGCTGCCCCTTTTCCACTCCCAGACAATTTGCTTGTCTCTCTGCCTAAAGCAAATACCTTTTTCCTCACAGACTGAATTAAAATAACTCCACTTGGGATCAGATGAGCACCTGAACCAACACAAGAGAGGACTACGTAAGTGAGTACAAGAGAGACAGAAGTGCAGTAGCCAGAAGCTCAGCTGGTTTAAGGGCATGGCATGGCACAGCAGCTCCACTTCCCATTTAACCAGGTTAAGTGATTACCTTTCCAGTTTGGCCCCATCTGCTCATCACTGCCCTAAGTGTGGTGGTTACCAGCCCTCAGACCTGCCACCATAATTGCATGCATAGCTGCTCCCTGACCTGGCTCTGTCAAAATGAATGCAGCTGAGCTTAAACACCTCTTTTATAGTTCTTGGGGGGCTTTTGTTTCTGCTTTTAGCAAGATCACTTTGTCAGGACCAGGTTAGGGAGCAATAAAATGTGCAGTTATGTTGGCAGATCTGAGGGGGCAGCTGGACCAGAAGCAACACATCTGACCATGCTCTAAACAAACATCTGTCCAAAGTCTTAGTCAAACAGATGTGGAGAAAAAATGTACCTAATAAGTCTAGAAGTGAAAATGTAATTTACGAGAAACGGCATGTATCAAATTTTCTTCTAAGAAATGCAACCAGTAATTTATAAGATTATAATTTTCCATAGTCATGTATGATGTATCTAATAGATACTTCAGGAAACCAGCACACACTTCAAATGGTTAAATCCATGCAGGCAATTTTTTTTCTGTTCTGTCAAGACACTCCTAGCTCTACCAGGTTGCACAACTTGAAGTGAGTGTATTCTGAGCAGCTCTGCATTTTGTTACTCTTAAAAACTGAAAACCTTTGGTTTCAGATTGCAATTTTATACATGTTACAGAGGAGACAACTCAGTAATGCTACAAAAGCATTGAGTGTTTTTGTCCTGTAACCCTGGCTGCTCTTTTCCAATCCCATTTCTTGTTCTAGCACAAGACTGTGCACAGACATAAGAGCTGATGTAAATTAATGTGATGGGGAGGTGAGGACCTGCTTCCCAAGCCACTTCACCACAGGGCAACATAAACGCTGACGCTGGCCAAAGAGGGGTGAAGGTACAGAGGGAAGAACAAGCAACCAGAAGTATCAGTCAATCAAAGGTGCTTCATTTGGGAGCACTGCTGATCTGAAATGTACGTGAAACTGCCTCTTCAATCCAGCTTTTGAAAAAAGATTATTTAAAATCCAGATGATGTACAAAATTGAATACACTGGTCTACAGCAGAAACGGGATTTGTACTCCTTTGATTTAATTATTACTAAAGTGTAGATATCTTAACATACTTAATATCATGAATTAAACAAAAAGCATTTACTCATTCCATTCTCATGTTCAACAATTCAGAGAATTCCAACTTCCTCTGACTGAAAACATCAAGGCAAATAATGTATACAGACTGTAATATACTCTTTAAAAATGGAGAAGTTCATTGCAGACTTGACTGACCAAACTGTCAGACATTATATCCATATATACTCATACACTGTATGACTGTGTTGCAGAGCAGAACACTAAAAATTGGCAATTGAGCATGACCATAAAGAACAAACACTTTCCCAACAAGTTTGAAAACATACCTACCTCAGTTATCCCCCAAACACTTTTTGATTTATGTTCTGCTGCTTTAAAAGAAGAAATGGGTCAATATGAAATAATGCACATACTTGTAAAATGGATATTCATACCCAAGATAAACTTTCTCTTAGGAGAGTATTTTCAAAACAGCATTTAAAGTCTCTTGGCAATGGTTAGCTAGAAAAGTTATTTATTTATTTATTTAGAATAAAAGTTCTCAGAATTTTTTAACCAATATTTAGGATGCTGGGAGCAAACTTAGTAATACAAGTTTCTCCCTTTCTCCCAAATTAATTTCCATTCCATACAAAATTTATTATTTACACATGCAGAGGAATGCATAGTATGCATTAATGCAGAGAAAATTATATTTAAGAAATGTATGGGTGACTTTACAAGAGATAATATGTATGCACAAACCATTCAATTTATTGTATGCTGTTGAGTCTAATAAACCTGAAAACAAAAACATTGCCATGTGTGATTAAACTTTTCCTCTTGCACTTATATTTTTAACATTTGGCATACAAGTATCAACAATTTATGATTTGCACTTTCTCAACAGAAAGCTGAAGTATGAAACCTTAACAAATACTGTTTGCCCTCAAGACACACAATAGTTCTATTATACAGACTGTGAAATGGAAAAAATACTTAGAGGCTGAATATGGTTAGTGACTCCTAATTTTTTCATTAAATGTAAAGACCTCTTTGCAATGACACATTTGAAGCTTCATTTTAACTAATAGACTGAAGCCACCATTTTAGACCCAACCACAGATTTTTTTAAGGAAGTGGCAAACCATTGCTGCTAGTTGAGAAAATGAAAATTAGTCCCTGGGAGAGGATACAATCAATGGTGTGTTAATCTAACCTTCAGCTGTTAATGATTTGCACTACTATTTCCCCTGATGCTGTGGGTTCTGCTGAAATATTGTTTTAGCAGTTTCTGTCAACTTTCCCTACCTTTTTTCTTCCTGAAAGGGAAAGACTGAAGTGAAAATCTTAGCAACAGATTTTTGTCTGTGCTATTCCCCCCCCCCCGCCCCTTTTTTTTTTTCTCTGACCCAGTTCTTTCACACCATGAAAGCACAAGACAGAAGGGTAAAGTGTTCTGTTTTTTTCAGTTAGAGCCTTTTTAGCCAGTCTATTATTCACAACTCTTCTCACTTATAAAAGAGGTTTTACACTAAGCAGTCACCATTAGAATTGCAATATTAACATGAGATTAAATAATTTAGGAAGTCTGCATTTTGCCAGCTTCTTTCACATTCAGCCAAAAAGCTGAAAGTGCAGCAGGACTCTTCTTTGGAAAGAACTACTGAGGAGGGTCTGGTACTTCCAGTCACGAGAGCTGCACAAGCAACCTGGAAGAGACTTCTTGTGCTGGGGTAACAATAAATAGGTGTACTGATCTTGGAGATTTGCCTGACTCTGCAAACTTCTGAGTCCTTAAGGATCATTCAGTTCACTCAGTTGAAACAATCTTGCAAAAGAAAACTGCACAGCCCGCAAGCCAAATTCTGCAGCAGAGGACTCAGGGCCAAAATAATAAAAGTACTCAGCACCTTGCAAAGCTGCATTCCACACACACAGCACTAGTTTTCTTAGCAAGCATTTCTTCCAGGAATGAGTGTATCTCAAGTGTTTCAGTATTCTTAAAATAAAGCCAAAACGACTTGCAAAACCATTCAAACTTATTTTAAATGTATTTCAGGCCCTTTGTTTAACTTAATCAGTCCTGAATATTTCAGATGAATAAAGGTAAATACTCAGCTGGGTAAGCCAGTCAAGTTTAAAAGATTTGGGTTAAGTTGAAGAAGTGACATTTGATCTATTTCAATATTAGCTTTGTGTAACCCAGTAACCCATTATCAAGGTTGTGTGTTGCTGCACACAAATCTCACCTGTTGAAAAATATTTAATTAATTTATAAATTAATTTATAAAACATATTGAAAAGTTGAATTTTGCTCCTCCAAGATCATGCTCACAAGTCGTTAAAAATGGTTTGAATATAGGTAGAACAGTAGCTGTAAAAATAATTTCATGAAATTCTCAAATAACTTAGACATAACTTTGTTTGAAGACATAACTTTAGGGTTGAGTATTTCTCATATCACATTTTCAGATATTTTAAGAGTTTTAGAACGTGTCTTGAGGTTTCATCAGGGATATTTACTACTGATAATTAACATAATCTATCAGAAATTGTCTTTGTACCTAATGGACCTTGTCAAAGATTGTATTGATTAGAAAGCTTTAAAAAATCAACCAAATGGCAAATGATCAACAGATTACAAAGACAGTGATTTACACATATCAGAAAATTAGTTCTACTAGCCAGAAGGGATAATTTTTTGTTGTTGTTGCTATGTTCTTTTAATGTATTTGATCAAGAATCTGGATTGAAAGAAAAGATTTCTAGTAAAATTTGCAGTGACATAAACCAGGAATCTCTAGGTAACAAAGACAACTTTTTATGGATCCAGACTACTTCAGGAGGACCAAATGTACAATCCATTTATTTTTATGTGGCCAAATATAAGAACATATTGCCTATGTATGAGGAATGTAAGCCACAGAATCCAAAAAAGTATTCAGGGATGAAAGACAGCTCAAAGGATCTGGGATATATAAAGGGAGGAACAACAAGTAGAAATAGAGAACAAATGACCTCATTATTTGGCACTGATGTAGTAATTTCTGAAATGTGGAGTGCACTTGAGACATCAACACTAAGAAGGCTGAAAAACTGCAGAGGATTCTGAAAAAGAACTGGGGGAATAATTGAAAGACTTGCAAATACACCATACAGTCAAACTCAAATAATAAAAACTTTTCCTCTTAAAATGAAGAGATTATATACAACTTGATGGTCATCTGCAAATTCATACATGGGGAATAGAAATGTAATCCCATTTGTAAAGAAAAGATGCAATAAAATCTATCATCTGGATGCTCGTATCATGCAAAGGCATATCTAAAACATATATTACTTGCAAGTAACTAAAGCTTCTGGAAAACACTCAGAGGAATTTATATAAAGAATTGGCTGGATTTTCTCACTGGGATTCACAGTGGCTATTTCTTTAAAATACAACTCTGCTCACCAAACTAATTCAGGTAAATCTTACGGCATTTACATTGGAAAGTGAATTATATTATCATGTCAAAAAAAATTCTTTCAGGAATTAAAATCCATTGAAGTCAAACATAAGATTATGACTGTGTTCAAAGCACTTTGGATCACATGCATATTCACAATTCTCTTGATCTGGTTATATGCACTCGGTTTTATTTTAAAAGTTAACAAAAATAATAAACTTGGTTTGTTTGGTTTTATTTTGTTATCTTCTTTCTGTATTTTAATGAAAGAAAACCCAGATTCTAAAATCTAGTCTAACATAAGATATAGTCAAGCCAGGTGAAGTCCCAGAAACAGCAAAAGGTGATAGCAAGGTTCAATACAGATTAATATAATCGATGCTAAATTGGTAATGTGGAGCTGGACAACACCCTGTAAGAATCATATTTAGCCTTACAGAATAGAAAGATTTTAGACATGTCACTAAAATTTAATTGCATAAAGAAAGGTCCAGACACCTTGTTTAATCATTTAGGATTAGCAGCCACAACTTCAACACATAAGTCTATTTTCTTCCTTCTTAGTGATTAAAACCCAAACAATCTGAAGATTTTATTCAAATACTCACTCTGGTAGTCGGGACAGGATACCTAAGGAAAGAGAACTTATGCCATCATTGATCCGACCGGGCAGCTTACGCTTCTGAATCCAGCTGACAGCAAACTCCAACCCAATGAAAGTAATGAAGAATGGAATACTCTAAAAATAGTTTTGGGGAAAAAAAAAAAAAACAGTCACAACAAAATAAAATTAGATACACTTTTCCTGACAGCATTTTATGCAGTGAGATGCTTCTCAGATTGCATGGCACTTTAGTAGCTACTCCTGTAAGAAAGCTCCACGTGGACCTTATAAATATGAACAACCAAGACTGCCATTTAATCCACAACACCAGCATAAATCTGTTGCAGTAACCTCCTCCCACAGTGATTTCTTTTTTATATTCTGCACATAAACGTTATCAGAACAAAATGCGAAAGTCTTTCCAAACTTATATTTCTCATATTCTCATATTTAAGTAAATCAGTGAGAGCACCAATATTTGTGGACTCCTCCAACCACAAAGTAAAACAGAATCTGGTTTGGATTTGATATTGTATGAAGTTTTTTGAGTGTTTTCAGCCACTGAATTTGGCATCCAGCATTATTATCGGAAAGATATAGTAAAGTGAGTTTCTTTCTACTTGGCATTTCTTTTGCCATGCTTTTCAATGCAGACAACAACAGCTCTACTGTTATGTGTATTCATCAATGAGCTCAGTTACTCTGCAGCCCGTTCCAGTTTGAGCCCTACATCATGCTCTCTTCCCAAACCAAGTGACAGTGATACAATGTTCTCCCTTTTCTTTGGGATTGTATTGACTACAAAATAGTTTTCAGCCTTTCTCCAGAAAAGTATAACAATGAGCAAGACTGAAACATTTTTCACTCACAACACTACTTTAGTCTAGGATTCAGTTCTCATTGTCCATCTTCTACCCCAGATCAACAGGCAAGCTGAAAATGCACAGCAACAGCATCCATTAGTGAAAGGTACTGCTGCAACCGGTGGCAGGACTGGTAACATTTTAGTGACAACATCATTTTTAATTATCAAAGACTGTCAGAGCTGTTCTCAATTTTCTATCATCTCAGGCAACAAGAAAAAGTTTTGAGTAACAGTAAGTGGTAGAGCTTTTTTTTTTTTTACTGACACTGGAGTTCTAACAGTCCTTGCACTTCATGTATGGAAGGAATTAGGCAGTGGCAGTGTTTTAGCCATCACCACCAAAATCTGGAAGGCCTGTGGCAAGGAAAATGGGACGGAGTTATCAGACCTCTGTGCGTGAAAATGTTCCTTCAACAGCCTCCCTTGCTCTGTGGAAAACTTTCAGGTGACCTTTGAAACATTTATACAACTGTTTTTTGGTTATATTAGGGCATAAAATTCCCACCATGTTTTGCAGGGAAAAAGAAATTCAAGAGCAGCTCTGCACCACTCTGGGAGGCATCACACTGCCATATTTACCCTGTAAATTTTCTGCTGCTTCTGCTCCCTTTAAATGACCTGCAAACAGCGACAGCTTCACTGCCTGGAACCCTCCAAACTGTGCTGCTGTAGAAGAGAGGCTGCTCCTGCCCATACAACATTTTAACGGAA
Organism: Chamaea fasciata; assembly: GCF_029207755.1. NCBI lineage: Eukaryota > Metazoa > Chordata > Aves > Passeriformes > Sylviidae > Chamaea > Chamaea fasciata. The sequence goes on along the minus strand of NW_027094086.1, from coordinate 124,493,853 downwards.
GCATGTTGTCTCTGCAAATGCCATTGCATTTTGGAGGGTGCCCATTTTTGTTGCCAAGTGACATATGATCTGGGAATTCCTACTAGGCTGGGACACTAAGAGACTAAGATGGATATAGACCAGATTGCTCAGTTGAAGAAGAATTGGATGATTCAAGACACACAAACAGCAAGAGATTTATAGCGTCTAGAAAATGTGAAAGTTCATAAACTTCAGCAGCACAGGGTCAGGTTGCAATAACAGATGAACAGAGATTAATATCAATATGACTCTTTTTAATTTAGGTGCCTAGCTTACTCTGTAACAGAATTTTAGGCATCTAAAAGCCTGTTTGTGATAGTCATCAACTAATGATATAAAACACTAGAAAGCAAGGGAAGACCTGTGCTTAAAGCCTAAACAGCACCCAAGAAAAACAATGTGGTAAATGTTTCAATATTTGGAATAAATAAGAAATAATATAATAATAAAATATATCATAAAGGAGAATAATAGAAGAAAAAGGAAACCTTAAAACCTTCCATTTGAAATCAATGAAACATTCTAGAGAAATATAAATACCCCTTGCTTTTCTCTCTATAGCTGCTTCATTTCTAAGTAGACAAGACTTCTAATGTACTTTTCCTAAATGATCAAACAACAGATTCCTAACTTAGCAAACAAGGGTTGATGAACACAGATGTACACTCCAGCAGAGGAAAGAGAAGTTTAAAAAGAAAAACTACAAAACACTTAATGACAATATTAAGAGGCAGAGTTCTAGCACAGACTACAAGCGGTTTTAAGGTATGGAACAGCAGAAGTTGCACAGCAAATTGAATGGGCTCAGAACAGAGAAAGTGAGGTGCTTTATTCATGAAATAAAAACAGTTAATAGGAAATGTACAATGTCTGGATTGCATGTGATGATTCATTTTACCTAGCAACCTCTGAAACAGTCGAAACACTTGACTTTATATTAATGTACACTATAATAACTTCTGTGTTATTGTCTTCATTAAATATTTTCCTCCCACTGTGAAGCTGTGAAATAGCCAAGCACTTGGCACCACTTTTTGACTCACAAATGGGAAGTGTCATACATAACAAGGAGGATAAAAAAACATTTAGACATCCTTAACCTCCTGCTCATGAAGGAGATTATAAACGGAAAGATTTAGGGCATACCCCTTACTATCTAAGAAATTACTACATCTCTCTCACACACCTACATTAATCTTGGTCCAAAGCAGATCAATGGGATCAACTACATCAAGGCTAGTATATATTATTTATGTGACTATGACAGCTATTGTCATGGAGAATGAAAAGGCATTCCCTGACACAAACAGCCCACAGTGTAAGGATGAGATGCAATGCAACAGAAGAAGAATGCAATAATTCAGAAAAAAAAGGAGACAGTAAGAGAGAAAATAGTCTCAACGAGCCTAACCAGTACTTTTTTTCCCCCCATTTTCTTTTTTTTAATTTAAGTTAAAAGGACAATGAAGACATTTAATGAACCCATTGAGGATGATCATCTCTACAACTCTTTTCAAGGGTTGTCCCTATAAACAAAATGGCACAAAGTTAAGAAATAGCCACTGTTGGCATCACAGGTCAGAGACATAAGACAGACCCTTTTGGTATTTTCTGGTCCATAAATGTTTTACTCTCTCTCTGTTTCCAGGTTTTTTCTCTTCACCCAACAGCAGAAATACCCAGTGGGGACTTACATTAGCTTGTGGTTTACCTGAATAACTGATCCATAACTTGAAAGCCTTACTCTGAGTGCTTCATAAGACGGCTCCGTTTTAAGTAACCTATTCTACAGAATGCAAAGGACCATTTAAAATCAGTTTCCACTTTATACTGTTGCAAAGAATAATATTCTAGGTTGAAATTCAGCATACATTCATAGTTTTATTGCAATTCTTGAAACAGTTTTTGTTTTCTTAAAGTCCCAGATCCTTATTACATAAGAATCCCAACTTTCAAGTAAAACTAAATATGAAGGTTCTGTGCCTCATTATTTAGAAGCAAACCCTAAAATGTGAATTGAGTTTAAATATGAACTTATTCTTTAGGCTCTCAAGAGAGTAAATTAAAAAGGAAAACAGTGATTATTAAAGCTTTCATTCTGGGGTTCTCAGAAAAAGGACTGTCTCTTCTGAAGTCTGACTCATGGAAGCCTTTATTGAGCAAAAGTGATAATTTCAGACCATAGCAAGGTACAAAGTGAATTTATGGTTCATGAAAACCATGTTTGGCAGCAAACAAAATGAATCATTCCACCTGCCTATCTGTAGATTGCGACAGAATTTTTTTAAAAAAGGAAAAAACAACCAAAAAACAACAAATGGAGCATGCAGAGCCTAATCTTACACCTATAGGAAAGAGGATGCTCTTAAAAGGAATGGGTAAGCATCAGTATAAATTTTAAAAATCAGGATGGAGAAAGAAAATTTACATACTTCCCAGAAATAAGGAAAAATCAAGGGATTTGACCTCTACATGACAAAAAGTGTTATAAAAATAAATTATATTATGATTATCCAAGATTCACACCCCTTTTCCCAGAATTCTGGGGATTTGTTGAAAGGGTGACTTTTCCCTGGGCACTGCTGTAGAACTTTGCGACTTGTCACTGGTAGCAGCTGATCAGCTCATGCTTTAAACAGGACTTGAGGTCTTTACTACAGCTCTGCCAACATACAGAGCAACAGTGCAGGGACCACTGCTTCTGAAAATGGAAGCAACATAAGCAGAGACAGAATGTACACTGCACAAGCTAAGCTAACTATATTGCTTTCAGAACCAGAGCTGCTTCACCCTCTGCTGTCATTTCCTACCCAGATGTAACAGCACAGGTGACTCCAGCTCACAGGTGCCACACCTGTGAAGTGCTTATAGTTTGTAAGGCAACCAGCTCAGTTTTGCAGATCGCTAAGCCCATGAATATTTGTGTGAATTCGGAGGTTCTGGCACCTGTCCAGTGTTGGAAAATGCATATCTCCACAGGTGTAGCCATGTTATCTGATGTCCTAGAAATACTTTCATCCATCTGATACCCAAGAGATCACAGATCCAAGATGCAAATTCCACTACAGTGTCTCAGGAAAAAAAAAAAAATCCCACACTATTTAGGAGACACTAATGTAATCAGTCGTTTGTTTGGGGTTTTTTTACACACACATCATCATTATTGTCTTTTAGAGCAAATTATTTGACCTGAGGCCTTCAGTTTTTACCATCTCTACACTAGAATTCTTTTTGTTCTGTGTTGAGTTGAGCTCAGATATCCACTTCTGTATCTGTACCAACTAAAGGAGTCAGCAGCACTCCAAGACCTCCTTGAAAGGCTCATCGAGTCACTATTAAATCTATTGCTGATATATCCAACGGATAGACTGCTCGTGTAATTGTTCCCTAAACAGTCAAGAATAGCAGCTGGAGAGGGATGGTAGATAGCTGGCATCTGCCCATAAACATGGGCAGAAGAGGAGGCATGAACTCTAAGCTCAGACTAAAGCCAAAGAGTTAAAACAGTTATGTCACTAAAATACTTTTATATGCCCATCTAGACAAGCATCAAAAGATCTGTTCTAGCAACAAACGCACTGCCAGGAGGGAAATCTAGCACAGCTAACCTAAAATAGGAATTTAAGCAAAGTATAACTGTAATGGGAAACCCTTTCTTAGTGTTGGGGTTTTTGTGACAAATGTTCCTTTACAAGCTTATCACAACACTGCTCTACAACAGCAGAAGCCTGCAGGCATTTCCAACATTCAAAGTATTAAGAACCCTTTCACAGACTTACAATTGTGTTCCTAGTAAAGAAATTCCAGGTTTAGCTAATGTCTGACATGAATACTCCACATGGGAGAAGAAAGCCCAAGGATGTTAAGGTATTCTGCAGACAAAAAAAGTGTGATATTCCATTGGAAATGTGGGAATTGTAAAAGGGACTGAATAGAGAGAGCTGGAAGGAGAGATCAGCTGACCTGGCAAAACCATGGATCCTCCTTGATCATGATGCTATAGATTAGTTGCAAAACACTTCTGAGGACAGCAGTTCATTGACCAGACACTGCATACACAGGCTGGGCTTGCAGCAGCCTTCTGCTTACCTTATGCAAAAGGGCAACCTTTGCTGATAACATCCCTCAGTGAGGGACTGCTGCATACTACAATTCCCAGAAAGCTGCTGACAGTGCTGCACTGCTCTGCACAGCCCGTGACACCCCCACTGCAGTCTGCCAGCAGCTGCTGCACAGCAGTCCCAGGTACACCTGGCAGAGGAGCCAGTCAGAACTATGAAGACCCCTGTAAAAATGCAGCTCTTTACTGAAGCTGAGCTGAATTTACTTTGACAAGGGCAAAGCAGTGCTTTATGTGCTATCTCTGTGAACAGCTGACATCGATCTGGGTTCAGACGGAGCTGATAATCAAGATACGCGCAGTAGGTAGGACAGAAGGGAGCAAAGGTACCTTCTTGGGAGTGAATAAACTGGCAGGGCGAGAGGAGAGGGAAGGATATGCTGCTGCCTGCTGACAAGGGAGTTCTCACCCCTGACCTCTGTACTCTTGCCTTGGATACTTAGGACACAGCACTGTCCCAACACAAATATTTGTTCTAAATTCTCTTAAACAATCTTTATTTTTTATTTTAATTAGAAACCTTTTATTTTTCTGTCTTTGACTGAGCTTGACTTAAGGGC